>NC_085842.1:68769292-69969292 GCF_035594765.1 Anolis carolinensis
TGCCTGTGCGCGTTGCTAGGTAGATAGCAAGCTACCTAGCAACGTGCATGAGCGCCTCCCAAGGAGCCTGGGACGTCGGATAATACAGAGTGTCGGTTAACCGGAAGTTGGTTAACCGGAACTCTACTGTATATATTTTTATTTAACTACATATCCCACTCCAGAAGCATATTTATTTATTATTTTAATTAAAATATGTAATCCCTGTCCTATGACTGGAGATCTCAGGGAATTATACAAATGACATTAAAACAGGAGTCATCTGAAGTAGTATCCATTGAGAGGCCTATCCTTCGTAAACTTATCTTGACTCCCTTTAAAGCCAACTAGATTGGCAATCATCACTATAAGTCACTCTGTATTCACTATGGTGAGTTCTGTAGTTTCACCATGCTCTGTGTTTGCTTTTATCTGTTCTCAGTCTGTTGCCATTCAGTTTCAGTAAATAAATTTGGGTTTCTAAGCATTGGAGAGGGATGAATTGTATACTTCTCTATTATGTTTCTTTTTATTTCACTTTTCCTGAGCCCCAGCTATTATAAACTAGTACAATCTGTCCTGAAAGGAAAGAATCTTTAATCATTTGGTCATTTTGGTTGCCCCTTTCTACACTTTTTAAAATCTCTACAACATTCTTTTTAAGTGATCAGAACTATAGATGGTATTCCAGAGGTAGTCACATCATAAATTTCAACAAGGTCAGTACAATACTGGAAATGCTATATCTGATTCCTATTCTAATTATGTCCAATTTGGAAATTGCCTTTTTTTTTACAGCTGCCACATACTGGGTAGACATTTTCATATAAATATCTTTAGTTTTTTGAATGCAACCAAATTCAATGGTTGCACGTAATATATAGATGACACTTTAGGTTATTGGCACTGTTCTGAGTTCAAATTGTTGTTTTATATACTAGTGGTTTTATTTTGTATTGTACTGTGTGCTTGTTTTATTTATTGTTTTAGGCACTATGTAAGAGTCCTCTGCCACCAGATATTCTAGGTAGATATAGCCGGTCAACATCACTGCGAGGGTGCAGTGAATGATGAATGGTCATGAGTTTTCTTGTTTTTCTGTCCAAATTGTCTAGTTCCACCTGTGTCCAGTTTATGATGCCAGCAGTATATCTTATGACAGATATGGCCCAGGTGTTTATGGCCTTGATGGTGTTGCCTCCATTGAGCTTGCTTTTGAGAATTTTTCTGACCCTTTGTGTATATACTTTGTTGACCACAGTTTTCACATGTTCATGTTTGATGTTGCTCAGCTGTAATATGCCCAGATATTTATAGGCCTCTGGCTAGTGACACTTTATCATTTGGCCATTAGGCATATTTATGCCCTCACTTTCAATGATTTTTCCCTTCTTCAATGCCACTGTCGAACATTTGTCCAAACCAAACTCCATGCTGATATCAGTGCTAAAAATTCAGACACTGTTAGTCAGAGACTGGATATCAGTTTCCGTTTTCCCATATAGCTTCAGGTCATCCATGTACATCAGATGCGAAATTTTGTGAGATTTCTTAGATGTTTGATAGCCGAGATTTGTTTTTTGTAATATTGTTGACAGAGGGATCATGGCAATAATGAAAAGCAGAGGGGACAATGAGTCTCCCTGGAAAATTCCTCTTCTGATGTTGACAAGTCCATAGCTTTCATTTCCAACAAACAGTTCAGTTTTCCAGTGCTCCATCATGTTTTCAATAAAAGTGCCAACTTTTTACAGATCCCAATGGCGTCCAGGCACTTGATGATTCAGCTGTGTGGGAGTGAGTCAAAGGCCTTTTTGTAGTCAATCCATGCCATGTAAAGATTAGCTTTTCGGCTTTTACAGTTCTCCAGAATCATTTTGTCAATTAATAACTGGTCTTTTGTGCCCCTGCTTTTCCGTTTGTTGCCTTTCTGTTCATCTGGCAAGATTTTTTTTCTTTAAGTTAGTCTTGAATTCTGTCAGCTATGATGCCAGTCAGTAGTTTAAACATAGTGGGTAGACACGTTATTGGCTTATAGTTTCATGGTGCTGCTTCTTTTGCTGGATCTTTTTGTATCAGGTATGTTCTTCCAGTTGTTAGCCATTCACTGATACTTCCTTTCTGCAGAATCTCATTGAATTGTTGGGCCATTTTTTCATGTAAACTAATCAGATATTTGAGCCAAAATCTATGAAGTTGATCACTACCAGGCGATGTCTAGTTCTTGACTTTCTTGACTGATGATGATGATGATGATGGTTATTATTATTATTAGATAATGATAGCAAATACTCATGAGACCACACACCCCTGATGCTATAGTTTTTATTATTCACAAGTATCCTTTTCCTTTAAATACTCAGAGCAAATGCTTTGTCACAAGGCTCACATCACCTTCCCACCTAAGCCCTGGTTGACACAATCAAGTGCTTTATGACCAGCAACTTGGGCATTTCCATGTTTGGTCCTGTATGCCTATAGTCCTTGTGAATGAAATAGTCCCCATCACTGAAAATGATCCATGGTTGTTAAGCTATAGTCTTTCCCACTGCAACATGTAAGGCTGGCCAACAGCTGGGATAGCTTCAAAACAGGATCAGGGAAAAACATGGAAGATGAGATTGTTAACAGAAAATGAAAAACCTAAGAGTAAAGGTGCTACTGTGTTCACGTCCTCCTTCTCTGCCACATCCTTGACAAGACAGGCCTTCAATCTGATTGACCTGCACTCTTGTTAAATCACAGTTTTCATCTAGGTCATCTCATAAACAGATTTTCATGCGACAAAGAGCAGTACTCCTTTCTGAAGCAACAGGCTAGCGTTCAGTGAAAAGTGTGTGAATCACCTCATTCATAAACCTCCCTGAATGTTTATGTGGCTGTAAGCACACAATATTATATAAACATGTCCTTTTCATATAGAATGATGTACCTATAATTAGGTCCTGGAACAGTTTGGAAGGTTCCAAAAGGAAATGCCATATGCTTCAGTGAGAGACAGAAGTATAAAGGCAAACATCTTTTCTGCAATTAGATCCTACTTCTTCTTCAAGAATCCTTTGCTCCTTTTTATTGTCTAAGGCAGGCTTCCAGTTGTGAACACCAAAGAGCCATTTTGAATCTGACCACAGACCAGGATCCTGTTTTATTTTCTGGTACATCATTCATGGTGACATATTATTTTGAGAGAGGAACATCTGGGTTGTATATAGGCTGCAAGTTAGCCGCATGCATTATCTTTGGTTCCAGCTCACTTAGTAGAAGGTTGATATTGCTGCCTGTCTGCAGCAGATGAGTAATGAGATGAAAACTTTAATATGTGCTCAGGCCAAAGTCTGAAAAGCCGATGGCATATTAGAACTCATATCTGAAGGAAAATTTATAATGACTGCTGTGTGTAGCTGGAACAGAAGTATATTTCATGAGGATCCTAAATAGAATTTTGGAAGTAATAATAATAATAGTAATAATAATAATAATCCCCCCGCAGGTGCCACCTTGATGTGGTGGGGGGGGGGGCTTAGCCATTCCGAGACTGTGCAAGGAAACCGACAAAACCATTGATCATATCCTCAGCTGCTGTAAGAAAATTGCACAGACAGACTACAAACAGAGGCACAACTATGTGGCCCAAATGATTCATTGGAACTTATGACTCAAGTACTACCTCCCAGCAGCAAAGAACTGGTGGGATCACAAATCTGCAAAAGTATTGGAAAATGAGCACGCAAAGATACTATGGGACTTCCGAATCCAGACTGACAAAGTTCTGGAACACAACACACCAGACATCACAGTTGTGGAAAAGAACCCATCCCAGGTGACAGTCGCATTGACGAAAAACAACAGGAAAAACTCAGCCGCTATCAGGACCTCAAGATTGAACTTCAAAGACTCTGGCAGAAACCAGTACAGGTGGTCCCGGTGGTGATGGGCACATTGGGTGCAGTGCCAAAAGATCTCAGCCTGCATTTGGAAACAATAGACATTGACAAAATTACGATCTGCCAACTGCAAAAGGCCACCCTACTGGGATCTGCGCGCATCATCCGAAAAGGGACTCAGGGCAGCTTGCAACAACAAATACAGTATACATAATAATACTCAACCAACCAAGACAACAAGATTCATTAACCAAAAATCAGCAAATTATGATACATAAACAAAAATAAAACAGTAATAGACATATTAATTATATCAAACAATAAATGTAAACTCTATGCTAGTTAAAACATGTTATATGCAAGAGGCAAAAACCAGCTCCTATTAATACAACAGTTAAAATTCAGTTAATATTGGGATCAATTAAAAACTCTTTTGCTTCCGTTGTAGTTAACCATTGTCAAAAGCCTGCTTCCACATCCATATTTTTAGTTCCTTTCTAAAGGTTATTAGAGTGGGAGCCAGTCTGATCTCTTTAAGGAGAATGTTCCAGAGCCACAATCAAGAAGGCCCTTTGTCTCATCCCTACCAGCTGCACCTGTGAGAGTGGTGGGACTGTGAGTAAGGCTTCCCCGTTATAGGGGGAGATACGGTCACACAAATAGGCTGGACCTGAACTGTAAAGGGCTTTATAGGTAATAACCTGCACTTTGAATTTGACGTGAAAACACACAGGCAGCCAGTGGAGCTGCTTTAGCAGAGTGGTAGTATGCTCCCTGTAGTCAGCTCCTGTTAGTAATCTGGCCACTGCTCTTTGCACTAGTTTGAACTATCTTCAAAGGCAATCCCACATAGAGCGCATTGCAGTAATCCATTCAAGTTGTAACCAAGACATGGACCACTGTGGTCAAATCAGACTTTTTGAGGTACGGGTGCAGCTGGTGCACAAGTTTTTAATTATGTGAAAAGCCCTCCCAGCCACTGCTGACACATGAGCTTCAAGAGTCAGCGCTGAGTCCAGGATGACCTTCCAAGCTGTGGACCTATGTCTTTAGGAGGAATGTAACCCCATTGAGCATAGGTTGCCACTTTATACCCCAATTGCCCCCTTCAACTGGCCAGGAGGACCTCTATCTGGTCAGGATTAAATCTCAGTTTATTAGCCCTCATCCAGCCTATCACAGCTTCCAGGCACTGGTTCAGGACCTGGGCAGCCTCCTTGGCTTTAGGTGGAAATGAATAATAGAGTTGGGTGTCATCTGCATACAGATTGCACTGAACTCCAAAACTGGATGATTTCACCTAGTGGTTTCATGTAGATGTTAAATAACATGGGGGATAGACTCAAGTTTTGCGGGACTCCACAAGCCAAAGGCCAGGGTCCAAGCATTTCCCAGCACCACCTTCTGGGTCTGGCCCTCCAGGAATGAGTGGAGACACTGTAGAACAGTCCCCCAAGTCCCATCCTGGCAAGCCGAGACAGGACACCATGGTCAATGGTATCAAAAGCCACTGAGAGGTTTGGGAGAACCAACAGGGACACACAAACCCCTGTCTAGTTCTCTGTGGAGGTCTTTCACAAAGGTGACAAAAGCTGCCTCTGTTCTGTAGTCAGGCCTAAACCCAGACTGCAATGGGTCTAGATAATGGTTTCATCCAAGAATCCCTGGAGTTGAGTGGTGACCACATGCTCTAGAACCTTGTCCAAAAAGAAGAAGCTGGAAATGGGCCAATAGTTATTGAGCACCAAATAATCAAGGGATGGTTATTAAAAAAAGATTTCACAATTGCTGTTTTAAAGCTGATTGGAATTTTGTCCTTTCCCTGTGAGGCATTGATAATCCTCAAGATCCATTCTGCCAACTCCCCTCTGGATTGTTTAATAAGCTAGGAAGAACAAGAGTCCAGAGTGCATGTGGTGCATCACTGCTCCAAGGATCTTGTCCATGCCATCAGGCTGAACAAACTGAAATGAATACATTAAAACAGGACAAGCAGGTGCCTCGGGTACATCTATTGGTACTGTAACAATGCTGGAGTCAAAGTTGGAGCAGATCTGAGTGACTCTGTCTGCAAAGTGGGGTGCAAAATCACCACACTGAGCTGCTGAGTGGTCAGGGTTCCCACCCTGAGAATCAGGGTTAAGGTGCCCTGTGATCACCCGGAACAGCTCTGCTGGTCTATTAGTTGCAAACATAGTGCATGCAGTCAAGTAAGACTTCTTGGCTGTCTTCATTGCCTTGGAGTAGGCTCTAAGGGAGGCTCTAGCCCATGCTCAGTCAGATTCATCCTGAGTATTCTGCCAGTGGCACTATAGTCTCTGTCTTGCTCACGTCATCATTGTTAGCTCCCTGGTGAACCAAGGAGCCGATTTGGCCCTGCAAAGTGAGAGGGGATGTTCAGAGGTGATTATGTCCACCACCCTGGTTGTCTCCCTATTCCAGAGGTCCACCAGAGCTTTGACAAGATGGTCTACCGCCATGACAGGAAAATCCCCAAGAGCTGTTAAGAATCCATCCAGATCCATAAGATTCTTGGGGCGGACCATCTTAATAGGTCCCCCACCCCTGCAGGGGTTTGAAGTCACAGTTAGTCTAAACCTGATAAGGTAGTGATCAGTCCATGACAACGGAAATATAGTTCCTCCACACTACTGACACTTTCATCCCATTCGCATTGAAAACCAAGTCCAACATGTGTCCAGCATCATGGATGTGGGCAGATATAATTTGGGACAGCCCCATGGTTGTCATGGTGGCCATGAAGCCCTGAGCTGCTCCTAACAGGGTGATCTCAGCATGGATGTTGAAGTCCCTCAACACAGTTAGCAGTTGGGACTCCAATGCCAGAGACCACCCCAGCTAGCTCAGGTAAGGAGACTGTTGTGCAGCGGGGTGGACAGTACACAAGCAGAATCCCTAATCTATCCCGGTTACCCACTCTGAGGTAGACACATTCAAAAGTGGATGATGGTGGGATCGGGAACTTGATCATGGGGATGGATTCCCAATAGATTACTGAGAAGCTTGTTTTCTGCTGCCCTGCAGACTAGGACACGGAACAATGGCTTCAAACTACAGGAAAGGAGATTCCACCTGAACATCAGGAAGAACTTCCTCACTGTGAGGGCTGTTCGACAGTGGAACTCTCTCCCCCGGGCTGTGGTGGAGGCTCCTTCCTTGGAGGCTTTTAAGCAGAGGCTGGATGGCCATCTGTCAGGGGTGCTTTGAATGCGATTTCCTGCTTCTTGGCAGGGGGTTGGACTGGATGGCCCATGAGGTCTCTTCCAACTCTACTATTCTATGATTCTATGATTCTATGACTCCCCTCCTCGCGCCTCAGTCCTCACTTGCTGGTGCACTCCAAAAAGAGCATTTGTCTTGCACATGTGTCAAACTCAAGGCCCATGGGTCGAATGTGGCCCATCATGTCATTTTATGTGACCCCAGATGCTGGACTACAACTCAGGCATTCCACATCATTAGATTCTTGACTAGAGTTGATGGGAGTTGTCATACAGTAATATCTGGAAGTCTGCAGTTTGTTTTGTCTAGTCAGGATAGTGAGTTTTGAATTTAGATACAAGGCTTGTGAATATGATGTCTGATTTTAAAATGTTATTTAACCCTTTTCCAACCTCTGAGCCACAAGTGATGTTGCGCTGCAGTTACCATTATTCCCAGCTTGCATGGTGGATAAACAAAGTGATGGGAACTGTTGTTCAATTACATCTGGGGACCCAAACTGGGTAAAAACTAAAGAGCACTGATCACTATGTAAAAATTATATAGCTGGCTCTTTCCATGGATTCAATGGCTCTTTGAAGACAACCTGTGGTCCTTGATGAAAATAAGTTTGACACCTTTGGAGTAGGGAATGCCATTGTTTGCAAAATGGTAGCAAGCCTCTATGGGAAAAGTATTTAAAGAGGACAGAAAGGAGAAGGAAAGACTTACTAAGACAAAGGGGGAAATTGTAAAGTTCTTGGATGCGGTTAAATTGCTACTCCAGAGATTGGGGGTTCAGTTTCTCAACATGCAAGCAATACTCAACTCTATTGCTACTTGTCAGAAGAACAGAATGGGATCAGACTCATTTGGTTTCTATTCATTTCAAAAGTCACACTGCCAACAGATGCCATTTTCTCTTCAATATTCATACAGTTTATCACCATTTCATTGATATCACCACATTCATCAGCACTGTCAGCAGTGGCAGAGCTGATGTTGGTAACTAATTCTACTGGCTGCCATTTTATTTTCTAGAATGCTCTTGTCTTGGGAATTACATGCCCCCCACATGCTGCTGGACTAAAACTCCCAGCATTCTTCATCATTGACTATGCTTGCTAGGGTTGCCAAACAACTGGGAAGCCATATGATTCACATTCCTTCTCTAGATCAAGGCTTCTTAAACCTTTCCACTCATCCCCCCTTTTGGCTGGAGACATTTTTACGTGACCCTGGGTATATAGGCACATAAAATAGGTATACAAATCTAACATCTAAGCCTTGCTAAAGAAGCTGACATTTTGCCCACATCTGTGGCAGGCATCCTCAGACCTCACAAACTCTGAGGATGCCTACCATAGATGTGGGCAAAACAGGAGAGAATGCTTCTGGAACATGCCATACAGCCTGGAAAATGCACAGCAACCCAGTGATTCTGGCCATGAAAGCCTTCGACAACACATTTTACTGACTCTACTATTCAAGAACAGTGGCAATTGATGATGATGATGATGATGATGATGATGATGATAGTGTGCTAAACTCAACAGGAATAAACTCTGTGCATTTAATCACCATTCTTCCCAGCTTTTGCAAATATCTCTAAGTTTATGCCTTTATCTGCATTATTGTTCCCTTCTGTGCATCATATAGTCTATATTTCAAATAGGCAATGTAGTACATTTTAATGGAAATTAAATCAGATAAACCATGGCATACGAAAGGTACCTAGTGCTTGTTCACATCAGTGGAACTATAATATCTGTTCAAAAGATCAAGCCTGGCAAATCATCACAGCATTCCAAGCTGGAATGTTAATTAGAATAATAGGTCTATAGTTTGAGGGCAAAATTTTTATTCATAAAGATTGGCACCATGGTGGTAATATTCCACCTCAAGGGGATACAACCAGTTAAATTAATAAAGTGAAATAACTTAGTTATGGAGGTGTGTGTGTGTGTGGGGGGGGGGGGGGAATCGTCCACCTAAATTGTTCTTTAAAATCTTCCAAAGAAGTTTATTCTCACCCCTTTATTTTGTTACAAACTGTTTCTCTTGATTTAAGAACAAAAAATCATTCACCAGGAGCAAGACAAGCATAGTTCTCTTTAGGCAGAGTTATGTATGATTGAAATATAGTTGAGCATATTAGTGAAATATTGTTTCCATGCAGAACAGAAAGGGAGTGTCCAAATTTTGCCAATGGCTCTGATGATCACTGCTACTGTCTCTGTTTTATAGGATAAAGAGAGCTGTAAATGGCTTTGATTGGGGAGCTTCTTTTTTCCCATAACACATTTTAAGATTTATTGTACCTTTCAGCTGTTTTGTATTTATCCAATTTGACCGTTCCTTTATGCAATTGAGTCATTTTGTAGATCTTGCACATGCGATTCCCAAGGTTTGTTCTTAAGTTGAAATTGTATGTGAGTCAGAACAGGTATATTTTTAAGTGGAACTATATGTTTCTTTTGCTGTCTGTGTCCCAGTTCAGAAGATTTCACCTCACTTTCTGTCTCTGTGATAATTGGATTTTGAAAAATTTGCCTGTTGTGGAAACAAGGATTGGTGACAAAGCTCCGCTGGAGACTCCTTTTCCTCATGATAACTCTTTCCTATAGGTAGATTTCTCTTGCCTCTTGTTATGTCACCCCCATTTTTAACGATGAGTTATTTGTAAGTTGGATGTTTGTAACTCAAGGACCGCCTACACCAAACTGCCCTATGGGGCTGAAACTTAGGGTTCATTTACACTGCAGAATTAATGCTGTTTGGCACTGCTTTAACAGCCATGGCTCAATACTATGGAATCATGAGAGTAGTAATTTGGTGAAGAACCTGCATTCTTCGCCAGAGAAAGCTAAAGACTTTGTAAAACTACAGCTCCCATAATTCCATAGCATTGAGCCATGGCAGCTAAAGTGATGTCGAACTGCATTCACTGTACAGCATAGGTGCACCTGTAGATAGCCTAGATGCTTTATTAGAAATAATAAGACTAATTGTGAGATCACTGGAAAGCTAAATGTATAAAATATCAGGTCAAAGACTTGAGATTCAAAATTATACTTAGCTATTACAGTGTATGTATGTATATATCATTAAAAGTGCATATCTACTTAGGCTGCTTCTACACAGTCATTTAATCCAAGTCAGGACATGGATAAAAGAAAACCTGTTGTTTGTGGGGTGCCTACAGAGGCACCCATGAATCAGTTCCATGTTGGGACGGTGGCCACAAGGAAAGTCACAAGGATCTACTAATTGAAGATTGATAGGAACCAATGAATCTAATTCAATGGGGTGTGCTGATAAGAAACAGCCTGACCAATGAGAATAGAGCTGGATTGAAGTAGGACAAAGCAAGAAAGGGAACGCAAGCATTCCCATAGGAATACTGTGGTTTCCTCTAAAGGAGAAGATGTTTGTTCACCTTACAGCCAAACAGGGTATCAATTTTCTTTCTCTGAATAGTATATACATTGTTTAGATTCAGCAGATATTATGGCTTCTTAATGCACTGTTTTCAGCTGAAGGGGGGAGGGGATACGTTTTGTGGACATCCTGATCCTGGATTTGAGTGCCTGTGTAGAAAGGCCCTCCAATGTAAGTCAATTTTTGCTTACTGATAAATAACTTTGGAAATAATTGCAGGCTTAAACTTTTCTCAAGTCAATCAAAATTGATACACTGTACTGTGGAATCATCTACACTGACCTTTTCATTCCCAGGTCAAATAATAGATTTACCAATAGTTGGGAAATCCTGTCAAGGGTTGATATTCCATAGTATTTCAGAGTAATTGTTAGGGGTGGGCATTTTTTTTGTTAACCATTGTAAGTCATATCAAATTTGTTAAATTTGTTCTTACTACATGATATTTGATATGTGGGCATGGCCTGCACCAAAACCGAAGAATCAAAACTACCCAATACTTTTGCATTTTAATTTTGTAAATCTCGGAAGCCTCCCAAAGTCAGTTTCATTTTTAATGCAAGGAAGCAAAGCAAAGCCCAAAAGGCTGCATTTCCTCTTTAAATTAATGGCCTCTTGCCATTAGGAGAGGAAAGCATCAGAGGGAAAGGAGATTTTGCTGGGAAAAAGACTAAGAAAGCACAGAATTCTAGGAAATGTAGTTTGGGAAGGCCTGTAGCAGAGAATTCAAAAGGCCCTGCCCAAACTACATTTCTGAAAATTCTGCTCGGCATCAGGATAGGGGAGAGATTTGTCCCTCTATAGCAGCAGCCAGTCAGAGTTACAATAAACTGCTGAATCCACAAAGAGGAGGACTGACTGATATTTCTAGTAAGTAAATCTCTGTGCTGGACTGGGAAAAAATCCCTAAATGGAAGTTCTATTGGTTAATATGGGAGACATTTGATGAGATAGCTGTTGTGGCTAAAAAAAAAATTTTTGTCAAAATTTTGTAGGTGTATGAATATTTCCAAAAATTGGGGAGAATGATCCCCTGTTATCCTGTGTCATTATATAGAAAATTTGAGGAGATAGCTCTTGTCGTTTTTTTTTAAATGTTGTTTTTAAAAACTTTGAAAATTTCCCAAAAATCTATGAATAAATGAAACATTCTGAAACATGATGGGCTCACAGTGGCAAATGTATTCTACCATTGTAGCATGTTTCACCCCAATAGTTGTAAAAATGAAAGAGAAAAGAGCCCCTGAAATTTCTCCACTCAAGCAATTGCTATAATGAAAAAGTAACAAAATTTCATTACTCTCGTTATAGTAATAAAATTTTCACTGATGACTCTTTAGAAACACTTTAGAAAAAAATGCTGGCACCCCCTAATTTTGTAATGACTTCTGAAACTTTTTTTCATCGATCACACAGACCAAGGCTTATGTGCAGGAAAATGTTTTCTGTGCAGAAAATAGATTCAGTATTTTGGGGACATATGTTCATTTTCTCCTGAAGCAGTGAAAATGCAACAGTAATTGTCCCCTAAACTGGACTTTGGAGCAGTAAGAAAATGGGGGTGTTGTGTGTTTTCGCCATAGATATGGGCAAAACGTCAGGAGAGAATACTTGTGGAACATGGCCATACAGCCTGGAAAACACATAACAACCTTTTCATTCCAGCCATGAAAGCCTTCGACAACACAGTAAGAACATGTCTTTATTGCTAATTAGCTCTCTGTGCTTTCTTGTTCCAAGTACTGGAAGGAGACATTAAAAACACTTGACATTCCCTACCCTTCAGCACACCTTTAATAATACATTTTCATGGAAAACACTTAAACATACAACAAGCACTAAAAATACTAAAATATTTGAGTAAACGTAGCATCTCAAAACTCTACATATAAGAGCTGGAACAGTTAAATAATCTCTGAATAACAACAGCAATCTAAAGAGTGATGTATTCCACGGTTAAGTTATCTGCATATGTAATTGCATGTGTGTGTGGCAAATTATGAACAGATGCAAAGATTTTGTTTAAAAAACAGATTGTATTCCCTCTGGCTGAAAGATAACATTCAAAGTATATGTTCATTTGGTAATTAGTTTAACTTGGATACATAACATATTATTGAATAGACTTGTCTGAGGCATGAGCTGTATCTTATACATGCTATGAATTAACTCCTATATGAATTAACAAAATCCGGGCTCAAGACAGTGTGTGCATGTGTGTTTTGTAACAAAGCTGATTATATATATTTGGAAAATGCCTGATCATTTTGTACATTGCAAAGCTGCATTGTTTTGCAGGTTTTTCCACAATGTTTTTCATAACCCAAAGATTTTAAAAAAGAAATATATGAATGGCTTCGAAAAATTACCCTCTAGTGCTCAGTCTTCTGCATGTTTATTATGGAAGTATTGCTCCCTCTTTTTTCAAGGGGATCAACTGTCAATTAGGAATGTATTACATTGCAACCCCAAGCAATATTTCTATCTATCTATCTAACATCTATCTATCATCTATAAACATTTATTTTATATACAGTATTTGCTATTGATAATTTGTGATTTGACTAATTCTGCATGATGGATACAATCAAGTCATTTTAAATGTAAATTCTTGATATCTTTAAGCACTGTTTTTAAGACAGTGCTTTTACTTAAATTTGGAATTAAAATATGATCACATCAAACCATCTCAATAATTAACATTTGCAAAGTAACACTATTTATTATTATTATTATTATTATTATTATTATTATTATTATTATTGACATAACGACATTGTATGACACAGCAAACAAGATAGATATGCTGGATTTCGTATCACAAAATCACAAGTTGAACACTTCCCAAGTGTTTAGGACTGTGTGATGTATTTTCAGATGATGCATGCAGATCCCTTTTGCAGTTGGCAGATCGTAATTTTGTCAATGTCTATTGTTTCCAAATGCCGGCTGAGATCTTTTGGCACTGCACCCAATGTGTCGATCACCACCGGGACCACTTGTACTGGTTTCTGCCAGAGTCTTTGAAGTTCAATCTTGAGGTCCTGATAGCAGCTGAGTTTTTCCTGTTGTTTTTCGTCAATGCAACTGTCACCTGGGATGGCGACATCAATGATCCAAACCCTTTTCTTTTCCACAACTCTGAGGTCTGGTGTGTTGTGTTCCAGAATTTTGTCAGTCTGGATTCGAAAGTCCCACAGTATTTTTGCGTGTTCATTTTCCACAACCTTTATAGGTTTGTGATCCCACCAGTTCTTTACTGCTGGCAGGTGATACTTGAGACATAGGTTCCAATGAATCATTTGGGCCACATAGTTGTTCTTCTGTTTGTAGTCTGTCTGTGTGATTTTCTTACAGCAGCTGAGGATATGATCCATGTTTTCATCAGCTTCCTGGCACAGTCTGCATTTTGGGTCATCAGTTGATTTTTCGATCTTGGCCTTAATTGCATTTGTTCTGATGGCTTGCTCCTGGGCTGCAAGGGTCAGGCCTTTTGTCTCCTTCTTCAGGGTCCCATTCGTGAGCCATAGCCAGGTCTTCTCCTTATCAGCTTTTCCTTCAATTTTGTCAAGGAATTTTCCATGCAATGCTTTGTTGTGCCAGCTGTCAGCTCTAGTTTGTAGTGCAGTTTTCTTGTACTGATTTTTTGTCTGCTGTGCTTTGAGGAGTTTCTGATTTTTGACTTCAATCAAAGCAGGTTCTTCACTTTGCTTTACATATTCTGCCAAGGCACGTTCTCCTTCTTTGACTGCTTGTTTTACTTGTACGAGTCCTCTGCCACCTGATCTTCTAGGCAGATATCGCCAGTCAACATCACTGCGAGGGTGCAGTGGATGATGAATGGTCATGAGTTTTCTTGTTTTTCTGTCCAAATTGTCCAGTTCCACTTGTGTTCAGTTTATCATGCGTGTATTCTTTGCTGACCACAGTTTTCACATGTTCATGCCTGATGTTGTCCAGCTGTAATATGCCCAGATATTTATAGGTCTCTGGGTGGTGACACTTTATCATGTGGCCATTAGGCATATTTATGCTCTCACTTTCAATGATTTTTCCCTTCTTCAATGCCACTGTTGAACATTTGTCCAAACCAAACTCCATGCTGATATCAGTGCTAAAATTTCGGACAGTGCTAGTCAAGAGACTTGATTTCAGTTTTCGTTTTCCCATACAGCGTCAGGTCATCCATGTACATCAGATGCGAAATTTTGTGAGATTTCTTAGATGTTTGATAGCCGAGATTTGTTTTTTGTAAGATTGTTGACAGAGGGATGATGGCAATAGTGAAAAGCAGAGGGGACAATGAGTCTCCATGGAAAATTATTATTATTATTATTATTATTATTATTATTATTATTATTATTATTATTATTTCTATCCCACTTTTCTCCCGTGGGTGGGATTCAAAGCGACGTACTATTGAATAAAAACTATCATAAATATTAGACAAAAATATTTGAAAAAATATTTACTGAAGAGAAAATTGACAGCATTCAGATTAACTTTACACTGACCACATAAGCATTAAAATTCCTATAATCTATTGCTCACAAATATTTTAAAATTAAAAGGTATGTTTAATGTTATTGTCATTTACTAACACTACCTCATTTATCCCACTTCATATTCTTAATTTTATGTTTCTAAATGAAAAAAATAATGCTATGGAACCTTACCTCGTTTCATTGGACTACTGTATAATCTCTTTGGTCTTCATCTATTGAGGACTACATGTTTTTGAAGTGCTATTGACTTCTTGGGAAGATTTAAGCATGCAATTAGCAATCCCACATATGAATCAATGGGTTCTTAACAAGCTTAATGCTTGATAGAACATGTCCTTAAACTTTACATGACAATTTCAACAAACCACTTCACATAAGTCTCTGCTCTCCTGAGGACTTGGACTCAATACAAATTTAATTCAGAAATTTGTTCTTGTTTTTCATGCTGTAATTATTTTTTACTTTAAAAAATTCTATCAATTTCTAAATTGAGTAACACAAGGGTGATAAGCCCAACATAAGCAAATAACAAATATGCTACACTCTCAAGTAAAAAAATTGAAATATACCGTGCTATCATAATGTATATCTTGAAGTGACATGTCTATATATTTTAATAGAGGGCAAGAAAAGTGCTCTAATATTCTATCACAGTAATAACATTTAAACATGGCATATATGAAGAATATGGCTAGGTTCTTCCTAACTAAGTATACAGCATGCAAACTGTTTTTTTTAAAAAAAGAATGAGGCCATTCCTGGTTATTTAGTTTACTCTATTGAAGGAAATGGAAATGTTGGGTTTGATGCCCATCTGCATTTATCAAGAACTGCCAGCATTTGTCTTTTGCATGAACACTTAAACACACATTGACACATTAAACAATAAAGGAAAAAAACACTGACTCATTTCCTGCAGCAACCTCAAATGCATGGCAAGGCTCCCCCAATACACCCCATCATTCCAAAGATATGGATTCCCTTCTCTCTTTCATTCTTTTTTGCAAAGATGCCTGATGTCCTCCAGGTTCTACAATCTGGATTTGATTAAATAATTACAAACGTTGAGCAGCAAATCTATCATTCAGGCTCCTGAACATGCCAACATACGCGATTTGTGGTGATGCCAGCCAATGGCAATACTTCTCTCATTATTGTCATTGAAAATATTGTGGTTTGGTGTTTGTGCTATTTCCTGGATTTTGGTGATATAAGGTTGCCCAGCAATTTGCTTCTGTTGCCAACAACACTAATTTTTTTAAAAAAATAAATCCCTTCTATATTTACCCAGTTCACTACTCTGTCACTGAAATTAGCCATTTATGTTCATATGCTCTGTATTACTTATTTTCTTTTTTTCAGTTTGACTTTTCTTTGGATCCTAACAGAAAATCCATCAAAATACATTGTGTTACTGTTTGTTCCCCTACTTTGTAGATTGCTATTGGGTGTGTGTGCTTATATTTTGTAATAGATTCAGTATTCATTTTTTTCATGGTAAATGACAGTGTGGCTAAATGGACCACACTTGAGATCTGGAGTGTTTTACTTTTAAATGTTGTAAAACAACTGATATGAAATATTAGCTATAACTATATTCCAAGAAGCAGAGGGACTGAAAAATGAATTAACGATAAAGAAACTGGCCATAGCTATGTTTGCCTCAGTTTATTTTGCTATGCCTATGATCTGGATATATTTTTTTCTTACTTCAGTGGAGGATATTTCTATGTTGAATGAATCCAGAATAACATACCATTGATTAAAGTCAGAATTACGGATGAGAGGGCTCATTCAATCTGTGAAAAACATCTGATACAGTAAAGGAAACTCACAGGCAGAGTAGATAAGGATATTCTTCATAGATTCCCCATTCACCCTGAAATTCCCTTTGCCCCTCAAATCCTACAGAACAGTGGCACGATTAGCAATTGGATTTGCTTTGGCAAAGGAAATGAGTGATATGGGTTTCAGTCGCACTGGACTATTTAACAGTAAAATACTTAATTCTCAAATATTTTCCTCACATGTCCCATGCCCAATTTTTTTGGCAAAGTATTTTTGGCAGTCCATGCAATGACTAAAGGGTTCCCAGGCAGAAGACTGGCCCCTAAATCCACTACTTATCTCTTCCCTAGAAGTTTACTATTTACCAATTCGTTTGAGCCAGACTGGGATAGAGGAAGATTTTTGCCTGCTATAAAGATCATGACCAATAACCTGTGTCAATGAATACCCTTTTGATCTTTTTTGGGTAGATAACTCAAATCCCATCATATAAAAGCAGTTAGGAAGTATGCACTACTTTTGCTATATTTCTATCTTGCTTTACTACAATTTTGGGTTCCCAAGCAGAAAACCAATAGATGACTTTTATCAGTTTCAAAAACTCTATTGAGCTTGGAAGGAAATGAGTGTTAAATACAGATCTGGAACAAAGACAGAGTTGGGAGGCTATGGAATAATCATACACACACATACATCCACCCAAATAACAGAAGAAGGCATTAACTTTTTGGGTTAATGTATTCGGATTATAATATTATTAATCTCTTTTTATTCACACACACAAAATATCTAGAATTGGAGATATGATGTCACAACATCAAAGGATAGCATACATTTTTTTTTTTTTGCAAGATTGTTTCATATGAAAGATTGGAATTGAAATGCTTTGAACTGACCACAAGAGGTCACTCTTATTTTTATGGCATACAATAAAAATTATATTAAGAGCTTCAAAGTCCACATGATAATATTCAGTGTTGTTGTATGTCTTTCGGGCTGTGTGGCCATGTTCCAGAAGCATTCTCTCCTGACGTTTCGCCCACATCTATGGCAGGCATCCTCAGAGGTTGTGAGGTAACAACCTCACAACCTCTGAGGATGCCTGCCATAGATGTGGGCGAAACGTCAGGAGAGAATGCTTCTGGAACATGGCCACACAGCCCGAAAGACATACAACAACCCTGTGATCCCGGCCATGAAAGCCTTCGACAACACAATATTCAGTGTTTTTAGAATATGTTATTGGTTTATGTAGTTGAGACATTGTAATATACAACTAACTCCCCATGTTTCAAATCCAGTTTCTTTCAGCAATACTGGATGACAGGATAATTACAAGAAAAAAGAAAAAAGAAAAGAAAATTGTCAGCTCACCAAATTACCAAGCTTAATTTCAGTCAGGTGTCCATAGCAATAGTTTCTAACACCCTTCTAACAATCATTTATTCGGTTTACATATCTTTTCAATAAAAGAAATTTCCACTTATGCATATCCCTGCAGAATATACAATACAGAGAAATGGAATGGTTTCTAATTGGTGAAGCTGACTGCACCTTATCAACCTATCTGTTTAATTTGTATTGTAAAAAATACATAAAGCAAAATTAGACTTGGACGAAAGAGGCATGAAAGTTGGGGGAAGGGACACAAATAATCTAAGATATGCAGATGATGCCATACTACTAGCAGAAAACAGCAAAGACTTGGATTTCTGAAGAAAGTCAAGGAAGAAAATACAAAGGAAGATTTAAAGTTGAATAGTAAGAAAACAAAAATAATTGGATGACAAAAGCATAGAAATAGTTCAAGATTTTCCAAACATTAGCTCAGTCATTAATCAGAATGTAGACTGGTGTCAAGAAATCAGAAGAAGACTAGGACTTGGAAAGGCAGCTATGAAGGAACTATATGTGATTCTGAAGCATCTTTTAAGACTAAAATTAGAATTGTTGATGCCATCATATTATCATTTCGTGTTTAATTAAATCACAGTGTAAACTGTATGTTGCATTTCCTTGTGCTGTGGGGTGGCATTCTATCTAAAAGATGATGTTCATCATTTGCAGCTGCTTTTGGACACAGCATTGTCCTAGAAAACCAGCTGGCTATCGTGGACATTAGTGCCTTTGCTCAGCTTCTGCCTAAAAGAAAAAAAGGTAATAAGAAAAAGTGACTTTTAATTGTGGAAGTCAGATTTGGAAACAATAGGTTATGTCTTATCAACCACCTGATTGACCTATTGTAATCTACTATAGATGGTAATGCTCTTAAGTGATCAGATGCTGGTGCATAATGTATTAGTTGTATGGTGTACTCCAATGCCACTTTTTGCCATTCTTGTACCAATGCGTTATTTACCGATTTACTAATTGGCTCAGTGCAAATATCTGTCTTCCAAAACTAATAACTCCAAAAGGCTAGGATATAGAGCACATATGATAGGGCTTTCTTTTAGTAGCACCTTGGCTGTGGAACTGCCTCTGAAGGCAATCCAGATTGACTTCCTCACTGGTCAGTCTCTAGTAGGTAACCAGGACTATATTTTTTATATAGCATTATGGTCCTGAATCCTGGTGGACAGAGAAATGAAAAAATAGACACTTTAATTAAATAAATATGCATGCTGATAAAACATATCAAGCACGGTTGATGTGACTGATACAGTGGGTTGGGTCAAATTACATTTGATTCATTTGGAAGGAGAGTGCTCCACCCTCAAACATCAAATTATCAAGTATAATCACATCACATAAAAATTCTGGGTATAATTATATAATTAGGGAGTGTGCATTGTGCAATGCGAAAAATTCCACTCAAAAATCAAATGTAATCAATTCAAACCAAATAAAAATAATTGATGTAATTGTATATGATCACAAGATTGGGGTTTTTGGCAGTGTTTTATCAGTGTTTGCATGTGTATCATTCATATCAGACATGAATGGGTTGAACTAATTAAACTCTATTGAAACACGGGGAGTGTTCTAAAAAATGAGCAAATAAAAGAACTGAAAAGGATTATGTAAAAGAACAGAAAATTGCCTACACGGCTGTATGCAACTCCAGGTTGTGAAACAATAACCCCTTTAAAATTCCATTTGCCTGACACCTAGAAAAGGATTCACACCCAAAATCCTAATTATACCCTTATTCTAGGCTCCTATTGCTGTAGTTCAAATGTTGTGGTTCTGGGAGTTGTAATTCAACATCAACCAGGGACACATTGATCTAACTGTGCCTCAATGAAGATTTTATCAAGAGATGCGTGATATGATTTCATCATTCAAATTTCAGCTGCAGAGCAGTTTTCATTGGTACCCATAGAAAAACAATTTTCATTAGAATGCACAGGGGAGAAAAACATCAAATTCTCCCCCTGCCCCACATCTGTTGAATTCTTAGGAATATTTGGCTTCTTCAGTGTGTTTCTTGTCCCCTGATTATGTACATCCAATGCAAAGGCAGTCAGGGCCATAGCCAGAAAAAAAATTCGGAGGGGGTTTTGAAAATTTCGGGGGGGGGGGGGGTTGAACCCCTAACCACCCCCCCCCCCCCCAGCTACAGACCTGTCAATATCTGCTTGAGATAGTGCTGGAGGGACTCTTAATGTTTTGCGTCTTATAGACTTAGCATGGGGATTTGGTTAACCAGTTAAAATTCATGAGTAAACCAGGTTTTTTTTTAACCTGAAAATTTTCAGGGGTGGTTTGAACCCCTAAAGCCCCCCCCCCCCCCCCCCCCAGCTACAGGCCTGAAGGCAGTCAATAACACACTAAGTTTGATCCCTATTCCTAGGTTTCAAGGGACTTCTCTTAGTTGTGCTCTTGGAAATCTCTTTGAAAACAAGGGAACCCACAATTAGAAGTGGTACTTTGTGTATGGCCCACATACACTCTGCCATAGAGTTGTGATACTGTAGATATGTTTAACTATATAAGTCAAGTTCATGCAGTTTTTCGTGGTATTGTATTAATAATACCATGAATAATACTAGTTATTAAGGAAGCTAGTTTGTTGCTATGTGCCTTCAAGTTATTTCCAATTTATGGCAACCCTGCGGTGAATCCATCTCAGGGGTTTCTGGGGTTGAGAATGGGTGACTGAACACAAGAAAATAAACTGTAGGTATGAGTTCCATGGGTATGAGAGTTTTTCTGTATTTTCTAAATGATAATATGGTTCAATCTATTTTATTTATTTATTTATTTATTTATTTATTTACTTATCACATTTATATCTTGCCCTTTCATCCTGCCGAGAGCCCTTACAAAAAATGGCACAATTTGATACCACAAAAACACATACAATAAAATCACAAATACATTAAAACTAACAATTTAAAAACATCTCAACATTAAAACAAAAAAAAAATCCAACTAATTAAAATGACATAAACCAGAGTCATAATCCATAGTCGTTTCAATTGTTATTGCACTATTCTGTATTTCTTTAATTGCCACTGCAGATTATTATCCAAAAGCTTGGTCTCAAAGCCATGTTTTACTTTTTTTCTGAAGGTAAGGAGGGAGGGAGCTGGTCTAATTTTGCTGGGGAGGGAGTTCCACAGGCAAGGGGCCACCACTGAGAAAGCTCTCGTCCCCACCAACTGCGCCTGTGAAGGAAGTGGGATCGAGAGCAGAGCCTTCCCAGAAGATCTTAACCTTCGAGGTCGATCATAGAGGGACAGGTAAGCTGGGATGGAACCATTTAAGGCTTTATAGGCTAAAGCCAGCACTTTGAATTGTGCTTGGTAGCTGACTGGCAACCAGTGGAACTGACGTTACAAGGGGGTTGTACACTGCCCCGGTGAGGAATCTGGCTGCCGCTTGTTGGACCACTTGAAGCTTCCAAACAGTCTTCAAAGGTAGCCCCACATAGAGCATGTTGCAGTAGTCTATTTGAAATGTAATGAGAGCATGGACCACTGTGGCTAAGTCTGGCTTCTCAAGGTATGGGACCAACTGGTGCACAAGTTTTAATTGTGCAAAAGCTCCCTGGCCACTACCGAGGCCTGGGGTTCCAGGCTCAGCGATGAGTTCAGGAGAACCTGAGTGTTCAGGGGGAGTTTAACCCCATCCAACACAGGCTGTAACCCTATGCCCTGTTCGGCCTTGCAACTGACCAGGAGTACCTCTGGATTCAGTTTCAATTTGTTCATGCCCATCCAGACCGTCACAGCAGCCAAGCACCGGTTCAGGTCCTGAATAGCCTCCTTAGTGGCAGGTGAAAAGGAGTGATAGAGTTGAACGTCATCTGCATACAGATGACATCGAACTCCAAAACTCAAGGTTATCTCTCCCAACAGCTTCATGTAGATGTTAAGCAATATGAGAGACAGTATTCAGCCCTGTGGGACCCCACAGGACAAAGGCTGTGGAGCCAAACAGCACCTTCTGGAAGCGACCTTCCAGGAAGGACCAGAGTCACTGCAGAACAGTACCTCCAAGGTTCAGTCCCGCAAGGTGTCCCAGAAGGATACCATGGTCCATGGCAGGGGTCCCCAAACTTTTTAAACTGGGGGCCAGTTTACTGTCCCTCAGACCGTTGGAGGGCTGGACTATAGTTTTTAAAAAAACTATGAACAAATTTATATCCACACTGCACATATCTTATGAGCCTGCTTTTGGCTAATAAGATGGTCAATGTCCGGTTCCGTATTTGATCCCCCAGGCAGGAATCAGCCAGGCCTTGAAACTGCAAGGCTTTTCAATATTAATCAAGGTGGTCAATTGAAACATTCACACTGGCCTTTAACAGAGAAGAGTTTTTTTTTCTCCCACCCTGGACCTTCCACAGATATATAAACCTTCCTTGCCTAGTTTCCAACAGACCTCACAGCCTCAAAGAAATTTAGCAATGTGTTTCCTTTAGGAATACTACTGTATGACTACTATTACAACAACAGCAGCAACAACAACAACAAATACTAATAATAGTATTTTAAATGTATGATAAAGTTCAACTCAGCATTTCTCTTTTTTCAGAGGCCCCTTCCACACAGCCCTATATCCCAGAATATCAAGGCAGAAAATCTCACATTATCTGAGTGTGGACTCAGATAACCCAGTTCAAAGCAGATATTGTGGGATTTTCTGCCTTGATATTTTGGGATATAGGGCTGTGTGGAAGGGCCTGTAATATGTGAAGAAAGGTGACTTAGGCCCCTTCCACACAGCTGTATAAAATCCCACATTATTTGCTTTGAACTGGGTTATATGCCAGTGTGGACCCAGATAACCCAGTTCAAAGCAGATATTGTGGATTATCTGCCTTGATATTGTGGGTCACATGGCTGTGTGGAAGGGCCCTTAGTGGCTAAATGCATTGCACAATTACAGCAGAGTGATGTCACTTTACCTGCCTTGGTTCCATCCTATGAAACACTGGGAACTATAGTTTGGTTTATAATCATTTCCCATGTTGATCACCTTTGCCTGGACACCTCCACTGTGTCAATATACTGCATTTCTTGGATTGACTTACTAGAAGCAGCTTTGTTTAGCCCAGTCTGGGAAAGACGCCTGTGGCTTTTGTGGCTTTCCCCCAAAAGTTTGATTTCATATTATTTTGTTTTATCCTATTTTTCCTTGCAGTTTTTTATATTAATTTTCAACTTTTAATTTCCTCTTAATCTATTGCAGTGTGGGAGGAGAATCATAGAATAGTAGAGTTGGAAGAGACCTCATGGGCCATCCAGTCCAACCTCCTGCCAAGAAGCAGGAATTGTATAATTATGTTATACAACCAATTTTAAATTACTTTATAGCAATTTTTGATATGCTAAATGCCCCTAGTTGATTCCTGTCGGATATGGGTTGAAATTCTGTGTTCTTCTTGAATTGGAAGGCTTTTAGTGATTGTTAAGAAAGGTTGTTGTGAGTTTTACAGCCTGTCTGGCTATGCTCCAGAAGCATTCTCCCCTGACATTTCGCCCACATCTATGGCAGGCATCCTCTGAGCCTCTGAGGATGCCTGCCATAGATGTGGGTGAAATGTCAGGACAGAATGCTTCTGGAGCATGGCCAGACAACCCCGGAAAACTCACAGCAGCCCGGTGATCCCAGCCATGAAAGTCTTCAAAAACAATGTTTGTCTTGATGACTGAAGCAGCGGGCGGGGGAGGGACCTTAGGGGCCCGCTCGCCGTTCTCCTTTTCCTCTCCTAGAATCATAGAATCATAGAATCATAGAATAGTAGAGTTGGAAGAGACCTCAAGGGCCATCTAGTCCAACCCCCCGCTAAGAAGCAGGAAATCGCATTCAAAGCACCCCCGACAGATGGCCATCCAGCCTCTGCTTAAAAGCCTCCAAAGAAGGAGCCTCCACCACAGTCCGGGGGAGAGAGTTCCACTGCCGAACAGCCCTCACAGTGAGGAAGTTCTTCCTGATGTTCAGGTGGAATCTCCTTTCCTGTAGTTTGAAGCCATTGTTCCGTGTCCTAGTCTGCAGGGCAGCAGAAAATAAGCTTGCTCCCTCCTCCCTATGACTTCCCCTCACATATTTGTACATGGCTATCATGTCTCCTCTCAGCCTTCTCTTCTGCAGGCTAAACATGCCCAGCTCTTTAAGCCTCTCCTCATAGGGCTTGTTCTCCAGACCCTTAATCATTTTAGTCGCCCTCCTCTGGACGCTTTCCAGCTTGTCAGCATCTCCCTTCATCTGCGGTGCCCAAAACTGGACACAGTATTCCAGGTGTGGTCTGACCAAGGCAGAATAGAGGGGGAGCATGACTTCCCTGGATCTAGACGTTATTCCCCTATTGATGCAGGCCAAAATCCCATTGGCTTTTTTAGCTGCCGCATCACATTGTAGGCTCATGTTTAACTTGTTGTCCACGAGGACTCCAAGATCTTTTTCGCACACACTGCTGTCAAGCCAGGTGTCCCCCATTCTGTATCTTTGATTTCCATTTTTTCTGCCGAAGTGAAGTATCTTGCATTTGTCCCTGTTGAACTTCATTTTGTTAGTTTCGGCCCATCTCTCTAGTCTGTCAAGATCGTTTTGAATTCTGCTCCTGTCTTCTGGAGTGTTAGCTATCCCTCCGAGTTTGGTGTCATCTGCAAACTTGATGATCGTGCCTTCTAACCCTTCGTCTAAGTCGTTAATAAAGATGTTGAACAGAACCGGGCCCAGGACGGAGCCCTGCGGCACTCCACTTGTCACTTCTTTCCATGATGAAGACGACGCATTGGTGAGCACCCTTTGGGTTCGTTCGCTTAGCCAATTACAGATCCACCTAACCGTAGTTTTGTCTAGCCCACATTTTACTAGTTTGTTTGCCAGAAGGTCGTGGGGGACTTTGTCGAAGGCCTTACTGAAATCTAGATATGCTACATCCACGGCATTCCCTGCATCGACCCAACTCGTAACTCTATCGAAAAAAGAGATCAGATTAGTCTGGCATGACTTGTTTCTCGTCTTCCAAAGTGGCGGGCAGAGGAGGGCCCACTCGCCGTTGTCCTCCTATTCCTATTCCTCTCCTGCCTTCTCTTCCAAAGCGATGGTGGAGGCTGCTTCAGGAGAAGAGGAAGGAAGGCGAGGAAAAGGAGGAGCGAGCAGGTCCTAAAGTCCCTCCTCTGCTCGACCGCTCGCCCGCTGCCAAGCCAGCAGAAGCAGCACCGCTTAAGAAGAAGCAGTAGCAGCAGCAGCCTTCCTCCTCTTGGTTGTTCCTCCCTCCCGCCCAGGGTAGGCCGCGGGCCGGATAGATGGCCTCAGGGGGCCTCATGTGGCCCGCGGGCCTTAGTTTGGGGACCCCTGGTCTATGGTATCGAAGGCCGCTCAGAGGTCCAGCAGAACCAACAGAGACACACTCCCCCTGTCCAGTTCCTGGCGTAGATAATCCACTAAGGCAACCAAGGCTGCTTCAGCTCCACGTCCCAGCCTAAAGACAGACTGTGCCAGGTCCAGATAATCAGTGTCTACCAAGAATGCCTGGAGTTGCGAGGCCAGCACACGTTCCAAGACTTTGCTAAAAATAGGGGAGATTGGAAACTGGCTGAAAGTTGGCAAATTGAGAGGGGTCCAATGATGGTTTTTTCAACAGCGGTTTTATAACAGCTTATTTTAAACTGGCTGGAATGCTGCCTTCCTGTAAGGAGGCATTAACCACCACCTTCACCCACTCTGCCAAACCCCCTCTGGCCTCCTTTACCAGCCAGGATGGGCAGGGGTCTAGGATGCATGTGGTTACCCTCGCCTCTCTTTGCCTCCCCTGCTTAAGTGTCCCAACCATCTTAATCTGTCTTTGGAAATATTTTTTGACTATTTCTTTGTTTGATTAAACATTTTTTAGAACAGCCTTCACCATATCATATTTAAAGGTACTAGCATGTAAAAAAGAGTACTACTTCCCTGCACAATACCAGAAAACAGAAACTTCAACTTTAGCAAGCATTTAAACATTCAGCTAAAACTATAGCTGGCTTTAAAAAAAAACACCCTACAATTTACCTCTGTATGAAGAATGCCTGTCAGCTTAAGACTGCAATTCAGTTAAAGAAACTATAGCTAGTACAGCAAAAATATTGGTGTTATTTTGAAGATTAATATTTGACATTTCTGTTCAAATCTTTTGATAAGAAAAGCACTAGGAGGGGAGAAATGACTGCCAAAGGCAAGTGGATCACTGTTGTTCACAGGTCAATTCCTAGGAATAACCCCAAGCTAAGAACTGCTAGCAGACTTTCTCCCAGTTAATCAGAGAATTTCTCTTCAGTTCATTTTTAAGGATTTTTTTTTTTTACTGAAAATCACAAGTTCATACTTGAGAGGGGCAATCCTGCTGTCCCACTTTCTCAACTGCTTTTTAACATATCCTGGTTTTTCTTGTGAACATTTCCCTTTGGATAAAAAAAATGAGTGTGAATTTGCTCCTTTGGACCTACTTTGGTTGAGATGACTGGGAAGTGTGCCACTCTGAACATCTTTTGGTTGTGGGATCATACTAAAAAACTCAAGTTTCATGCCTGGCTATCACTTGCTGCAGAAAGTCAGGTTCACTTATAACACATTCAAGAGTTCCGGAGAAACCATTACATGGTTGTCCTTTTAGTCATTAGACAGATTCTTCTGGACCAATTTTGCACAATTTTTTCTCATGTACACATCTTCTGGAATGGTGGACAACCATTTTGGATAGTCCTACCTCCTCTGCAATTAACCACACATTCAAACATAAGTCCCCGTCCAGAATAGCCACCACACAAACCATATTGTTCTCAGTTCTTGAAGTTGAAGGGTGCCCTGTACACTATTCATTCTCAGTGCTCTCCTTCTATCCTTGAATGCTTTGTGCCAACTGAAACTTGGGCTGAAGACAAAACAGCATCCTCATAAGCTGTTCTCAACAACTGCAGTGTTTCAGAACTAGATTGTCTGAGTTTCACACAGAACTTGCTTGTGTAATGCTGCTCCAGACTCCTCTGCATTTTCACCTTTGACAAGACACAAAAACCACTATGCACTTTGATAATGTACTGAATGCTATAAAGGTGCAGACTTAACTGAGGAAGGTCAAACTGAAGTCCTGGGACCATACTTTCTTTTCCTGACCTGTGCTGCACAAACAATCATTTTCATCATTGTTTATTTTAATATATTTTTTCTTTCTCATTCATCAATTCCTTTCCTTTACACTATTATCTTCCTAAGTAGACGATTCCCCTCCTTATTCCTGCAGCCTCACCAAATCAAGCTATCTCTCAATATTTTTACTGTAGTGTACAAATCTTTTTAATTCCTTGTTTTTATCACTTAGTCTTTCTGTGCTTTAATTCTTTAATATAGTATTAGCCATTTAACCACCCCTTTCCCAAATACTTTCTTCCAAATCTGCCAAATCTCTTGCAGTTCTGCCAAAAAGCAAAAATGTTGTTGGCAGCTTTGTATAAAAATAGTCTTTAAAGACATGTAGCACATGAAGCCCTGTACTTATTTGTCTGAAACCTGGCAGGCATTTTCCTTTCCTAAAGTTCTTCTATATCTGCAAATTACATCTATTTCTGACAAACAGGAAAAAAGTTAAGGCTGTGGGTTTTATTTGTTTTTTTTTTATTGCTAACCAGGAATCTCCACCTACTGGGTAATTTACAGATGTGGTGGACTGATGCTTGTTATTCTGGTTTGAATACCAATACAGATCAGATTCTCTGTTCAGCCAACCCAGGACTAAGTCCAGGTGTGAAGAAGTTTGGATGAATGTTTTCAGGGTTCAGTACTGGACCCAGTGCTATTTAGCATCTTTATAAATGCTTTGGATGATGGGATAGAGGGCATATTTATCACTTTTGCAAATGCCACCAGGAAATATTCTCAAGGACGGCATCAGAAATAAAAATGTCCTTGATACACTAGAGAGCTGAACTAAAAATAAAATGAATTTCCATAAGGATAAATAGAAGACACTGCATTTAGGCTGAAAAAATTAAAAATACAAATATAGCATGGATGACAACTGCCTTGGAAGTAGTATATGTGAAAGGGATCTAGGCATCTTAGTAAACCACAAGTTTACTGGCTGTCACAGTGTGATGTGGCAGCCAAAAAGATTCATCAGTAGCAGCTTAGTTCCCAGATGAGGGAAAGTAATAGTGCCACTCTATTCTACCTTACCAGGAATATTTTGTCAATTTTTGGGCACCACAATTCAGGAAGAATATCAACAAGCTGGAATGTGTCCCAAGAAGGATAATCAAGATGCTCAAAGTTCTGAGAAACAAGCCTTCAGAAGAACTTAGATATGTGTAGCCCAGAGAGGGAAGAATAAGAGATGATATAACAACCATTTAAAATATATGAGGGGATGTAATGTAGAAGATGAATTTAACTTGTCTTCTTGTATTCCATTGACTAGAACAAGAACCATGTATTAAAATATTAAGATATTGCATACACATTAAGAAGATTTTTTTTAACATAACAACTGTTTGCCATTATAATCAGAGAGTGGTGTACTCTCATTTTTTGGAAGTCTTTAAATAAAGATTGGGTGGGCACCTTCAAAGACTGTTGTAGTTGTGTATATTTATACATGGCAGAGAGTTGGACTACATTGCCTTTTATGGCCCCTTCCAACTTTTAGATTCTGTGAGATCACCTACAGTTGATTTTGGTTCTGTCTTAGAAGCTATTGACTGAATAATATTCATTCCAAGTTTTAAATGATGTGTTGTTTTTCTGGGTGTTTTTTTTTTCCAAAAAGAATATGGAACAGAGAATTTAAAATGAAAAACAAAACCAGAACATTTATAGAGCACAAACACCACAGAATACAGAAGATAATATCAATCTTGATTAAATTAATTTGCTCTCATTGATCTTTGGCATTCTGTCTTGGGTTCCTGATGAAATACTTGATTTCTTATTTATGCTAGCATCTATGAATATTACTAATTTAGCTGATGTTTTCACTTTCAAGAGCTAGCTTATTTTCCCAGCCATTTACAGGAGGAAGGCAGATAGGAAAGTCAAGATATTTTATCCTGATTTTGCAAAGGTAGCAGTGATTAGTCTTGTACTGTTTCTGTTGGGAGAAAAATCCCTTTTGAGTGAGGTTTGGACAATTCACAACAGTTGCCCAATATTTATAATGTCATTAGTACAGCTGCTTTCAGCAGACACAAATTGGGCATTATTAAAAGCTCAATTTTCAAGACTAGCTATACATTCCTTGCCAGAATTCAAACACTGAATCTGGAAATAACATTTGAACCACCACCATGATGTCCCAAATATAGTATTGTTCTTCTTGACTAAACTGATCAAATGCCAGGTACTATGTCTACTTAAGTTGATATCAATTGGCTGACTCTTTAATTATTTATATTTTCAGCAATTTAGAAACTTAGAATTTTGACAGACAACTCAAAGAATGTATTTTGCCTTCTTGTTGATTAAGTTTATAGGCTGTAAAGAAGTTGAAAAAGCAAGTGTTGTAAGTACTCAATGCTTTTGGTGTAAGTGTTCAATGGTTTAATATGTTTTTAATCTTTAAAAAGTATTGTTATTGTTTTAAGCTATTTTATTGTAGAGTGCCTTCACATCATTGAAAATTTGTGTGTTTTTTCAAGTTGCCTGTTGATTTATAGTGATCCCATGAATTTCATTGAATTTTCCTAAGAAATGAATTCTCAGGGGTTGTTCTACCAGTTCGTTTCTCTCTAAAATATAGCACCTTGTATTGGTTGGTGGTCTCCCATCCAAGTACTAACTAGGGCTAACTTTTTTAGCTTCCAAGAAAAGATGAGATTTAATGTTTTAATAGAGTGGGAGATCACAAATACCCTCTCCCCCAAAGAATGCAATAAACCCCAGCAAAGCTATCCACATTCCATAGCATTGCACCACTAGAGTGCATCTACACCAGGGGTCCTCAAACTTTTTAAGCCAAGGGCCAGTCCACAATCCTTCAGACTGTTGAGGGGCCGGATTATCATTTGAAAAAAAAAATACAAACAAATTCCGATGCACACTGCACATGTCTTATTTGTAGTGCAAAAACAACAACAACAAGAACAAGAACAATGAAAGAACAATACATTATTTAAAAATAAAAACAATTTTAACCAACATACATTTATCAGGATTTCAATGGGAAGTATGGCCCTGCTTCTGGCCAATGAGATAGTCTAGTTAATTAGGGTTGTTGTTGTTGTTGTTGTTGTTGTTGTTGTTGTGTGCCTTCAAGTCATTTCAGACTTTGGGCAAGCCTAAGTCTAAAATTTATTTATTTTATTATTTATTTATTTACTGCATTTATTTACTACATTTGTATCACACCCTTCTCACCCCAACGGGGACTCAGAGTGGCTTACAAATTATATGTACATACAATATATTATATTATTAGTATAGCACAATATTAGCATTATATATTACTATATTGAACTATACCACTATACTGTAATATTATTAGTAATATTATATGTAATATAGAATATATAATTAATATTATATGGTATTATTATTAGTGTTATATTGTATTACATTATAATATTATTATCAATATTATATATATATATATACAATATATTATATTATAAAACTGAGGGCGGGGGCCAGGTAAATGACCTCGGAGGGCCGCATCCGGCCCCCGGGCCTTAGTTTGGGGACCCCTGATCTACACTGTAGAATCAATGCACCTTGACACCACTTTAACTGCATGGCTCAATGCTATAGAACCATGTGAAGCACCAGTGAAGCACCAACACTATTTGGTAGAGGAGGATAAAAACCTTGCAAAATTACAACTTCCAACTGCATTAATTCAAACTGCATTAATTCTACAATGTAGATGCACCTTAAGTCCATTGAAAAGTGGAAAAGTTATACCATAGTCTTTGAATACACAGATGTAAGGAAGGATTGGAAGCCAGATTTCCAAATTGCTCTTGAGTCAGTACGTTCTGTCAGATAATATACCTGCCCTACACACAGTTATGAAAGGGCAGATGATTGCTTTACATATTCTCTAACAGATAATAATAATAATAATAATAATAATAATAATAATAATAATAATAATAATCCCCCCCGCAGGTGCCACCTTGACGTGTGGGGGGGGGGGGCTTAACCACTCCAATGATGACTGAGGGCTGTGCTGGCAGTAGTGTAACTACCGGCAGGTCCAACCAAGCCAGAGAGGCCTCAGCTGAGGAGTGGAACTAAGTGCACCTAACCCATTAGCATTATGGAGAATCAAACCAAAATGAAGTCTATACTGGCTTGGTCGTCGCCCAGGATAAAAAGGACCGCGGTGGATTCTGCCGATTCTGGACATCCATCGACAAGTGAGCTACGAAAACAAAATACAAATGAATAGTCACAGAAGCAGCAAACTATACAATGCCAGAAAACTGCACAATTATGAAATGCTATTACAAATCTGAACCTCAAAGGCGTGGCTACCAAAAAAGGATGCATCAACTGTGGAAACAAGAGTATCTCGACTCACAGATAACAGAACCCCGACTGGCTGACCAACGAAGATTCATAATCAGAAACAAAGTGTTCAGTGAAGGTGAACTTGAAGAAATCCAGAAAATTTGCAAAGTAAATTACCATCAGACCACAGCACAGACAGCAGCAGAGACTCCAGCAACATTTGGAATGGTGGAACAGATTGCACCAGAAGAAAGTGTGGAGCTTTTGCAAGAATTTGAAGAACCAGCACTTGAAACACCTGTTGAACCACCAGGAACCTTGACAGCAAGACAACAAGAGCTCAAGGATAAGATCATGGCTCATGCTGCAGCAAATGCAATAAGAAAGTGGCTCCCAACTCTAAAAAACAGTGCCCAAGAGACACCTGGTGCCTCTTCACTGTCCAAATAACATCAATTGAACAAACAAACCAGTATGTCTACAGTGCAGCAGTGATAGTAACAGAAGAGCTTGGGCTCCTACAACCAAGGCAGCCCCAAAGAAAATCGACTGGAAAACCAAAGGGGAAGGTCAGGCTAGAGTTGAAAATCAAAAAGCTTAGCTCAGATGCAAGTAACCTGAAAAATATGAAAGAGAAGAAACTGAAGAATGACAAAATCAAGCAATACCTGATCCGAAAGTACTGGCTGAACACCAGAAAAAATTGAAGAAGCTTTGGAAATCGTGAAAGAACAAATTACAGCAACAGCCAGAAAAATTGAAAGATATGAAGCCAGAATCATCCAGTACAGACAAAATCAACTGTTTCAATCAGACCAAAGACGGTTCTACCGGAGTCTGAACCAAACAACAGACACAGTAACCATAAAGCCAGAGAAAACTGCAACAACAAAGTTCTGGAAAGAACTTTGGGAAAATAATAAGAACTACAACAAAAACGCTGGGTGGATAAAGGACGTTGAAGGAAAATTCTCACAGAACAAAATGGAACAGACAATATAACAACTGAAATAACAACTGAAATGATCAGCAAACGAGTGCAAAAAGTCAAGAACTGGACATCGCCTGGTAGTGATCAACTTCATGGATTTTGGCACAAACATCTGATTAGTTTACATGGAAGAATGGCCCAACAATTCAATGAGATGCTGCAGAAAGGAAGTATCAGTGAATGGCTAACAACTGGAAGTACATACCTGATACAAAAGGATCCAGCAAAAGGAGCAGCACCAGGAAACTACAGGCCAATAACGTGTCTGCCCACTATGTTTAAACTACTGACTGGCATCATAGCTGACAGAATTCAAGACTATCTTGAAGAAAAAAACATCTTGCCAGATGAACAGAAAGGCAACAAACCGAAAAGCAAGGGCACAAAAGACCAGTTATTGATTGACAAAATGATTCTGGAGAACTGTAAGAGCCAAAAAGCTAATCTTCACATGACGTGGATTGACTACGAAAAGGCCTTTGACTCACTCCCACACAGCTGAATCATCAAGTGCCTGGACGCCATCGGGATTTGTAAAAACGTTGGCACTTTCATTGAAAACATGATGGAGCACTGGAAAACTGAACTGTTTGTTGGAAATGAAAGCTATGGACTTGTCAACATCAGAAGAGGAATTTTCCAGGGAGATTCATTGTCCCCTCTGCTTTTCCTTATTGCCATGATCCCTCTGTCAACAATCTTACAAAAAACAAATCTCGGCTATCAAACATCTAAGAATTCTCACAAAATTTCGCATCTGATGTACATGGATGACCTGAAGCTGTATGGGAAAACGGAAACTGAAATCCAGTCTCTGACCAACACTGTCCGAATTTTTAGCACTGATATCAGCATGGAGTTTGGTTTGGACAAATGTTTGACAGTGGCATTGAAGAAGGGAAAAATCACTGAAAGTGAGGGCATAAATATGTCCAATGGCCAAACAATAAAGTGTCACCAGCCAGAGGCCGATAAATATCTGGGCATGTTAAAGCTGGACAACATCAAGCATGAACATGTGAAAACTGTGGTCAGCAAAGAATACACACAAAGGGTCAGAAAAATTCTCAAAAGCAAGCTCAATGGAGGCAACACCATCAAGGCCATAAACACCTGGGCCATACCTGTCATAAGATATACTACTGGCATCATAAACTGGACACAGGTGGAACTGGACAATTTGGACAGAAAAACAAGAAAACTCATGAACATTCATCATTCACTGCACCCTCGCAGTGATGTTGACCGGCTATATCTGCCTAGAAGATCAGGGGGCAGAGGACTCTTACAAGTAAAACAAGCTGTCAAAGAAGAAGAACATGCCCTGGCAGAATATGTAAAGCAAAGTGAAGAACCTGCTTTGATTGAAGTCAAAAATCAGAAACTCCTCAAAGCACAGCAGACAAAAACCAGTACAAGAAAACCACACTACAAACTAGAGCTGACAGCTGGCACAACAAAACATTGCATGGAAAGTTCCTTGACAAAATTGAAGGAAAAGCTGATAAAGAGAAAACCTGCAAAGAACTGGTGGGATCACAAACCTGCAAAAGTATTGGAAAATGAACATGCAAAGATACTGTGGTATTTTCGAATCCAGACTGACAAAGTTCTGGAACACAACACACCAGACATCACAGTTGTGGAAAAGAAAAAGGTTTGGATCATTGATGTTGCCATCCCAGGTGACAGTCGCATTGACGAAAAACAACAGGAAAAACTCAGCTACTATCATGACCTCAAGATTGAACTTCAAAGACTCTGGCAGAAACCAGTGTAGGTGGTCCCAGTGGTGATGGGCACACTGGGTGCCGTGCCAAAAGATCTCAGCCGGCATTTGGAAACAATAGACATTGACAAAATTAAGATCTGCCAACTGCAAAAGGCCATCCTACTGGGATCTGCACGCATCATCCGAAAATACATCACACAGTCCTAGACACTTGGGAAGTGTTCGACTTGTGATTTTGTGATATGAAATCCAGCATGTCTATCTTGTTTGCTGTGTCATACAATAATAATAATAATAATAATAATAATAATAATAATAATAATAATAATAATAATAATCAGATACAGGCAAACATTAAGTGCCTTGTTATAATACAATGAGACACACATACACAAAGAAAGGCAAAGGCTTTTGCTTTCATTTCCAGCTTCTGGAGATGGTGATCATCTCTGGCTCTTGGCGAGGTGCTCTTCTTCATTTCCAAGCTGAGGAGCCTGTATTATCACCTTCTGGTCATGTGGCTGGCATGACTGCTTGGAGTGTCTTTTGGCTTTTCCCACCGAAGCAGTACCTATTAATCTACTCACATTTGCATATTTTTGAACTGCTTGGTTGGCAAGAGCTAGGGCTGACAGCGGGAGCTCACCCCGTCCCACGGACTTGAACTGCAAACCTTCAGGTTAGAATTTCAGCATCAGAAGTGTGTAATCTGTTGCGCCACCATGGCCCATAGCAACCACTATCCTCAATACACCACCACTGCAATCACCTTCTCTCACCTCATCATGAAGTCGTGCAAAGTGTGTGGTTGCCCAGCACTGTGTTTCTGTTCTTGTCAGGCAGCTTTGAGTTTACTTCAGGGTTATCCTCTGTTCCAAATATGGACAGCTATTGGAAGACAGAACTGCAGCTATTGGAAGACAGAACTTCTCCAGATGTACCCAGAAATGACAAAGGAATTTTCCTCTCTTTGTCAGTAAATGGATCACAAAGATGTTTATGAACTCAAAGAGTCAGGAAGAGAACCAAACAAAAAAAAGAGGCAGGCAGGCAGGCAGAGAGAAAGAGAGAGAGAGAGGGAGAGAGGAAGGAAGGAAGGAAGGAAGGAAGGAAGGAAGGAAGGAAGGAAGGAAGGAAGGAAGGAAGGAAGGAAGGAAGGAAGGAAGGAAGGAAGGAAGGAAGGAAGGAGAGAGAGAGAGAGAGAGAGAGAGAGAGAGAGAGAGAGAGAGAGAGAGAGAGAGAGAGAGAGAGCTTGTCCTCCCATTTGGATTTAGCATGCTCTCACAGTGCTAATAAAAACATATGGAGAAGGTAAATTAGGACAAACAACTGCTTCTGTCAGCACTGAATAAACAACATCTTTAAAGTTTGTGTGCAATTTAGAATTCAAGAATACAGACTTTGTTTTAGGCGATGGACCTGCTAAAGAAAATGATAGCAAAAGGGAAAAAAATCAAAAGAATCCTATGGAAAGGAGAAAAGATTAACTGATTTTAAAAATAAAAAGGAACCTTTGACATCAAACAGATGTTTGTTTGATTAGGCCACCATATAGACAAGAAATAATTAAAGACAAGAAAAATGTTAGGTGCTTCAAACAGCATTGCAAACTCATCTTGGAGACTCATGTTTGTTCAAGTCAAGAAAGTATGGTTGTGGCAGAAGCAGAATACTTCTGCTGGCTGAAGTCCTCAGTGGACAAGTGGGAGGGTATGGATATTGTGTCAGTAAACACAATTAGTAGATATTAAACCAAAGCAAACTGAACTAGGAGAGGGAAAAGTTTAGAGAGAAAGAACCAATCCTTGAAAAGTTGAAGGCCCTTAGTACACATCCTCCTGGACAGATACTTCCAACAAGAAGACAATCTTCATTTGCCAGCTTCCAACATTCCCCACACCACCCCTGGTTTACTTCTTCCTCCTTGCCCCCTCTTCATAGCACTCCTTTTTGCCTTACGCCCACCCAGTCTTCAAAATATTGAAGGAAGGATTTACTTTCATAAAGACATGATAAAGCTCCAGGTGAGCTTTTCCTTCTGACAGTGTTACCGGTAACAGCAAAACACCAACAGACTGGACAGGTGCTGCTAGGATCAAAGCAGAACCTCCCACAGAGCTTTATGGAGATTTCCACACTAATATATGGATATGCAGTCAGATGACTGGCATGCCTAAATATTTTTCCTTATCTGTTATGTTTGGCCTTCCTAGCAGCGGTGGTTTGAAAGTTAGCATCCTTATCTTGCCTACCTCTCTCTGCTTCCTAATGCAATGCTGATTTGGCAGGCTTCTTAGGAACAGGGTTAGAGAAGTTAGCATCTGCCATTCTACAGCTTGGCCTCCAGTTCACCCTTCTTTGATCTGAATATACTCAAATCTTCCTGCAATCAGTTAATATGGTTAATATTGACAAGATCCTGTTGATCTTGGAGCTGAGCAGAGAACTAGACAGGGGGAGTGTGTCATTGTTGGCTTTTCTGGATATCTCAGTGGCTTTTGATACCATCAACCATGGTATCTTTCTGTGGTGGCTCTCTGAAATGAGTCTTGGGGGCATTGCTTTGCAATGGCTCTGCTCCTTCCTGGACGGTCACACCCAACAACCTGGTGAAGCTATCAGCCCTGGTGAGCACTGGGATGGGAGACTGCAAATGAATACCAGATCTTTTAGACCAGGGGTTCTCAAACTGTTTTGGAGTTTGGTGCCATCTCTATGCAGATGACAACTCTATTACTCTTTTCCACCTAATTCCAAGAAAGCCCCCCAGATCCTGGACCAGTGTCAGGATGCTGTGATGGACTGGATGAGGACTAACAAGCTGAAGCTTAATCAAGACAAGACAGAGATACTCCTGGCTAGTCATGGGGCAGGTTGGGGTATAGAGTGGCAACCTGTGATCAATGAGGTTACATTTCCCCTGAGGACACAGGTCCACAGTCCAGGGGTCTTCCTGGACTCAGCATTGATGCTTGATCTTCAGTGGTCGGTGGGGGCCGTGAGGGCCTTTGCACAGTTAAAACGTGTGCACCAGCTGTGACTGACAGTCACTGTGGTCCACGCTTTGGTTACATCTAGATCGGATTACTGCAACATACTCTACGTGGGGTTGCCTTTGAAGACGTAAATGTTGGCAGCCAGGTTGTTAACTGGAACTAGTTACAGATAGTGGATGATGCCTCTATTGAAGCAGCTCCAGTCGCTGCTGCTAAGTTTCCTGGTCCCAATTCAAAGTTCAGGTTATTACCTATAAAGCCTTAAACGGTTTGGGTCCTGCTTTTCTTCATGACTGTATCTCCCTCTATGAATCAGCAAAGGATTTAAGATATACAGAGGAAGCCCTTCCCTCGCTCCCACCTCTGTCACAAGCACAGTTGGTGTGGACGAGAGAGAGCCTTTTCATTGGTGGCCCTCTGGCTCTGGAACTCTCTCCACAGGGAGATTAGATTAACCCCCACTTAGTCCACTTTCCTTAAAGACTTGAAAACTTGGATATTTCAATGTGCCTTTGAATAATGTTTAGCTCCTGATCAGGTCTGCCCAGCCCTCATTTATTGTTTTGATTTTTCCAGCACTTTACTTCCAGTCCCGGCTCTATAGTTCTGCGTTTTGCACAAGCCTTGCCCTGCCCTCAGGAATCTGAATATGCCCACTTTTTCCAGTTATTGGTTTTTGATGTCAATTGATGTATTTTTATGATGTTTTAACTTTTCCAGTTTTGTTTTAATTATATTGTTTATTGGTTATATGTTTTTAATTATGTAACTTTGTAATCCTTGTTTATGCTGGGATTGGTCCCCATGTAAGATGCCCTGAGTTCCTTCAGGGAGATATTGTGAGATGTAAGAATAAAGTTGTTGTTGTTGTTGTTGTTGTTGTTGTTGTTGTTGTTAAAGTTCTGTGCCCTAGCTTCAAACATTTGCATTTTTCAGGAGGAGGAAGAGGAGAAAAGAGGAGGTGGGAAGCAGCATGGTGCTGCAGAGCCCCTCACTATCACTCGCGGAGCCCCAAGGGTTCCATGGAGTACATGGAACCCCTGCTTTAGACCAATAGTGGTGAACCTATGGCATATTGCTTGGTTGCCCACTCCCCCTGCACTTGCCCACTTGCTTGTCTGCCCCCACATGCCCCTGCTCACCCACTCTCTGAATATGCGATGGATCATTTGACATTCTTTGAATTGTATCCCAGTCAAATGTACAAGGTTAAAGGAAGTCAGCTTCCAGAACCAGTCTTACTAATAAACAGAGTTAGAGATCTCAGAAGATCCACTAAAATAAGTAAGCTTTAAGTCCAGTGCTCCTTCTCTGAAGTTTAAAAAATAATTTTCTTTTAAAATCTGAAGCAAGAAAATTGTTTAGCTTAAGATCTTCAGATGAGGCCCTGCTCACGGTCCCGTCAGCCTCACAGGTGCAGCTGGCGGGGACGAGAAACAGGGCTTTTTCAGTGGTGGTTCCCCGGCTATGGAACGCACTCCCCAGTGAAGTCAGGCAGGCTCCCTCCCTCCTATCCTTCCGTAGGAAGGTTAAAACTTGGTTGTGGGGCCAGGTTTTCGAATAATAATTGGCAGCATTAATTATTATCATGTACGCTGAAACTCAATCGACAGACCCAGTTTTTTGAACTGAACACGCCTAACTGTATTTTATAATGTGTTTTATGAATACTGATGTAAGTTAATAATAATTTTAACTGATTTATATTGCACTGTATAATTTTTATATACGTGTTTTTTGTAAGCTGCCCTGAGTCCCCTGTTGGGTGAAAAGGGCGGGATATAAATATTGTAATAAATAAATAAATAAATTTAGGCCATGCATGTGAGCATGCATGTGTTTGCTTTGGATCTGAAATGCACAAAGACATTATTTTTTATTAAAGGCATATTGAGAAAAGTTACCATTGTTTAAGACATTACATAGTGTTATTCACAATCTTTCCCACTGTTCTCTGATTCATTGAGCAAAGAAGGTAGCCACTGCTGTTTCTTTAATCTTTGTGACATAATTGTGCTTGGTTTCTTAGAGCGGTGATAGGAAGCATATGGTACAGGAAATCAATTAGTATATACCATATATACTCACTACAATAATGGGTGAACAGATGGTGGCCAGAACTTCAGATTTGTCCAGTACATCCAACTTATTTTAAAAAGGTTCTCTTGACCCTGTGAAGAAGGTCATTGTTTCTCCTGGAAGCCTACTAGTTTAGAGAGAGAAGGAAGGAGAAATTTCTGCTATGGTGTAATGTAATTTTACTCATTATCATTACAGATCTCAGATCAGATCTAGTAAGTTTATAGCAGTAGCTGCAGCATATGGTTCAGCTATGTGAATTACTCATAAATCCTCATTATTATATCTTGATCATGTCCCCTTGGAATCTCGTTTGGTATAGTGTTTAAGCCATTAAACAGGAAGGGATGACAACTGAGGCTTTGTGCAAGGCTGTTTTTGTGACCACAGCCACTTTAAGATCTCTGAACAACACATTTTCTGTTTTTATTTTATTTATTTAAAACAATAAACTAACTCTCCTTAAAGCCTGCCTGTTCCATTTAACATTAACTCCCCTTTGTTTTCCAAGTGCTCTTTCAGCCAGTTCTAATTTTGTTTTGTCCAAACTTTCTCTATACAAAGGAACTCATCCTTGGCCATTTTGTTCACCAATCATTTAGATTCCCTCTAGTAGGAAGAATGATAGTGCATTTCTCCCCTTATGTCCTGAGAAAAGGCCTGCTCTTCCCTTATAGCTGGTCATTTGTCGCATTAATTTTCCTTTTCTACCGACCTAGACTGGGCACTTTATTCAAACTATTTCTCATACTTTTCTCTTCTGTTTAGCTTTTGACTGTGACAATTTAGGGATGCTATTGTTTTCTGAGTAGTCTAGCGAGTAATATCCAGTTTTTCTTGCCTTTGTACATTCAAACCCATGCTTGGTAGCAAATAGTATTAATTTGGAGATGATCAATAGTATAAATATTAATTCCGGAACAGAAAAAGCACTACTTGGGGATTTATTCTATGTAAAATGTTTTCAATGAAGTATTATTTTCCAATTTAGAAAATGTTATTTTTTATGTTTTATGCAAAAATCACAAGTGATTTTTTCACAAAATAAATCCCGATTTGCAAATTACCCTTGCTGAAATTATTCATTGCTCCTGTTGAAAAGAAACTGGGGTTGTATCTACATTGTAGAAATTATGCAGTTTGACACAAGCTTAACAGCTGTGGCTCTGTGCAATGGAATCTTGGGAGCTGTAGTTTTACAAGGTCTTTAACCTTGAATGCGAAAGATTGCTGGTGTCTCACCAAACTGCAAATTTCTAAATAAGGATTCCGTAACATTGAGCCAATTAAAGTGGTGTTGACTGGAATTAATTCTACAATGCAGATGCAACCTTAGTAAAGAATTATGTCCTAAAGAGGGAGGCTATGGTGTAGGTACAAGTTGGAGTGAGGAGAACTAGAATGGCCTTTGACCATTTCTTTCCAATCATAAAGGTGACCCTGATATACAAGCAGTTTCTCTGGGAACATTTTCATTACATGAATATTACTCTTGAACTCAACAGTTCAAGAGGAGTGCCACAAGACTGGAAGAATGCCTTCACCTTAGATCGTAGGAAGATGTATGGCTGTTATTTTTGAAACTCACTATTACATGAAAAATACTACTACAATTAACATATTTATAAGACCTTCAATAGTGAGCATGTGTTGGAAATTTAAACTGTCCTAGCAAGCTGCTAGTTACTCTTCTGGTTGCCTCTTTGTCATTTCTGTACTTCCAACCATTTAAATGTTTTGCAGCTGATTCAGTCTGGAAAGACTAGCGATAATACCCAGCTGCTACTATTTAGCTGTTTATGTTCTCCCACCCTTTTCTGCTCTCACATTTTTTGTACTTCCCTGGATTGATTCCTAAAGAAGGAGAATGTTTCAATAATAACAGAAAGTAGAAAGATTTTTTTTTTTACATTCTGACCTCACTTTATGACATTGATGCAGCTGGCCTTTATTCCCAGGATTTTCCCTTGTGCTTTCTTATCCTCTTTGCAAAAATAAAGGAGAAATGTCAGATCAGCATGCCCACCATGTAAACCACCAAGGCAAGCAATGGGGGATTGAGAAGGGTTAGAAGGTGCCAATGTCCCAATTCCAGTCTTCTTGTTCATTAACCAGTTGACAGTAAAGTTACAGCATTGTTCACTTATAGGCCTTTCAAATATTATTGGACTGATCAGTCTGCCCCTCCAACTGTGATTTGACTGCAACTCCCAGTATTTGCTATGCTCACCAGAGATAACAGGAGTTGTAGAAAGTGACACACAAAGTCTAGGTACTATGCACATTTGTCATTCTGAGGTTACATGATGTTCACCTTCCCATGTCCTAGGAGAGTGTGGTACTTGTTCTCCTTCTGCTCATTGAATGGGCAACCAGTGGCACAAAGAAAGTTATCTTCACTCAACATTTTATAGTCCAGTGACCTATTCTTGGCTATTGAAATGGGTTTCAATGTTTTAAACACTTTAAATTTAACCTACAGACCTAGCTATTTCTAGATGTTGGGCAAGATGTGCGTGTTAAAAATAAGTTGTTAAAAGTGTTTCATTAATAAGTAAACAATTGACAAATGAGGAATAGAGTGTGTTCTGAAAAAGCAAAGCCCAGTTCCTTCCAACTTTCCTGACCTTTTCTTGTTTGGTCATCTCTGAGCCATCCAGATCCTTTCAGACAACATTGGCTTTGCTGTGACATCAGATCTGATCTGACAGATTTGGAGGGCAAGCAGGGAAGAGACACCCCAACACAGTATTGAACAATTCACAAGGCTTTGAAGAATAGGCAACTTTGAAGAATAGGCAACTTCATAAAGTCAACTCACAGCTTAGTAAACATTCAGGTGAATCTGTGTGCTAGATGGGAACATTTTTTACCAGTTTTATTCTCAGGTACTGACATTTTTATTGAAGAAAAACTCAATTTTACATGTAGATCTAGTCAGCAGTTTATATCCAATGATGAAAAGATACATTTTAAGAGCCTGCTCACAAAAACTGAAGGAATATGGGAACGACTTTTGTTTTTATCTGAGATTATTGTTTCTACATTTTGAATGCTTGTGTGGAAGTGGTAGCCTTAGATCAAAAGCACAAACTACAAATTAGTGTGGCATAATTCAGACATGACTAGATTCTTATAGATTCCTTGTAGTTTTATTGATTTTCAGTATTTGATGTGCAGATTATTATGACAGGATTGGCATACATGGTTTGGGGATTATTTAAAATGATTGCATTCAAAACTCTAAGATAATAGGTACTACTGATTAGGAAAAGTGCTGGGAAATCCAGAAAAGATGCTAGCAAAATTATTGAACATAATCAAGGAAGGCAGTTAAAAAGTAGAAATCTTGCCCCTATGATGAAATGTAGAGTAGCACAAACATTGGAGAAACAAAGGTACATTGCAATTAAGATAATTATAAGGAGAAGTATCAGGTTACTTTGTATTATTAAAAATAAAAACTGTCTTGCCCATTATATTTCACTGAAATGTTTCTTTCTTATGTCTATGTAAATGTTTTCTGTAGTTTAGATTAAAAAAATTGGATAAGATAGTACAGGGGAATATTTTGTTACTTTCTATCACGTTGACCCTATACATCAGAGATAGTTCTGTTATGTTCTTGCAAATCCAGGGCCATGCCTTCCATGTTACTAAACATTATTGTCTTTCCCAATGAGCCCTGTCTTCCCTTGATTATTATTATTATTATTATTATTATTATTATTATTATTATTATTATTGTGCGGTTTTCTGGCATTGTATATTTCTGCCGCTTCTGTGACTGTTCATTTGTATTTTGATTCCACAGCCCACTTGTCAATGGATGTCCAGAATCAGCAGCATCCACCGTGGTCCTTTTTATCCTGGGCGACGACCGAGCCAGTATAGACTTCTTTTTGTTTTGATTCTCCATAATGCTAATGGGTTAGGTGCTCTTAGTTCTGCTCCTCAGCTGAGGCCTCTCTGGCTTGGTTGGACCTACCGGTAGTTACACTACCGCCAGCACAGCCCTCAGTCATCATTGGAGCAATTAAGCCCCCCACCACCACCACGTCAAGGTGGCACCTGCATTTTGGGTCATCAGCTGATGACCCAAAATGCAGACTGTGCAAGGAAACTGACGAAACCATTGATCATATCCTCAGCTGCTGTAAGAAAATCGCACAGCCAGACTACAAACAGAGGCACAACTATGTGGCCCAAATGATTCATTGGAACCTATGCCTCAAGTACCACCTCCCAGCAGCAAAGAACTGGTGGGATCACAAATCTGCAAAAGTATTGGAAAATGAGCACGCAAAGATACTGTGGGACTTCCGAATCTGACAAAGTTCTGGAACACAACACACTAGACATCACAGTTGTGGAAAAGAAAAAAGTTTGGATCATTGATGTTGCCATCCCAGGTGACAGTCGCATTGACAAAAAACAACAGGAAAAGCTCAGCTGCTATCAGGACCTCAAGATTGAACTTCAAAGACTCTGGCAGAAACCAGTCCAGGTGGTCCCAGTGGTGATCGGCACATTGGGTGCCGTGCCAAAAGATCTCAGCCGGCATTTGGAAACAATAGACATTGACAAAATTACGATCTGTCAACTGCAAAAGACCACCCTGCTGGGATCTGCACACGTCATTCGAAAATACATCACACAGTCCTGGACACTTGGGAAGTGTTCGACTTGTGATTTTGTGAAACGAAATCCAGCATATCTATCTTGTTTGCTGGGTCATACAATAATAATAATAATAATAATAATAATAATAATAATAATAATAATAAGAAGAAGAAGAAGAAGAAGAAGAAGAAGAAGAAGAAGAAGAAGAATTTTATTTCTTACCTGCCTCTTTGTGCGGCTCGAGGTGGGTTACAACACAAACATTGCAAAAATTCAACAAACATATATATTTCCATAAAAGATCCACATTAAAACTTTATTTCTATAAAATACATATTAAACTACACAAAACAGACAATATATCCAAAGTATAGCAATCTCAGTTTGGACAGTTTGGCTATTAAGGAGAGGTCAGGTTGATTTGCCCTAAGACCAATGTGTTAATTATTTTGTAGTTCATGATATCTGAAGAATTAGTTAGTACTCTTCTCATCAGCTTTCTCAAAAATCAAATAGAATATTCTGTAATTTTCTTACTTAAGGCATTCATAGAAAGGTCTAAAATCTGGTATGACTTGAATTTACTATTGAAAAAAACACATACAGTACAAATTAATCAAATTACAAACTATACATTGAATTTGATATATATCACATGGTTATAGTATCACACAATGTCTTTTCTACATACAGTAGAGTCTCACTTATCCAACACTCGCTTATCCAATGTTCTGGATTATCCAACGCATTTTTGTAGTCAATGTTTTCAATACATCGTGATATTTGGGTGCTAAATTCGTAAATACAGTAATTACTACATAACATTGCTATGTATTGAACTGCTTTTTCTGTCAAATTTATTGTAAAACATGATGTTTGGGTGCTTAATTTGTAAAATCATTACCTAATGTGATGTTTAATAGGTTTTTCCTTAATCCTTCCTTATTATCCAACATATTCGCTTAAGGTCAAGCCAGTCACTTGAAGGATACCATCCATCTTGCCCTTGGTCAACTTCTCTTTCTTTGTCCTTCCATTTTGCCCAGAATCGTTATCTTCTCCAAGCTTTCCTGTCTTCTCATTATGTTGCCAAAGTACTTCATATTTGCCTCTAATATCCTTTCCTCCAGTGAGCATTCAGGCATTATTTCCTGGAGTATGCACTGGTTGGATCTTCTTGCGGACCAAGGCACTCTCAGAATTTTCCTCCAACACCACAGTTCAAAAGCATATATCTTCCTTCGCTCAGCCTTCCTTATGGTCCATAGATACACATACAATAACGAACCAGCTAAATCCCAAAATAAACCATCTAGGAAAGAAGTGTTTGGGTTTTATTCATTATTTAGCATCTTTAACACACTGGACAGACTCCAGTTAAAGAGTTAGATTTATGCATTAAATGCATTGAATTCAATTATCTTAAGTTACTGTCAAAATAGTTTAAATCGAAAAAGAATGACCCAAACAATTACCATCTGGTCAGCCTCATGTCAATACCAGGCAAGATTCTGGAAAAGATCATTAAGGAAGTAGTCTGCAAACACTTAGAAATGAATGCAGCCATCACTAATAGTCAACATGGATTAATCAAAAACAAGTCATACAGACTAATCTGATCTTTTTTTTCGATAGAGTTACAAGCTAGGTAGATGCAGGGAATGCTGTGGATGTAGTGTACCTGGATTTCAGTAAGGCCTTCGACAAGGTCCCCCATGACCTCCTGGCAAACAAACTAGTCAAATGTGGGCTAGGCAAAACAACAGTTGGGTGGATCTGGAATTGGTTAAGCGAACAAACCCAAAGGGTGCTCACCAATGCGTCTTCTTCATCCTGGAAAGAAGTGAGGAGTGAAGTGCCATAAGCAGGGTTCCGTCCTGGGCCCGGTTCTGTTCAACATCTTAATTAACGACTTAGACGAAGGGTTAGAAGGCACATCATTAAGTTTGCAGATGACACCAAACTGGGAGGGATAGCTAACACTCCAGAAGACAGGAGCAGAATCCAAAATGATATTAACAGATTAGAGAGATGGGCTGAAACTAACAAAATGAAGTTCAACAGGGACAAATGCAAGATACTCCACTTAGGCAAAAAAAGAAAAAGAAAAAAAGAAAAAGAAATGCAAAGAATGGGGGACGCCTGGCTCAACAGCAGTCCGTGTGAAAAGGATCTTGGAGTCCTCATGGACAACAAGTTAAACATGAGCCTACAATGCAATGAGGAAGCTAAAAAAGCCAATAGGATTTTGGCCTACACAAATAGGAGTATTGTGTCTAGATTCAAGATAGACCCCTCTATTCCTCCTTGGTCAGACCACACCTGGAATTCTGTGTCCAATTCTAGGCACTACAATTTAAGGGAGATGTTGACAAGCTGGAATGTATCCAGAGGAGTGTGACCCAAATGATCAAGGGTCTGGAGAACATGCCTTATGAGGAGCAGCTGAAAGAGCTGGGCATGTTTAGTCTGCAGAAGGGAAGGCTGAGAAAAGACATAATGGCCATGTATAAATTTGTGAGGGGAAGTTATAGGGAGGAGGGAGGAAGCTTGTTTTCTGCTGCCCTGGAGAATAGAACATGGAACAATGGGTTCAAATTACAGAGAAGGAGAGCTGTGAGAGCTGTTCAGCATTGGAACTCTCTGCCCCAGACTGTGGTGGAGGCTCCTTCTTTGGAGGCTTTTAAGCAGAAGTTGGATGGCCATCTGACAGGTGCTTTGGATGTGAATTTCCTGCTTCTTGGCAGGGGGTTGGACTAGATGGCCCATGAGGTCTCTTCCAACTCTTTGATTCTATGATTCTAAACATACCTACTTCTTTGTTGGATTGTGGCCATTGACTTAGAAACATAATTTAAATATCATATTTCACTATATATATTCATTTTGTACTTTGTAGAAATAGAACTGAACATAATAAGGAATGAAATGATAATATTTTAGATTCATGGTAAATGAGGGCATTTTCTGGTTTCCTGGTAGCAGTAATATTTTATCACGCAGGCTGCTTTTATCCCCTGCAATAAATTTAAAGTGGATACTTATCAGTCCTATTATCTTCATCATCCCAACCACTAAAAAGTTACAAATGTAAGGGAGGGTTTTTAAGCATTTATTTTCATTGAGGAAACCACTTGCTTTGTATCCATATGTTTTATGTCTCCCTGAGCCTGAGGTAACATTGTGGTTTGAAAATAAATGATGGATGGAGTAATCCACAGTGAAATTAGATGAAATTTGGTCTTTAATGTTGTTATTTTGTCCCTAAAAAATTCTAGCCATATATTATCATGAAGAAAGCTACCTGATGGAACTAAATACAGCCATCAAGATTTTAAAAAGGAATAAATGGCAACAAAATATGCAATATTATGAAGTCCAAATAAGTGGGGTAGTTCCATTGAAAGAAATTCAACAGGCAAGAAGATTCTATGGGCCAAGTTAAGGTATCTGTGGGTAGCTCCAGTAGAGTTTACATCACTATAATTAGCTAGTAATCTGGTTCAATTCTTCATCCACTTTTTCTCCCTTCTACATGATTCAGAGGAATGGAAAAATTTGTATTATTCTTGCCTCATTTCATTTTATTTGTTTGTTCGGTTGCATGCTGTAAGTCAAGTTTTTAACTTTGCAGTTTTTCTGTACACTATAACTGTTCTCAATTCGCTTCTGACACAACAACATAAATGTCATATTTGTGTGTGCACGTTTAAGTGATTATTCAAGTAATTTAAATACTATGAGCAAAAGTCAATTTTTATTCCAGAATAATACACTGAATTTGTGTAAAGGATGAGAACCAGAATTAACATTTAGTTCTGCCCAAGATTTTTTAAATGAGTTTTGAATTGGATTTTAAAGTATATATTCTCCCTCTCTCTCTCTCCCTCTCCTTCCCTCTCCCTCCCTCCCTCCCCCCTTCTCTCCCTCTCCATATCCCTTTCCCTCTCTCTCTTTCACACACACTCACAGATAGAAGAGTGCAATGGGAAGGGGAGGAAAGGAAAACAAGAAAGGGATGGGGTGGTATATAAGACAGGAAGAAGGACTAGGCTGCCAAAACCCAGCTACATATAAAATACAAGTTTTGAGAACAATGATGTTTGTGGGAGACAGAAAAGACAAGATTAACAGCATTTTTAAAAGTTTCCAGTTCCAGTCCCACCACCTATCCTGATATTAACCCTCCAGTTATCCAAAATTAGCATTGATAGTTCCAATTAATCCTCTGTTGTCCCACCTAAAAATGACCAAGTTACTCTCTCTTCCTCTCATGTTACCCCTTTTGTTTTATGTTTACCTCAATTGCTACAGAGACAGGCCCATAGCCAGGATTTTGTTTCGGGAGGGGCTGGGATTTTGGTTCGGGGGGGGGGGGCTGAGTCTGAGCGGGAGAGGATCTACCCTAGCAAACCTTTTGTATCATTATCCAAATACCCCCATTCATATGGGGGTATTGAGCATGGTGATCTGATCATGATATGAATAAACATAACAGTTTAAATAATAAATGTAAGGCCTTCTCGCGGGCCACCCAGAGAATTTTTGGGGGGGGGGGGCTGAAGCCCCGCAACACCCCCCCCCCCCCAGCTGCACGCCTGTACAGAGACAATGACTTTCCTCCTCTACCATTCAATACCCAGTGGAGAGTAGGAAGGGTCATAAAAGTGTGACTGATCCGCCTAGCCACATTCAAAATGATTACATCAGCTACTGGGACCTGGAAGATCCTAACATACTTCAGCAAATGATATGATTTCTCCACATCTAGCTACAGGGACATTGTTGTTGTTGTTGTTGTTGTTGGTATATTTATATTTATACCAGTGCTTTGTCTCTTCCAAGGGGGACTCAAAGCTACTTAACATAAAAGCATCAGCATAATAATTTAAAAATATATCAATATACAAACATTAAAACAGGATTAAATATAACCAGTATCAAAAATTCTCAGTTAAAAACCGTTAAAACACATTCAAAGTTAAAAACCATAGCACCTCTTAATTGATGTTATACACATCTTTTAAAACCTGTCTGAATAAAAAGATTTTAGTCTGCCATTGGAAGGACAGAAGAGAGGGGACCATCCTGGCTTCCCTGGGCAGGGAGTTCCAGAGCCGAGGGGCAGACACAGAGAAGGCCTGCTCTCTCATTCCCACCAAATGAGCTTGAAATGAAGGTGGGACTGAGAGAAGGGCCTCTCCTGAAGATCTCAGGGCCCAGGCAGGTTTGTACAAGGGGATGTGGTTGACCAAATAGCCTGGATCATAAGGTCATAAACAAGACTTTGAATTGTGCCCAGAAACAGACTAGCAGCCAGTGGAGCTGCTGCAACAGGGGAGTTGTCTCTGTAGCCAGCCCCAGTGAGAAACCTGGCTGCAACTCTTTGGACCAGCTGAAGTTTCCAAGCACTCTTCAGAGGCAGCCCCACCTACAGTGTATTATAGCAATCTAGATGGGATGTAACTAAGACTTGTACCACTGTGGCCAGATCTGGCTTCTTAGGGAACAGGCACAGTTGGCACACAATTTTTAATTGTGCAAACGTCCTTCTGGCCACCACCAATACCTGGGCCTCCAGGTTCAGCACAAGTCCAGAAGGACCCCCAAACTGAGAATCTGTGTCGTCAGGGCGAGTGTAACCCCATCCAGCACAGGCTGAATCTCTATTCCCTGGTCTGCCTTCCGAATGACCTGAAGTACCTCTGTCTTGTCTGGATTAAGTTTAAATTTGTTTGCCATCATCCAGTTCGTTACTGATAACAGGCATTGGTTTAGGGTCAGGACAGCTTCCTTTGCATTAAGTGGAAATGAGTAGTAGAGCTGGGTGTCATCCACATATAGGTGGCATAGTAATCCAAAACTTTGAATTACCTCTCCCAGTGGTTTCATGTATATGTTGAACAGCATGGGGGACACAATGGAACCTGAGGAACCCTACAGGTCAATGGCTGGGGGTTTGAACAGGAGCCCCCTAGCACCATCTTCTGGAAATGTCCCTCCAGGTAGGACCAGAGCCACTGCAAGATAGTGCCTCCCAGTCCCATCCCAGCGAGATGACCCAGAAGGATACCATGGTCAATAGTATCGAAAGCCACTGAGAGATCCAGGAGAACCAACAGGGACACACTTCCCCTGTCTAACTCTCTAACTCTATGGAGGTCATCCACCAAGGTGACCAAAGCTGTCTCTGTTCGATAGCCAGGCCTGAGACCAGATTGAAATGGATCTGTTTCATCCAGAAATCCCTGGAGTTGGGAGGCTGCCACATGCTCCAGAACCTTGTTTAGAAATGGGAGGTTGAACAATGGCCAATAGTTGTCCAGCTGCTTTGAAAATGCCCCAGTTTCCTTTTCTTCGTCCCATTCCCCCCTTTGTCCTTAGTTTACGTCAATTACTACAAACGTAGTTCAAAATGCAAAAATAACTTTCATGTCATTTTCTCAGCAAGGGAAAAGAGAGAAGAAGGCAGAATCTAGCCTTTCTTAGTAGCGTCAGGAAAATGTGGATTTCCTTCCCCTCTCCATACATGTGGGCTCATCTTCATTAATTAATTTAATTGACTGCACTCAGATGTTTCTTGGCCACATGTGTCCCAATTTTCATGTGTGAAATTTTGGAATATTAACATCTGCTGGTTAATAGGATTCCTATATAAGGCTTCAAACTGAAAGTCTTGCCATGAGGCCACAATTCTTCTAATGCTTGAGGAATCTTTCCTTGTTCTGCCTTTTTATTTCTAAGTTTTATATAGAATGCCACTTGCCCATATATATCAAATCTCTGCTTATTAAATTGGAATGAAACAGATTTGGAATGCAAGTTAGAGTGAACTGACCGTATAAGGAAGAAGAGTATGTTATTTGTAATAAGGTTTTATCAAAGTATGCCAGGAGACGATTCACAGAATAATATATAAACCGTTATGTTACAAAATTTTACATACACTTACTTATGTTGTGGAGGCACTAAGAAACTCCTTTACTGAATTGTGAAGCTGTGTAACAGGCAAATGTAAAACCAGTGTGCAGCAGAATTCCCTTATAGGCATGCATCAGATGTATATGCTTTAAGGACCATAGCACATTGGTCATTTTGACAGGTATGCTATGTAGTAATGTATCAGCAGCCCTCCACTGGACATTGGGTAACTGCCCAATTCTGATTCCAGACGTGAATTCACTTATGGACATGTAAGATCTCAACAGGAATCCGGCCAGTATTTTGAATTGTTTCTTAATTAATGTCCCATATTCCTATTTTATAAACTCTACCAACCATTTGATAAAGTTACTAATTTTCTTAGGCAAATGTACTCATAAAGCTGATAGTAAATTTGAAATATCAAAAATTCTATTCATTTTTATTTCCTTCATTAGGGTGCACTGAGCATATATGAAACACCCAGTGTCCTATTTGATAAGATGATGCTATTTGTAGAGCTGTTCCAGTGCAACTAGCAGGACTAAAACATGTCAGTGCTCAGTGTTTTGGTTTTTTTTTTTAAAAAAAAAAAATCAATTCAGATAAGAAAATTAGTTTAAAAGCCCACATTCAATTCATAAGATTCTTTATATCAATTTAAAAAACCTAAAGCAAACAAATAGTCCCACAATGATTGACTCTTGGAAGAAAACACAAGGAACTAAACATTTACAAAATGAGGGCCTTATCTCTGCATCAGCAATTAGGCTGCGATCCAGCAAGGCACTTAGGCCACAATCCTTTGCACAGTTTCAGAGGTTTAAGCCCCAGTGAACACAGTGTTACTTACATTTCAATAAACATACATAGGACTATACTTTTCAGCCCGTGCTGAACTAGAACTGTTTCGGCTTTCTCCTTTATTATGTCACTTCTGGTGTATCATCTCTTCCTTAATATTTACAGCACAAAAGGAATAACTGGAAAAAAGAACCACATTGACCATTTATTCACATGGGGGGGGGGTGCCCCATACCATGCTGGGGTTCCTCTTCGGCCACAGCTCCAGATGTATCCCATCAGATGATGCAGGCCATGGTCCCTTCCCATCAGTTGGTGAAGCAGCAAGAAGTGTTGTAAAAATGCTTCCTCATCACCATGGTAAGCCTCCTGTCTTTTGGCTAGCTCCAATGAGCTAGCACGCAATTTTGAAGTGGTTTTAACATTTTCCTCTATCTGATGGGGGAAGTGGCAATGTGCCTTGCCATGATTCTGCTATGTGATGGGGAAGGAGGGTGGGCACGTTGCTTGCTGCTATACGTGCCTTCCATTTCACTGGTGATTGCTGGCAAAACAGGAGGGGCGCTCATCAGTGTGATGGGGTCCCTTGTTCATTAAAGCTTGTTACCAAAGTCTTTCTCTGAGGGCATATCTATATGGGCCACAAACCCCAAATTGGGCTGGAAGTCACTCCTTGACATCCACCAATGTTCAGTAATTTTTGTCCCCTAAGGCAGAGTAAAAACAGCTAACCTATTTTTTTCTCAAGTTAGCAGAAGTTGAGGAATGTTTTGGAGCTTCCCTGAAATTCTGAAGGAGTCCCACACTTTGAGAAAGTGGCTGTGGTACTCTCAATAGCAAAGTGGTCCAGCAATGGCCAGGACTTCTCCAGGACTCTGTGGCCATTGCCACAGTAACAAACAATGAAAAGTTTATGGTGACCACCAAGCAGGCTGAACTAGGTTCGGCTAGACTGGATGGTGCTGTTGCTGCTGCCGCCACAGTTCAGGAGTGGGGCATAAGAACTACTTTTCAGCATCTAGGGCTAGTCCAAAGCAGCAATGCTTCAGACCAGCCCTTGATTTAGGCGCCCATGTAGATGGGGGCCCAGTTAGTCTTTAAGGTGCTACTAAATCCCTTTGCATATTGCTATCCCAGACTAACATGGCTATGCCTTTGAACACTATAGGGAATTATTCCTGGTATACATTTTAACAGGCATTTATTTTCTCTGCGGAAAGGTTGTATGTGGAATTGTGTACCATTATATAACTAGTGAAAGAGGTTGAAAAGAACAGCAAAATAAATGGAGTTTAATAAAAACTCCTAATTTTAGAGTAGGAAATAAAATCCCTGGAAATTATTAAAAGAAAGACTTTGGTTCTCTGCAGGCCCATGTTAACTGATTTGGCATACCCCCCAGCCTTTCAGAGGAAAACTGGCCAATAAACATTAGAATGTGGCCAAAATAGCAAAATGTATTGAGGAAGCTAGGAGAGCTTGTAGTACTGGGAAGGGGAAGAATCCAACCCCACCTAACCTTGCCTTGCCTCCCCCCTCCACACATGCTCAGTTAATTCAGTGAAATTTAGGATGAAGGGGAGAGGTGGGAGAAGGGGAGAGAAAGTATGACACTTTTAAGCAACTGGAAATGTGAGGCATCAGGAGTCTATTCGGAGAGGAAATGACAATGAAAGAACTGCTATATCAGGACCAGTGAGAGGGAGTAGGGGAGAGTGGGAGATGTTTTTCATCACCTAAACTTAAAGGAATTACACATATATATAACCAAATTTTAGAGGTTGCAACTTTTGCTTCTGTATAAGCAAAATATATGGATGAAGGATGATTCTGCAGTTAGAGCAAAAATCAGTGAGTATATGATTCATGAAGAGAGCCAATATTGGCTAGTGGCCTGAGCAATGGATTATGACTCTAGAGACCAATGTTTAAATTTCCACTCAGCATGGAATCTGATTAGGCAACCTTGGGCAAACCATAGGGTAAGGTAAAGGTTTTCCCCTGACGTTAAGTCCAGTCATGTCTGACTCTGGGGGTTGGTGCTCATCTCCATTTCTAAGCTGAAGAGTCAGCGTTGTCCGTAGAGACACCTCCAAGGTCATGTGGCCGGCATGACTGCATGGAGCGCCGTTACCTTCCCACCGGAGCGGTACCTATTGATCTACTAACATTGGCATGTTTTTGAACTGCTAGGTTGGCAGGAGCTGGAGCTAACAGCGGCCGCTCCCGCTGCTCCTGGGGCCTGAACCTGGGACCTTTCGGTCTCCAGCTCAGTGCTTTTACACACTCTGCCACCGAGGCAAACCATACTCTCCCAAATTCTGTCTGAACAGATATTGGTATGATACAGTAGGTCTGCCTTAGGGTTGCTATAAGGCAAATAACAACATTGATTGATGAATGGAGGAAAAATCTCGAAATGTATATTGGTTTTTAATTGTTCGGCCAATAAGGTTGCAAAATGAAAACTTTTAGTGGTTGCATAAAAGAGAGAATTTAAATAAGTGTTGCTTACCACAAAACCAGGTAACAAACAAAATCTGTGGACACCCCCTCTTTTGCACTACCTTTAAGGGACAACAGATGATTCCAGTTTTCACTGTGCCAGCCCTATTGCCCAGTGGTAAGAACAGTTCAAGGAATATAAATTGCACATCTTGGGTGGAGAGCATTCAACAAGTGGTAAAGGTAAGGTGCTGAAGCTCATGTTATTTGGCATAACTACCCAAATAAAAGTGCTGGTATTTATCTGAAATCATACTGGAACAGCAGGTATCTTCTGTCAAAATTCAGATTGGGTGGGACAGTCTATAAAAGATATTTGATGTGGCACTATGCGAAGGAACATTGCTTATTCCTCTATCCCCATCCTTCATATATTTAGAATTAGCACAAAGCTTGAAAAAGTTGCTGTTTTGGACTGCAGCTGATGAACATGAAATTCTTGGAGCTGTCAAACAAAAAACATGACTTTCTAGGCAAATTCTGAAAACTTTCTGCATCAATTCTTCAAGGTAGGGAGGGGGATGTATTGCATTCCAGGTGATAGGTCTTTCCTCCATTCTACCAGTAATGATGTTTAAAATTAATTCCCCCAGCCCTTAATTCTTTCTTCTATTTTATCCCCTGCCTTTCATCCACCATGGGAACCAGAGGAAAATGGGCTTATATATGTATGGGAAGAAATGACTGGGAAGCAGTATGAGACATCTTTGCTGGGAGAACAGATTGGCTTCAAATTTACTGGTCAGTCTTTTAGTCCTTGCTTGCTTTCCAAAATTTTGGAGTCAGTGGCCAAATTCCTAGATTGGAATTGTGCACTATAAATTTCCACATATTAGAGTTACACATTGATTGCACTTGTGTTGAAAGCAGCATTGGACAACTTAGCTAAACTTTAAATGTGCAGCTGAATGCACAACCAATTGTGCCTCCTTATTCAAGACTCATCTCCATGTACATGCACAACTCTGCTCCTGCAAACTTGAACTGAATATGGACATTCAGATCAAAATACCAGCCATATTTGTAAGGGAACATGTACATCATACATACATAAGACACCAAAATAATTTTAGACAGAAAACTTCTCAGGTCAGTCTACAGTTGAAGTGGGCAAATCTATATATAATTCAAATGGTAGTAAAATGCTGATCAAAGTGAAGGGAAATGAAATGCTGTTTTCCATAGTTTACTGATTAAAAGATTAGAATGCAAAAAATTTCTAGAGAGGATTCATCTCTGGGATTTTCCTTGGTTCTCCAGGAACACTCTATGGGAACTTATATTAGAAGCCATTCATTTCAATAGGATATGCCATTATCCACAGTGTCCTTTTTCTACAGTAAGTTTAGGAATGTATTCCTCACAAATATGGGCATCATACTTTACTGCAAGGGTTTAACATTTTAAACCTTATTTTGAAAGCACAGATGGCTTGTTACAATCCTTTCATGGGATTGTTCTCTCCTTATCGAAAATGTCATGGATTCATCATTTTCCCCTGCTTTACAGGAAAAAAATGTTTTTAATACCTCAAAGGTTGATAATCTCAGCTCTAACAGAATATCTTAGCCTGTTAATGTATAGAATTTACTGGGCCTAAAAGACCAAGCACGATAAATAAGCACCATATAATTTTTCTAGGTTTAAACATAATTGAAATAGGACCGGGAAAGCAGATGATCTAATGTAGTTAGAGGAATGACTTCAAACTATTTGGCTATTATATGTTCCATTGATATTGTGCTTGTGTAGTTTGTCTCTTCTGGCAATGTGATCTGTTATTAGTGCATATTTTAAAATGTGTTGAGAGATTAGAGAGGAGTCAGTGCAAGTACAGTAATAATGTGTGACTTCCTATGTCTGAAATGAAATAGCCTGCCTTTTGAACACTCAAAGACTTTGGAGGGCCAACAGAAATTTAATTGTCATATTTCTTAGGATGGTCTTTTTCTAAAACATCCCAAAATTCATATTTTTCTGTAACATCCCAATTGTAGAACTAATCTTTTTAAAGTTAGTTTTCAGCTGCAATTATTTAGACATCATGCTTATGTACAAAATACTAGAACAAAATCTGTCAGTTCTTATTCCTTCCACATTCAGATATTTTGCACAGAATTTATCAAGAAATAGCAGACTTCTTAACAAAAACGTTTTAACAAAATTCTTAAACATCTACACTGACAAAATTCATTAGTTACAAGCAATGTGTGTATATCTCATTCAGCAAATAGCTTGAGCCCAGCTGATGTACTTTGAATAAGATCTGGTAGTCTTCAAAGGGAAATCAACATCTTCTTGACCCTTTGTGCAGGATTTTGGCTGAAAGAAAGTTCATAGGGTGGGATGAATACTATATTTTAAGGCTGGATTTTTGTGGAGAAATAGTAGCAAGAGAGTGAGTAAATAGCAAGTCTGGTTTTTGATCCAATTTTGCTAAGGCCTGATTTATTGTTGTGAGCTGAATAATGGCTGTCTCGATAAAACTCTAGCTCCCTTCTTATTTGGTGGATAGAAAGAGGTACTGGACAGACATAGGACTTCACCATATGCACACACACCCTTTTCCTACACACTTCTAAAACATTTCATAGATGAAGCTACATGGAGCCCTTCACACAACGGAAACCGACTTCCAGCTGTCATCCATGGTATTTCGTCAATGGACTGTATTAGAAGTGGCGGGGCTTAAATGGGGGAAGGGGGGGGGGCAGGAGCCAGGGAGAAAATGTCTTCTGAGCTCTTGATGCTCTTGGAAATGGGAGAAACTGCTTCCTTCTATGTGAGATGAGATCTGTCAGATTTGTCTGTGTTTATTCATTTTAGTGACATGGAGGAATGGGTGCTCTCATGGGCAGTCTCCTACTGTGATGACTCATGGGCCTTGTAGTCCTGTTCCTAGTACTATTGTGGCAGACGAAGAGGAAAACATGGGATTTTCGCCGGTTCAGCAAGAGCCGGAGCCTCTTCACCTGCAGGATGTTGACGTTTGCCCTCAAGAATTCAGCCAAACAGGCCTTGGGCAGAACTCCCCCCCGTTTTCCCGGAGGGACAATTATACCAAAGATAGGGGAGTCAGGGAGGCTAATCGCAGAAGCCTGAGAATCGCTGCCAAACAAATGGCTGATTAGGCCTGCTTCCCTTGGGAAATTCTAAGGAGTCATGCATCTGGACAGAGTTGGGTTTCGCTTCTCGTTCTCTAGGGAAAGAATTCTGTTGGCGGGAAAACGAGACCCGATATAGGTGTTTCGCGCAAGGGAGACTTTGCGGAGTCAATTGATCAGCTTGAGGAGAGAGATCGTGTGTGGACTTCGTAATCCCAGTTCCTTGCTTCCCGGATCAAGTTTCAAGCCTTGCCTTGTCTCACGTTTTTACCACGGACTATGTTTCATGCTTCATGTTCATCTTGCCTCCAGTCAAGGATCTAGTCGAGAATCAAGTTTATTCCAGCCTTGTTGTCAAGCTTCATTGGACTTTAAAGACTCTGTTATTTCCCCACACTATTGCTTGGCAAAGTGTGTTTTTCGGTCAAGTGGATTAAAACTTTGAACTCTAATATCTTATATTGGACAATACATTTCTGGACTATATTTGACCTCATCTGAAAGGTCTGCTTCTGAACTATATTCTTCACTTGTTTTTATTGATTTTATATATTTCTTTAATAAAGATATTAGATAGATTCTGGCCTCTGTGTAAGGTTATTGGTGCTCTGCAGCCTGGGTCCTGACAGTTTGACTCCGCCACCTTAAGCACCAATTAACCTAAGGCCAGAATGTCTACAGGAACCGGAGCGGAAGCTCAACCAGCCAGTTACACCATTTCCCAGGAAGAATTCAATAGGGTCCGAGACACACTCCGTACGCAGGAGGGAGAAATACGGGGCCTGAAGGAACGCGGAGCCCATCTCCCTGCCCTAGCGCTACCAACCAAGTTTTCTGGAGAAGCCTCCAAGGTTCATGTTTTCCGTCGCCAGTGCCAGGCGTACTCAGAGGCCCGCCAAGCCGAGTTTTCCCAAGAAGATGTCAAAGTGGCGTGGATCTACAGTCTCCTAGATGGGCCTGCGGCCACTTGGACGACGGCGCTATATGATGCGGGTTCCACGCATCTAAGTACCGCGCAAAATTTCTTGAACCACCTTAGAAAGACCTGGGGGATCGAGGACGACGAGGAGTCGGCCGGCCATATACTCCGGCGTCTCTTTCAAGGGGACAGGCCGTCGTCCCGGTACATAGCCGAGTTCCGGGTGCTGGCTCAGAGCACCGGCTGGAACAATATAGCCCTTAGAGGACAGTTTTGCGAGGGCCTCAACATCGAGATGCAGGAAGAAATCTCTAAGGTGGATCCCCCAGGGACTCTTGAGAGACTCATCAACCAGTGTTTACGAGCCGAAGTCCTGCTTGCCAACAAAAAACAGTGGCTCCGAGGCCAGAGTGGAAGAGCCGGAGTGAAACCTCCCGCTTCTGCCAGTGTTCAGCCATGTCCAGTATGGAGATCCCCACCGCCAGCCCCAAACCCCATGGGAAGCGAGGAGGAGCCGGTGCAGTTGGGCAATGTGTGCCCCCGACTAGATGTTGCCGAAAAGGCCCGCCGCCAACGTTTGAATCTGTGTTGGTACTGCGGGAATGGGGGCCACTTCGCCAGAGAATGTCCAGCCAAAAGGAAGCCCGCCGCCCGCCTGGCGGCGGCGTCCTCCACGGAGGTGGAGGCGGCCGAGGTGGCTGGAGCAAAGCCGGCGGGGGAAGCCAACGACCGGGCGTAGAGAGGCTCGCCAACCCGGTCAAAAACCCCATTCAAGAGCCGCAAACCGGGGTCCTATTCCTCCTGGTGGTCATGCTGTGGTCAGCAAAAAAAGGACCCGTCATGATCCATGCCATGATAGACTCAGGGGCAACCAACAATTTCATCGATAGAGAGTATGCCGACTCTCTGGGATTACAATATCATGATTTCAAGAATGCCCGGGTGATGCAGGCCATAGACGGCCGACCCCTAAAGACGGGTCCAGTAAGCCAATGGACTGAACCCACCAGAATGTGGATAAGGGAACACATGGAAGAAATTTCCTTCTTTGTTACCGAAGTTCCCCACTTCCCTGTGATTTTGGGTATTCCATGGCTGACACTCCACGACCCAAACATCTCCTGGTCCAACAGAGAACTGCAGTTCGCCTCAAGATATTGCCAAAACCATTGTCTAGTAGCCAAGGTCTGCCATGCCACAGACACAGAGCCCATCATCACCTTACCCAAGAAATATTCGGACTTTTGGGATGTTTTCAATGAAAAGGAAGCCGAGAAACTACCCCCACATAGACCCTACGACTGTGCCATTGACCTGGTGGAGGGGGCCCCAATTCCGCGAGGACACCTCTACTCCCTGACTGAACCAGAGCAAGAAGCTCTCAGGGAGTTTATAGAGACAAACCTCCGCAAGGGGTTCATCAGACCCTCTCAATTCCCAGCTGCTTCCCCAGTGATGTTTGTGAAAAAGAAGTCAGGGGACCTACGCTTGGTTGTGGACTATAGAGCATTGAACAACATCACGAAGCGGAACTGCTACCCCCTGCCTCTGATCTCGGACCTATTAGATCGGCTCCGAGGGGCCAAGATTTACACCAAACTGGATCTCCCCGGGGCTTACAATCTAGTTCGCATAAGAGAAGGGGACGAATGGAAAACCGCCTTCCAGACCAAATTCGGATTATTTGAGTCCCTAGTTATGAATTACGGATTATCCGGAGCTCCCACAACATTCCAGCATTTTGTCAACGATATCTTCCAGGATTATCTAGATCGGTTCTTGATCATATATTTGGACGATTTTTTGGTGTATTCTAGATCACAATCGGAACACGAACAACACGTCAGAATGGTGCTTCAACGATTGCGGGATCATGGACTATATGCCAAGTTAGAGAAATGCGCCTTTGATCTGCAAGAGGTAGACTTCCTGGGATACCGCGTCTCGCCACTAGGGCTCTCCATGGACCCGGCAAAGGTTTCAGCAGTATTGGAATGGCGGGCGCCAACCAACAAGAAGGAAGTACAGCACTTCTTGGGGTTTGCAAACTACTACCGCAAATTCATCCCAGACTTCGCTCGCTGGGCTGACCCAATCACCAGCTGCATCCGAGGGAAACAGCCTTTCCGCTGGACGGAGCAAGCAGAGAAAGGGTTCCACCAGCTAAAGCAGCTATTCACGACCCAGCCAATTCTACAGCACCCTGATCCTAAAGCCCCTTTTGTTGTGCAGGCTGACGCCTCTGATGTAGCAATTGGGGCTGTACTCATGCAACCAGTGGGAGAACATCTTCATCCTTGTGCCTATTACTCCCGTCAACTAACAGCCCCAGAGAGAAATTACACTATTTGGGAGAAAGAACTTTTGGCCATAAAGGCAGCTTTTGAAAATTGGAGACATTGGTTGGAAGGGGCCAAATTTCCCATTGAAGTTCATACTGATCATCGAAATTTAAAGCACCTAAGGACCGCACGAAAGTTAAATCAAAGGCAGCAGCGCTGGGCTTTGTTCTTTGAACGTTTTGACTTCCAGATCCATTATGTGACCCCGGCTCAGACCAAGCAAGCAGATGCTCTATCACGGAAACCAGAGTATGCTGCAGGACGCAGAGAGACCTCAGAATCTCGTTTGCTGCAACCCGGAAACTTTGCCACGCTCACAGTGGGAAACACCAAATCCACTCCAATTGAACCAACTCCCTCTAACCCAGAATCCCTTTGCACTCAAGAAATTAGAGCCAGTCAACAGGCAGATGCCTGGACTCAAGAACAAATTCGCCAAGGACTACGTTTCCCATTCTCACTTAAGGATGGGCTACTATGCTACAGGAATCATGTTTACATCCCTCCAGGCCCCGGCAGAGAAAAAGCACTTCGTCTGTGTGATGACAGCAAGCCAGCAGGACACTTTGGGCTATTTAAAACCATGCACTTGATCCTACGAGATTTCTGGTGGCCCAAGATCCGCAAGGATGTGGAGAAATATGTCAATACCTGTCCTGTATGTCAGCGTTCCAAGACACGGAGGGAGAAGCTGTCAGGGCTACTGCATCCCCTTCCCACTCCTTCTCGCCCATGGGAGATAATTTCCGCGTATTTTATCACTGACTTACCACCCTCGCTTGGATTCACCACGATTCTAGTAGTGGTGGACCTTTTTACCAAGTTGGCCCATTTCATCCCCTGCGATGGTCTCCCCACGGCCAAAGAGACTGCAGATTTATTCCTTCAACATGTTTTCCGACTACATGGATTGCCCAAGAGTTTAGTCACTGACCGTGGATCTCAATTCACCTCTCGTTTCTGGAAAGCACTACAAAAACTATTGGGCATAGACTCTCGTTTATCTTCAGCTCACTATCCCCAAACAGATGGGCAAACTGAGTGCACCAATGCCACTTTGGAACAATACCTTCGCTGTTATGTAAACTACCAACAGGACAATTGGGCTTCCCTATTACCTCTGTCAGAATTTGCTTACAACAATGGTGTTCAGGCTTCAACTAAGGAAACCCCGTTCTTTGCAAACTATGGTTTCCATCCAGGTTTCTTCCCTTCTGTCATTGAAACCTCAGAAGTCCCTGCAGCGGAGGACTGGCTGCAGGAACTCACAGCGGTGCAACAACTCTTGCACCAGCAACTGGATCAAGCCAAGGAGGACTATAAACGCCACGCTGACGGTCGTCGCCAGCCGGGCCCCGAGATCAAGGTAGGAGATCGGGTTCTGTTGTCCACTCGCTTTTTGCCCTCCCACCGTCCCTGCCGGAAGTTAGATGCCCATTTCATTGGTCCCTACCCAGTGGTGGCGCAACTTAACCCCGTGACTTTCAAACTCCAACTTCCGCGCTCCATGCGCATTCATCCGGTGTTTCATCGTTCCCTGCTCCTTCCGGCGGATGGTGTACGCCCCGATGCGAGCCGGCCGGCCCCCGCCCCTGTTTTAGTGGACGGGGAGGAGGAATTCGAGGTTCAGGACATTTTGGATTCTCGCTTCCATCGCCGCCGCCTTCAGTATCTCATTGACTGGGTGGGTTTTGGCCCCGAAGAACGCTCCTGGGAAGACGCTTCCACAGTCCATGCCCCCAACTTAGTCCGCCGCTTCCATCAGGCCTACCCTACCAAGCCGCGGCCCCGCGACTCGAGGAGAGGGGCCCTGTTTGAGGGGGGCCTTGAGGGCGGGGATAGTGTGATGACTCATGGGCCTTGTAGTCCTGTTCCTAGTACTATTGTGGCAGACGAAGAGGAAAACATGGGATTTTCGCCGGTTCAGCAAGAGCCGGAGCCTCTTCACCTGCAGGATGTTGACGTTTGCCCTCAAGAATTCAGCCAAACAGGCCTTGGGCAGAACTCCCCCCCCCCCCCGTTTTCCCGGAGGGACAATTATACCAAAGATAGGGGAGTCAGGGAGGCTAATCGCAGAAGCCTGAGAATCGCTGCCAAACAAATGGCTGATTAGGCCTGCTTCCCTTGGGAAATTCTAAGGAGTCATGCATCTGGACAGAGTTGGGTTTCGCTTCTCGTTCTCTAGGGAAAGAATTCTGTTGGCGGGAAAACGAGACCCGATATAGGTGTTTCGCGCAAGGGAGACTTTGCGGAGTCAATTGATCAGCTTGAGGAGAGAGATCGTGTGTGGACTTCGTAATCCCAGTTCCTTGCTTCCCGGATCAAGTTTCAAGCCTTGCCTTGTCTCATGTTTTTACCACGGACTATGTTTCATGCTTCATGTTCATCTTGCCTCCAGTCAAGGATCTAGTCGAGAATCAAGTTTATTCCAGCCTTGTTGTCAAGCTTCATTGGACTTTAAAGACTCTGTTATTTCCCCACACTATTGCTTGGCAAAGTGTGTGTTTCGGTCAAGTGGATTAAAACTTTGAACTCTAATATCTTATATTGGACAATACATTTCTGGACTATATTTGACCTCATCTGAAAGGTCTGCTTCTGAACTATATTCTTCACTTGTTTTTATTGATTTTATATATTTCTTTAATAAAGATATTAGATAGGTTCTGGCCTCTGTGTAAGGTTATTGGTGCTCTGCAGCCTGGGTCCTGACACCTACTGAGCATTGATGCTCCACTTTTCCCAATCCCTTCTGCATGAGCCTGGAATTGTATTATTGAAATTTAATTTTATACACAGAAATTGTCCAATTGTAAGATATTACCATTTTGCTGTCACTCTATTTTCACCCACGATGTTTCTGACTTCCACAATTTTGACGTTTTTCCTATTTTTTTTTAAATGAATGAGGAGTGGGTGGGAAAAAGAACAGGAGAAAAAGGTCAAAAACATAATGCATCTGATGGGATTTAAAAATCAAAATAATGTATTTTAAACACAATGGGACAATATGCTGTGTTAAGAAGATGATTCCCCCCTCTGCTTTCCACAACTTATGGGATGAGGTTCATAGTAAATTGTCAAGTAGTAATATTTTCTGTCAATTGTCCTCTGAAATGTAGCACTGCTATGTAAAATTGTAGACAGACAGACAATGACCCTTAGGCAGGATCAGGGCCATAGCCAGAAAAAAAAATTCAGTGTGTGTGGGGGTGGGGGTGGGTTGAAACATTTTTCATAAATATTTTCATAAACATTTTCACAAATAATAGGCCCATAACACAAAACAATTTAAATTTTAAGATTCATTCAATAATTGTATATAGACTTAATAAATCAAATTTCTATTTTAGTTACAAAGTTTCAAGTCTTAAAAAACTGAAAATGACTTTTAATTGGGAATTTATAGTTACAAAAAATACCATAACATCTGTGGTATTGAAAACACTTGAAAACTGTGTCCATACACTTTGACAGAAATCAAGCTCCATCGATAAACTTTGGTGGACACTCAAGAGTCCAAGACCAGTCAGTCTTTCTTGCCTCATTGTGCTTCTTATGTATGTTTTTAAACATTTAAGAGTTGAAAACAACCTTTCATTTGTAGCGGTTGACACTAGCAATATTGCAGAATGTTTCTTCACAATCGGAAAAAAAACTGTCTATCACAGATAAGATATGCTTCCAGTGCTCTTGATGGTTTTTCTGCAGGTGCAATCTTTTTTCATTTTCAACACCAAAAGTCAAATTCTTCCATCAGTGTGTCAGTATCTTGAATGAATTCATTGTAAAGTTCTGTGCACTTCTTCAAATTGGATTTTAAATGGCCACAATTAATAGGGTGGAACACTTGCAGTTCTTGAATTAAATTGGCATATCTAAAAATCAATGACCCATACATATTATCAAATTTTTAGAAACTATATAAAATTCCTTTAATCTGATACCTAATTATTCAAAAGTTGCTTGATAGTTTAGGAGGAATTAAAGTATAAACTTTTAAAGCAAGCACAAATTATCATAATTGTTATATACCTGGATACATTGTAAATAATTGTATTTAAACTTAAGCTTTTCTTATGGAGTTTTTAAGGATTAAAAGCATCTGAATGTGGGAAGAAAAATTCAATGCTTTGTCTCACACATAAAGGCTATTTTTTTTACAAATACAGTACAAACTTGATATGCTATACCCCTTTTGGATACCTGAAACTGTGGATAATAGCAACTCTAAATTTTGACTATGCTTGGGTTAGATGCTTGCCATAGAATAGCACTGGGGGACACAGAGAGGCTTTCAAACACCCAGGGATGGATTTTTTTTAAAGTGTAGTATCACCAAAGCACAAGTTTTTAAAAAATATCTCCAGCTTTTCTATTTGTAATAATAATAATATAAACATAATAATAATTTTATTTATATGCCATCCTATCTTATCAAAGGTACTCAGGGCAGTGAACAAAAAAAATCAAAAAAGTTCAATGCCGTACAACAAACATAAGTAAATACACATCCTACCCAAATCCCAAAACAAATACACATTTATACCAAAAGTAAGAATCATTAGAACAGATGATAACTTATAAAATTAGTAATTCCATAATAACCATTAAAATAATAAAATCAAATGAGCAGAGTGAAATTTAAAATCTAGGATAAAAATTATAATTATAATTTAGAAATTGCTGTTGATTTTATACTTCTTTTTATTACTTGCATACTGAATGTGATGCATCTTTCTATGTCATAACTGCTGGGTATGAATGCAGAGAAAGCTGAGTTTGTAGTGTCCCTAGAGATGATTAAAAAAATTAAACAAATACTGTAGGAGGGGCAAAAGAGTTTTAAATGAAATTTGATTCAGGAGATTGAAGGAGATTTATGTTGCCACAGGAGAGGCCTCATTGAAAAATGTTAGCCAGAGTAAGATGTAAATTATTGCACCCAAGAGCATCTTCAGTGACTGGGGTTAAGAGGTGTAATTAGAACCAGAACGTAAAATGATGTTCTGCTTGTCATTAACAAAGATGACTATATGTGGAACCGCTCTGTATATCATCAATTTTCAGTACTAAAAACATCCCCTCTAGAATAATGAAACTGATATTTTCATGCCTAATGGCAGTAAGCTTTGCATTAAGATGCTGAACAATAACACACACACACACACACACATCTAGATCATTATTTCTGAGTCCTGATGCTATATAGTTCTTTGGGATGGCTATTCATTTATGGGGGGAAAGGAATAATCAAATGGAGGGAAAGCAGAACATGGATACTATTTTTTTTCATCTAATGAATCAAGCAATCTAATTTGCTAAAATCCACATATTTGTTTACTTTAATAATAATAATAATAATAAAACTATTTATACCCCGCCACCATCTCCCCGTGGGGACTCGGGGCGGCTCACAAAGTTACAAAAGTAACAGCGCAAATACATTAACAATATACACAGTTTAAAACACATCTGAGCCGTGGGTGACTGGTTTTTTCTGCTCCATTTCCCCCTTGGATGCGGGAACTTATTTAACCCAGCACTACAATTCCATAGAATGTGATGCGCAGTCCTGTTTGTGGTCCTTATGCTGCCTTCAGACTATAGGAAAGTTTCCCTGCTTTGGCCTGGAGAGCATGTTTTCCCCTCAAGGCACCCCAAAACCAAACCAAACCACACAAGCAATAAGCCAGCAACCTTAGAGGAAAGACCAGCTGGCAGAAGGGGTCCCTTGATCTACAAACCAATGGTCCATCCCACATGACACCGCTCACCAAAAAGGCAGGCAATGCTCCCGCAACAAGCTGAAAGATACTGCTGCTTCACCAACACCAACAAGCTTTTTTGCCAGGCAAAAAGGCAGGCATGCCGCCCAAGGAGAGAAGATGAGGTAGTTGTGTGTTTTATTTGTTGAGGTAGAAAGAGTGAAAAGATGCATGCCATCTGGAGTAAGAACAATGGCATGCAGATGAACAAGATTTGGTGGTTGTGGGGAAATTGCACGGGCCCCACCCTACCTTTCCTCAAGGACCGGAGTACTCCCAACTCAAACCAAAACAATCCAAACCAAAGCAAATCCCAAACCAAACCAGCACCAAGCCTTTCGGAAGGACTTCATAACTCTAGGCTGCACTACTGAGTGGTAGTGCTGCACACACAATGCACATTGCAACCCATCCTGTACAAAATGGAGAAGTACCTCTTTTCCAAAACACTTGGAAAAGTGAGTTGAGTAATCTAGTACATTTTATTCCTTCCTTCCACTTCTAGGTCTAGTATGTTTGCAATTGCAAGTTCAAGCAAAGGAAACCATTCCCAAACTCTACAAAACCATATCCTATCATTAACCCAAAGAAAATCAGCAACCTGCCAGCAAACCTTTCAGAAGGGACCAGGTTGAATACATGTTGCACTTCTCCACTACAACTGTGTGATGCACATTCACAACCCCCATGTGGAATTCTTTCTTAGGCGTCGGTGCCAGCGTGGCAGGATGTTTCTTCTCCATTTCCCCCTTTGATCACGGGGCTTTGTTTTCCCTACCATTTACAGTATTTGATCATTTTTGCCAGAGACAGGACGTCAAGTTGTCTGTCCCTGAGGGCCATTGTGCCCCCGATTCAACAAACCAACAGCTACCTCTTCTGCAACTAAGAGATGTACCAGCTCAGCATCTGCAGATCAGCACGAGACACATGGCTTGACAACCCTCTAACAGTACTATACACAAGCCATGACTGGCTGTGTCAACAGCCACCCTTTCCCATGGAATGTGGCCGCCTTGGCCGCAGGAAAGGTATTTCTGTTGAAAACCCATCCTCAACTACCCAAAGATATCACATCAGTCCTGGAAGGACTTGTCATCAGCATCATCAATCTTTGCCACCTGTTTCTCCGACATGGCCAATGGCCAGACACAGATTCCTTTGAAAAAAGGGAATCACCTTTTTATTAATTGAAAAACATTGCGTTATCTGTAATGGTGAAAAAGTAAATGTGGCAACTGGCAAGCATAGTATTAGAAAACTTATCATTTCTTGTTTGATTGCTTTCGATTGTATACCAAATATGTTTGTAGTATGTATGTATTATGTATTTATTTCTTTTTTTAAGACATTAGTCTGGTCTGCCTTGCTATATTGGAGAATGGACCCATCTGCCTCGGAAACAAACATAACGTGAAAGAAAGGGCTGCAGAGAGAAATGGATTTCCATTGATGTAGGAGGCGTTGCTGCTGTCTACATCCATCTCTGGAAAATTCAAAAATGGGAGGTAGGCCTTCAGGAAAACCAGTTTCTCCACCAAAACGGGATCCACCCATCAGAAGGCTCCCTCAATCTACAAACATGTTGTCTGTCCGTCCCACATGTCACCGCTATCCGGAAAGCCAGGCAATGCCTCCTGCAACCAGTTGAAGGAAACTGCTGCTTCCCCAAAAGACACAAGCTATTCTGCCAGCCAAAAAGGCATTCCGGCCCAGGAGAGAAGATGAGGTAGTAGTTGCGTGTCATAGTTGAGGTAGCCTTTGTGTTTGGATGCTGCAGTAGTAGTAATAATTTTCAGAATATAGGTAGCAGATGCACAAGATTTGTTGGGTGTGGAGAAAGGCCATGGGCCCTGCCCTACCCTTCTGCAAGGACCTGATTTCTCCTCTCTCGGACCAAAGCATTAAAGCAAAGCAAACCATTCAAACCCAAATTCCAAGCAAAACCAGCTGCAAGCCTTCAGGAAGGACCAGATAACTCTGGGCTGCACTACTGGGAACATTCAATACCCACCCTGCACAATTCATGTGAGCCGTGGAAGGCAGGATTATTCTTCAGCCATTCCCCCACTAAACACAGTGGGTTGGTTTGCCCAGAACCATTATGTTTAAGGTGTCTTGTAGGGCCAGCATCTGCTTCGTTCTGAGGATAGTAGAAATTGTTGTCCAAGGCCACAGCAGTCAAAGCAGCAGAGAGAGACCATCAGGGTTGGAGAACCTCATGTGATTTGTTGCTGCTGGTATCAAGAGCTAATTTTCCCAACCCTTTTGCTAGGACATGATTCTCCTCCGCCACCCAGTATCTTACCATTCTCCTGTTTCTGTGACCTTATGGAGAATAGAAAAATCCCCCTTTTTCTCTCTGCCCATTGGCCCCAGGCGTGAGAGATGTGTCCAAATCAGGGGCAGCTGAAATAAGGTTACACAAGCAGACAGATTTATTTGGAAAAGGAGGATCAGTTTTTTATTAACAGTAAAGAATTGCAAGATAAATAGTAAATGCTGCAACTAGCACTGAAGTCTTTGCAATCATTGAATTTCTTATAGGATTGTTTTGGATTGTACAGCAAATGTGTTTGTAGCACGAACGTATGAAAGAATTACTAGCAAACATACACAAACATTGGCGAAAGGCAATCCGCCTGGAAAAAGAAAGGAGAGAGGTAAAAGGTCTGGTCTTTCTAGCAAAATTACCAGAAGAACGTGGAGTACCCATCCGAGTAGTTAACAAAAAAAAAACCTTAGAGGAAAGAAAAACATTAGCGGCAAGAAATGGATGCCTCTGGATCTACCGTGTTTCCCCAAAAATAAGACAGTGTCTTATATTAATTTTTGCTCCCAAAGATGTGCTAGGTCTTATTTTCAGGGGTTGCCTTATTTTTCCATGAAGAAGAATTCACATTTATTGTTGAAAAAAAATATGAACATTTATTATATACTGTACAGTAGTTGTCATCACAAACCAGCATAACCAGACAAACTGTGAATCCTATCAAGAATTTCTTGTTACTACCATTATTTCCATGTACAACTGGTATGTACATTTACCAATCCTGAATGCTCTGGTGTTCTATTTGGCAGGTGTTGGGCATGCTTCCAAACAAAAACTTTGCTAGGTCTTACTTTCGGGGGAGGCCTTATATTTAGCAATTCAGCAAAACTTCGACTAGGTCTTATTTTTCGGGGATGTCTTATTTTCGGGGAAACAGGGTAGGAGACATTGCTGCTGTCGAAATCCATTTCAGGAAAATTCAAAACTGGGAGGTTGGGCTTCAGGAAGACCAGTTTCTCCACCGAAAGGGGATCCAGCAAGCTACAGTGAGGGGTGACAATGTCTCCCGCGATGCTGAAGACCCTTTCGCTCTGAACACTGGTGGGAGGGCAGCTGAGAAGCTTGCGGGTGACGTTAGCTAAATCCGGCCACACATGATCCTGGGAAGTCCACTAGGCCAACGGATCGCAGGAGATAGGCTCCGGTGGCTCCTCGAAGTAACAGTTGACCGAACACTCTGCTGAGTCGATCTTGTGAACTTTGGCCAACAGAGACGTTTCTGACTGTGCCAGTATGGCCACCATCTCCACAAAGAAAGCATTCCCTTGGTGCTGCGGCGGCTGCTGGTGCTGCTGTTGAGTCCTCGGCAACTTTTCGGGCAGCATCTCCAGGCTGTTGGACTCTGCACTGCCGCTAGTGCTGGGGGTGGCGGGCATCTGTGGCTGTGGGGCGATGGGGGCCATTTCCCCCACCCTTGCAGCACTCTCCTCCCTCACCAGTGTTACGAGCTGGGCCTTCTATGCTGGAAAGGCTTTGGAGCAGACAGTGTCCTTTAACCATGGATCGCACATGGCTGCCAACATATGGACCTGGCTGCTTAGCAGCGGCTCCAGACGTTTCTGGACGGCAAGGATAAACTTCCTCACAACCTCCTGGACCTGTGGTGTCAGCAGCCCGGCCAGGGAGTCAAGCGTGCGCCCACCCCCAAGCATATCCAGGTGCCTCTTCAGCCCCAAGACCAGAGGCACCCCCTGGCTGAGAAGGGCTCTCTGGGTGGAAAGGTTCTCGGTGGCATCTTTAAATGGCCTCAGAATATTGGCCAGCTGAGAGATGGTGTCCCACTCTTGTTTGCTCAGGACCAGCTTGCTTACGGGCACAACCAAGGTAAGGGAGATGCCATGGACCGCCTTCTGCTGCTCCACCATTCGTGCCAGCATCTTGTAGGTGGAATTCCACCTGGTGAAGATGTCCTGCAGCAGCTAGTAGTAGTTCACCCCAACATCCGGTGAGGAAGAGGCAAAGGTCTGGGACTTGGTGCCAGCAGGGAGCAGGCAGGTAGGGATTTGACGTGGTGGGAGGCAACAGATGAGATGCCCCCCCCCACAGCCTGTCTGGGATAGTGTTACAGTTGGCAATGTAGTAGTGCTTCAGGCCTGCATGCAGTGGAGCACAAATAGTGACTTAGTAGTAGTTCACCCCAACACCCGGTAAGGAAGGAGGCAAAGGTCTGGGACTTGGTGGCAGCAGGGAGCAGGCAGGCAGGGATTTGACATGGCGAGGAAGGAGGCAAAATAGCAGAGTAATTGTGTGTTTGAGAGTTCTGAGATTTAGATTGTTTGTAATATTTCTAAAGAAAAACCCTTCAATGCCTTGCAATGGGCAGCAAACCAACCAGCCAACCCAGGAAAAAAAACCTTAATTTCAGAAAACTAGTGTTTGTTTATAATTCTTCTAAAGAATAACCCTTCAATGCCTTGCAATGGGCAGCAACCAACCCAGCCAGCCAACCCAGGAAAAAAGCCTTAATTTCAGAGAAATAGTGTTTGTTTATAATCCTTCTAAAGAATAATGCTTCAGTGCCTTGCAATGGCCAGCAACCAACCCAGCCAGCCAACCCAGGGAAAAAAGCCTTAATTTCAGAGAAATAGTGTTTGTTTTTAATTTTTCAAAAGAAACACCATTCCATTTTTGCAAGCCCTTAGCCCTTTCCCCTTGCCTTCAATGCTCGCTATTAGCCCAGCTCTGCAGAAGCCAGGCACTTGCAGCCAGCTGGAGCCCAAGAGCAACCCACCCGCTTGTGTGCCCACCCTTACGCGAAATGCCACGAGGTGCTCCAAGTCCAGCTGTTTTATAAAAGACGCTTATGGAGGCACGCAGGGGACATTCAACCCCTCCCCCTTACATCAACGTGCACTGCGATTGGTCATGGAGGCAAGGCATCTAGGCTGTGCTCCGCTTCCAAACAAGTTTGGTTGCATTAAAAAACTATTTTTAAACATATTAATTTTTTTTAAAAAACAACATTTTGGATCAAATTTCAAAGCCATTTAGAACATTGGGCTACAACGCTTCGAAATCACGGGTTAGATCCAACGTGATTACCCACGTCGGAACCATGTTCGCAATGTGGATTAAATCCGATTTTAATCTGAATTAAGAATCATTATGACGAATCTCCCATGCCTAGTTTCTATATAAACAAAAAGAAAACAAGAATATTAACAAAGAACATGATGAAAAAAAATCAGGAGATTCTACAAGAAAAAAACAGGAATTACAGTGTCCTCTAAAATAAAGTACCTGGGACTATGGTTAACAGCAAAAAAACGTGCAACTGTTAGAAAATAACTATCTTACAATATGGAGAGAAATAAGAAACGACTTACAAAGATGGAAAAATTTAAATATATCATTATTGGGGAGGATAGCAGTAGTAAAAATGATTGTGTTAACGAAAATTTTATACTTATTTCAAAATCTGCCAATAATTAGAAACTTCAAAGTGTTCAATGAGCGGAATAAGGATCTTTCGAAATTCATGTGGAAAGGCAAAAAGCCCAGAATCAAATATACTATTATGACGGATATAAAAAATAGAGGTGGTTTTGGCCTTCCCAACTTATAATTATATTTTGAAGTTTGCGTGCTGTCATGGGTCAAAAATTGGGCAGCCCTAAACAAAGAAAATATAATAAATTTAGAAGGATTCGATTTAAGAAGGAGTTGGCACACGTACCTATGGTACAATAAAAGAAAAATAGAAAGAAACCTTGGCAACCACTTTGTTAGATCATCCCTAGTGAGAATTTGGGAAAAGTACAAAAAATATATATATGAAAAGATACCATTGTGGATCTCACCCCTAGAAGCAAATCATTGTAAATTCCTCGGCTGGCTGAAATGGCCTACATATAAAGAAATTCTGATAAAGAAGAATGGTGAATTCAAATTAAGAAATCAAGAGGACATTAAGCAAAAATAGAAAACCCTTTTGTGGTTTCAATACGCTCAAATAAAAGAACAATTTATGAAAGATAAACTAATCAGATTCAGTGAGTCAGAAAATTTTGGGGATAAAATTCTACATAATAAGAAAAAAGAGATAACAACAATATACAACAAACTATTAGAATGGGCAACTGAAACAGAAGATATCAAAAAGTGTATGATAAAATGGGCTAGAAATATTGGATGATCAATTATTATGATGAATGGGAAAAAATATGGACAAAAAATTAATTTACACTTATGCAATGGACTTGAGAGAGAACTGGATGAAAATGTTCCACAGGTGATACATCACTCCAAAAAAATTAGGTATTATGTATAAAAATTTGCAAAACATCTGTTGGAAATGTAAAAACCAGATTTGCTCATTCTAACATACCCTGTTTCCCTGAAAATAAGACATCCCCAGAAAATAAGACCTAGTAGAGGTTTTGCTGAATTGCTAAATATAAGGCCTCCCCCAAAAGTAAGACCTAGTAAAGTTTTGTTTGGAAGCATGCAGGATCGGTAAATGTACATACCATTGATGGTTGTACATGGAAATAAGGGTAGTAACAAGAAATAATAATAATATAATAATAACTTTATTCTTGTATCCCACCTCAATCTCCCAGAAGGGACTCAGGGCAGCTTACACAGGGACAAGCACAACAACAACATAAATTTACATACAAACAGAAATTTAAAACAGTAATTTAAAAACAGTATAGCAATAAAATATAATATAGAAATTCTTGAAAGGATTCACAGTTTGGTTATGCTGGTTTGTGATGACAACTACTGTACAGTAGATAATAAATTGTCATTTTTTAAAAATTCAACCATAAATGTGAATTCTTCTTTGTGGAAAAATAAGACATCCCCTGAAAATAACACCTAGCGCATCTTTGGGAGCAAAACTTAATATAAGACACTGTCTTATTTTTGGGGAAACAGGGTATGTGGTGGTCTTGTAGTGACCAAATCACCAAATTTTGGAAAACAATCAATACAGAAACTCAAAAAATACTTAAAAAGACTTTCCCATTAAAATCAGAATATTATTTACTCGGTTTGACAGATATGGAAACAAAATTTAGTTTGAATGATGATATTTTATTTACGTATATGAACACTGCGGCAAGGATTACATTTGCAAAACAATGGAAGTTACCCAAGACACCAACAAAGGAACAATGGTTGGAAAAATTTCAGGAAATTTATGAAATGGACAGATTAACTTACTTGTTAAAAGAGAACAGAGATAAACCCATAAAGAAAACAGACTGGACACAATTTGAAAATTATTTGAAAGACAACAAAAAAGACCTGATCCAAAGAGAGATCTCGTAATGAAGATTAACAGAAGATAACCAGGAAACGCATAATAAATCTTGTAGCCAACAAGTACAACTTTTTGTTTTTCCCGTGAAGGAAAGGATGGAAGACCAAAATGACTCCCCCCCCCCTTTTCCCTTGAACCCACTCCCTTCTCCACTATACCCTAACCCCTTTCCAACGCTTACCCTCCACTTTCCTGTACTTCTCATCCCCCTTCTTCTTTTTTTCTTTTTCCTTTTCCTCTTCCCCAACCCCCTGATCTTACCTTTTTAAATTATGTACCCCCTCCTGAAAAACCAATTAAAAATTTAAAAAATATAAAACAATCTATATTCCTCCCCACAGATATGTACATCCTTTCCTTAATAAGCAATATGAATATGGTGTAGGTGTTTTTCTCTTTGCCTTCTGTTGATTCTTTCGTTTCTGGAGACAATTGATGTTTCCTCAACTACCGTAATTTGTCTACACTAATAATAATTCAGGAAGATCTTTACAACGGGGGTTAATGGATGCTAGGACACCAAATGGGACCGCTTTTATTTTTTTAATAAAAACAAACAAAAACACAAATATTTACAGCCACATATATTAGACTCTCCTCTCTCAAGTGAAATGCAAGCCTTAAAGATTCCTGCTCCATTCTAATCCAAAACAGAATTGCCCAGAGGCCTCCAAGACTGTGCTGGATGCAAGGTGCATGAACTACAGATCATTTACATCTTTCATAAGGCTATTTAAGATCATTGTTTACTGTTAAGGAGACCATAAGTGATTAGTGCTAAATATGTTCAGTATAAAACTTTCCTTTCAAAGACAGGCAGACACAAAGATGTAATAACTGCCATATGTTAAAAAAAAATTACACATTTATAAAATCCATAGTGGAGGGGAGAAAAACCAGACCAACAATACTTTTTTATTTCCCACAAATTCTGCACTCTTATAAGATACTAGCTGTGCCCTGCCACGCGTTGCTGTGGCGAAGTATGGTGGTATGGGAAATAAAGTATTGAGGAATTGGTGGCAGTTAAGGTAAAGGATAAACATTTTCCTTGACATTAAGTCCAGTTGTGTCTGACTCTGGGGGTTGGTACTCATCTCCATTTCTAAGCCGAAGAGCCAGCATTGTCCGTAGACTCCTCCAAGGTCATGTGGGATGACTGCATGGAGTGGCGTTACCTTCCCGCCGGAGCAGTACCTATTCATCTACTCACATTTGCATGTTTTTGAACTTCTGGGTTGGCAGAAGCTGGGGCTAACAGTGGGGGCTCTCTCCGCTCCCCCAATTCAAACCTGCGGGCTTTCAGTCCAGAAGTTCAACAGCTCAGCGCTTTAACACACTGCACCATCAGGGGATATTATTTCCTAAAGGTTGTGAATATACAATATTTCTGATTGGTTTTTTTTGTCTGTTTGAGGCCATTATGAATGCTGCAATTAGGGAAAATTATTAGGATGTAATGGCCTTGCAGCTTTAAAGCCTGGCTGTTTCCTCCCTGAGTGAATTTTTTGTTGGCAGGTGTTAGCTGGCCCTGATCGTTTCCTGTCTAGAATTCCCTTGTTTTCAGAGTGGTATTCTTTGCGATATTTTATGTGCTTCTACTGTCTGTGGCCCTGAGAAAACAGAGGATTTGCCAGACTTCGATGATGGGAATATTTTGTTGGGAAGTGTTAGCTGGCCCTGATTGTTTCCTGTGTGGAATTCCCCTGTTTTCAGAGTGTTTTCTTTATTTAGTGTTCTGATTTTAGAGATTGTATTGTTCTGTTTTATTATACCACATTAATTTTTATATATTCTGATTTTAGTGTTTTTGAATACTAGGAGCCAGATTGTATTCATTTTCATGGTTGACCGCAACACAATAATAATAATAATAATAATAATAATAATAATAATAATAATAATAATGACTTTGGTAATACACAGTGCTTTACTCCCTTGTTAGCTTCTTTTCTGGAAGAATGCTTTCTTGGGAGGTGTTAGCTGGCCCTGATTGTTTCCTTTGTGGAATTCCCAATTTCCCTGCTTTCAGAGTGTTGCTCTTTATTTACTGTCCTGGTTTTAGAGATTATATTGTTCTGCATTATTCTATCCCAGTAATTATTTCATATTAAAGTAGAATCTCACTTATCCAACATTCGCTTATACAATGTTCTGGATTATCCAAAGCAGTCTGCCTTTTTGAAATCAATGTTTTTGTAGTCAGTGTTTTAAATTCATTGTGATATTTTAGTGGTAAATTTGTAAATACAGTACAGTAGAGTCTCACTTATCCAACATAAACGGGCCGGCAGAATGTTGGATAAGCGAATATGTTGGATAATATGGAGGCATTAAGGAAAAGCCTATTAAACATCAAATTAGGTTATGTTTTTACAAATGAAGCACCAAAACATCATGTTAGACAACAAATTTGGCAGAAAAAGTAGTTAAATATGCAGTAATGCTATGTAGTAATTACTGTATTTATGAATTTAGCACCAAAATATCACGATATATTGAAAACATTGACTACAGACATGCATTGGATAATCCAGAACATTGGATAAGTGAGTGTTGGATAAGTGAGACTCTACTGTAATTACTACATAGCATTACTTCGCATGGAACTACTTTTTCTGTCAAATTTGTTGTTTTGGTGCTTAATTTGTATAACGATTACCTAATTTGATGTTTAATCGGCTTTTCCTGAATCCCTTCTTATTATACAACATATTCACTTATACAACATTCTGCCGGCCTGTTTATGTTGGATAAGTGAGACTCTACTGTATATTGATAATCTTATATTATTTGCTTAGAACTGGATTATATGAGGCCCCTTCTTCACAGCTGTATAAAATGCACACTGAAGTGGATTATATGGTAGTGTGGAGTCAAGATAATCCAGTGCAAAGCAGATAATATAAGATTATAAATGGGGTATATAGCTGTGTGGAAGGGCCTTGAGTCTACACTGCCATATAAGCCAGTGCAAATTAGATAATTTGTGGAAGAGGCCTAAGTGAGGCCTAAATCTGCCTATCCCCTGGGCTGAGTAGGTTGCTAGGAAACCAAGTGCACAGAGATTAGTCCTCTAACTGGCAGCAATTGGATAAAAACAATTATTGCTCTCCCTCTAATTAGGACTTTATTTTTCTTTTCTTTTTGTTGTATCAACCTAGAGGCGTGGATGATGGGTTGTGTTGTCAAATTTCGAGGCCTGTAGTTTTGTTGTTTTGTTGGTCGCCGTGATGCCATTACTCATTTATATATGTAGATTGTGATTATCCTCCTAGTACAGGTTTAAACAGTGGAGGGATGTGATATCTGATCTTAGTAACCCTTCTAATAAATCAGGATAGACTAAAATGAAGATCTCCCTTAAATGAGAATAAGCAGACATAAAAAAATGCCAATAGTTATTTTTAAATTTCAAGGGGTGTCATGTAGAAGATGGAGCAGGTCATACTGGCATTTCTTTTAGAAGTTCAGTGATAAAATTCCTTGTAGAAATTAAATAGCTTCTCAAACTAGGTATAAAGATACAAATTCTTTTAAAAGGTTAGCATTAGTGTTAAATAAGAATTACAAATTCAGCTGGTCTGTTGTAATTGGTCCGATTAAACCCATTTTGACAATAGATAACATCTCACCTATGTCTTTTATTGTTTTGCTGAGCTCTGCCATTTGTGATAAGCTAGAAATGCTGTAACTGCCATATTATGTGCCCAGGGTAACACTATCGGATCCTATGGCTACAGTGTCAGATCCTGAAAACATCTTTGTAAACAGCAAACACTATCTGCATAGGATACATTCGTGCTGGTCACATAAACCTAGACCAGAATTGTTATTTTTGCTCATGCACACTTTGTTTTGACTGTATAACTCTTACATTCTGTAAAAATACTGATGATTTGAATAAATGTTATCTATCTTGTTCAGTGCTATGGGTAGATCAGACGAGAACTTGGTCAAGGTTATTCTGCTTTTCTCCCAATATACAACTTGTGAACATAAACTAACAGATTAAAATTGCAAGAAAGGCAATTCCATTTAAACATTACATTCATGGTAAAAGCTTGTTCCACATTGAAATAGACTTCCTTGGAGTGGAATTGACTGCTTTAGGCCCCTTCGACTCAGCTGTATAAAATCCACATTGAACTGGAGTATATGGCAGTGTGTACTCAGATAACTCAGTTCAAAACATATATTGTGGATTTTCTGCCTTGATATTCTGGGTTATATGGCTGTGTGGAAGGCCCTTAGACAGCAGTTAAACTCTTCCTCCTTAGCAGTCATTAAAAATGGGTTAAGTGTTCATTTTTCAGGAGTGCTCTAGCTGTATTTCAGGAGTGCTCTAGCTGGAATTAAATTAGAGAGCCCTTATGGGAGCTTCGAGCACTACCAATCTATGCTTCTTACTCATTCTATTTGACTGGATCTACACTGCCATATAATCAGTGTAGTTCCAAACTGCATTATATGACAGTGTAGATACAGCCTATAAGACAGAATTCCTGGATGTTTCTGTAAAATATTATTCCAATGTAAATACTTTTAAGTATTGTAAAAGGTGCCATTTAATACTTCCTTGCACGATTGTGTTTGTATGGCAACACAACAGCAATTGGACAGTTTCAGGGCATCCCAAAATCAATGTGTTCCATTGTGTAGCTAGGGGAAGAAGCAATGACTTTACCTGCTCTGATATTAGTAGCATGATGGTTGCACATTATCTTCCAGCCTGACAATGCCAGGATCCAGCCCCACTTACTGGGAGTATGGTCCATTTATTCACATTAGGATATACTTCTGAATGAGCAAGAACAGGATCAAGTAACCCAAAAGGGTAACTCTCCTCAAATGTGTAAGAAGTTCTTAAGAGAGGGTGTAAGCAAAACAATCTCAAGTCTAACTACAAGTGTTCATATTCACTCTTCTACCTTGATCTCCAAATCAGAAAGGGAAGGGTTAAAATACCAAAGCACCACTGTGTTTAAATTGGGTAACTTTGGGAACAAGGATGTAATCTTCTCTAAAGTTGATTGTATAATGAAACAGCCTACTACTTCCCTTGAAACAACCACCTGTTTTGGACATAGAACATTGGTTCTATGAGACTGGAAGTAAAGGCAGTGGGTTGACATTTGAGAACAATGACATGACACAGCTGTGGGCTCCAGAGGTTATGGGATTCTCAAAGGCCTCTTTGCAGCACCACAGAGGCATTAGGAGTAAAGAATCAGATTTTTTTCCCATGGAGTCTATTCATTAGATGTTGGGATGACAGAGTATGACCTCAACAGTCTCTGTGTGGCTCACTAGGTGTCAAGATTAAAAGAAGCAGCAGCAAGTCCTCTGAATTATCCATTGTTTTCTTTATTTCAGAAGCACAATCACCACTGTCCTATACAGCCCAGACACATAATGCAATATTGTTGTTGCTGCACTTGGGTATGAGTCAAGGGTTCATAATACTGTGGAAGAGGTAGATTCATTCCTAATTGTAGAACATTGTTCAGCAGGAAATGTCATTGTTTTCAATGGGCAAGAAAATAGTAGCTTTTTGAGGAACCCCCATCTTTCCTACTTGGCCTTGTTCATTCATTGGGTCATTAAGACAGGAATGAGCTAAAGCAATAGAATGTTTAAGACTTCTTGCAGCTACTTGTCTGGAACAGTGTGTTTCTGTTGTTATCATTAAAATGGTGCTCCCAGGACAGATATTTGGGGCAAAATCCAGAGTTCTGCTTAACAGAATGAACAGGAAGCTCCCCAATGCAGCAGAGGTGACTTAGGCTGTGTCTATATGGACCAAAAATGTGGAGTCATATCTCAACTGCTGTATAACTGGATTTGCAGCAGAAGCATTGGATCCAGCTGTTATTCTGCTGTAAGGGGAAATGGAATTTACTTTGTAGCTTCTTGGAAGCTCTATAGCAGGTCTGTACAACGTGCAACCTTCTGGGAGTTGGAGGCCCAAACAGCTGGAGAACTGCAGGTTGTGCAGGCCTGCTCTAGAGTGATCCCAGTGTTCTGGAATTGTGGAAAGGTAGATTGAGCTAGATCAGGATCAATCCAGTTGTTATGAGTTATGCTCAATAGTAGGAATGGAGCTCCCGGTGGCGCAATGGGTTAAACCTTTGTGCTGGTAGGACTGCTGACAAAAAGGTCAATGGTTCGAATCCGGAGAGCGGGGTGAGCGCCCCTATGTCAGCTCCTCATGCAGGAAAATGAGAGAAGCCTCCCACATGATGGTAAAACATCAAACATCCAGGTGTCCCCTGAGCAACATCCTTGCAGTTGGCTAATTCGCTCACACTGGAAGAGACTTGCAATTTTTCACATCGCTCCTGACACGCGCACAAAAATTAGTATGAACAGTAAGACACAGCATTGGGAATAATATCCTGGATCTTTGACCATCTTAAAATAGTCAAGCCTCATTTTAAAAGTGCAAACTGAAATTTCCCTTTGAAACCCCTGCTGACAAGGGAATAGTCTCTTTATTGTATTTCAGAGGGTACTCAGGACTTAACTATCTTGTTTATTCCTAAGGAATTGAGATCTTTCCAAACTGGTACAGCTCTTCACTGTGAAGTTTCCAGAGGTTGAAGAGCAAGTGTTTCTACTTGATTTTACTTTTTCTGATGTTTCTATTGTTTTCTGATGTTTTGTATTGTTTTCATCAGAGGATCATCTAAAAGTCATTGGGAGCTGTTACAGACAGAAGTTGTGTTCATATCTACCCTTTTGCACACAGACCTCCCTTTTTTTGCACATGTGGCACAGGTTCTGCACTTATCACTTTAAAAACAAAATGAATTTTCTTTTGAATCTCTATGGAATAACAAACATTAAGGTCATGCTCTGATCCACCCAGATGTGTTTCCTTCCCTCCAGGTGACAGCCCCCAAGTTTGAAAGGTGTTAAATATAGGCAAGGGAGCAAAACATAGGCGTAGATTTACCAAAGATTCTCCAGCACACAGAAAAAAGGCAGATTCTCCAGCACAGAGAAGCAGAGACAGATCTCCACAGAAGGAAGCATATTTCCTCAGAAGATAACTCTCCAAAAAATCATCAGCAAGAAAACCAGAACCTTCAGAGCCAAAGGATCCACAGAGAAAGAGAATGAAAGAGAGAGAGGGGGGGGGGGGGGGAGAGAGAGGTATCCCTCATTGTTCCCTTCATCCAGAACTTGCTTCCCAGTCTTTTTTGGACTTCTCTTGCCATCAGCGGGTGAGAAATTTCATGTGTGTCTGAATCTGTAACCACTTAGGACTTCATCTAGTGGGCTTAGGGCTCCATTTCCATGTGATTTGGAAATGGAGCCCCATGGTAGTCCCATGGAGGTCATCACATGATGTAAGGGAACCCCCGGTGGGACTCCATGAGGCTCTGTTTCTGCAGCACATGAAAATGGAGCCCTAAGCCCATCTTCAGGGGTCAGGTGTTACCTGACTCCAAACAGAAAAAAGGCAAGAGATAGCAGGGGAAAGATGGGCATCAATGGAGTAAGAACGTGATATGGCTGGGCATCCTAGAAGATGAGAGGGAACAGGGTAAGACGATTCCCTCCCTTTCCCCCTGCTTCCCCCCCCCCCACTCGTGGGATTAACTATTTAAGCTTAGTTGCACCATTCTCATTAATAAAGGGGAAAAATAGCACAAATTATCTAAATAAATAGCACCCTAGAGCGCAAAAATATTGAACTGCATTACATCGTGGCTAAGGAATCCATTTTTTTTTTAGCAAACAGTGGTCTGAATGTTGATGAACTGTGAGTGAAATTCTGACCTCTGAAGTAAATTTGGCTCGAATAAATTGTATTGATATATTTAATGAAAAATGTTGGAAGGCAGTCAAAGTGTCACCAAAACCAAATACTTGACCTAGAGTGTCCATAGAATTAGTCTGCCCAGCCTTGCCTGAAAATGTCCTAGAAAAAAATTGATCCATTGACAAATGAACCTCTTGTGTGATAGTAAAGCTAGAAGTATTTGGGAAAAGATGTTTTTGTGCTTCTAAAGTTGACAGCTTCAATGGGAGAAATTGAGCTATTTAATTTCCCCTTTTCTGTAATATACATTTAGCCTGGTATGTTAATTTCTATTATTAATTCTTTGAAACTAGTCTCCTATGTTCAAAATGAGCCATGAGTTGTTGTTATTATAAGTTTTTATCATGGTCTTGCAGGAAATTAACTTTTGCTCATTCCTTTACGAGATGCTTTTCTGTAATAATCTAGTCACTCATGGATGTCAACTAGGCTATTCATTCTTATATATAAAATGTTCACAGTCATTTGAAGGAAAATATTTTGCCCTTCCATCTCAATGCATGAAACTCACACCTGCCTAGGAATTTTGACTATATATTTTAGATTCACACATGGGCATTGAATTTCAGCTTAATTAGTGTCTCAAAGGTACTTAAGTACAATAAGAAAGCAATGATTTTCTGCAAATTTGTGGGATTGTAACTCCTGCAGTTCTTCATCTTTGGCTATTGGGAGTTGCAGTCCACGAATATCTGGAGAAGCAAAAAAATTTAACTCCATGAAAAAGAATTGGGCATTATATTTTAACACTCTTTCCAACTACCCTCCCCAGAGAAATACGACATGCCCCAACCCTTCTGAGTTTTAGAAAAGCCCTGAAAACATGGCTATGTGCCCAGGCTTTCGAAGATTAAATGGTAAAGACGACCCCGGACTGATTTACGGCTACAGCATGAGGATTTTGGAGGAATGGATTTTAATCATATGTTTTATATTTTTATATTGTTTTAATTGTTTTATTGGATTTTCATTGCTGTTTTAATTATGTGTAGGCATTGAATTGTTGCCAATTTGTACGCCGCCCTGAGTCCCTTCGGGTGAGAAGGGCAGGATATAAATGTTGTAAATAAATAAATAAACTACACTGGATCTCAGGCTTCATATTCCTGATGCTGTAATATCCAGCAGAACACCTTCATTAATACTACATAGTTATTTCTTGATAGGCTACACTAAAGCAGGAGTGGAAACAGTGTAACCTTCTAGATGTTGTTGGACTTTGAACTCCCAGCAGCCTTGCTAGCATTGCCAATGGTGAGGGAAGATAGGAGGAATGCACAGAGTGCATACTTCGACTAAAGTCACAAGTAATCTTAGCAATTTTAGATGGATTCATACCTGCTTAGCTGAAGTGGGACACTCTGGTCCCTACCCAAGACCATCTGTGCCAGCACATTCTGCATCCTTATTTGGTCTGAAACTGCCTTTAGTCTCCCGGGTTAGAGAATAGGGATTAGAGTAAAGCCAACTGCGATCTCAGATGTCAGGAGGGTTGATCACATGGCTCCTCCCCCTGACAATCCTTGTTCAAGATTTAGACAACCTTTGTGAGGACTGTTAGAGTTGTTCTGTACAGGCTCTCTTGTTCCTCTTAATGGATTGCTACCCCTCAAATGTAGTGGGATGATCAACCACAAAGGAAGATTCAATGGACAGTTCAATCAACTTCTGTATATGGAGCAGGGAAAGGGATGCCATCATGTTCTTGCCTTAGGCAGAAAAATGTCTTGGGCAGATCCAGGAGATTACTATTTGGAATAAAAGAATGTGATTTTCCTGCTTCTTGGCAGGGGGTCGGACTGGATGGCCCACAAGGTCTCTTCCAACTCTATGATTCTAAGAGGAGAAAGAGTGTTTAATCAATTTTGTCTCTGAAACACCACATCATCCTAGTTGGCTTTTACCATCACTACTATCCTTGACCTGCATTTACTTAGCAAACATGAGCCTGGAATCTTGTGGAGCCAGGAAGCCAAAAGAGGTGTGCAACATCTCTTTTCTTTTGTGAACTGATGAGCTCCTTTTGGCCTCTCCTCCGGATTTCCTGACACTGTTTTGAATACTTCATGTATATTACAGAAAAGGGGAAATGAAATAGCTCAATTTCTCCCATTGAAACTGTCAATGGCTCAATGTTATTGTTTTAATTGATGTATGTTTTTACCATGTTTTTATTGTTGTTTACAAATTTTAACTGTTGACATTTGTATGTTTTTATGCTCTAAGTAGCCTTGAGTCCTCATGCAGTGAAAGACAGGGTATAAATATAATAAATTAATAAATAAATACCCTTTTCACACGAGAAAACCCAATTTAAAGGGATCCCAGCTACAGCCTCATACACAATTATGATGCTTGCCTCATATTAATTTACCCGGGATTGCTATTGTAGTCTGTAATGATGTAACCATGTTTTATGGAGCATACAGTAATAATATAAATATCATTTTTGTGCTATATAGATTTAATCAGTGTCTTTTTTGTACAATATGGTTTCCAGCAACCCCCTTGAAATCCTTATTTCAATGGATAATTGCATGGCTCTGCTATTGAAAGTTTCTATCATTTATCATAATTACAAATAGTTTTATTTTTGAACATGTCGGTGAAGACAAGTGTCTTTGAAAATGAAAAGAAAATGACAGAGTGATAGGTAACATTTGATCAAATTGACTGGAAGAAGGCAGATCAGCTGCAATACCTGTATGTTTCAATGTTTTCCCTTCTTCCCCTGTACTATGTCAAAATCAGTCACACTTTCAAATTAAAAATTGGCACACTCCCACATTTTGATGAAGCAGTGATTAGGAGGAAAGGGAAAAAAGAAAGAAAGAAATCTGTTTTACTTATGGGGACATCTTGTGGATGCCTGGAGGGTAATCTTTTTTTCTTGATCAGTTCAAAATCAGACTGAAAGAAATATGAGCCTAAACACAGTCAACATCATCACTTAGAGATGTTAAAATATTACTTTTTGTACAACAGATCACAGAATCCACAGAAAACATTGCCATTTTGACTGGGAATTGTGGGAGCTGAAATTCAGCAACTAACATTTTAAGTCCTTGTTTAGAAGACTCTTTTTTGCTTTTGGAAGATTATGTATGGCTGGATACAAAGAGTCCAATTTGCACCAGGAAGGATGCAGGTTATCTTTGGATGAGGGAAATGAAGATATATGCCTCTAAATATATATTTTTTCTCAGTGAATATAATCCCATACTAATATTTTCCTTCTTGTAGTACTGTATCTTCATCCAGTGCACAGTTTGTATTCCATTCCATTCCTATTCTAGTAACAGACTATCAAAACAAAGTATTATTGAACATGCTTGTGCTTCTGTGACCAAATACAATTGTATCCTTTGCAATGATGGGCACTCTTAAGTTTTATGGAGGCTGTATTAGTCTGTCGCAGCAAAACCAAGAAAGAGTCATGCAGCATTTTTAAAGACATGTTCTATTTTCCATAAGTTTTTATTAAATGAATTACAATATGATGTAGAGAATTAATTCTTTGTTAAATTAGTTCTCAAAAATTATGGCTAAAACATTTTATGTACAGGAAATGTGTAGAAAATATGATTTTCTGTAAAGAAAATATGGTTTCCTTTACAGAAAATGCTATAGATCAGCACTCACTCTGTACCAAATTTGCACATGGAAAACTATAAGAATTTTGCTAATGATTTCTACACATAAAATGCTATTTTGTGTGAGAAAACAACATGAAATTTGTTAAATAAGTTCCAAATTATAAAGATTCTAGTGTTCCTTCGTATCAACACTCAAGAAACCGATAAGCACATAGAAGTATTAGGACAGAATATAAGTAACTTAGAAGAATGGATGGTAATTGTGATATCTGGATGGTGTTATGAAACCTGGAGTATATTTGTAATATGCAAGACAGTTCATTTTCTTCACCAATGTGAGGAATCAGTGAACTTGACAGAAAGATGCTAAATCAAATTACCGCACTGAGTTTACAGGTTAAGTAAGACACCTACTAGAAATGTTATTTTAATATACTTTATTGAAAAAGTACACCGTTTTAAATTGTCTTCCATGGGACAAAGCAGAAAGTAATGACCATCTGTGGCTATCTATTGAAGTCCAGTTCTTGATGAAGTGTGACTATTGTATGGCAAATCCGTATTTGCATGATGTGCAAAAGGAAAATAAAGTCTTTTTTTTTTTACATAATTTGGAAAGTTTATATCATTCCCACTGTTTAAAATCATGAAATGCTGATGTTTAGACTATATTTCATGTCTTCTAGTTGCACCATTTCTCAGTTCACAGTTTTTCCATGGATTTTGCATGCCAAGTGATTGTTCATCAGTCAGTGTCACCTTGAGAAAATGGCCAGAAACAGAGGAAGCACAACAAGGGTAGGCTTAGCACTCAGGCCTAAAACTCCACCACATTCTCTGGCATTCTCCTAAAAGATTGAGGAGAAGAGAAAAAGAAGAAGAAAATGGAAAGTGGTACTTCAATATTTCAAGTTAAAATTTAACACAGAAAGTATGCAAAAGATTATAGTCAATATTTGACAATGCCTACACGAACATTCAGCTCTGGGACAGGCAATAACCACAAGGAAAACTGCAGCTCTGAGAACCTTTTCCACATAGGTGAAGAAGGCACCTATTTCTGAAGAAGTCTAAAGGGTGAAATGTCATAATTATTAGGGTAGGGCAAAAAAGTCAAATCTTTCGTTGGTTGGATCAAATTCGTTTGTTTTGTCACTTTTGAACCGTGTTTCAAAGCGGGTTATCCCCTCGTGTGTATCCCGCGATATCGAATTGCAATAGCCAATTTTTCTAATGGCGTTGTATGTTTTTCGGTACCTAAGACAATAAGCTATGCATTTTTAAAGCATCCAAACTTGTTTTGAGGGAGGTACATACTATCCTGGGCTTGCTTTGCCCCCCTGTGGCCAATCGCAGAAGGGAGGGAGTCTCGTTTGTTTTTCCCTGTCCTGGAGTGGTGGTTGCTTTCTATGGGCCTCTTAAATCGAGTTGCAAGAGCAAATGGCATTGGTGGCTGGCTGCAGTTGCTATTCAGGAGAGAAATCCCTTTCCCCGTCATGGAGTCGTTGCTTTGTATGGGCCTCTTAAACCAGGCTGCAAGAGGAGGGAGTTGGCATTGCAGGATCTCCTTTGCAAACCACTTGCTCTTCCCCTTCGCAGCCTTCCCTCCTGCTTTTGCCAGAAGCTTTAATTGAGGAAATCCATGATCCAGATCATTTCACTCCGGTTTTGTGCTGGCAAAACCCCAAACTAGAACTCTCCACCCAGATTGGTGACTGACATTCCACATCAGGGGGAGAAGAAAATTGGAAATGGGTGGGGAAAGCTAATATATATATATAATATTAATAGTATCATTCTGGGAAGGAAAAAGGTTGCATTTTAAATCTATGTTTTTTTTTCCTTTTAAAATTTGCTCTATATTTGTGTGTATGTGACATAAACCCGACTCCTGAGCGTGTTCCCTCCCCTCCTGGTTAGAAGCAGGCTAAGCCCCATCGAAAAAAATCCACTCCTAGATTATCTTCTTATCCCAGATTATCTGGCAGTGTGGACATATAATCCAGTTCAAAGCAGATAATCTGGGATCAGATCCTGGGATATAGGGACAGGGCCTCAGGCGAATATACACTGCCCTAATTCCCAGGATCTGATCCCAGATTATCTGATTTAAACTGGATTATATGAGTCTCCACACCATATAATCTGGGATAAGAAGAAAAGTGATTGATCTGGACCAAGCTTGGCACACAGACCTAATATGGCAAGCTGTGAATCCTGGAGGAGTTTTGGGAGGGTTGACCCAAGACTTTTGGGAATTGTAGTTCACCAGCATCCGTAATACATTTTCTCATGGGAGCATTCATAAAAAACAAGACTGAGGTTTTAAGCCTCATAGGAATAAACAGCAGCCCCTTTTGGGACAGCATGGTGTAGTGTAGTTGTTTGAGAGTTCGACTATGATTCTGGTTTCATTCCCCACTCAGCCATGGAAATCCACTGGCAAGTCACACACTCTCAACCCCAGAAAACCCAATGAAACAGTTTCAAACCAGGAACAGATTTCCTTATTCAGAGGCTGAAGGCCATCTGTCAGGAGTGATTTGATGGTGTACTATGATTTCTGTTCCTGGGTGATAAATGTCATTTCCTAATTGGTTCTGTCGTAGAAACATGGCAAAAATTTATGACACTGCCTGAACTCTGTCTTTGCACAAGGGACATGGTGCTATAATAGCACATTATGGTTTCCTGGGACACTGTCCACCAACTTAACAAAGTTTTAGCCACAAAAACAAAGTTTCTGTAGTAGAACAATGACTTTCAAAGTAAAGACAACCCAATGAAACAGGAAGTAAGACATTTAAACCAGGAACAGATTTCTGCAATTATTAAAAATGGTTTATTATAAAAGCTATAAAAATTTGCCAAAAATCAGAGGATAAGGGGAATGTTCTGAATTTTGGTGAGCTAGCAGTGTTAAATGTGTTCTACCATTGTACCAAGTTTGAAGGAGATAGCTCAAAAAACGGAGGGTGGGAGAGTCCTGTAAAGTTCCCCCGGTGCTATTTTTGGCCACTGCGTATGCGCGCCTGCCATTAATGAATTAATTACAAATATTCGTTAAGTTTCAAAACTTTTTGGGCCAAATTTTGGAAGCAGTTTCAGAAACGAAGCGCCAGCGCCCCCTACTTTAGAAGCAAGTTTTGAACCATTTTTTTCATGGATCGCACATGCCTACTAATTACTAATGAGAGGGCCTTCACGATGATGATTACTCTTCCTCGTGGAAGGCTCTCCCATGGAAAAAATTACCTTGCTTTCTTTCAGTATCTGACCACCATCACCACCACCACAACCACCACCACTACTACTACTTCTCCTTCTCCTTGCTGTTGTTTTCTTGGGTCTTACTGTGTTATTTTAACCTTTATAGCATGCTGGTAGTTTTGATTTCCTCTTCTGGTTTAGGTGCTTGCTTTGTTTTTAACATGTTGACTTGGTCTGCTCGCTTGGAGTCTTGAAAAAAATGGCATGTTTGGCTTCTTATGTTAGAGTGAAAAACTAGGGAAGGGGCATCCAGCACCTGCATAATTAGGTGATCTGAGTTCAGCTTAATAAAGAACAAGTTTTGCAGACCTGATAATGTAGGTGGAGTACAGCCCTTGATTTGAATTAGATCAAAGGCCACTACAATGGTGGACTGTGTTGCTGCATTGGTGCTAAATGCACCTCCATTTCTGCAGTTTGGTGCTACAACTTAGAAAGCTCTTTTCCTTGTTGACACAATGGCCAGAATTAAGATATTGATCTTTGCCTGTGAATGTGTCCTTATAGTGTAAGAGTTGATTTTCCCTGCCTTTCTGCACAGCACCCAAAACCTCCCTCCCAAATTACTGTAAGGTCCAGAAACCATGCGGCAGAGAAGTACCATAGATACCACCTGCAGGTATTTACACTATGATGAGGGAATGTTGGGTTGAGGCCATTGTGAAACAGGGGTACTTGAAAAAGAGATTCATCTCATAATCCTAAAGCAGGGTGACACACACACACACACACACATCTTTCGATCACAAGTCAGGATTCTTAAATTATTTCCATGTTTCAGTATCAGTTTATCAATGGAATTTTAACAATCTAATCAGCCACAATAATATAAGGTTAAAATAAGAGAAAGTTCTTTTGCAAGTTCTTTTGCGCATTATAATTGTAAAACATTTTGGTAAAATATACAAACATATATGAGGAACACCAATAACCATGTGCTACACATCTATTCAAAATAAGGGTTGGCAACACGACCAATGGATAAAAATTAGCAAGCGGAAAAGGATTTAGCAGGAGATATGGAAGTTCAGTCTTAGACATAATGAGTTTTACAGCAATGAAGCACTCTAGCAGAAACCTCAAAGAGAAAGAAAATCTAGCAATGGAGAACTTGGAAGATTATCTTTTGGTAACTACTTCTAGGATACCCATGCTGCCACAGTCAGAATTCATGCAAAGTGGGAGATCTAGAATCTAGACAAAAATCATTACTTTTATTCTCTGCTTACCTCAGGATGGAATCCATGACAGGATTCTGGACGTCTTCTAATCTTGTGAGATTTTAAGCGTTCACACTTGAGGGATTCATTATGTTCACAGAAGTTAAGGATACGTCTTAAAATCAGGATGTTGGCAAATTTAAAGTAATCTCCCAAAAACAATCTTGCATTACTTGCCTACGGTATCACCTTCCTATAAGGTTGTTCTTTACTTCTGATGCACTCATTTGGATTGTAATGAAGTTATAATTGAGCAAAACAATTGGATTGCCCTGAGTAATTTTATCAAAGAAAAATGGTTCTAGCTTTGATATTTAAAACCTCTTTACATTATGTTTGGTACCATTGGGAAAAAAAGCTATAATGTTAATTGGACATTGTGCTGCTTTTTAAGAAAGGATTTAAATCAGTGCTTCTCAACTTGTAGGTCCCCAGATGCTTTGGCCTTCAACTCTCAGAAATCCTAACAGCTAGTAAACTGGCTGGGATTTCTGTGAGTTGTAGGTCAAAACACCTGGGGACCCACAGGTTGAGAACCATTGATCTAAGTGTTGGGGATGTAATGAAGATAATACTTCACTGTTGTATAAGATGTATGCATATACAGTTGGCCATCTGTATCATGGGCTGGGCATCCACTGATTCAACAAATGAAAGTTGAAAAATATTGGGAAAAACTTGATTTTACAGCATGCTAAGTACTATGTTGATGTATAGGCATACCCTACTGCAGCTTTCTGTCATTTCACAGATCTTTGGGCTCTCGAACTCATTTGAGATGCTCATCACTTTATACAAAGGTGCCATTTTATTATGCCATTGTATTTGATGGGATCTGAATAATCCATGGATGTGGGTATTAATGGAGGATCTTGGAACAAAACCTCAATGGACAGCCCAATGTATTTCTTTTTGGGTGGGTATATTACAATGAATCAATTTTGTATTAGATACAGCTTTAGTATTTCTGGAGACACACTTTTGAATGCTGCATGATTTTATAGCCCAAGAAGTATAAATTCCAAATTTTGAAAGATAAACATTCAATGTCAATTGTTCAATTGCCAGAAGATCTTACATTAGTTCATTTATTTTATTTATTTATTTACAGCATTTATATTCCGCCCTTCTCACCTTGAAGGGGACTCAGGACGGATTACATTGCACACATAAAGGCAAACATTCAATGTCATAACATAGAACAGAGACAGAGACAAGACGCAGGCACGGGCTGACCTCGAACTCATGACCTCTTGGTCAGAGTGATTTGTTGCAGCTGGCTTGCTTTCCAGCCTGCGCCACAGCCCGGCCTGTTATGAATAAGCACAAATTTCGCTAATGTCAGTTCCAAGATATCATGTACTTTTGGAAATATGATCACCTTAAATTAATGTATATTCAAAGCCCCTTTCATGGTTTCTGTATTCTCTTTTTTCTTTCCTTTTCTATTTCTTTTCTGTAGTTGTCATATTTTAAAAATTCAGTATTTTTTAGAAGATGTGTTTTACACAGAAACCATTAAATTAAGCAAGAAAATTGTATATCACAGGGATGTAAGATACGGCATTATTTTCAAAATAAGATATATAGTTAAATGTTATGATATCTCAAAAGATGTGTCGCCATTCCTCCTGCAAATGTAAAATAAATTCAACAAATAAATGTCATTTGTCAAGTGGGGTAAGTTTTTAAATATTTTCAATTTACTTAATATATTGAATTTAAAATGAGCATTCAAATCTTGTAATTCTGTATAATATGTTTTTCAATGGTCAATTTCAAATGATGGGGTTAGATTTCAATTTAGTAATAGCTAACTAATCTAAGTCCCATTGATTCCAATGGACCTGATTCAAGTGTGGTCGAACCTGAAGTGACCCCCTTTATCTCCCTTTTATTCAGTTTACTAAAGGGTGCTCATTATATTGCTTGTTTCAGACCCAAACATTGTCAATGTAAAGGATATACCTTATTTCTATTGGCTCCATGGTAATCGGGGAAACTGATTCACACTCACACTCATTACTTACTACTACCATGAAGAGATTGCTGTTTTGAATTTGCTGGATGACAAAGGCCCTATGAACACAAAACAGAATCATTAGCTGAAATATCATTTCTACTTTAGAGAATCATTCAAGAGGCAAAGTACTAGAAAGCTGTTGAACATATTTTAAAGTTTGATGTCAAAGTGATTATTGAAATGTTCTCTAAACAGTACTAAATTAGCTGTACACCCAATATATTGTTTGAAAAAAACCCAGATCCACACATGGCAACTCACTGGAAGACCTTGGGCAAGTCATACTGTCAGTCTTAGAGGAATGACAAACCTCTGAATAAAATTTGCCAAGAGAACCCAAAGAAAGGGTGATTTGAAGGTACATAACAAAACAAGGTGATTTGAAAGTACATAACAAAAAAAATCATAATTACGGTATTCTGCAAAAGTGCACAATATAAATTAACTGGATTTAACTCTAGTTGGGTTATCAATAAGATCCATGTCTTCAGCAATAAAATGTTATAAAATTTTGGCCAGGGCTTGGAAAAGTTACTTTTCTGATCTAAAGTTTCCAAAATCTTCAAGCTAACTTTAGGAGCTTAATGCAAAAAAGTAATTTACCCAAGGTCTTTTGTTTTTCTTTTCAAGATTAAGCTAGAAGAAAATCTTTTTAAAGTCTCAGGTATTTTTAGTCTGTGTAACATCTTTATTAGCAGGCACATTATATGCAAAACAATTGCAGTACATTCTAAAATTAGTCCAGGATATACAAATTATTAGACATGTATTTCATATTAATTGAGAAACTGCATCATCTGTCAAAAGTTCTTGTCCTATTGAGGATAGGGTTTATCTTGCTAATGCTGGAGCTCCTTTTCTTGTCATGTGTCTTCAAGATGACTCACCTTATGGTGGTACTATCATAGGGTCTTCTTGACAAGATTTATTCAAAGATGGTTTACCATTGTCTTCATCTAAAATGGAGAGTGTGATTCAGTGGATTTCCATGGCTGAGCGGGGATTCAGACTTTGATCTCCTACATTTCAGTCCAGTTCATAAATCATTAAACCTTGCTGGTCCTCTTTTACAGAGCTCTGTCCCAGAGTTTCCTTATCCCCCTTCGGAGATACTGTGGTCTACTTCTATGCTAATTTTTATATCAGCTCAGCATAACATGCTATGACATGTAAAGCCATTGAATCCAGAATAGATGTTTTCAGTTTGGTGGTCTGGCAGAGAAGGGTGAAGTTAAATGAGGACTTGACCATGTGTAGATGTGGACAAAGGCATATTTCCACTCAGACGTCTCTACTTAAAATACAGATTGTCTTACTAAGAAAATGTTCTGCTTTGTCCAAAAATCACAGAAAATTGAAGGAGGGGGAGGACATGGAAAGGAGGCAGGATTTTTTTTTTACTAATTCTGGGGAAAAACAACTGGGAAGTCTGCAATTAAAATATCACCATCAGGATGATTAAATGCTTCTTGGTATTTTTTAAAATGTACTGACTATTCATTAAAATTACACTTACTAGAATCTGTAACATGTTAGCTTTATGATGATAAACACTATATGCAGTTTCATTATCATGCACAAGGTCTGAACTTTCTAAAGAAACATACAAACAGCTGGACCATGTAGAAAAACTGACATCACTGTAATGGAGCATCTGCGGCTTGCAGATTTGTGTGTGGGAGAAAAGGGGCCAATAAAAGGAAAGGAGGAAAATATTTAAAGAAAATAACAGCTATGTTTTATGTATGATATCTTAGAGTATTATAAATGTATCCGATTCCAAGGCAAATACAGAGCAATTCCTGTTTATCCATTTCAGGAACTGAAACAACCCAGTTCCTACACACTATGGGACATTTTGCAATGCAACATTTGTTCATGAGAAACCCAAAAGGTGATACTCTGCTGTGTTGATGCTATTACTGTTTGCCTGAATTGTTAACAATTTTTGATGAGAGCAATTGAAGTGGAAGTAGGGAAGAGAGAATTCAGTTATTGAGGGGTAAAAGACTCTATATTTGTATATTCTCTCAGAACCATTGAAACAAGTGAGGGGAGGAGTACAGACACTGATAGGTTGACGTATTGACTTAGGTAGCCCATGCCATGTATACATTATAATGGCTTGTATCAGGGTTGGGAAGCATGGCATGTTCCAGATGCTGTTGGAGTGCTATCTCTATCAATTCTCATCATTGGCTATACTGGTTAAAGCTGTTGGGACTTGTAATTTCACATTTGGAGGACTCAATGACTCATATACAGTCTTTTGTTACAATATATGCTATAGAACAGGCCTACACAACCTGTGGCCCTCCAGGTGTTTGAGACTCCAGCTCCCAGAAGTCCTAGCTAACTTGTATTCCAATGGCTAGGGATTTTGGGAGCTGAAATCCAAAACATGTGGAGTGCCCCAGGTTGGGCAGGCCTGCTCTAGAACATGCTCTTTTGGCACTGTCCAGCAGACTCTACAATGTGATTGATCATTGGACATACTGGCTGGGATGATAATAGGTGTATTTCAACATATCTGGAAGGTACCAGATTGGAGAAAGCTGACCTAGATGTTTTGGGAATAAATTGAAGTACATCTATCATCATCACATATTGCAACATTTGTAAAGGTCAGACAGTATAAGATGATTATGTTCTGTTTCACATTTTAATCTGGAACGCAGGGGCTAGATTGGCTGGATTAATATCTTATTCAAGGTGAGAAAGCATTTCATATAATCATCAATATGAAATTCTCCCAACTTCACTTCATAAATAGTAAATTATTCAGAGAATACATTCTTTAACTGAACATTTATTTTCCTCCTATAGCAAGTTATCAATACTATTAACAGTATTGTTTCCATACTACAAAAAATATCATCCTGGAATGAGCAAAAAGAAAAATTGTTCCTTGAACTCAACTGCTTGTGGTTGATTTTTTCTCTGAGATGCATATTTTGAAGAACAAATCAGACTTTCAATATTACATTTAAATATTAAACCTGGTTATCCACTGAGTGCCCTTGCCTCCAGCTTGTCCATCACCATTGCCCAAAATAAATCTGCTTTCTTCAACTGGATAACTGCTCATTAGCACCAACACTGAATCCTCCTTACTTTCTTTCTGAACTTAAACATCCTACCATTTTAGAGTTTTCCTCATGTAATAAATAGACCATCTACAACCCACGGGCTGCCTGTGAATAATAAGAGGTAACAGGAAATGTAGATAAAACATTGGAATTTTCTCAGGACGCTCTTATCACCAAGTTTTTCTTGCAATTGTACAAAGTATTGGTTGCACTTCTGTAGCCTAACTTGACTTGGAGCTGTATGATACATTTGTATGTAAGACAAAAGGTAGTTCTGCACTTGGCCATAAGCAAACAAGGATTAGGCTGTCACTGACAGATTCGGATGAAAGGTGTGGCTAAAGCAGTGCTTAGCTTGTAATCCCCAATGTGCAATTCATCAGATAAATTTATACTCCCTTTCTGCTTAGTAGAACAGCAGATCACTGTTTCTCTGAATATATATTATTCAGAAACAGACAGTTACAACAGCTGGAACAAACTGCTGGGGGGAATGCCACATGTTCTGCTTTCTGATCTAATTTTGCTAAAATCAGCTCTGAAACTGATTTTTGCAATATGAAGCAAAGTCCTCGGATTGATACTAGGAATTTTACTATGATTTTGAACCTGATTGAAGTCATAGGACTCCCAGAACCAAGCCCTTAAAAGATCTCGTTCATCATAATGCATCTTGTTAGTGCATTATGATCACTTAAGTCTAAATTCTTTCCACAAGCCTTATTAATTCAAACTATTATGACAACTAGAAATATTTCTTCTTCACCAGATAAATTGCAATTTTGTCAGGATTTTTTTGGTTGGGCATTCTTATCCCTTTCCCAGCAGCAAATGTCAGGATATTGTTAAGTGGTATCATAATGTTATAATTGTATAGCATGAACAGTCCTCTAATAATAATAATAATAATAATAATAATAATAATAATAATAATAATAATAATAATAATAACAACTTTATTTTTCTATCCAGTCTCCATCTCCCCATAGGGACACGGGGTGGCTAACACAGGGCCAAGCCCAAAAACAAATAAAACACAGTAAAATACAGATAAAAACAGCATCAATAACAATTTACAACAACAATTTTAAATCTGCCCATCTTCTAGTGAGCTAAATTAGAAGCAAGGGGTGGGAGAAGAGGCATGGGGACATCTTGACAGAATTATTCCTCAGTAAATTATGCTTGCATTGTGGTTTTTCCAAAGGGAGCACTGAGCAATCTATGGGTGTCTGCATGCAGAAAAGCCTTCTATCAAAACATGTGGCAGTGACAATGTTTCTCAAAGGTATAACCTTTTTTTTTAAAAAAAAGCAAATGTTTTAACTTGATTTGTGGACAGTAAATACAAACATGTATTCATATCCGGGGCCAAAAATGTTTTGGCAAGTTTTATGTTTACTTCTTGTTATTTATTTTCAGGGTGAATTTTATTTGATTTATCCATTTAACAGCTCCTTAAAGCAATTAATATTTACTCCCTTTTACCAATTTGAATTATAAATAAGACAAAAGTGGGTTTACAAAAGCATCTACATTAGCTGAGATTGACCTCCACTTCGTTCCTGAACTCTATTGATGGATTACAAAGCCTCTAAAAAAATCATATTGGCAACCTTTCACCTTGCTTGTAAAAATATAGGTGAAAAATGAAAACATCACATTTTTGTGCTTTCAAGGAAAATAATAATCAGAATAATACAAAAATGTATTCTTTCTTTGAGCAGATTCTTTGCCCTTAGATTTTTATGACAAATGTGATCTGTAGGACCTTTGGGGTTAAGATGAACATATATGTCATTATCAATATCATTAAATCAAACCTCTGTGAAAGATTAAACATTCTATTACTGCACTATGTAGCTGGCTTAAAAGTCAAAAGAAGGTCTTATGTTTAATATTTATAGTCAAAGTCTAATGTTGGAATAAGAAAACTCTTTTGAAGTTAGGCTACATAAATCAAAAATGGAAGTCTACCTTTTTTACAACATTTCATAGTCAGCATTAACATCTCCTGTAAGGCAATATCACAATGGATAACATCACCAAACTTTGAGTCTCAGAGACATAACCATAAAAATAATTAACTGCTTTGGTCCTTATCTTTTGAAGTCATATTTCATTATTTTTCTGAATTATAACCACCCAATTGAATCCTCTCTCAAACTTGGATCAATACCAAACACACACATCCTCTAAACAAAACACAATCAATCATGGTCATTGATTCCCTTCAAAAGATGGGAAGATTCCACCCTTCCCCAGAATAAAGAAAATCCGATTATAGCAGCCCTTCTTCTAGTGTTGTGTTGAAATCCATATATCCATTCAAATATTTACACACAATTTTAATGGAAAATTGCACAAACTGCTTAAAATGACCAAATGTAAGATATCAAGCAGACAGATAAAATAAAACATATAAGCAGCAATAGTTGCAATAAGACATAATTTAACACTAACTAAGGCTAGAGGCTGACTAAAAAGTCTAACAATCAGCCTTTTCTTCCATGAGAATAGGGACTGCTGGAGGGTGTAGAATACAGTAGGAAATACCTGACAGGAACACCTTGGTGACTATGCATTATTAGCTATAGATCTGTCAATATTGATTTCACTTCATGAGTCTACTTTTAGTCCAAATGATCAAGTAAACTGTCGGATATTTCCATGAAAGCTTTGTGGATATGAGCAGATACTTTACATAGAAACAGGATCAGGAAGCTATTTCCATGAACCCAAGGCATTTGAGTTTTTCTAGAGAAACTTTTGGCATCATATTGATGTGAGAAAGGGCAGGACCTATGTTTACTATTAAGAAAGAGTAAGTAAAACAAATCCAAATGTATAAACCTTGTGCTTCGCCCTGAAGAGCTTTATGGACTCTCATTTTAGAAGCTGAAAAAAAACAACTCAATGCTTGCTAGCTTGCTTAGGTATGATAGGTGCTCAGCACCTGTTAAAATAAGGCCTTTCCCCAAGAGGCTTAGATGGATAGTTAAGTTCTACCTTTCAAGCATTCTGTTTTAGCTTGCATTCCATCGTCATTACTTTGGGATCTCATTTCACAGCTGTCACATTTTGATTTTTTTTCTCCCTATTGTTGGTTTAAATATCAAAAGCAACATACATGCACCCACATATACACAGATATCTTAAATGGAAAATGAAGTACAGCCTGTACTCAAATATATGTTACTCATATAATTGACAATTGCATAAAACAAACCCTAATAGAGTGGAACAAACTTCAACTGTTCAACATGCAGATATCTGTTGTTCTGGTTTTCCAACCTCATAATGTGTTTTCCAGGCTGCTAGGTATATTTCTAACTCACATTTCTCTCATATCCATTAAAAAAAGACCTGAATGAATGTGTTATTTACACTGCTGATGTAAATTAGACTAGTTGTTTGAATAATAGATGGGATAGAGAATGACAAATTGTAAAATAAGAATATGTATGTGAGTAGTTATAGTTCAGGGTAACTGAGCCTGAGATACATTAAAATATCAGTGTTCAAATCACATTTTGTAATTATGAAATTAGGACCTTCCAGCCATTCTTTCCATTTTAGTCTGTGGAGCAGGAGTGGAGCAATGCTATTTGGCACCACTATTACTATCCTATTTCTATTGTTATAACGGTCCTGCTCCCTTCCCATCCTCTTTTCATTTAATGGGACATATGGAAGCCAAACCATACTCATGTACGTCTTTGTATGTACACACACAGGCACACTGTAAAGTTGGGGTCCTCACAGAACTGGAATTACTGTTCATATGAAGTCTTTATTGCAGATATGATGCCAGGAATATGAGGGTGACGGCATGGAAATAATTTTTGAAAAGAGTCCTTCCTTACTTTGCTTAGTCTTTTTACTCTCTTGAGAACTGATTCATTGAAGATGTAAAGCTTTATTATATTGCCTAGACAATAGGACTGGAGCATTGGAGAGTATGAAAATGATTGGTTTACTTTTAATTTTCTAGAAGAGCATAAGAACACAAACAATTTCTTTCTTTCTGTGACAGATCATTTTACCCAGATTGGTCCTACAGTTCCAACCCTTAGAATCCCCCATTTAACATCTTTCTGGATCAAGTTCCTGGATTTCAGTGTGATGCTTTAAATGCGGACCTGTGGCTGTGTTGTTATGTGCGTTCTGTATGATAGGCATGGCTTATTGGGCTTAATTGAAACAGCTATAAATAGTTAGATATGAAAAAAAATAAAAATTAATAGTTCATATTTTTACAAACAAAATAATTTATAGGGGGTATTGCAATAAACAGAATGTGAATTACCTTTCAGAAGAAGGAAGAAAAACACAAGTTCATACAGCAACAAGAACTGTTTACATTCCCAAAGGCATAGCTTATTCTTTACTATGGAGCATGGGCATTATGTCAGAAGTTGGACAATCTTTTATTTTTCCTTTGACCAAATGTTGAAAATAATTCATGATTAACCAATGCAAAAATAACTATTTTTATAAGAACCCTGAAAAATATCCCAATCATAATTCTTCTTTTGGTGCATACAATTTTCACATGTACTTATAACTTTAAAATATTGACAACTGAAAAATTATGCCAACAAAACTCCTCATGTAGTTAACAATGATATCCATCTTACAAAAACTATAATCATTAGGTTATTTTCTCCCTTTGTGGTGTGTTACGAAGGGGGGGGGTATTCTTTGGATAATTCACCCATGCCGAATTATTATCATTTTAGGAGAAAATATAGTTCATGACAGACTGTGGTCAGGGAAGAAAAAGGACAAATCATGATGGTACTGACTGCTTCCGAAAGTATTCATTCCCATCCCTTCAAAGCTTTTTCAGGCTCCTTGGGTCTTTTCAAGTTGTTTCCATAAAAGCACAGAAAAACCAAACGTGGAAAAAAAAGACTGTTCCTACCAATCTGTCCCATCCTTCCATCCCTGTGAAGTGGTAGAGAAATGGCTTTTAAAGAGGCAGACAGGAGCCAAGAACACCCATGTAGGTCTTGTCTTGACTAGGTCACATGCTCCTCAGCATGTTCTGTGTTATTATTTCCATTTCTTACTGGTGTTAATGATATATATGTAGAAGGATGCAATTCTTCACTAAGTTCTTCTCTGAGGAAGCAATGCATAATTTTGGGCATTTCCTTCTTAATATGATAAAATATTTGAAAATCATGTATTTTTGAAACTTATTTGCAAGAAATGACCTACCCTGCACTACATTTGCATGTGGTTATTTTAACAGAAACATGGAGTTGGAAGAGACCACAAGGGCCACCAGGCCAACCCCTACCATGTAGGAATGCATAATCAAAGCACTAGAAAAAAGAAATAAAATTTCCTACACAAGAAACAGTATTGAGCACAGAAAAATAACATTTTAACAGAACAATAAGAGAAAAAAGACCAGATAATTCTATTCTCTGCAAAGCAATCGCCTAAAATATTTGTGCAAAATAAATCCTGAACTGCAAAGATTCTTGTCAATCCTGGATTCTTTCACCAGGGTTATCGATGCTCAAAGGGCATATTCTTGACCATCTTTTAAATATTCTAAGCACCCTGGCAGGACCTAAAGCCAAGTGCCTCTCGCTCGGCACTTGGTGCGCTCAAATATAGGCCCTAGCAGGCCTTGGCAGGGCCTACAGCCGAGCGTTGAGCGCCTCTGACTCAGTGAGCTCAGATGTAGGCCCTGGCAGGTCCTGAAGCCAAGCGCCAAGGGCTTCTTGCTCGGCATGCTCGGATGTAGGCCCTGGCAGGACCTAGCAGGCCCTGCAGCCGAGCTCACTCAGATGTAAGCCCTTACAGGCCCAGGTGCTTTGCCGCCAATGGGCCAAAAGTATCAATTTTTCTGGACTTTGGACGGAAAGGTTTACTTGGAAAGGCACCCGTTTTTGGGAGAGGTGCTAAAAAAAGGGGCCTTATGAATGAAAAAACAGGAACGGACAGTGATTCTATACAAACGCACAAGACAAATAATTACAGCTGCTTCAAACACAGATATAAAGTAACTTGTTATATAACATATCTGTTCACACAATCCCAGTCAGATTAGAAAGTAGAATTGTGTACAGTTTTGTCATGCACTTTGTTTTCTTCCTCAAAGATGGGACCTTTGAGTATCCAAACTTCAAGAACCTATGTTGCTTGAAGTTTGTATACTCATTCACAAAATTGTTGTATTGACAGCTGTACTCTTTGGTTTCCTCATCTGAATTAACAGCATTCAGCACAGGTTTTGCAGGAGCTGCATTATATCTCTGTCCTTTTCTATTACAGGACAGTGAACCTATAAGGTAGTTCCTCACTTCAGGGTCCTGAAATTCCTGATCCATTATATCTATCATTACTCAGTGGATGTTGCTTCCCACTCCCAACTCCTGAAATATGAGAGCTTCTTAAATCAAAAGGTTTCTACTCTAGAGTTTTCAACCATTCCTAGAAAAACCTGTCCTTGGATACATCTCACTAGACAGTGCTGGGTAGACAAACATTTCTTTCTTTTCTTTTTTTCCACCTTTCTATCCATAGGAATTCAATGTGGCTAACAATAACTCAAGGTGGCTAATAATAATAATAAAAATGATATGCGGGTTTTGTTGGTTTTAAATAAATATTAATGTACACAATTTATTGTGGTATTTTCACTGTTTTGTGGGTTTTTGTGGTGTGCAAAGGGTTTTGGAAGGGGAAGGGGAAGGGAGAAATAAAGGGAGGGGAGAGGGGGAGGGCAGGGAAGGGTTGGAAATAAAAAAGAGTTATTTAGCTCCCATTCTTATTCTCTGCCGGTGTACTATATATTATAACTGCTAAAATAAAGTAGAAATATTAAAATACTGTATAAATATTAAAATAAATATAGTGTCCCTACTTCGCAGATTTTCACTTATTGCGGGTGGTCCTGGAACATAACCCCCGCAATAAGTATTATACACTGTATTATACTGGGAAGTGGCTTCTGGGAAGAAAATGCAATTGTATTTGATATAAATATTTATTAATAGATGGAAACAAGTCATTCTCCAACCACTCTTCATTTTAATAGAATGTTTTTGGTAAGATCACAAGATAGTTATTTAAAGAATCTATCATGTTTCAAATTTTTATCTGAACATAAAAGACAAATGCATTCAATTGATTTATTTTTGCCTTCTTTGATCTGCAAAGTCAATTTTAATCCTAGCAATTATGAAACCTTTCCAAAGTAAATAGGTAGAAAAGGAGGATCAGAAGTGTCAGAAATAGATTTGTACTGTTTTGACAATACATCAAGCCGTATTAGATAAAAAAAGTGTCAAAGAGATGTCTTGCTGGCATTAAGATTGTTGCAAACTTAGCACTGGAGAACATAAACATATCTAAGAAAAGGAAGATGTTGCACCTGAATGCTTTCTATTGCTGTTTTGACAGTGCCCAAATAAAACAGATTCAAAAGACAATGGGAACTGTTTTTCATTCCAATACATTCAACCACATTAAAGTCATAGAGCATTATGAAGTATACAGACTGGGGACACTCTGCCATTATTACATTAATGTTCAACAGAAACTTCTGAGATAAATTATTCAATAGTTGTAATATATCAGATCCATATCCTAAAATATATTTTCTTGATTGATCTTTCTCAGTGTTAGGATTTCTCAGTCACTATTTTTCATCCTAATAAAGGTCTTCCAATAATGCTGAACTATGTCCTCCAGTGGAGAATAACCATGGTTGAGTAGTTTGAGTGTTGGGCTACAATTCAGGAGACCAGGGTTTGAATTCATTCTCAATCATGAAAGCCTACTGGGTGACCTTGGCAAAGTCAAAATCCTGTCTGAACATCTTACCAAGAAACTCCTGTGAGAGGTTTACTTTAAGGTCACCATAAATCAGAAATGACTTGAAGGCACAGAACATCAAATCTTCTAGAACCAAGGATCAAGGAAATGCCTCATGTTACCTTGTGGTGAATATGTTGATGTTTCTGTCAGAGTGATGGTTTGTGTAGTGTGAAATGTTCGCTCATTGTTTAAAGTAAGTGTGAGCAATGCTTCAGTAAGCATTCCAGTAGAGAAATGGTTAAACGCATAGAGTTACATTTACTGCATAGAGTGACATTGTGTAGCCTCCATTGCATAGCCGGACATCAGTCACTGGAAAGGAATGTGGGCAGTGACAAGTTTTACTGATAAGTTTCTTCACCGGTCGCCATCAAACTTGCCGGACATGAGGATTAGCTTCTCTGGCTGTGCTTATGTAAATAGCTGTAAATTAGAGCAATAAAAGTCTGAACTGCCGGGCTAGGCAGACAGCTATGTGTGGATGTTTATTTGTGCGTCTAAGCAGATGCTAGATTGCTGAGGGAGGGGAGATTGAGACAGAGAGCTGCGTGTGTCTCAATTTAACCCTCACACTGACAGTTTCTGGTTAAAATCTGGATTGTTGGAGAGCCCTTTGGTAAGGGCAAAATCATTGTAAACAAGCTTAAGAATAGAACTCCAGACTGCTGTTGTTCACCTAGCTCTCTCAACAAAACACCGAGCCTCCAGGCTAAAACTGGTTTTTGATGCCATATGCTGGCCACCAAGTGGGTACAAGAATGGATTACAAATGAAAAGAACTAGAGTAGTATAAATGAAAGATCTTAGCTTCAATGCAAAACAAACGCCACAAGAGTGTTAACCTTTCTCTATGCTGCCCAAAGCTATATATATATATTTTTTTGGGGGGGGAGAGGCTGGAGTTATACTTTAAAATATATTTGTTATGACTTGAAAACAAATTCAGCTTAAGAACAAACCTACAGAACCTATCTTGTTTGTAACTAGGGAACTGCCTACATACAGTAAAGAAGCCTACTTTGTCCATTTCTAATTTAAAATCCCAATAGAAATCTTCCCACATTATCACACCGCATAAATAATCCCACCCCATAAATAATCCCCCTTTCTATTCTTTCTCTTACTTCTGCTGCCTTTCTTCTCACCCAGGAAGATTCTTATCCCTGTCTGTCCCAATTCAAGCTTTGTTCTATATTCATCATTGAAACCATGCAATCCCCTTATGAGACCTGGCAAAGAAAAACACTTCACAGTATCATAAACTTTCCTCTGATGAATTGGTTTGTTTTTGAACTAATCTGCCTGTGGTTTAATAGTGTGTAGTTGTCCATTATTAGTGATTCCATACTAAATCTGACATATTGGAATGGAAGAGAAGAATGACTACCAGAGAGAGTTCTTATTGTGGTAGTATGTAGTACTTGGAACTGACATTGAAAACTGGTTGAAATAGAAGCAAAACAAAAGGAGAAGCTTATTTTAATATTTTTATGTAGTTAGCCAATACGTTTACAAGCAAACTAAACATAATTTTGTTCTTTCCCAGGGAATTCATTTCTCTGTGCTAATGGAGAAATAGCTATTTCATTCTGAAATACAGTAGTCTCGCCTATCCAAAATAAACAGCTGGCAGAACGTTGGATAAGCGAAAATGTTGGATAATAAGGGGGATTAAGTAAACACCTATTAAACGCCAAATACGTTATGATTTTTCAAATTAAGCACCAAAACATCATGTTTTACAACAAATCTGCCACTTGTTTGGGAGCATGGCTGCACTTGTGTTGTTGGGCGTATTGGCCTGCTGCACGTTGCTGCCTAGAGAAACAGCTGTGGATCCAGGTGGGAGGCAAACTGCATTGGATAATACATAACTTTGGATGAGCGAAGGTTGGATAAGTGAGACTTTTGCTCTGGTGCTCAAAGGCTAGACGATTAGCATTAGAACTAATGGCTAGAAATAGCAAATCAATAGATGTAGTCATCATGAGATATTAGGCAGTAAAATGGTAGGTTCATCACTGCAGATATTTAAGGAGAAGTTGGACCATTGTCTTACAGGACAACTATGCTGCAGAAAACTGAGGTGGAATTGTATTCCACAATTGGGACTACATAATTTCATAGAATCATAGAGTTGGAAGAGACCTCGTGGGCCATCCAGTCCAACCCCCTGCCAAGAAGCAGGAAATCTCATTCAAAGCATCCCCAACAGATGGCCATCCAGCCTCTGCTTAAAAGCCTCCAAAGAAGGAGCCTCCAACACAGTCCAGGGGAGAGAGTTCCACTGCCGAACCGCTCTCACAGTGAGGAAGTTCTTGTGGTGTCTCAGAGACCCTCGAGTCATGACCCCGTAGCCATTATGGATCAGACCGAAGAAGATATGGGGTTTGTGCCGACTGAGCAAGATTCAGCTCCCTTCCAGATGTCCCGTTGACAGTTTTAGCCCACAGTTAATTACAAAAGCCCTTGAATCAGAGCCTAGTTCCCCGGAGAGCACTCTTTTTGATAGGAAATTGTTTTGGGAAACATTCCACTCGGAGAAAGAGAATAGGAGAAAAAGTGCTAGATTAGCGGAGAAAGCAAGCACTAATTAAACCAGTTCCCTTGAGAGTTTCCAGGGAGGCTTGCATCTGGCAAGTTGTTGTCTTCAGTCCACTTTCCCTTGGGAAAAAGTGTTCAGGCACCTGGTTTGAGGGGAGATTTGAAGTCCCATAAAAGTTCTGTGTGCAGGCTGGCCTTTGCGGTGTCAACGTGTCAGTTGAGGAAATCACATCGACTCTAGTTTCTGCGGCGCGCTACTCTCAAGTAGACCGGGCGTTGCATCTCATCTCCCTGCCAAGTCTGGACAGCGATTCAGTTCTACCACGACTAACTTTGCCTTGCCTTGTTATCCTAGCCTCGGACTTTGAACCTGGAACTCTCTGAAAGACCTTGCTTTATTCCCCACTCAAACTACCTAGAAGTTTGAGTGTGTTTCGGTTATTGGATTTAAAACTTTGAACTCTAATACTGGACATCTAACTACATATTATTGGACTATATTTGACCTTTCCTAAAAGGACTATTGCTGGACTATTGACTCTGCTTATTTTTGTTTGACTCTTTTATTTCCTTAATAAAGATATTAGATTGTTTACTGGCCTCCGTGTCTGGTTCCCAGTGCTCTCGCAGCTTAGAGTCGTCACAGTTCTTCCTGATGTTCAGGTGAAATCTCCTTTACTGTAGTTTAAAACCATTGTTCTGCATCCTAGTTTCCAGGGCAGCAGAAAACAAGCTTGCTCCTTCTTCCCTATGACTTCCCCTCACATATTTATAAATGGCTATCATGTCTCCTCTCAGCCTTCTCTTCTGCATGCTAAACATGCCCAGCTCCTCATAGGACTTGTTCTCCAGACCCTTGATCATTTTGGTCAGTCTTCTCTGGACACAATCCAGCTTGTCAACATATCCCTTCAATTGCAGTGCCCAGGTGTGGTCTGACCAAGGCAGAATAGAGGGGTAGCATGACTTCCCTGGATCTAGACACTATACTCCTATTTATGCAGGCCAAAATCCTATTGGCTTTTTTAGCTGCCGCATCACATTGTTGGCTCATGTTGAACTTGTTGTCCACGAGGACTCCAAGCTCTTTTTCACACTTACTGCTGTTGAGCCAGGCATCCCCCATTCTGTATCTTTGCATTTCATTTTTCTACTTAAATGGAGTATCTTGCATTTCTCCCTGTTGAACTTCATTTTGTTAGTTTTGGCCCATCTCGCTAATTGTTTTGCATTCTGCTCCTGTCTTCTGGAGTATTAGCTATCCTTTCCAGTTTGGTGTCATCTGCAAACTTGATGATCATACCTTCTAGCCCTTCATCTAAGTCATTAATAAAGATGTTAAACAGAACTGGGCCCAGGACGGAACATTGCAGCACTCCACTCATCACTTCTTTCCAATATGAAGAGGAAGCATTGGTGAGCACGCTTTGGGTTTGTTCGCTTATCCAATTACAGATCTACCTAACTGTAGTTTTGACTAGCCCACATTTTACTAATTTGTTTGCCAGAAGGTCATTGGGGATCTTGTCGAAGGCCTTACTGAAATCCAGGTACGCTACATCCATGGCATTCCCCACATCTACCCAGCTCGTATATCGAAAAAAGAGATCAGATTAGTCTGGCATGACTTGTTTTTGATAAATCTGTGTTGACATTTACCAATAACCGCATTTGTTTCCAAGTGTTTGCAGACCTCTTCCTTAATGATCTTTTCCAGAATCTTGCCTGGTATCGACGTGAGGCTGACTGGATGGTAATTGTTTGGGTCATACTTTTTTCCCTTGAAGAGAGGGACCACATTTGTCCTCCTCCAATCTGTTGGGACTTCTCCCGTTCTCCAAGAACTCTCAAAGATGATTGCCAGTGGTTCTGAAATAACTTCCGCTAGTTCCTTCAGTACTCTTGGATGTAGCTGGTCTGGCCCTGGGGACTTGAATTCGTTTAGAGAGGCCAGGTGTTCCTGGAAAACTTGTTTCCCTATTTGGGGTTGGATTTCCCCCAATCCTTCGTCCACTCCATGTTGCTGAGGTTGAGGATAGCTTTCTTTCTGTGAGAAAACTGAGGCAAGGAAGGCATTAAGTAGTTCTGCCTTTTCCCTATCCCCTGTCACCATCACCCCATCTTCTTGCAGAGGCCCTATAGCCTCCTTGTTCTTCCTTTTTCTACTGATGTAAGCAAAAAAGCCTTTTTTGTTATTTTTAATGTCCCTGGCAAGCCTGAGCTCATTTTGCACTTAGCCTTGCAAACCTTTTCCCTACAGGAGTTGGCTATTTGTTTGAATTCTTCTTTGGTGATTTCTCCCCTTTTCCACTTCTTGTGCATGTCTCTTTTGAGTCTTAGCCCGGTTAGAAGTTCTTTGGACATCCATTCTGGCTTCTTTGCACTTGCCTTATTTCTCTTTCTTTCTTGGCACTGTTTACATTTGCACCTTAAATATTTCACTTTTGAAAAACTCCCATCCATCCTTAACCCCCTTTGTCTTTTAATATTGGCATCCATGGAATACCGCTCAGTATTTCCTTCATTTTTTTTTTTGGAAGTCAGCTCTCTTAAAGTCCAGAATGCATGTTTGACTTGTCTTAGTTTCAGCCTTCCTTTGTATGGCGAACTGCAGGAGCACATGGTCGCTTGCCCCTAAGGATCCGACCACTTTGACTGCATTGATCAGGTCCTCTGTACATGTTAGGATGAGATCGAGAGTAGCCAATCCCCTTGTTGCCTCTTCTACATTCTGGACCATAAAATTGTCTGCAGGGCAAGTGAGGAATTTTTTGTGCCTGTTTGGTCAACTGCTGACAGAAGGCTTCATCGAGTTCTTCATCCTGGCTCGGAGGTCTGTAGCAGACACCCACGATGAGATCTTTTTGAGTCCCGGTTCCCTTGATTCTTAACCAGATGCTTTCAAGCTGGTTTCCTGGATTTCAGTCTTGCATCTCTTCTGCAACGTAACTGTTTTTGACATATAAAGCTACTACTCCTCCTCTCCCCTTTGTTCTATTTCTGTGAAAGAGGTTATTTATTTATTTATTTATTTGCAGCATTTATATTCCGCCCTTCTCACCCCGAAGGGGACTCAGGGCAGATCACATTACACATATAGGCAAACATTCAATGCCTTTTAACATAGAACAAAGACAGACAAACATAGGCTCCGAGTGGGCCTCGAACTCATGACCTCCTGGTCAGAGTGATTCATTGCAGTGATTCATTACAGCTGCTCTCCAGCCTATGCCAGAGCCCGAGCCCTCGAAGTCTACATTCCAGTGATGGCAGTCATCCCACCAGGTTTCAGTGAAGTCTATGACATCGTAAGTGTGGTGTTGTGCTAAAAGTTGAAGTTCGTCTTGCTTATTTCCCATGCTCTGTGTACTAGTGTAAAGCCATGTAAGCCCCTGAGACCTTCCCTCACTAATTCTTTTTAGCTTTGAAGAGATGTGGCTATGTTTTTTGTTATAGTTCTAGGTCATCATAGTTTGTTTTTGTTTTTTTTAAATGGAATATTGCAAAGAAAAGAGAATTAGGAATCACAGAGAGGTTTCTGCTCTGTCCCTCTTATAACATCTGGTTTGGTTCCTGAAGCTGCTTCAGTATAAATTCTTTATATCCAAACTTCATTAAACATATATCTAGTTCATACTTATCTTCAGCTCATAATTAAAACCACTTAGAACCAACATCTAATTCATTGAATTCCTCAGGTGTATGCGTCCTTGGGTCCAATGGCTACTCCTTCCAAGGAAGTGCATTTAGGATACCAGCCATAATCTGGAAAAGCACCTAATGAGAGCTGGAAAGAAATAACATGCAATTTACTCTGATTATAGCTGGTTTGAATCTTTGAGAGTTGAACTGATCTTTCTGTGAAACTGGCATGGCTTAACCATTTGCTGTCTCAGCCCTATAATCATGTTATCAGATGAAGAATGTGAGGACTCCAGAGCACCCTCACATGGGCCTTTCATAAAATGAGTGCTCTGTACATTAAGCTCATTGATTAAACAATATTGGTGATACAATTTTTATGATCCAACTGAGTTGTAACAACACAAGGTCTCTATTTTAAAAGAAACCAAACAAAACTTTTCTAGTATTTCACCACCAGTTCCTAGATTTTTGTAAATGTTTCATGAACACAGGTACTTCAAGAAAGGATGGTGTGTTTCAGCTTCTTTAGTGTTGAACCTGACTCGGCACATAGAAGATGGTTTTGATAGACAGCAGATTACAGGAGCTGTCTTCATAGACCTGTCAGCAGCTTATGGCACTTTAAATCATTGCCTTCTCCTGAGGAAAACTTATAATATCACAAAGGACTACCACCTCACTTGCTTCATAAGAAATCTGCTACAAAACAGGAGCTTTTTGTTGAATTCCAGGGCCAGAGAAGCAGATGGTGAAAACACAAGAATGGCATGCCTCAGGGAAGTGTGCTTGCTCCATCAATGTTTAACGTTTACACAAATGACCAGCCACTGCTAGAAGGGCTAGAAAATTTCATCTGTGCTGATGATCGTGCCATCACCGCCCAAGCAGGGAGCTTTGAAATGGTTGAACAAAAGCTCTCTGAAACTTTAGGTGCTCTTACTGCCTATTACAGGGAAAACCAGTCGATTTTCAATCCATCTAAAACACAGACATGTGCTTTTCACCTTAAGAACAGACAAGCATCTTGAGCTCTGAGGATTATTTGGGAAGGAATCTCACTGGAGCATTGTAGCACACCAAAATACTTGGGTGTTACCCTGTTCTGTGCTCTAACTTACAAGAAGCACTACTTTACTATGAAGCAAAAAGTGGGCACTAGAAATAATATCTTACAAAAGCTGACGGGCACAACTAGGGCATCACAACCAGACACAGTGAAGACACCTGCCCTTGCACTTTGCTACTCTGCTGCTCAATATGAATGCCCAGTGTGGAACACATCTCACCACGTTAAAACAGTGGATGTGGCTCTTAATGAGATATGGCACCTTATCACAGGATGTCTATGCCCCAAACCACTGGATAAATTATATTGTTTAGCTGCTACTGCACCACCTGACATCCACCAGGAAGTAGCAGCCAATAATGAAAGGACCAAGGCAATGACATCTCCGACTATCCCCTGTTTGGTTATCAGCCAGCACACCAACGCCTTAAATCAAGAAATAGTTTTTTTAAGTTCTACAGAGATACCCACAGGAATACCTCAGCAAGCAAGAGTCCAAAAGTGGCAGGCTAGAACCCAGAACCTCAAGCCATGGTTGATACCAAATGAGAGACTCTGTTTTGGACATACAGAAGACTGGGTGACTTGGAAAGCGCTGAACAGACTGCGCTGTGGCACCACATGATGCAGAGCCAACCTTAACAAATGGGGTCAAAAAGTGGAGTCCACATATGTGAGTGTGGAGAAGAGCAAATCACAGACCCCCTATTACAATGCAGTCTCAGCCCTGCCACCTGCACAATGGAGGACCTTCAAGTGGCCACCTACTGGTCAAATGACATTTAGTATAATGCCAGATTTTAAATTTCTTTGTGTTTTTAAATGCATTACAAATGTACCCTCGCTTAGCTTCTGACACAATAAATAAAAAGCTTCTTTAGCCTCACCATCCTGCTGGAATGCCCAGTGGCATAATGAGTTAAACCCTTGTACTGGAAGGACTGCTTACCAACAGGTGGACGGTTCAAATCCAGGGAGCAGGATAAGCTCCAGTTTGTCAGCTCCAGCACCCCATGCAGGGGCATGAAATAATCCTTCTACAGGATGGTAAAACACCTAACATCCGGGCGTCCCCTAGGCAACAACCTTGCAGAAGGCCAATTCTCTCACACCAGAAGTGACTTGCAGTCTCTCAAGTCACTCCTGACACACACACACACACACACAAAAACCATTCTGCTATTTGACACCCCACCACTACCACCACCTTGTCTTCTAATACAAGGCTTTGTAAACCTTTACCACTTGCAAACCCTTTCTCACCAAGACATTTTTATGTGTTACTATTTCTTTAGCCTTACCATCCTGCTATTTGAGCCCCCTGCCCCTCGCCGCCACAATTTTGTCTTCTAATACAAGGCTTCGTAAACTTTTTCCACTTGCAAACCTTTTCTCACCAAGACATTTTTATGCAAGCCCATGTGTATATAGGTTTAAAAATAGGTATAAAAATTAGACATTCACTGATAATAAATCAGCATTTCTGAGGCTTGCTAAGAGGCTGGTGTTTCTTTTTATGAAGTATAGCTGAAGCATTCTCTGTAGACCCCACTGTAAATACTGAATATTGTTGTTGACAGATTTGTGTAAATGTTTAAAAGAATCAATAGGTTGCAAACTTTTATTGTTGCCAAATTTTTGTGATCCCATCACTGAGCAAAGGGGACCCCATTTGGGGGTCAGGACCCACAATTTAAGAAGCAGTGTTCAGATGAGCGAGGATGAGTTCCCTCTATCAGCCCCAGCTCCATGTGGGGACATGAGAGAAGCCTCCCACAAGGATGGTAAAAACATCAAAACATCTGGATGTCCCCTGGGCAACGTCCTTGCAGATGGCCAATTCTCTCACACCAGAAGCAACTTTCGGTTTCTCAAGTTGCTCCTGACACATACACACAAAAAACCCTTTGTGTATGGAGGTGGAAATATCTCCAAAACACTTCTATCTATTTACAAGTACAGCACAGGTGTGCTACTGTATTTAAAGTCCTTGTTTATTTCTTGAAGAGAAAGAGCTTAATTTTTATCTGCTCTCTCCTTCTGTATACATGACATTTATTTGAATGGCACTGAATTAAGAAATAATGCTTAAAGGAAATATTATAAATGTTAACTGTAAATAACATTCATGTTCATGTTCTTATTATTCATTTATGGGATTCACATCTGATTCAAAATATTTTGTCCTATGACAAAATATGTACTGTTCTGGTTAGAGTCCAAAATTACTTCTACTAGGATTTAGTTAAATAATGACCAAGACCCACTGAACATAATGGAAGAAGCACAATCACCTTTTGTTTTAATGGGACCGAGAAGTGAGGCTTATTTCTGAGTAAATATGCCTAAGTTTGCAGTAGTCATCCAAGTTCATTGTAGCTGGATTGGAGCCATTATGGTATTCCAGTGATGGTACAGTATTTGGTCATCTGCCTTTTAAACAAACAATTCCATAAGAACTTACTGGAAAATGTGAAAAGCAATGTAAAAATATCCAGTTAAAATATTGTCTAACTTGTTTTCAGCTGCTTTTTAAATAGAAGATTAATTTTCTAATCAGTGGGGTATAGAATGACAAAATTGTTGACTAGGGCAGCCAGGCCATAACCATAATGACATTCTTATACAATTTTTATTTTCTTTTAGGCTCCTGCATTCTCTAAAGCCCCTGTATTTTGGAAAATTATTTAAACGTCGCAAATCATAAAGTAGAAATAATGTATTCATATCAACTGGGGGAAAGGAGAGAAAAAATCAATGTCTAAGAATGACATGTCCAAGACTGCATAAATTATTTCCATGGGTTCATCTTGGGTTTTCGATTTCTAAGTCTAACAACAAATGCATCACACTTGCTGAGATGATATCACTGTATCTTGCCGAAATTGCTTTCTCAAGGGTGAATGATGCTACAAAAGGGTATACCTATTCATCCGAAATAACTGTGAAACATCAACTTGTGGTGAATAGGGAACAATGAGACCTACATTCTTTGAATTCACTGTTTGGATGGAATTTCTGAATTTTCATTTAGCTTTCTCCATGCAATCATGTTCCACACCATGGAACAAAAATGTGAACCTACACAAGTAAAGAAGTATGTATTGAGTTGTGTTGAGTCTGCTGCATTAAACATTCCAAGGATGAAACCATATTCTAATTCAAATAGTCCTTTTGTAGACCAGCATAAACCCATTATTTTGCTGCAGTAACATTGTTTGAAAATGGTTTGAGACTGGAAGACCTGCAGACATGTTTTAGCATTTTCTGTAAGGCTCACATAAAAAGAGATGATTAACAGAGATAATATAAGCATACGTTTCACCTATACAAAAATAAAATAAACACAAACCACTTTTGTATCACTTTTGCTGCAGCATTTTCTGTATCACATTTGAGACTGATCGAGAAGAAGTTTTAGCACAAGCTTTTATGGACTCCAGTCCGCTTCAGCAGATGCAACTGAAGTCCCTCCCCGCCAAAAAAAATGGTTTGTTAGAATTTTCTTATTTTAGTCTTTCTATCTTTTTAGTTCTAGAACAGACCAACACAGCCATCCTTTAAACCCTCTTCCACTTTGATACATCTCCTTGAAGTAACAGGACTATGCAAAATTCATGAACAGAATGAGTTTTAATGAGAACTCATGCTTTTATAAATGAGTTTTCCATCATTACAATATTAAAAGTTTCAGGTTTATAGAGTTGCCTAATTGTGGGGTGCACTTTTTCTGTTAGGAATTTTTATAACAGCTCCCCACCCACTATGAATTCTAGAGTTAACAAAGTCATATGAGAGAACAATGCTGTCAGGAATAGAACATTTTGAATCCATCCCAAGTCACCATTTCTTGATTACTAATGACAGTAATTGAATAAATTACACAGTGAAGAGTGTTCCCATGAGTCTTGAACACTTATTCAAATTATTTCTTTGGTTTACCATTTCTTGCAAAGAAAAATAATTGGTGCCTTGAGATCAGCTTATTACCAACATAGAGAGATTTTCTTTCCACTATGGAATACAAAATGATTTTCTATGAAAATTATCTTGGTTTATTATTTTTAAAATACTATAATTTGTAGTAAATTTAGTTTCCAACTCTATTCATCCAAGCACTGCTGAATTAGATTATTTTCTCTGACCTGATATTACCTTTCACTGTTTCAAATGTATACTTCATTTGGAGAAAACGCAGGGACTGTTAAATTACATATCTTGTTTCCATATATGAAGTCCCTTCGAGGACTAAACAACAACAACAATAACAACAATGTTAAAGTAAATGATTCTATGACTCTAAGTGCTTTAAGGTCTTGTTGCTCTAATTTCGTGCCATGTTATGTTTTCAAAATATTTTGCAAAATATTCTTTAAAAGAGAGACCAACCTAATTTGCAAATGCCATAACATTCCTGGATTTATGTAATTCAGGAAAAAGATATATGGTATTAGCATTGTGAAAATTCTTCTCAGGGCTAACTTTGCAATAAAATCAGGCTACACAAACCAACAACTTCCAATGATTACAAAAAAACTTTGTTCATCAATACACACCTTTTCTATATAATTTCCTACATATAATGTGTATTTTTCACTTCTGTTCAATTAGAAAAACTTCAGCAAAAATTGTGAGAAAAGTGAAACTGAAGAATAACTTTGCTCCTGTGATCTAAATAAAAACTGGACAAAATTATTTCCATGATTCCAACTCTAGCCACTAGTGTCAGGTGTGAAAGAAAGGGAGGTCTTGGCTCAAATGGAGGTTTAGATTCCATACAACGTGCCCTATATGCGAAAATGTTTAAAAAATTACACTTCCTTTTTATATCCCATGTATCTGCCCATCTATGTGTGAAACAAAGAACCATAGGCATGGATAAAATCCAGCATGTTAAAAATGCTCTTTCACAAATTCAGTCACATGTATATAGCATGAAGTAAAATAAGATACATGGGGAAAACCACTATCAATCAAAAAATCATCTGTCATCGATCTCCACCCAAAACCTGCAACAAACTGTTGCTTAACATTCCATTACTTCTTCAACTGTGAGTCCAATCCCAAATTGGGTCCCCTTAGCTCACTGACTCTCAACCTGTGGCTTCCCAAATCTTTCGACCTTCAACTCCCAGAAATCCTAATAGCTGGTAAACTGGCTGGGATTTCTGCGAGTTGTAGACCAAAACGCCTGGGGACCCACATGTTGAGAACTACTGCTTTAGCTCAATGTGTGGGTCCTGAAAATTTGGCAACAGTAAAAGTTTTCTGAATATCACCTAGTGACTCAATTAGATATTAACATGAATCTCTTATGCAAAGTTTATAGTGGATTTTGCCGACAATGCTTCAGCTGTACTTCATAAAAAAGAAAATCAGACTATTCAGCAAGCTGTGCAAATGTTTGATTTTTAACTTATTTTATATACCTACCTATATACTCGGGGTCACATAAAAATGTCTTGGGTTGAAAGGGGTTCCAAGTGGAAAAGTTTAAGAAGCCCTGTTCTAAGGAACATGGTCTTTTTTAACATGGATATATTTCCAAGACAGAAAACCTATGATCCAACCATGCTTTGGAAAAAAACCCTCTGGAGCTACAGACCTGACACTATGAAAAACCACATAGTCTTAATTTAGAGGAAAGTATTGCTCTTGACTCAGCATTATCTTCTAATTCCATTCTTACACTCTCAGAATTCTGCAACTGCCCCTGCAACTGCTGTTTATCTACACCAGGGGCTTCCCAAACTAAAGCCTGTGAGCTGGTTGCATCCCTCCAAGGTCATTTACCCCCACCCAAAATAAAACTTTAGACCTAATAGCTTGAAGGCGCACAACAACCTGACTAGCAAACCCACACTTCCCACTGAAAAACTAGTAAGCTTATGTGTGTTAAAATTGTTCATTTTCAATATTATATTGTTCTTTCATGTTTTCCTGCACAACAGTCTGAGGGACTGTGAACAGGCCCTCTGCTTAAAAGGTTTGAGGACTTCTGATCTACACCATTCCAATGGCCATTACTAAGGAAGATGAAAGCAAATATATTTAGTGCCTTCTTTTAAAAAATAAAAATAAAATAAACACTTGTTTTCAATAATTTTATTAAATCAGTTTTATTTGTAAAGCATCCTTTTGGGATTCAGGTTATAAAGGATGAACATCCATTATAAAGGATGAACATCTATAATATTCCAAAATTGTCCTCAATACCGTAGTGGCACCTTTGCTTTCTGATTATTCAATGTACATAAGACTGTTTCATGCGCAATATTAATAAAATACTGTACAATTTTTTCTTCAGGCTATGTGTATAAGGTATATAGAAAAGATAAATGAATTTTGCTTTTAGACTTGTATTTTATCTCTAAGATATTTCATTTTATACATACATGCAAATACAGGTACTCCAACATCTGGAAAAAAACCCCAAAATGCTCTGGTCTCATGCATTTCAGATAACAATGCTCAATCTCTACCTGAAAACAGTGCTGCTGGTTGCTCTTTTAAACACACACATACACACATCTCATCCTTACCTTTCATTGATCACTGTTCCTTATATTCTTACACAAATTATCAACAAGTTAAATAAGATATAGAACATATTTAATATAAACATATACTGAATAGCACTAAAGATTTTATGAATTCAGCAGACAAAGTGACTTTGAACTCTACCCACATTTGAACTTAGCATCCTAAGATCAGGAGTAAGATTAGAATAGGATCAGACATTCTGACCAGATCTTCAACACAGATCTGATAGAAATGTTGATACAGTAGAGTCTCACTTATCCAACACTCACTTATCCAACATTCTGGATTATCCAACACATTTTTGTAGTCAATGTTTTCAATACATCATGATACTTTGGTGCTAAATTCGTTAATACAGTAATTACTACATAGCATTACTGTGTATTGAACTACTTTTTCTGTCAAATTTGTTGTATAACATGATGTTTTGGTGCTTAATTTGTAAAATCATAACCTAATTTAATGTTTAGTAGGCTTTTCCTTAATCTCTCCTTATTATCCAACATATCCGCTTATCCAATGTTCTGCCGGTCTGTTTACGTTGGATAAGCGAGACTCTACTGTATCTAGTTTTACTGATAGATCAAGAAATTAGTTATAGGAAGGCCCATAATGAAGAACTTGCTAGTAAACTTTCATGTGCTTTTTACTCAACCAAATGGCTTGAATAAGCAATGAGGCAACCACAGACATTTAAGGAAGAATAATTAAGGACCTCCTGATACACGTTGCCAGAATCAGCCAGTATCGCCACAGATTGCTGCAATTTTGACAGAGCCTGACTGGGCGGCATGGTAACCTATCGTCCTGCACCCCACTGTTCCGGCTTTCTCCTACCTCATCACATGGGGGGAAGCCTCAGGAGGCCAGCTCAACCCATCTTTTTCTATGGAAAGATGCACTGCCAGCTATTTTTGGTGGTGGCAGGGTTTTTTTTTTTTTGGCAGTTTCACCATAGAGCTATTACAGAAGTACTTTTCCAGTGTTTGATGGGTGCTGGTGGGCTTCATGGCAAAATTGCAAAAAAACCATCACTACTGCCAATTTTTAGCCCCTGTGAAGAGGTCTAAGTCTTGCCGTGTCCCACCCAAAATATTATGCTATTGTTAAATTTTCTTGATAGTGGGACCCAGTGAAGACAATTGTGTCAAAGCATTTTGCATTTACTTTCTTGTCTTACTCAATAATTTATGAACTCAAAACTTTTACATAAAAACCTTTTTCACATGTCTGGACTAAAAGTAGCTTCTAGGAAAACATGGTATTGGTGTGAAGCTTAGAACTGCGCAACCAATTCCATTATTTGAAATAAGTACTTACTTGAAACAGTCATCACAATCAATATTGCCTGTAGTCTCTTTGATTGTGCGTTCAGAAACAAAGGCAGGATATTCAGTGTCACAAGGCTCTAGGGTATGTTTCAATCTCTGGGCTAAAGAAAACAAGAGATTGATGGTATTTAGTAATAGTTTCAGTCAAAGAAGTGCTATAGTGTGAAATACTACATATTACAAACACCTTAAATAGTGTAGAAATGTTACACTGCTTCTGCCACCCTGTGATTTATGAAGGTAATGCATACAGTTTGTTGTATAATTAAATAGCAGTTTATAAAGAGGATTTATTATTTTCTAAGGGGCTCAGTTGTCTGGTGCTTTCCAGATGTTTGTAAACTATGAGTGCATCTAGACAGAAGAATGAATGCAACTTGACACCATCTGAAATACAGGGCTTTCTCTGCTAGAGTGGCAGAGCCTCACCAAATTACAACTCCCAGGATTACATAGCATTGAGCCATAGTAGTTCAAGTGGCGCCAAACTGTAGATATACCCTACAATCTCAGCAAACACAGCCAACATGATCAATGTTAGGAGATGACAGGTGCTGTAGTACAAATACCTAGCAGGTGTTCAGGTTGCTCATCCCTGTTGTAAGGGATATTCTTAAAACAGATGTTCATAATTTACCCTTAATTAACTGTGCTGAACTACAGTTGTGTGCACATCATCTCTTGACATCCTCCAAACTATTTGTGTGGTGAGGGAAGGACACCTTTATTGAATTTCTCAGACAATAGATATTTTTCAACCATTTCTCAGAAGCTACACACACTACTAGAATGTTAGTTAGCTTCCTTCTTTATTCCTAAGGGCTTTTATTCTTGCATTGCTACTGTAGATAGACACCATTTTGTATCTCAGTAATCGTGAAGTGGGGTGGTGGTGGTGGTCAGATGTCACAGCACAGAAAAACAGTGGAGAAAACTCTGCAAAATGCTCTTTTATTTCTTGGAAGTGCCTGAGGTTGCAGGTGTCATTTTGTTGTCTTTCTTCATCATTCTGGCTCTCTGCTTCCCAAACTTCCAGATCTCAAAAAGTCCTATGGGAGGAGTTACTTCATGGAAATCTTTCTCTGGCTTTACTTGAAGTGCTGGAAGATGCCAGAGAGACGATTTTATAATGCAAGAAATTTCTTGTGTATCAAATTGAATGGCACTAGTAGCCATTTATTAAAAAAGGTGGAAGATGTTTTCAGCATTGTGCTAGTCTTAATCTTGTGTTTGTAGTTGTGGAGAATCTAGTACACATGCTTTTCTGTCACAAGTTATAAGTTGACAAACTTTGACATTGTTTCATCTACAAAGCACAATTAGGCAAGGTTTCACAGACCCACCTTCCTCTTTCTCATGAAGCTCAAGTAAAAAGGGGGGAAAGCCGGCCAAGAGCAGGATAAACATATATGGAGGTCCCGTTTACTATCTGGATTTTGCAGGGTGCAACATTATGAATGTGCCAATCATGCCTAATCAATTGTATTTAATATTTTCTGGAGTATTTGGAAACAACTATTACCTGAATTGATTACAAAAGTTGGTAATGGGCTCAGTCATGTTTGGAGTAGAGCCAATGAAATCAATGACCCAAATAATCATGATTGATATCAGTGAAACAACCAAGTATGGCTGCAACCCAAGAACTAGTTAGTGGATGAAAATAAAACTGAAAAGACGCATATGGTTTCATTCTTCTTTTGCAGGTACACTTGGCAATTGAATGACTTAGGAACAAATATACAGTGTTCCCTCACTTATCACAGGTGTTACGTTCCAGGACCACCCACAAAAAGTGAAATCCACGAAGTAGGGACGCTATATTTATCTTAATATTTATATATTATTTTAGTGGTTATACACTATTTTAAGTTTTTATAAACCCTCCCTACACACTTATACACTACATAACCCTTTCCCATTCCCCATTCCTGGAGAAGGGTAGTTGCGTACAAACAAAAGAAAACAAGATGCAATAGTTACTGAGCCAATCAGCGACTGGGATACAGAGCAGCATTCTCTGGTTGGTCGCTTTCCATCAGTCAACCAATCATGTGTTGTTAATCTCACATCAGCAAGTAGCGCCTCAAGTGGCCACTACGCAAATCCTACTTTTCTGAGTAAATACGTTGTTTACAGTAAATAGTAATTTTTATTATTTATAATATTATTTTAGTGTTAGAATTAATATTTTTAATTCATGAAACAGCAAAAATACAGCGATAAATATTTTACATTAATATTTATTGAAAAACCACGAAACAGCGAGTCTGCGAAAGGTGAGCCACAAAGTAGCGAAGGAACTGTATCACCATATCTGCCAATTTATCTATAATTTTCTAGTGCATACTTTCTATAATGCTGATGTCTGAGTATGGTTAAAACTAAGAGGATATGGCGTATGACAGATTTGCTAGCCTATAGAAACTATATCAGAGATTTTTTATTCAAAGTAAAAGCAGGATGCATGTTGAAACTTTAAAAAATCTCACTCAGAGATTTTTATTTAAGATTGGATGATATTTCTAGAACAAGCCAAGAGAATCCTGCTATATTGTGTGCAGTACAAAGCCCTTTCTCATTAAAATAAGGAAAGAAAAAGGTATGTTGCTACCTAGATGTCTGAACCAGATCTTTGAGCTCCCAAATGAGTGCCAGCTCACCCAGTTCTAAAGTATAATAATCCCTTCCTAGTGTTCAGGATGAAGGGGTACTTTCCAGCTTCCTAGTAATTAAAGCAAGGGAGCAGGTGAAGTGTATAATTACATGCTGTGCTTCCAGCTATAATACAGATGAATATCCCTCAGATGCAATATCTTTATCTAGTGAGGTAATGGCAAACCTTTGCCCTTAAGGAAGGAAGGCTGCAAGTTAATAATACTGTTACAGCTGTAACACACATTTATTTCTGTTTTCTAAAGGAAAAGAGCCACAGATTATGAAAGCTATTTTTTTGGACAATGTGAGGCCACATGAGGTATGTTATTTGTAGAGGTCACATAGGGACGCTAGAGTGTTATATCAGTTTTAGCCCCAATCCAGAAGTCCAGGGGATTTGCAGATGGCTACATCCCAATGATGCTGATGTAGATGTTCTCTAATGAGATAGTTAGGTTGGAAATAATAGCAAAAAACGCCCAGGAATGATACACTATATCCCCATAGGATGATTAAGGAAGTAGGTAATAGATTTCCATCTCCCTGGCAGCATTCAATCAAGACTGCCATAAAAGGATGTGATAGGCCTTAGCTACAGTCTTCAGACCATTTATCAAATGTAGCCTCTATCATCTTATTAGTCACAAGCCACTGATTTCAGGATGCCTGTCTTCAGATTCTCCTAGATCCTAATATGTACAGGAAAATGTCCTTTTGTGTGGCAGACTTCTCTTTCTGTGGCAGAGAACTTGGAGTCTTTGCACATATGGAGCTCAATAGATCTTTTCAGGTATTGTCTTCTCCTGCATTATAAAAGCAAAGACATACCTGCAAAAGACATCAAAAACACAAATTATACTTACCCTTTGCTATTAGATCAGAGTGCCACCAATTGCATAGATTAAATTCCACCAGAAACCTAAATCACAAAAAATCAAATATATAATTACATCTGGCATCTTCATACCATTAGCTCCCAGAAAGATAATTTTTCTTCTCTATTCGAAAAAATCTTGCAATTCCAAATGCTTTTGAAATTGATACTCCTTAATGCACTATTATCTCTTTCTAAAATAAAAAAATGATATGAAAGACTCCATGCAGTTTCTAGTATATGGCAACCAACAACAATGTAACTCCTGGATAATATGTTTAATTATTCAAGAAACAGTATATGTTATTCTCTAATTTAAAAATCTTATAAAATCCAAAATGTTCCTGCTGTGGTGCAAACAATTCCCATTCTGGGCTGCTGCATAATAGGGTATTATTCCTCCTTCCATTTTATTGGCAGACTGCAAAACTTTGCTACGCATAGCTTTCCTTTTAAAACATGTACTGTTAAATTTGTCACCTTCAGGTTAAACATATGTGATATCTTAAACCAAATTACTAAAATTAAAGGAATAACAGCCTTTTTGAAAATGCCATATTTCATAGAATCATAGAATTGGAAGAGACCACAAGGGCCATCCAGTCCAACTTCTTTCTGTCAAGCAGGAACACACATGCAAAGGACCCTTTACAGATGGCCATCCAGCCTTTGCTTAAAAACCTCCAGGGAAGACTCCACCACACTCCGAGGCAGTATATTCCACTGACGAACAGCTCTTACTGTCAGCAAGGTCTTCCTAACATTTAGGTGGAATCTCTTTTCCTGCAGTTTAAATCCATTGCTCCATGTCTTAGACTAGATCTGCACTGCCATTTATTGCAGTTTGAAACTACATTATATATTCACTAGCTGTGCCCGGCCACGCGTTGCTGTGGCTTAGTCTGGTGGTGCTGGTCAGTCTACATTAGTTTGTATTTATGCTGTGAGCTCCACCTTCTTTATACTCACATTAGTCGTAGTATTTGAAGTCTGTTACCTTCTTCAATTTTTGTGTTGATTGATAATTGCTTGAGATCCCTGTTGTCTTTTGTTTGTTGTTAGTTGTAATGTCTGATTCTGTTGAGTGCGGTTTATATTTTTATTGTGGTACAATAGTCTTTTTTTTGTTTTGCCTGTGTAGCTGTTTATTATTATTGTTGTTGTAGTGGTCATGAAGGTTGGATAAGTTAGATGCTACTGCATTGTTTTTTGGAGGCCCAGTGTAGCACTGACTGGCCTCTCAGCCTCAGTGCCTGGCTGTTTCTTGCCTGTGATGGTGTTGATTCTTATTGTTGTTGTTGTTGTCATTGTTATTATTGTAATTGTTTTTTTGGAGGCCAAGTGTGAATGTAGGGATTGGGGAGGTGGATGAGTTGTGTTGTCAAATTTTGTATTTGTTATAGTCACAATGCGTTGTTGTGAGTGTTGTGGGTCCGGATTGTGGTTTTGTGGTGTGGTTGTGTTGTTACAACTGAGAGGCAAGGCTTTTGTGTTGTGTTGTCAAGTTTTGTATTTCTGTGGCGTTTAGTTGTGTTGTTATAGTCACGATGCACTGTTGTGAGTTTTGTGGGTCCGGATTGTGGTTTTGTGGTGTGGTTGTGTTGTTACAATTGGGAGGGAATGCTTTTGTGTTGTGTTGCCAAGTTTCGTATTTCTGGGGCGTTTAGTTGTGTTGTTATAGTCATGATGCGTTGTTGTGAGTTTTGTGGGTCCAGTGTGGTTTTGTGGTGTGGTTGTGTTGTTACAACTGGGAGGAAAGGCTTTTGCATTGTTTTGCCAAGTTTTGTATTTCTGGGGCATTTAGTTGTGTTGTTATAGTCATGATGCGTTGTTGTGAGTTTTGTGGGTCCTGTGTGGTTTTGTGGTGTGGTTGTGTTGTTACAACTGGGAGGCAAGGCTTTTGCATTGTGTTGCCAAGTTTTGTATTTCTGGGGCGTTTAGTTGTGTTGTTATCGCATGATGCGTTGTTGTGAGTTTTGTGGGTCTGGATTGTGGTTTTGTGGTGTGGTTGTGTTGTTGTAACCTGGAGGCAAGCCTTTTGCATTGTGTTGCCAAATTTCATATTTCTGGGATGTTTAGTTTTGTTGTTATAGTCACTGCGCAAACAACTTTATCATTTTATATATATAGATTGCAGATTGATATAATGCATTTCAATGAAGTTAAACTTCATTGTATGGGTCTACACTGACCATATAATGAAGTTCCAACTTCATTATATGGTCGGTGTCGATCCAGCCCCAGCTATAGATTCCCGAGTATCAGAAAACAAGTGTGCTCCCTCCTCTAGAGGACATCCTTTCAATACTGATGCTCTCTTCTCCTGGCTAAAAATGATAAGCTCCTTAAGCTGTTCCTCATAGAGCATAGTTTCTAGAATGAAATTTAAATGAAAAATAATTGCAATAACCAAGCAAGAATGAAATTAAAATCCAATTTACGTCTTCTAAGGAAATAAACTTTTTTTGCTCAAAACAACATATTGTTTTGGTTAAGTTATTGTTTTAGATTTTACAGTATGAAAAGAAAAAAAAGTCCAGTCGTTAAACCAGATCAGTTAAATATTTTGCAGTGATCTTTCCATCTGAAACATGGCCAGTAACGTTTTAGTGTTCTTTGTGTTTTCCTTGTGCACTGTTCCTGCCAAAAAGGACTTCATATATTTGAATTGTAAATTGAGCTGATAATGACCAAAATTTCGACCTACAGATTCAAATTCTGCATTGGAATTTTGGGACCATTGAAGATTTTCTGAGATGCTGTCTTACAAAACTGGGAACAAATTATTCATGTTTAACTCCACCAACAATAATAAATTGAGGATACAGCCCTATACAGTAGAGTCTCACTTATCCAAGCTTCACTTATCCAGTGTTCTGTATTATCCAAGGCAGTCTGCCTTTTAGTAGTCAAGGTTTTTGTAGTAAATGTTGCAATGTTTTGGTGCAAAATTCGTAAATACAGTAATTACTACATAACATTACTGTGTATTGAACTGCTTTTTCTGTCAATTTGTTGTAAAACAAGATGTTTTGGTGCTTAATTTGTAAAATCATAATGTAATTTGATGTTTAATAGGCTTTTTTCTTAATCCCTCCTTATTATCAATTTTTTTTGCTTATCCATGGTTCTGCCGGCCCATTTATCTTGGATAAGTGAGACGCTACTGTATTTATTTGTCTGGGAGTTAGCCCCATTGTTTTTAGTAAGACTTATTTCTGAATAGCCATGTGTATGGTTAAATTAGTACACACTCAGTTTACATTTTGAAATGTCTTTGAAGATATTTAAACAGAGGATAGATGGACATCTTTGTGTATTCCTCTTGTGTATTGGGCTTCTTCGAGCTCTGAAAGGCTATAATTCTAGAAAATGCAAGACTCTGGAAAAACACACATTTGGTTACATTCTAAACATCTAAAGTTATACACATTTAACCAGCTTATTTGAATCTATACACACATACAGAATTATACATTAAAAAATGTTCAAAAGCGTTCTAAAACATTTTAAAGGGAGATTTTTAAATATTAGCACAAATGTTTGGGTTGGGATTAATGGATAAAAAGCTGGGTAGTAAACAGAGCCGGCCCTAGGTATTTTACAAGTGTAGGCGAACAGAATTTTGGCACCCCCCGCCCCAAAAAAAAACAATCACTGAAAAATAAAAGCATTGGATAAGCGAAAATGTTGGATAATAAGGAGGGATTAAGGAAAAGCCTATTAAACATCAAATTACATTAAGATTTTACAAATTAAGCACCAAAACATCATGTTTTACAACAAATCAAAAGAAAAAGCAGTCTCGACTGCGCCCCAGTATGTTTGGCACCCAAAGCGACCGCTTAATTCGCCTCATTGTTGGACCGGCTCTGGTAGTAAATGTGAATTTTGTCTTCAATATAAGACAAGAACAACAAGAATAGTAACTGTTCAAATTTGGAAATTGTTGAAATACTAATGATAAAACAATGAATTGTTAAGATTGCTGAATTGTCCTAGGTTGCCAGAATAATTGTGGGTTTTGAAGGAAAAGCCAATTGAAGATTTGTTGAAAGACTGGAAACCATTTGTGGATTTTTTTTGTAGCAATAAGAAATCTAAAAATGTGGTTATATTTATCAGAAATTTTAGTAGGATTATTTAGCTGGATCTATAATGGTAGAATAATATATTTTTTATACTTGCTTTTATTTCAGTCAGGATCCAACTGTGTTTTATTTATATGTTTTTCCCTTTCTCTCTTTTCCTTCTATTTTTGACTTTTTGATTGTAACTGATTGTATATTAGTTTGTTAGTGTTAAAAAATCTATCAACCAATTAATCATTAGTCTTTTTTTTAAAGGAATGGTTCAAATAATTCAGAGCTTAATAAGGTTTACTTACAAGACAAGTTCTGTCACAATCCATTTTACTGCAGCAAAGAAGGCTTTATAAGGCTGCGGAGAATCAATTTTTAAATCAAAAGACACAGAATGCACAGTGATGAGTTACATTATATTTCAAGTATACAATGAAATACTTATAAAAGTAAATACCATACCTCTGTGATAAAATCTGAACACTTAATTACTGTTGTAATACTTCTACTTCAGGTGAAATACTTGTTACCAACAAAATGGCTAACATTGTCAAAACTTTGAATAAAATTACTTTTCATTCAAAGATTTAAAAGCTGATTTTATTTACAGGACTTGGAATGTTACTTTTAATAAATTATCACAATGGTATGCTGAAACCATCTACATCTGAATTGTAGTAGAAGAATGGGACCTAAGCCAACATCCTATCATTGCTCGATTATGGTTTATTTATCATTTCATGGTATTCTATTTAAATTCTGTCTGACTCCAAGAAATACTATGTGTTTACAATTTTCAGATTTAAAAATTAGAGAAATAAAAGGAGTCTCACACTATGGAATAACTGGTTAAAGCAAAGCCAATATCTTGCAGGTAATGAGTCATAACATTCATGGAGTCTCTAACTGTAATTTTAATAAAGGTATGTACACAGGAAGAAACATTTACGCAGGTTCAGAAGTTAGAAAATGAACTTATTGTTCACTTTATGGTGATTGTTTTTTTAAAAGAGTAAGAAACAGTTAACCTGTAGGCTACTGAAATTCCCTTCATAACTTAAATTACAGCAAATATTTATAGGTAATTTACTAACTTCAGAAAACAGGTGTTTGTAAGACATAAACACACTGGAAAGTTTTAACACTGGGCTGGGGCAAAGGAAAGGAATGCTACTGTATTCTTAAATGGCAAATGAAGAACACATTGCATCTATTTATTCCAAACTGTTTTCCTTGTGACATGGAATAATGCTGAAAGGCAGTTCCCATAAGATTTGCAGAATAAAATATAATGAGGCTTCTGAGACATCAAGTAATAAAGAAACACCATATGGGATTATTGTATATCTACATTCATTAACAATAAGGCATTTAGATGCCATGTTTTGTGTGTACCTGTGCCCTCACTCTTTAGAAATCTGGAAACATTTTCACTATAATGTATGATACAATTCTATCATCACTGAGTTAAAAGTAAGCCCCATTTACCATGGTGAATCTTTTTTTGAATGAACCGATAAAGAATTGCAGTGCTAACAAAGATACTTACATTCAGTAAGTTATGGGCGCTATCACTACTTTCTTTAGTTGTTCTACACATAGCTTGGTAATCATACAGTGTAATTCTATGGGGAAGAACAGAAAATTGCATATCTAAGAGAAGAGAACACATTAGGGGGAAAAGGAAACACATTTTTTTCTTAATAAAGTAAAACAGACCTAGGACAATAACAATAAATTAAAGTAGTGGTTGGCTTAGAAAGATCGGTGATACACATTCCATATAAAGAGAAAGAAGACAAGCAGGAAAAGATCTTGATAACATTGTGAAATCACACACACACACACACACACACACAGAAAATGGGTGTAAGCAATACAAAAAATGAAAGACAAGTAAAAGTGTATTCAATTTGATGCCCCATACTACCCTTTGATTTCAAATTAGTGGTATACTTTTGGTGCTGCCAAAGTTAAATATTTGCTTAAATCTTTCTATTTCAATGTATATATCGTTCAGACTCAGTAGACAATCATAGCTTGAGTAGCTCTGACTTCTGTAGCCACTCTATATTTCTACAAAGGAAACCAAATGTAAACTTGTAAGTGGTATTGGTTTAGTACAATTTAAAATTAGATTTTTTTTAATGTTACACAACATGAATTCTGTAAAAACAAGACAAGACAAGTATCTGACCAATGAAACAAATGTGTTCAACCAAGAACTCTCTTCACAAGTTTATTCCTTTTACTGATTACAAAAATATCCACAAATTTCATTAGTCGTATTTTTATGACACTACCTAATGGTGCAATGAACAGACTGATGGTTTTGGTTATGGGTGAGTCAAATAAAAATTCATACAAAGGTAATATAGTAAAAAGGACCACAGAAACAATGTTAATAAAATATTTGCAAGAAATAACATTATTTGCATTTTAGGCATAGCATTTATAAGCAACAGTATGCCGTGATATGACAATCTTGTGGAACTCCCTCCATGAAGCATACACTTATTATGCGGAGCCATGAAGAGAGATCTATATTCACTAGAAATGCTGCCTCTTCATTTTTATCTGAGTCATTTGAGGACTGAAACATCATGAAATTGCTCAAATCTTCAAAAGGTTGGAGAAAGATATCTGGACAGAGTTTTTCCCCCTAAAGCATTTTAGAAATGTAGACATGTCTTTGGCTTTTTTTTTTTTTTGAATCCTGGAATCTTGCCAAACCCTTTCCTTTTTTTCTGTTCTGTCATGGAATACATCAGAAGCCTGGACATTTTTAACAACAAATTATTCCCATTTCCATGCTGGGTAGAGTAAGCATAGAAAATCTCAACAGAGCACGTTCTTCACACATTCCCATCTAGGCTTGCTGTGCTATCAGTTTACTCACACCCATGCTTTTTACCTCTGCTCTAGAATACTTGGAAAAGAAAAGTGAAAGAAATGGTTGGGAAGGAACTGTTTTCACTTCCTTTGATTTATCTGCCCTGGTTATCTATTGTCATTTAAGTGATTTCCTAAGCTGCTTATTCACCTGGTCAGAAAAAATGGAACGAGACCAATATGAGAAGTGATGCTGTGTACTGGTTACAGTGGAATGATATAGTCCTAGTCCCTGTTGATCCTTTTTTTGTTCCCAATAATAATTCAACTGAAGGAAGAAAATAAAATCTATATTTCCTGATTGCTATGGGAAATATTACACAGAAAATGTGTAATATTTTTTTTCTCTGTTCCCAGTAGTTAATTCCGATCAATACTAGGCCACCAATATACTCTTTCATGTGTAGGACCATTGCAACGATAATTGTAAACTTCACCGAAGGCTCAATAAATGAATGTCAAAAGGCAAACAGTTTGCCTTAATTTGTTATTCCATAGTCTTCATCATTTGATGGTTGTCTATAGACTTGTGTCAACTCCATGTATAAATCAAGGGCAGGTCAAAATTTTGGTATGACCCATTGATGAGTTGATAGTAATCTTACAGAGAGGGGAAAATTTGAGCTGTGGACATTTTCCCATCCCAGCATTAACCCCCTCCCCACCCCCCAAAGAAAACAACCCAGAAACAGTGTCACGGCAGAGGAAGCAGATGGGGTCATACTTCTTTCAGTACTCAAACTGAGCTGTGGATAAGTTGGCTCAGGTTTTGGAGTGGATTTTTTGACTAAAATTTCTAGACATATACCGTACATGAGTATACACAGTAAATCAGAATTTCCATCATTTAAAAGGTTTGTATATAAAATGGATATCAAATGCACATTTTTGGGTAAAATGCATATAAAATGTATATTTAAGGCTGGAATACATCATGAAATGCAAATTAGAAGAGAGGTAAATGCATATGAGTTGCTATGCATTTTTCTCTTGATGTGGTAATAGCACTGAACAGACTCATGAATGAAAATATGTGTCACAGGTTTGACGTAGACTGATTTATCTGTTCAGGCTCCAGATTATCACTCCTTCTGTAGTAATTTCACATCTTTTTCAGAACATCTATTTTGCTGCTAGCTGTTTCCTGTTTAGCTGATTATAGCTAACAAACACCCTAATTACCTGGCTTTCCTCTGAACTAAATTTAAGCCCAGCCAACTGCCTAGCCTAAGCCGGGGGGGGGGCGGGGGGGGGGGGTGAGCATTTTCTGACATCACTGTACTAAATGCCACAAAAACTATTATTGACAATGATCACTTATCAGGTTTTTTTTCTGAGTATAAGACAAATGGCAAATAAAGGACATTCACCCACAACTTTTCCTTGGAAGAAAAGGCAAATATATTTTCATGAAGTATAATCCTATACCTGTCTATTGAAAAAGTACTCTCAAGGTAGTAAAGAATTACTGCTAAAGATCTAAATCCAATTATTAGTCCTAGCTTGAGTAGGCTAATTGAATAAATAAAACTGTACATCACACAATTGTCCAGGGTTGGCAGGGACAATCCCAATTAATCCTACATTTTTGCTGCTTTTAAAATGTACCAATTTATATCTCCTCCTGCTACTTTCTCTCTTTGACCTCAGCCTACCTCAAGGGCACACTGACCCTATATCTTGAGGCTGATCCAGAGTGTAGAATTCAGGATTGGCCCCAGAATGGTTTAACTGCTACCCCCCACCCCAGCTCGGCCACTGGAGTTGCAAGAAGGCATCCTGACTGTCCACTGGTGCTGAACCCAATTTGGTACTGCCAGATGGCCACCCTCCTTATATCCTCGTCATAGCAGCAGCCAGTGGATGAGACATGGCTAGTGACTATCGCGTTGGCTAAGCCCTAGAGCAGTGGTTCTCAACTTGGGGTCCCCTGATGTTTTTGGCCTACAACTCCCAGAAATCCCAGCCAGTTCACCAGCTGTTAGGATTTCTGGAAGTTGAAAGCCAAAAACATCTGGGGGCTCCAGGTTGAGAACCACTGCCCTAAAGTGATGTGGGAGGGGGGAAAGAGGAATCGCCCTATACTTTCCCCCCTCCCTTCTCCAATTGCTCTTGTTCCCTGGCTGATAGAATTGCCAGGGAACAAGAGTACACATGTGTTCTCTATCAGAATTTACACAAATGCTTCATCAATTCCCATTGATTTTATGCCTCCACTCTCATTGGAATTATGAAGTGGGCTTAGGCAAAAATGTGCATCTCAAAAATGTGCAAAACAAAAGCAGACACTATGAGCAAAACCCGTCCTTTTTATAGACAATTTCCTGATATAGTAAAAAAATAAATAAATCAAGGACTGAATTCTGTAATGTATTACAGGAGAAGCAAAAAGCTGCCTGAAGTCATTTCAACTTCAAAGGATTACTAACAGCTCAGGTTATATCCATAAATTACAACAATGTTTGCAATGTGATGTTCTGTAGGCATATCATATTCCATTCAAAAGAGTCCAGTTACCTTTGAGAATGCTTACATGAATGGAAAATGTTATAACAAGAAATGATATTAACTCATTGACAGGTATTCAATATGTTACCTCTACTTCAAAAAGTCAGGTTGGTATTTTTGAGAATGACTTGAGAATTTGAGATAAATTATTTGAGCAATAGTGGAGGATGTGGCATATGGATTTTCATTTTGGAGGTATACAATATGGCCAAGAATTGAAAATGTGCCAATAAAAATTGAGATCAAAGAGATTACCATTTTACAAAAGATGCATTTTAAAGGAATAAGCAAAACATTTGGCTCCCACACTATGTAAACTGGCATATATATATCCATAAGCTGAGGTTGCAGGTTCATGAACAGAAAGCTCTGGTAGCCTCTGGTTATCTTTGCAGTACAAATCCTATTAAATTTGTTCATGGTATATTGTTGCATTTTTGTGAATGTGTTTATAAGGAATTTTTACTAGTGGTTGAAAAATATCTGTTGATTGATTTACCCCATTGTAAATCAATGAAGGTGGGGTGGATAAATTTGCTGGCATCCAGAGAAGGCCAAAAAGCATTGTTGTGTAATTATGGGGTGGGAGGGCATGGTCTCTGTAGATTATTTAAGCAGCCATACACTCACGGTCTTATGGAGTTTACACCTCATTGTTGACATTATAACATTACTTTTTCAGCTTAGCATGGTACGGGGCTGGACAACGCGGTAGCTGACACTCTCACTTTCAGATGCAGCGGTTTTGGCAATTGTCACCGGACGCTGTCTCCGATCTGGAACAGATGCTGACTGGCCTGTGGGATCTCATTATGCCAAGATAGTTCAGGCCATGAGCCTTTTTAAACCCCTAGCACCAAGAAGGCTTACAAGCTGGCTATTTGTGAATTTAAGTACTTCAAATGCAGCAAAAACAATCAAGAAACATGGCCAGTAACAGTGGGTCATGTTTTAGAACTTTAGGGTTTTTTGCATGGTAAGGGGTTATCTGTTCGTTTGGGTTCATCTTTCAGCCTTGGTCTTCTGGTTTAAATCATAGCATCATCCTGACTGTAGTTTACAGTTGTGCAAGGTGCTTGAAGGTTGGGCCAGGGAAGCAGGTAAGTCTCCCGATTGCCATCAGCCATTATCCCCGAAGCATTTTAAAGGGGCTATATCAAGTATGCTGCTTCCTTGATGGCATTTTTGCTGCTTTACATATAAGTGAATTGGTTGTGGGGTCGAAGGGTAACACATCTGGTAAGGCCCTTCAATTTGGAGACATTTCTTTTGATGGCAGCTCCTGTGGGTGAAAATCTGACCATCAAAAACCGATCCCAGGGGTTGTGGTAACAATGAACTTTTACAGCCTTGCTCTGATGCTGATTTGTGCCCAGTTCATATTATTCTTTATTTTATACAATTACGAACCCTTATTCAGGTCATCTGTTCTGTCATGCCAACTGATCGTCACTTACCAAATCTCAGTTTTGGTCTCTGACATCCAAGGCACTCGACTAAGTTGGGTTTGGTGGACGTACATTTGGATACACACTCTTTTTGGATTGGAGCTGCTTCTACAGGAGCTGCCTTTGGTTTTGACTCAAGGGATATTGAGGCCATTGAGCAGTGGCAGTCTAGGATTAACCATGGTTATGTCTGCCCTCTTTATCACTGATTTTGGAGCTCACTTGGGCCTTCGTTGGCATGGCTTATTGCCCTTGTTGTTTAGAGGGCACCATGGCCTGCTTTCAAACATTTTGGTTTTACATCTTGGGGGCAACAACCTGGAACTTCTTTCAGGAAAGGCTCTTATTATCCAAGCAATTACTGATATGGGTAAAATTCCAGATAATTGATCCTTCACTGAAATTGACTGGTCTGTCATCGAGGCAGTGTTGGCCCAGGGAGGGAGATGTTTGTCATTTGGACGTGGCTCGGAAAACAGTCAACAGGGAAATCAGGCATGCCATGGTTAATGGTTCGGGTTTCCACACGGATCACCTTATAAACAACTTGAATTGTTACAGTCAGATGGGGTTCATTTTTTGCATATAGGTTTGGAGCTATTTCTTGAGGGTTTGCAGAATGCTATTAAATTCATGATATGAGGTGCTTGTGGTGAAAAGGGGACTAAGGGATAACAGAAGACTGCCTAAAATGCTCCCACATCAGATCTCTCCCCCAAATAGTTGTGGCTATCTTCAAGAAACAGCATAAATGGGTAACTAATTAATAAAACTTGTCCTTAGTTCAATCCACTATTTTTGTTTGATCTCTTTATTTCCCTGGTTTGACAGCAGTTAGTATTTTGACCTTCATAGAAAGAAACTCTATAAAATTCCAAGGCAGCAGCAATCGTGTTTTAATAGAGTTTAATTAGAATTTAGCCTGCAGAAGAGAAGACTGAGAGGAGACATGATAGCCATGTACAAATACGTGAAGGGAAGTCATAGGGAGGAGGGAGCAAGCTTGTTTTCTGCTGCCCTGCAGACTAGGACAAGGAACAATGGCTTCAAACTACAGGAAAGGAGATTCCACCTGAACATCAGGAAGAACTTCCTCACTGTGAGGGCTGTTCGACAGTGGAACTCTCTCCCCCGGGCTGTGGAGGAGGCTCCTTCCTTGGTGTGATGCCTCATGGGCCTTGTAGTCCTGTTCCTAGTACTATTGTGGCAGATGAAGATGAAAACATGGGGTTTTCGCCGGTTCAACAAGAGCTGGAGTCTCTTCACCTGCCGGATGTTGACGTTTGCCCTCAAGAATTCAGTAAACCAGGCCTTGGGCAGTACTCCCCTCCGTTTCCCAGGAAGGAATCTTATTCTAAAGACAGAGGAGTCAGAGAAGCTAATCGGAGAAGTCTAAGAATCGCTGCCAAACAAACAGGCTGATTAGGCCTGCTTCCCTTGGGAAATTCTAAGGAGTCTTGCATCTGGACAGAGTTGGGTTTCGCTTCTTGTTCTCTAGGGAAAGAGATTTGTTGGCGGGAAAACGAGACCCAATATAGGTGTTTGGCGCGAGAGATTCTTTGTGGAGTCAATTGATCAGCTTCAGGAGAGAGTTCGTGTGTGGACTTCGTAACCCCAGTTCCTTGCTTCCCGGATCGAGTTTCAAGCCTTGCCTTGCCTTGCTGTTAACCACGGATCCTGCTCCATGCTTCACGTTTTGCCTTGTCTCCAGTCACGGACCTAGCCAAGAATCAAGTTTATTTCCAGCCTTGTTGTCAAGCTTCATTGGACTTTAAGACTCTGACATTTCCCCACACTATTGCTTGGCAAGAGTGTGTGTTTCGGTCAAGTGGATTAAAACTTTGAACTCTAATATCATTTATTGGACAATACATTTTTGGACTATATTTGACCTCTTTTGAAAGGTCTGTTTCGGAACTATATTCTTCACTTGTTTTTATTGATTTTATATATTTCTTTAATAAAGATATTAGATAGAGACTGGCCTCTGTGTAAGGTTATTGGTGCCCAGCAGCCAGGGTTCTGACACTTGGAGGCTTTTAAGCAGAGGCTGGATGGCCATCTGTCGGGGGTGCTTTGAATGCGATTTCCTGCTTCTTGGCAGGGGGTTGGACTGGATGGCACATGAGGTCTCTTCCAACTCTACTATTCTATGATTCTATGATCATATAGTTTTAATTGACCTTGGTACTGTTTTATTGTTTATTGAATTTGTTATTGTTTTATTGAATGTGTTTTGGGGCAATGGAATTTTGCTGACTGTTGCAAGCCGCCCTGAGTCCCTACGAGTGAGAAGGGCAGGGTAAAAATGATATAAAAATAAACAATCATGTTCTGGAATAACAGAATTTCCCAGATTGAATATTTTTAAATCTGGTAGATGCACATATTCCTTTAGAAAGTCAAACAACAGGATTCCACATAAACATTAGGAAGATCTTTCTGGTGGTAAAGGCTGTTTGCTACAAAACAAAGAAGACAGATAAACTATTCTGGTTGAAAAACCAAAGGGACTAGCTATTATGGCTACTTTCACATAGCTGAGGTCCATGTGGAGACTGTGCTTGCAAATGATAACTCTGAGCTATATAGTTCAGGTGGATGTGTTAGTTACTTCCTCACATCACTGAGGGCTCTTAAGAGTTGTCAGGTATATACCACAATCATCTTCTTCACATAATACACTCAATTTGTAATTATAGCTGTGACTGCTGCAGCATGGAAATGTCACAATGTGGAACCATTAGGCAAGCTGCAGCCAATCCATATGAATAAGACCAAAGTGACTATTTGTATTTCTAAGAGGAGAGGTCCTTGATGCAGCTGGATTCTTTTAAGGACCCACAACATTTCTGTTGGCTTTCGATTTTACAACAATCACTATCTGTTGCATAGAGGGAAGAAGCAGGAGGCTTTCTTTAGTAAAATTGTATCTTCTTTTAAAAATTCACTAGCTGTGTTCAGCTCCTGGTGTTTAAGATCTAGCTCATTTCCTTTTTATGCTTTTTTCAGCATGACCATAGTATTTCTCAGCTAGCAATTCTAATGTGGGCAATTTTGCAAGCACTGACTCTTAAATTCATGAACCATTTCATATTAGATACGAGGGCCAGGAGTACCATCATTTTAGACTGAGGAAATCTTTTCATTTTGTTTGTGTTCTCCATATTTCAGAAGAATGCCCCACAAGGCTATAGGAAAGTAGAAGCTTTCTTAAAAATGTATGAGTTTTTTAAAAATAATAATAATAATAATAATAATAATAATAATAATAATAATAATAATCCTTTCAGCATAACTGTAACAGATGGAGACACTACGGCCCCTTCTACACTGCCATACAAAATCCAGATTATCTGCTTTAAATTGCATTATATGGCAGTGCATACACATATAATCCAGTTCAAAGAAGATACTCTGGGTTATCTGCTTTGATAATCTGGATTGCATGGCAGTGTAGAAGGGGCCTAAAATATAATAGAAATGAGGAGCATGCTCACTCCTGATGCCTTGCTTATGCCTTCAAAAAGCTCCACAGCTGGCAATGTCTCCACCAGTGGTAAGCCCCAAATGGAGGCAGGCTCAGGCTGTGGTGGACCCAATCTTGCTTCTCAGAGTGCATCTATACAACAGAAATAATGCATTTTAACACCATTTTAAACCAGGTGCCATGCTGATGCTGGCAGATGCTGTTTTAAAGATCATTAATCTTCTCTGCCAAATCATGTTGGGGCCTCACCAAACTACAAATCCCAGGATTCCAAAGGAAGGTGCAATGGCAGTTAATTCTACAGTGTAGATGCACCCTGAGAGACCCCTTGAATTATTTTTCTGAACTACAAGCCCTCCCCCAAATAACGGGAAATTCCTTTTAAAGCCATTCTTGCATTACACCACTGTTCTTGGCAAACTTTGGGAGTTAGCTCTGCATATCACTGTTAAATTTTTGGCAAGGTGATATATACAAATTTCAACCTATGTTATAATTTATCTGAAATAAGATACACTTGCTGGTTGGCTGGCTAGGGGTGCTAGGACCTAAAGGTCAATATCTGTAGGGCCAGGTAATTTTGATTCTTGGACTAGAAAAAAGAAATGTTTTGAACAGTGAGCTGCTGGAAAACAAACTCTCAGAATGAAAATATTTTTTTTCTTCATCCCAATATGTATGGGATGAAAATGCAGAAGGGAGGCTCTGTCCATGTCTACATTGGCCGATACACTAGCCAGTCTGGAGCAGAAATGTTCTGGACTGGCACACATATCTTCTGGAACCTGCAGTGGCAACAGGTCAGAGTCTAAATGGCCCAGTGGGGCCAAAACTGCATCAGCCCTGCTGGACCATCATTTCACCATCCATGTCACTGTCACGGCTCCAGAATGACTGCAGAGCAAGGACTGCCTGCAATGGGCAAGAGCTCACATGGAGCTCTGCAGCTGACTGAAAGTGGCAATGGCAGTTACATGGGCATGTTCCATCCCCTCTTCCCTGAGCTGATGAACACAGAGAAAAGTGCCTTGAGTGGACAGAGAACCTGTCTGAATTGATCATGATCCTGCTGTCCACAATGTTCTAAAGCCGTGGGAATACTCTAGAGCAGGGGTCCCCAAACTAAGGCCCGGGGGCCGGATGCGGCCCTCCAAGGTCATTTACCTGGCCCCCGCCCTCAGTTTTATAATATAATATGTTTATATCAGTTTCAATAATATATATTGTATATACATATAATATTGATAATAATATTATGCTATATAATATAATATAACATATGGTATAACAGTGATACCATATAATAATATTAATTATATGTTATATATTACATATTATATAATAGTATAGTGGTATAGTTCAATATAGTAATATATAATGCTAATATTGTGTTATGCTAATAATATAATATATTGTATGTACATACAGCTGCTCTGAGTCCCCTTCAGGGTATAAATGTAGGAAATGTAGGGTGGGATATAAATGTAGTAAATAAATGCAGTAAATAAATAATTAATTTTAGACTTAGGCTCAGCCAAAGTCTGAAATGACTTGAAGGCACACAACAACAACAGTCCTAATTAACTTGACTATCTCATTGGCCAGTAGCAGGCCCACACTTTCCATTGAAATCCTGATAGGTTTATGTTGGTTAAAATTGTTTTCATTTTTAAATATTGTATTGTTTTTTCGTTGTTGTTGTTGCACTACAAATAAGACATGTGCAGTATGCATAGGAATTTGTTTTGTTTTTTTCAAATGATAACTCGGCCCCTCAACAGTCTGAAGGATTGTGGACCGGCCCTCTGCTTCAAAAGTTTGGGGACCCCTGCTCTAGAGTTTCAAGTAAAGTTCAGAATATCCCTCGACTTTTACTAATGCAGGATAAGACAGATTAACCTGATTTAACTCATGATATTTACCAGAAGTGTAGAAACATCACGGGCACAAACAGGAGCCAACTCAGGTTGTGTCTAGGCTTTAATGCCCTTTTAGATGAGTTCTATATTATAGAATGTACTGAGACCCTGATAAAACTTAAAATTCACACTGAGCCACAAGATTCATTAGGTGAACTTTGTTTGTCTGCCCCAGCCTAGACTACCTTGTAGGCTTCTGTGTGGAAAGATCATGTACACCATTTCCATTCTGCAGGATGGAGGAGAAGATGGATAGATAAGAAGATAGCCAGAGAAGAGAGAGATTGGGAGTGATATTTCTTCAATATTTGTGCTCAATCATCTCTGCTGCTTTGAATGTTGAAGCATTTCAGATGCTCTTCTCTCTCTGTACCTGGAACAGAGCTGACTCAAGACATTATGCTGTCTGAAGCAAACAACAAGACAATAGCCCCTCTGCCAGCTCTGCTTACAGTCCTGGTGGGATAGGGAGCAATGATGTAATGTGATGCAAGTTAAAATAATGTCCTAATGAAATTGTTATTTTGGAGTTTCAGAGCAATGAAATGATTTAACAGCAATGGAAGCAGCCCAAATATTATTGCCACACTACCTTGGGCTGTCTTCTGGTTAGAAGTAAACAATGTCTCATACATTGACATAAAGTTGAATATACTAAGAGTATTGGAATTATAAGTGTGATAAGCCATTTAAAAATATATTTCCTTAACTGATTTTCTTTAACTGAATCAAGGGGCAGTGGGTAGTAAACACGTTACCTTTTAAAGGAGCCCATTATTAGCAATTTGTTCATCACAGCTCCCTCAACCTCACCAAAGAAGCGTCCAGTCTGCAAGAGAAAGCATAAAAATGTTCAGGAATGTACATAATTGCAAATCAGTTACCATTTCAAGTAGCATACTCTACAAAAATGATCAGAAAAACATTGACAGCTATGTAATGAAGTTTTAAAGGCTACTCTTTCATAAAAATGGAAAAGGACTTAGCTGCCAGGACAAGTTATAGGGATTACAAAATAATCCCTTGAGCAGATGTGAGAGCTTACACAATAGACATAGGATCATTGCATAACATCTGATGTTAAAAAATAAAAATAAAAATTGCACTCAGCTCTAAAGCTTGTAAAGAAAAGATTCTCATCTAATCATAAACCCATGTGATTAAAATTCTGCTCCATTCAGATATAAACAGGGTTTGAAAGAATTTCCTGAACAAATCATAGAAAATATTTTTCTATAATTCCTGTAAGACCTCTACATTTTATCAGACATATAAATTGTTTACTTCCTGTTTCTGTTTGAAAATAGGGTGTGGCCTATTCTGTCATTTTCTGTTAAATTAAAAAAAAAGATAATAAAGATATAACTTCTATAGCAAAATACATGTTTGTGTTTTAGTTTTTCTGTCCGTCCTGAAGAATCTTGATATCTCCTAGCTAGGCCTCCTTCCTGACATGTTAAAGTGTCTACATGTGCAAAAGTGTCACTTCATGCAACTCTTGAATATAAAAGAATTATGTATGTACTATGCTTTAATGTAGAAATCCTAAAAGGTTGTGGGAGGAAATAACACTACATGGATTCTAAGGATTTTGTTTGAACGAAATTCTGATACCATTACAAATGGTATACTTGTCCTAAAATATGCATCTGTGATCTTGTTGGCAAAGAAATTAAAAGCAAAGCCAAAAAACAAAAGCTTTTATTTACTTGAAGAGCAAATGTTGCCCTCTATATCCTAGGGATTTAGATATGTAAAGCATGGTAGCAATTTTTATTTTCTTGCCTGAATGCATTAAGTTCAGTGGTACTATCTGAACAATGAATATCAGGACAATAGGAAATCAGGCATGCTGAGCTTCCCCAGATTTGAAAAGACAAGCCTATATAATTTTGTAAGGAGAAGGACTGATACCTATACCATGTCTCGTTGCAGAGCCTGGAAGTAACATGAAACAATGGCCCCTTCCACACAGCTGAATAAAATCCCACATTATCTGCTTTGGACTGGAATATATGGCAGTGTCGGTTCAGATAACCCAGTTCAAAGCAAATATTGTGGGATTTTCTACCTTGATATTCTGGGGGTTGGTGCTCATCTCCATTTCTAAGCTGAAGAGCCAGCGTTGTCCATCGACTCCTCCAAGGTCATGTGGGATGACTGCATGGAGCGCCGTTACCTTCCCACTGGAGCGATACCTATTGATCTACTCACATTTGCATGTTTCAAACTTCTGGGTTGGCAGAACCTGGGGCAACACTGGGGGCTCTGTCCGCTCCCCCAATTGAATCCTGCGGACTTTCAGTCCAGAAGTTCAGCAGCTCAGCATTTTAACATGCTGCACCATCAGGGGATATTATTTCCTAAAGGTTGTGAATATACAATATTTTTGATTTTTTTTTTGTCTGTTGGAGGCAAGTATGAATGCTGCAATTAGGGGAAATGATTAGCATGTAATGGCCTTGCAGCTTTAAAGCCTGGCTGTTTACTCCCTGAGTGAATTTTTTGTTGGGAGGTGATAGCTGGCCTTGATTGTTTCCTGTCTGGAATTCCCTTGTTTTCAGAGTGGTGTTGTTTGCGATATTTTATGTGCTTCTACTATCTGTGGCCCTCAGAAAATAGAGGATTTGCCAGACTTTGATGATGTGAATTTGTTGGGAGGTGTTAGCTGGCCCTGATTGTTTCCTGTGTGGAATTCCCCTGTTTTCAGAGTGTTGTTCTTTATTTAGTGTTCTGATTTTAGAGATTGTATTGTTCTGTTTTATTATACCACAGTAATTTTTATATATTCTGATTTTAGTGTTTTTGAATACCTGAAGCCAGATTGTATTCATTTTCACGGTTCACAGCAACACAATAATAATAATAATAATAATAATAATAATAATAATAATGATAGTAATAATAATGACTTTGGTAATACACACTGCTTCACTCCCTTCTCAGCTTCCTTTCTTGGGAGGTGTTAGCTGGCCCTGATTGTTTCTTTTGTGGAATTTCCAATTTCCCTGCTTTCAGAGTGCTGCTCTTTATTTACTGCCCTGGTTTTAGAGATTATATTGTTCTGTATTATTCTATCACAGTAATTATTTCATATTAAAGTAGAATCTCATTTATCCAACATTCACTTATCCAATGTTCTGGATTATCAAACGCAGTCTGCCTTTTAGTAATCATTGCTTTTGTAGTCAGTGTTTTAAATTCATTGTGATATTTTGGTGGTAAATTTGTAAATACAGTAATTACTACATAGCATTACTGTTCATGGAACTACTTTTTCTGTCAAATTTGTTGTATAACATGATGTTTTGGTGCTTAATTTGTATAATGATTACCTAATTTGATGTTTAATCGACTTTTCCTGAATCCCTTCTTATTATACAACATATTCTCTTATACAACATTCTGCCGGCCTGTTTATGTTGGATAAGTGAGACACTACTGTATATTTATAATCTTATATTATCTGCTTAGAACTGGATTATATGAGGCCCCTTCTTCACAGCTGTATAAAATGCACACTGAAGTGGATTATATGGTAGTGTGGAGTCAAGATAATCCAGTGCAAAGCAGATAATATAAGATTCTAAATGGGTTATATAGCTGTGTGGAAGGGCCTTGAGTCTACACTGCCATATAATCCAGTGCAAATTAGATAATCTGTGGAAGAGGCCTAAGTGAGGCCTAACTCTACCTGTGGGCAGAGCTTAGCCTTCTAACTGGCAGCAATTGGATAAAAACAATTATTCCTCTCCCTCTAATTAGGACTTGATTTTTTTCTTTTTGTTCTATCAACCTAGAGGTGTGGATGATGAGTTGTGTTGTCAAATTTCGAGGTTGGGGGCCTGTTGTTTTGTCCGCTGCCGTGATTCCATCACTCATATATATATATATATATATATATATATATATATATATATATATACACACATAGATAGATAGATTTGGAGTATCCATATGTGAAAAATAGAAGTATACTCTTTTATCTTACAAGTTTTAGTCCTGTGTACATAATTTTTTAAAAAAATGTCTCTCATGATAACAAAAAAAAGACTTTGTATCTATGTTATTAGGAACATTTCTAATAGTTCTATTGATCCCAGAAAGCTAAGATTATCTACCAACATAACATTCCATGTATGTCAAGAAAGTGTATTCATGTCCATTTAACAAAATAAAAAGAAGTATGTATCCACCACCCATTTTAGAAAGTTGAAAATATCGTTTCTCGAAGGGTTTTTTTTTTCAAAGTCAAGCAAAACATATTACTTTGTGGCCTGCTTACATGTGGCCATTGTGTTCTTATATCACTCAATCTAAATTATTCTGAACTGTTTTGAAATAATTACTCAAGTATAGTTATATGTAGGTTATAGGGTTGACTTATATTTCTTTTCTGGGGCACTATTAAATCAAATTTTTCAGAATATTGCACTGCAAACTGCAGTTTCCCATTTTCAGTCTTTCATACTTCTTTTATATTCATTAGGTAACTAAAGTAGTATGTATGAGCAAGGTTTAATGCCCAATATTAATTATCATATTTTGTTTTGTTCAGCTAGAATTTCTATAGTATTTAAGATTTCAAAAAGTAACTACTAACCTTTCTATATTTAACAAAGACTCTAGGAAAAACGTCCCCCCTCAAGGTAAAAATTCCTCAAGAGTGACAGACATGTCTGGAGAAAGGGATTCAATAAATTAAAGTTTTTATGAGCTTAAAAGCAGACCCACCCTACTGTGAGGAAGAAATTATTTCAGACCCCCAGATAGGTAAGCTACTTGCTTTGGGGCAATGAGGTTTTTTAAAAAAGGAAATATTTTAATCTCATGCTATTCATTCCTTTAGGAAAGATCAACAAAAAAACCTTTATTTTTATCACTATATATTATAAAAGGGAGAAAAAGTCCACATACCTGCGTATAGTCTTCTGAAACTAATATAAATCCATTATTATCAATGAGGTAACAGTTGATATTCTGTAAAATAAAATATTAAATATTGAATTTCAGTGATTAGAACAGTTTGATGCAATGATGTGTGTATGAAAATGCTTCTTTCATATGCAAGAGTAAATGAGGTAGTCTGTGTTTGTGTTTCTTGACCAGAAACAAGAATAACATGTCAGCTTCTCAGAAAGGGCATACTTGAAGACATCTGAGAAGCAAGTATGGGAGTGACACAGGCAATTTCACTGAGCAATAAGAAAGAACTTGAATTTGGAAAGTAAAAGATGAACAGATATGTGACACTGTACAGCATCAGAACATGATGTGGATATCATGAACTTGAATTGTACATTTTCCCCAGTGTGAATTGGAGAAAATTCCATTCAGTATTGACAGGAAGGCCTCTTCCATGAATGGAGCAAAAACCTAGGATCAAAGCCATAGTATGTAGCCCTGTACACTGTTGTACATTAATTGTGATCAGAATGCTCTCTGTTGATAGATATATGCATGCAAGCATTACAACTAGCTAGTGGTAGAAAACAGTACTCTACTAATAGAGTTGGTCTGAAGAATCTCTTAGTCTTACTAGATTCTGGAGACATTAGAAATCAATGCAAGAACACAAAATTCGTCAATATCAAGTGAATATGTTTGGAGATAAAGGTCTGAATTCTACTTGTAGCTCCCAACCTACAGAATTAGTGAGATCCACCTACTTGATTTCTCACCATTACACTGTTTGTTCAGTGGCTCTACTCTTGTTGAAATTAACTGATAGAATTCATACCATAGGCAGTTAACGTTTCATGACAAAAGTATAAAAACAGAAACTTCAGAAATATTAATGACAATGATCTTAGATTATATTGTCTTCCAAACATTTTCTCAATAAGCATATTTTTATTGGCACATTCATATGTGCCTTCTGGAAGGCGGCTAATATAAATAAACCACCTAGTATATATGCTAGCAACCTGTGGACCATTTAGAGCCATCTGAGACCTTTCTTGGACATCAAAGGATTGCCAAATTGTTGCCAACCCCATGAAAACAATGTTGTCATTGGAAAGACAGTGTGGGAGGATATCATCCTCATTACAATCATGCTGATCACAATTCACCAAACAATGAGGGAAGATGAGTAAGAGGTATTTTAAAAATATGTGTGTGAACTGTCCACCATATATCAGAATACAACTATGAATGTATATTCATTCCTCTTTTCATTAACAATGAAGAGTCTTCTTACAACATAAAGCATGTATTTAATTGTTGGGTAACTTTCAGAAGAAATACAAATTCAAAAAATGTTCCTTTAGATAAATAATGCCAGTTGAAATACTATTGCTACTTATCCTGAAATGCTTATTGAGATATCTTGAGAAAGTCAAGCACAGCCCTCTCCTAGGCTGTTAAGAGGTTGTATCTATCTTTGTGAGATAGCTTGACACAAACATTATCTATCAGAAGAGTTAATGAAAGATTTTGGAGGGAATCCAAGGTACAGCTCATCCATAAAATCCACATGAGTTTGGGGTACATCTAGATCTCACAAATCAAAACAAGGTAAAAGCTAAAATTAACAATTTTGTTGAATTTATTTTCAGTGGCTGCACTTTAAAATTCCAGTGGGAAAAGACTGATCTATCATTGGCCAAAATAAAGAAACAACAGAAAATCTTACATTATGTAACATATTAGCTAGTTTTTCTGATGGGAAAGAACAAACTAATGTGAATGGATATGAGAATATGAAACTCTCTTCAAATAGTTCTCTCCTGCTCAAACTTCCATTTGGTAAGACACCAGTGCTTTCTGACTAGGAATCTGAAATTCTACTCCCTAGGACAGTTATGCTAGATAAAGTGGAATCATAATACTGAAACACTGAAAGTAGAAACATAACATATTAAGAAACCCTCTGATATTTACATCATCATCACAGCTTATGGAACATCGGCCATCAAGAGATGTACACTGTAAGAGAACAAATTATAACCATTAGAATGTCAGAAAGTACTTGTGGAATGTATTTGGTTTGATTTCCCCTTTCCATATACGGATATTGAGGCTTGAGTAAATCCAGAGCTTTGTCCAAGGACTCAGGTTGGACCTACATTGCCATATAATCCAGATTAAGTAAATAATCCAAATTATCTGCTTTGAACTAGATTATATGAGTCTACACTGCCTTACAATGCAGTCCAAAGCAGATAATCTGGATTTTACGTGGCAGTGTATTTATTATTATTATTTACTGTACTTTTACCTTGTCCTTCTCACCCCTGAAGGGGCTTAAGTGATAGATGGCCATGCCCTTAATTAACTGGCCTCCAGGAAATCAATGAAGAATATCTAGGACATTTTCTTCAAATCAAGACAGTTAGGGAGCTAAGAATGTGGCTGACAAGTAACATCAGGGCTCTTAAAAGACTAGTTGTAACATACCTGTCTACTAGCAGTCCAGAATTTCCTCTGGAAAAACTCAAGTTTCATCTGGATACCTACAGCTGTTAAAAATGACAAACAGGTCGATTTTTTTTTTAAAAAAATACCATCTTTATATTGCATTTTGAAATTCAACATTTTTTAGAAGTGAAAAATATGCAACACAAAAGAGATCAGAATTAATATCTCAGAAACAACATGAACAAAAGCTGGACATTCTATTTTAGCCAAAGCCAAATTCTAGGATTTGCATGTAGTGTGTTTTAAGTAGCATAACACAATTCATGTTTTGGTACAGCTCCTATGCCTATGGACCTGATTTCACTAAACAGGTCTTATTTTCAAATAAGTAAACAGAACTGTAGTCCTGGCTTCATCCAGACAGGCCCAAAATGCAGGACCTGTCTCAATTTTACCTGAGGCATCCAAATGATGCCTTCAGTAAAACCGAATTAATCCAGATTAATAAAACACCTGGAAAGGTCCAGATCTTAAGCTTTCACAATCCCTGGGATCAATCCCCACAGAGATCCCAGTTCTTTAGGCTCAAAGAGCCTGAAGGAATGGGATGCCACCCCAACCTCTTCTTCCAGACCCCAATTCCTGTTCCCAAACATCCCTGAGTGGCCCACCTCCTGATGAGAAAATAACAGGTTTTGGGTTGGGGTGGGGACTAAAGAATCCACAGGAGCCACAGGAGCCAAGCCCACACTCTGTTTCCAATCTTAGCCAAATCTTAGATTGGAAACAGAGTGTGGGCTTGGCTCCTGTGGTCAAATTCTAACTGTTGTGTGACTGTTTATTGAAAGAGAGCCAGGTGCATAAGTTGTTTGACAGCAGGCATTGTCCCCTGTTAATTGAGTGATTGGGGAAGCTATATTTGCCAGATGCAAATTTGCTCATCTGATCAGCCTTGGCTCACCGGAATCTGGCAAGCCTGTCAGACAAATATGTATATTTACACTCCTAGAAGCAATCTGGAAATTGCCTTGAGGGCTTATCAAGGCTCTCGGTATTTCCTCTCTGCATACTGACTCAATGACTTTCATAATCCCTTGCAATTCATTGTCTTCAGGTCAGCCTGCCCCCTCGCCCCTGATTGGCGGAGAAACCGAAGCAGCAGGAGCTCTATGATTGGACGAGGGTTTGCGCCACTCCCTTGAGGACCAATCAGCGCGCAGGTGGGCGGGGGAACGAGTGGTGCAAATTTAAAATCATGCCTCCCCGTTTTCTGTATTATAAAGGTTGCTGCTCCGTATTGTATGTCATGACTCCCTGACGAATGATCGCGGGTGTCATCCCTTTCAGCTGAACTGAATAAATCATCAACTCAGTGCTCTTTCTTCACGTCTGCAGGTGAGATTATTGGGAATGGGGTAACTCTGATCTTTAGCGACTCCCCTCTTGCCAGGATCATCGAGCCTGTCAGGAAGGAGCTTGGGTTCCCCTCCTAAGCAAGGGAACCCCCAAATTATGGCTCGATTTCATAGCTATATGTTTCTTTTAAGATTTTATGATTTAGTTTTATATGTATGTTAGGTATTGAATTTTGCCATTATGTTGTAAACCACTTTGAGTCACCCCTGAGTTGAGAAAAGTGGTATATAAATACAGTAAATAAAATAGAATAAATATTTGAAAAACTGTAATCAGTTCTCTCCTAATTGCTGTGATCAGAGAGCCTTGGTAAAGCCATTCACTGTCATCTGGCAAACAGAGCTGCCATATACAAAATAATTCCTCCTATCCATTCACACTTTCCCCAGCATACATAGTTTTTATTATTATGGCAAGCACAAAATAAAAAAGTCTCAATATTTGGAGATGTACTTATTGTATATCTGTATCCTTCTGAATCTAAATTGCTGATTAATCATGGGTGACTTAATTCTGGTTCAATCCACTTTGGAGGAGTCCTTCTTTAATGTGGACATCTGAATTAGACTAATCCATTTGGGATTAATCTTAATCTAAAGCATCCCCCAAGTTTCTATTATTACATATATCCCTGAAGAGAAAAAAATTGATTGTCTAATGAAATGATGACAAATAATCTCAAATTCATTCCATGTGTGTATCTATATATATAAAAGGGTAATGAAATTTCGGCTTAGGACAAAACGACAAAACTACACACCCCAGAAACACTAACCTTGGCAGCACAACCCCTCATCCACGCCTCTACGTTCATACAACAAAAAGAAAAGAAAAATAAAGTCCTAATTAGAGGGAGAGGAATAATTGTTTTTATCCAATTGCTGCCAGTTAGAAGGCTAAGCTCCGCCCACTTGATCTCCTAGCAACCCACTCAACCCAGGGGACAGGCAGAGTTAGGCCTCACTTAGGCCTCTTCCACACTGCCTATAAAATACAGATTATCAGATTTGAACTGGATTACAGTATATAGCAGTGTAGACTCAAGGCCCTTCCACACAGCTATATAACCCATTTAGAATCTTATATTATCTGCTTTGAACTGGATTATCTTGACTCCACACTGCCATACAATCCATTTCAGTGTGCAGCCGGACACAACTGGACTTAATGTCAGGAGAAAACCTTTACCCTTTATCTTAACTACCACCAATTCCTCAATACTTTATTTCCCATACCACCATACTTCACCATAGCAACGCGTGGCCGGGCACAGCTAGTTATTTTTAATGATTGATGCTGAAGAGACTCAGCAAGACAATTGAAATCCTGAGTGTAATTTCTGTAGAACTTAAATCAATCCCATTTCAAAGAGAGGAGGAAAAACAAAAGACTGCCATTTATTTTAATATGTGTCAACCCTAAGTATTTGAAATATTTTTAAGAGAAATAAGAAACATGTATCATGCAGGAAATCAAAGATCAGGTAGAATGATTCAACCTGCTCCTGCTTGTTGTTATTCAGGCAAAACATCCATCACTTAAGTGGGATTTCTAAAAACTTGTTTAAAATGGCAGGGGTGGGTTTATCACTATTTTCCCAGGTGTTCCTGTCTCAGTGATACCTTAAGCTTTTGGCTCATTGTACAGCTTACAGCATTAACTTGCAAGATACAATTCAGCTATAATATTTCGGAGGTGGTACTGAGGTTTCAGACTCAAAGGATAGCATGATAAATACATTTCCCAGAGGAAACTTTGAAAGGAGGGCGAAAAGAACAGAATGGTGCCCCTATAAGCTTTTGCTCAGGAGGATGGCAGCAGCAGCAGCAGCAGCTGTTTGAAAAAGCAGAATTTGGCATGGCTTTTAATCATTATTGATATGTTGTGTTTTACAGCCTTTTCACAAAAGAGTGCATAAAGGTTTTATGTTCCTTTGGAATGTCTCCTCAGAATTCATTTCCCCCAGCTCACAATCCTGTGAAAAATCATGTCTATGTAAAGCACAATAAAAGGCAATTAGGAATCTTTCCTGCCTTTAAAATCATCATTATTTTATGGAACTGATCTTCAAAAGGAAAAGCCGCCCTGATGAAGAAGATATTGAGGTTCTTTTGAACTCCAGAGGTAACATAAAAGCATTTTGCAAGCTTATATGAGGAAATAATTGTAAGGAAATGCATCCCAATGTTATAATCTATCAAGATTTTGGCAATTCAGGATAAAACATTTGAAGCCAAAGCTTCTTTATATTTGTCCATGTCTTACAAATTAATTTTGGCTAAATTCTATGGGATTCTGGAATTTGTAGTGTGGGAGGTACTTGGAATTCTCTAGTGTACTCCAGTGAATTATAATATTACATCTCTCTGGCAGAAAATTGTATAAATCAAGGATTCCCTAAGATGGAATCACAACCGTTAAAGTGGAACCAAAGCAATGTAATTTTGTAGTATGGATACATCCATGGTATTTCAGAAGAGACACAGTCTTAAATTCACAAGGGGAAAAAAACTATTTTGCAAAACATCAGTGTTTCAGAACTTCAGGATTTGAATAGCAGCCTGCACAATACGTATCAGTGATCTACCTTGACCACATTCCACAGCTATAGTAACATGTTCATGATATAGGTTCTTGACATCTCTTTCCAAGAACAACAGCAATACATTTTCCTATTTCAAAACCCTGAAGGAAATAAAAGATTTCTTATATTAAAGGGAGAATTTGTGGAGACAAATGTAGAATTGTAGCCTACCTGTGACAACAGAATACTACGCAAAAGTGCAGCCTATTCTGTATATGAAAAGGAAACAATGTTAGGTTCCTGTATTTTTTAAAAGGATAACATTTAAAGAGGAGATTAGCTGTTAAGAGGAGTATTCCTTTAAAGCAGCTTACACAGTTGTTATCCACTGCTAGGCATTCACTTATTTAATATTTGTGTGTATACACCAGCATTCTCTAATATGAGCTGAAGAGAGTAAAGCATTATATCATTCAGTCATCTTCAGTGTTCAATATAAACACAAAGTACTTACTATTTTTGGCTAAGAGCCATCTATCCTGAAGTACCCTGATCTTTAGTTTTAAGCCATGTTGAAACAAGAAGTTATTAACTGAATCCCAGTAAGAAGTGATGTAAACTGCAATGCTGGGATTTTCCTTTCTATAATCTGCCTTTATCCAGCAGCGTCTCACTCAGTGGAGAGATCTTTTGGTAAAAGCTAGAAGACTTGTATTTATATATTGTTTGAAAGTTAATTGTAGGTGTGTCCTGTAAATTCCTATTGAAAATTATTTTGATAGTGAATTCACATAACTAATAACCACCTAAATTTGAAACTCTCCCCCAAAAATGGGAAAATGCAAGAGTTCATCTTTAGATATGAAAATCAATTTTATGCATCTGCTCATCCTTTTAATACTACATGAAGCAACAGGAAAGGGATTTTGTGCACCATGTTCTCTATGTGTGAAAAAATTCTCCACATAAGGGATAGAAAATCTTTTAGTTTCAGTTTCTTTGAATTTTGGGTTTTGCAAATGTTCTGTTCATTTTGTCCAGTAATTTGAGAATTTACATTTAAATCCTAACGTTTCCCCAATGTATTTATTCACAACTTCTATATAACCTGAAAAAAGAGAGAAAATTAAACAAAACTGAAAGCTACAACACTTTTCAGCAAGCACACTTTTTAAAAAGTGCATCCAGAATATGTTTTACATCTGCTTTCAAGTATATTCCAACTATCTACTTTTCATTTGTTTGTTTTTTATTTAGTTGATATCAAGGGATGTGCATGATACCGTTTTGCCATACCATTTTGGGGGGAATCAGGTGACTCGGCAACCAGACCCCTAGAAATGGGAAAGGCATGGGGGGCAGCAGAAGGGCAGCAATAATGGAGCATGTGGCAACTGGTCTTCGGCTGCATCCGGCTGCCATATAAAAAGAGCAGTCATGTGCATGAGTTTCCACCCATTAGCCTTGCCAGAGACAATCAGAAGAAGTAGATCACTTGTCTTTTTTTGCAAAGTTGGTCTATATATACCTGGGTGAGCTCCCCCATTTTTCCGTGGCATCCTGGTGTTTGAGAGAGAGAAAGAGAGTGTAAGCTAACTCTGTGTTCTCAGCGATGTAATGTTTCTAGTGCTTAAGGATCGCTTTTTGAGAATTCCAACCTTTTTTCTTCATTAAATTTTCTTTGTTGATATCTTTCTTATAGTCCTTCTGATATTTTACTAATTTCACTAGGGAGGAGTGAGAGGGCAGGCATTTGGGAGGCTATTAGTTTAAGACAGGCTTTTTGTGTGTTTGTTTAAATATTTTTTAGTTTTACCTTTTTTCTTTTTTTTCTCTTTTTTTGCTTTAACTTGACCGAGTGTGGGATAGGTTTAGAGAATAGCCTGACTCCCTTGAGTCCTCACTTTCCCAGCCCCACTTTCTAGCTTTTGGACTCTGTCTTTGCTTTCCCTCCACAGCTCCACCTTCTGGCTTGTGTGTGTACTTCTGTACCAGTCCAGCAGCTTTTCTCCCTTATTTGAAGAAATTTTAAAAATTTCCTAAACATCAGTGGATGACCCAAACGTTCTGAAATTTGGGGGGATTGCAGTTGTAAATGTATCCTTCAAGTGTGGCTATTTTTGTCCCAATAGCCATAAAAATGATGGAGAGAGGAGCCTCACCAGTTCCCCCATTGTCACCAATGAGCTGGATCTTCCCAGTGACGGATCATGAAATGGTATTTCCCCCCTCCTGATTTCAGGAATTTTGTGGTAAACCAAATGGAGGGGAAACCAAAAATAGGGCTTTTGTCGAGTCACACATTTCAATTGATAACCAACCTTTTTCCCAAACTGAGTCCATTAGAACCCAGAGACTGCACCCATAATAGAAGTGGATGGTAAGGATGGCCACCTATTTGTACTAAATAGGTTTCAGCACAGCTGGATAGACAGGACCCCTTCCCACCTCTGCAGCATTGGTGACGGGGTTGCTTGTATAACCCATTCTGGGACTGATCTGATGTACACCCTGTCAGGTTATGGGGTTTTCTAGGCAAGATTTGTTCAAAGAGGGTTTACCATTGCCTCCCTCTAAGACTGAGACAATGTGACTTTTCCACAATTTGTGGTATAATGAAGGTTCATATCCTGGTCTCAAGAATCATAGTACAGTATTCAAATCACTACATGGGTTCTATGTGCCTCCAAATCCATCGTTACAATTAAATAATAGCTGAAGCTCTGTGATTTTTTTCCCCTGAGAATAGGATAGAATTTTTCACTTTTTTTTTTTTTTACAATTCTGGTGTAGACAAAACACCCCAAAGTTGTTATTCGAAGAGGAATGAAATGGCTGTGCTTCTTCAAATATTCTAATTCCCCATGTTCATTTAAAAGAGCTCTTTCTAACTGTATCAGAGTGTCAGCCTATCAGATGGAAGGATGTTCTTGGGTTGCTCTGAATTCTATGGAAAGTGCTCTAGAACAGGAATGTTTGATGGCTTTCATCATTACAAATTCTACATTCTGGAACTGATCTGCTTCACACCTCCATCAGAGCTTTCCAAAATAACCTGAATTAAAAGCATTTTAAAGCAATCTTTACACATGATAAATATTTTTAAAATTAGGAATAACACCCTTTCTCCCAAACTAAAATTAGCTCTTTGTTCAAAGAAGTTTTAGTATTCAGTGCCAGTAGAATCGAGATTTTCTTTCTTTAACACCTGTATGTGTCCTCTGAAAAAATTATGTAGAGAGTTTCCTAGTCTATAAGAGAATATGGATGCAGAAGGAAGATGATGTAGGAGGAGGGGGAGGGGGAGGCAAAAATTTATTCTAGAGAAATCCAATTCACCCAAATGTAAATTTAGCTTAATCTTTACTCATGTCAGTTTTTAAATGTAGCCAAATATGACTGCCTCTTCTCAAGGTCTGAATGAAAATGTGAACACATTTTGTGTGCAGTTTACTTTTTGTGAAGAATGTTCTTTTATATTTTTAGGTGGTTATGGTGGGACACTGTTAATTTTGGGAAATTCCTATTGTAATTTAAAACATTCATAACAAGATTTATGAATGGATAATGGCTGTAAGTATTTTCTGTAGTCTGTAGTGATCATGATCACTATTTGGGATTACGGATTATGTTGGATGTATTCTAAACATCTTATTGAGGTCAAATTCCCCTGTAGTAAGGAGATCAGTCATAGCAGAGAATGGCAACACTGAAAAACAAATATTTTCATTAGATAAGTGCCTTGCCTACCTTTGTAGTTTAGCTTATGTCTCATTTTATAATCTGTGTCATAATATTATCATACATTTTAGAGGTCCATTATATGGTTGCTGTTTGCCACTTTGGAATCTATTAAAAATAGGTCCAGCTATTTAAAAGAACGTGCAACCATTCTTTTGCCTTGAAGTAGCAGAAAGGCACTCAGATCTTGGAAGTAATACATTAGGAAAAATGAGGTTTGTAATACTAGTTAAAGGAATAAAATATTAATTTGTAATAGCAAGATGTCATAACTGCTATATTAGAATAACTAGAAAAATATAAAGATAAAGATAAATACCTTTTGTAAACTTTAAACTAACAAAATCTTCAATGATAATAGAATGGCTATAGTTATTACAACCACTTCATAAGTCTCTATATTTTTCCTTTCAACATAACTCTCTTTCGGAAGATACTATATTGATTCAGCTTCTATCTTTTCTCATTCTCAAAAACAATTCAAATCTCCTGAACTTCCCTAAGTTCCAAAGAGATTGAAAGTGCCTGATAAGTTTGCTTGCCTAAATTATAAACATATTTAGGAGCTTCTTCTGTTGGTATATAATGTGCAAAAGCACATTTAACAACATTCTTGCCATTTTCATAAGCAACATGTACTTTGAAATACACTTCTTTATAAATCTCTCATTGGCCTACTTTCGAAGCATCCAATACTAAAATCACTACAATTCAACTTCAATTGAGTATTACAATGATTTATTGTTTCTGACAATAGCAGAACTATCATATATGTGGCAAAGAATGAGAAGTTCAGCCATGTACCTTACTTTTCTCTCCACCTCCATATAAAAGTTTTCTGTGGGTGGAAAAGTATTTTAAAAATATGCCTAAAATCTGCTTGCAGTTAAGAAATGGGCCAGAGGTTCTCTGTGACATTGTGAATTAAAAAAAAAAAACAAACCTCACAGACACGTCTGCTACATTGGTTGAAACAGAAGGTTTATAAAAAAGGGGAACAAAGAGAAACAGAGACATAGGAACAGCAGCCTGTTGTATATTGGCTTGTAAAACATACCTGCCATTGAAATGAAGAACAGCAGCAGCAGTAAGCAAGCAACAGATGCATCTATCTCATTCCTCCTAGTCAGCATCATATGGAAAGTATTTGCCACCTCCACACTCCATTTCAGAAATATCATAGAGAGTAATAGTATGGGATATTCCAGTTTCTGCCTGCTGTTATAGTCTCATTCACTACTTGGATATGACAGGTATAGATAGCTAAAGAGGTCTGTCACACAGCATTCTCCAGTACATACTCTTGAGAACATAAAGCACATGCTCTATGGAGCAAGAGGGACTGCAACAAAATACTACAATATGGAGTGCCCCTGTTCACAAATCCAGCCAGTCAACCACAGTTCACCCTCTTGCAGCCTCCTTGGCTTACCATTCATCATTTCCATTGGCTATGGGATGCCAAAACCCAACCAGCATCCTATTGAGCTATGGACTGTTTTTAGATTCTCTCTATTTTTTTTTTTGGTATTTCCGCAAAGCTAAGATTATTGATACCTCTTTCATGTGCATAATCATGCTGTTAATATGAATCTATGCTTGGAGAACTCAGTTTGAATTTGTATACAATGTTCCCTCCCTACTTCACGGTTTGCTTTTCGTGGATTTGCGGTTTTTCAATAATTCTAAAAGAATAATATAAATCATAAAAAATTACAATTTACAGCCTAAGGAAGGGAGGAAGGAGAAGCCGAAGGGAGAGAAAAGAAGCCCAAGTGCCAACGGGAGGAGAAGGAGGCAATTTATCAACACACGATTGGTTGATAAAGACTTAAAATAGTGTATAACTGCTAAAATAATGTATAAATATTCAAATAAATATAGTGTCTCTACTTTGAGGATTTTCACTTATTGTGGGTGGTCCTGGGACGTAACCCCCGTGATAAGTGAGGGAACACTGTATATATGCTATTGTAGATCTTTTGCTCTTTCATTTTGACTGGTGGTTAAAGAGGAAGTGAATTGGCAAAATTCAGTGCATGCCACAGACTGAACTGTAAATCAAATATAAATAATTTATCAGACATATAGGAGCCCCCGGTGGTCAAGGGGATAAAAGCCTCATAACTTGAAGGTTGGGTTGCTGACCTCAAAGCTGCCAGGTTCGACTCCCACCCGGGGAGAGTGCGGATGAGCTCCCTCTATCAGCTCCAGCTCCATGCGGGGACATGAGAGAAGCCTCCCACAAGGATGGTAAAACATCAAAACATCCGGGCGTCCCCTGGGCAACGTCCTTGCAGACGGCCAATTCTCTCACTCCAGAAGCAACTCCGGTTGCTCCTGACACAAAAAAAAAAAAAAATCAGACATATGTAGGTATACATACCTAAATTACATTACTCTTCACATTTGCCAATCACATACTTATTAAGAAAGCAATGAATCATAGATCAGGCTGTTAAATCTGAAAGTATGACAAAAAAAGAGAAAAGGTCCCAAAACCATCTGGGAGACTTAGGACCTCATCAAATTGAGGCTGAGAAGCCAGGTCACAGCAGGACAGCAGGGGAAACCAAGGAGCAGCGCAACACTGCATTCTCTTAACTTTATAAGTCATGGGATCCCTTCCCACAAGGTTTCTCTGCTGCCCCTAGTTTCCTCCCGCTTCCTCCCTGGCTTCTTCTAGGGGCCCCATTTCCCTCAAGTACAGGTGTGCTGCCAGCATGGAGCCTAAAAGAACCCCGCTGGAAGTAGTTCTGCATCATCTGATGGGCTCCAGAGGACTTTGTGCCGGCAGCGTGCCAGCAGTGCAAAGAAGGTGTTTCTTGACCTCAATGTGATAAAGTCATTAGACTTTTTGGAAATCAAGTGCCTGGCCCTCTAAACTATTGACTTTCATTCCATAATATAATATACTGTCAGTTGTCCACAATTGTGGGTTTAACTTGCAGATTTGATTATCTAATAATTTTATTAATATGATTTCTTTAGGATGATCTAGGTCCTCCAGTGTGACTTTAAGGTCAACCTCTGCTCAAACTCTGCCAGAAGTTGACCACAGAATTGTGATGGAGAACCTAGAAATTGCTAGAGAGAACACTTCTCTAGAATTCCTTGGTACTTCTTTGGTTCTTCTATTGTCAACTTTTATTTATTTATTTATTTATTTTTCAAACGTATATGCCGCCACTCCCCTAGGACTCGGGGCGGCTCACAAGAACCGGCTAAAACAACAATTTAAAAACATCTTTAAAACATCTTTAACAAAAAATCTTAAAAACATCCTAAAAGCACCTTTTAAAATATCAATAACAGAACTCAAAAGCCTGCCGGAACAGATGCGTCTTACATGCCCTGCGGAAGGCCGACAAGTCCCGCAAGGCACGAACTTCAGGTGGCAAGGTGTTCCAGAGAGATGGCGCCACTACTGAAAAGGCTCTATGTCTAGTTGCCGTTAGACGCAAGATCTTAAAACTGGGGACCTCCAACAGGTCTTGGTCCTCAGAACGAAGGGATCTCTGGGGTTTGTAGGGAGCGAGGCGGTCCCTCAGGTACATCGGCCCTAGACCATGCAAGGCCTTAAAGGTAAGTACCATCACTTTGAAAGTGATCCGGTGCTCAATTGGTAACCAGTGCAGCTGCCGTAAGATTGGTGTTATGTGGCATCTCATTGGGACTCCCGCAAGGAGCCGGGCTGCTGCATTTTGCACCAATTTGAGCTTCCGGATCACCGAGACAGGTAGGCCAGTGTAAAGGGCATTACAGTAGTCCAGTCTCGAGATGATCGTAGCCTGGAGCACTGTAGCCAGGTTGTCCCTAGACAGATAGGGGGTGTCATGCCACGAGGAGGCAAAACATTACCTGCTGCCCTGTCTCTTTAAGATTCTAAAGGGGCGGAGCTTAGCCTTGGCTCCTGCCAGCCTGAAATGGCAGTTATTTTTTGTGAGTTAGAATTTGTCAGTTGGTGAGGCACTGGAAGGAAGTGTAGGAAGTAAAAGGATCACAGAAATTCACGTTACGTCGGAGCTGTACCCAGATTAGATATAAAGCCATACACTACAGCAATAGAGAAAGTTATGACAACATTGTATTAATCCCCTCAAAGTGTGATGCCTCATGGGCCTTGTAGTCCTGTTCCTAGTACTATCGTGGCAGATGAAGATGAAAACATGGGGTTTTCGCCGGTTCAACAAGAGCCGGAGTCCCTTCACCTGCCGGATGTTGATGTTTGCCCTCAAGAATTCAGTAAAACAGGCCTTGGGCATTACTCCCCTCCATTTCCCAGGAAGGAATCTTACTCTAGAGACAGAGGAGTCAGAGAAGCAAATCGGAGGAGTTTACGGATCGCTGCCAAACAACAGGCTGATTAGGCCTGCTTCCCTTGGGAAATTCTAAGGAGTCATGCATCTGGACAGAGTTGGGTTTCGCTTCTCGTTCTCTAGGGAAAGAGATTGTTGGCGGGAAAAGGAGACCCAATATAGGTGTTTGGCGCGGGAGTTTCTTTGCAGAGTCAACAGATCAGCTTCAGGAGTGAGATCGTGTGTGGACTTCGTAACCCCAGTTCCTTGCCTCCCGGATCACGTATTCAAGTTTATGCATCGCCTTGCTTTCGACCACGGACCTTGTTCCAGGATCCACGGATTACCTTGTTTCTAGTCACGGACCTAGTCAAGAACCAAGTTTATTTCCAGCCTTGTTGTCAAGCTTCATTGGACTTCTAAGACTCTGACATTTCCCCACACTATTGCTTGGCAAAAGTGTGTGTTTCGGTCAAGTGGATTAAAAACTTTGAACTCTAATATCATTTATTGGACAATACATTTTTGGACTAAATTTGACCTCATTTGAAAGGTCTGTTTCTGAACTATATTCTTCACTTGTTTTTATTGCTTTTATATATTTCCTTAATAAAGATATTAGATAGAGATTGGCCTCCGTGTATGGTTCTTGGTGCCCAGCTGACAGAGGTCTGACAGTTTGACTCCACCACACACAGCACCAAGCAACCTAAGGCCAGTATGTCTGTCACACCAGGAGCCGGAGCGGGCGCCCCGGCCCCAACACCCAGTTACACCATTTCCCAGGATGAATTCAACCGGATCCGGGACGTACTCCGAGAGCAGGAGGGAGAAATACGGGGCTTGAAGGAACGTGGAGCCCGTCTCCCTGCCCTAGCGCTACCAACCAAGTTTTCCGGAGAAGCCTCCAAGGTCCATGTCTTCCGTCGCCAGTGCCAGGCGTACTTAGAAGCCCGCCACGCCGAGTTTGCCCAAGAAGATGTCAAGGTGGCGTGGATTTTCAGTCTCCTAGATGGGCCTGCGGCCACTTGGGCGACGGCGCTGTACGATGCGCGTTCCACACACCTAAACACCGCACAGCAATTTCTGAACCATCTGCGAAAAACCTGGGGGATTGAGGATGAGGAGGAGGTGGCCGGCCACAAACTCCGGCGCCTCTTCCAAGGGGACAGACCGTTGTCCCGGTACATAGCCGAGTTCCGGGTGTTGGCTCAAAACACCGGCTGGAACGATGTAGCCCTCAGGGGACAATTTTGCGAGGGCCTCAACCTCGAGATGCAGGAAGAAATCTCTAAGGTAGATCCCCCTGGGACTCTAGAAAGACTCATCGCCCAATGAGGAGGCGGAGGCAGCCGAGGCGGCTGGAACAAAGCCGGCGGGGGAAGCCAGCGACCGGGCGTAGAAGGGCTCGTCAACCCGGTCAGAAACTCCACTGAAGAGCCGCAAACGGGGGTCCTATTTCTTCTGGTGGTCACACTGTGGTCAGTGAAAAAGGGACCCGTCATGATCCATGCCATGATAGACTCTGGAGCAACAAACAATTTCATCGATAGAGACTATGCTAACTCTTTGGGACTACAATATCATGATTTCAAGAACGCCCGGGTGGTACAAGCCATAGACGGCCGACCCCTAAAGACAGGGCCAGTAAGCCAATGGACCGAGCCCACCAGAATGTGGATAAGGGAACACATAGAAGAAATTTCCTTCTTTGTTACCGAGGTTCCTCATTTCCCTGTGATCTTGGGCATCCCGTGGCTGACACTCCATGACCCAAACATCTCCTGGTCCAACAGAGAACTGCAGTTCGCCTCAAGGTATTGCCAAAATCATTGTCTAGTAGCCAAAGTTTGCCAAGCCACAGGTGCAGAACCCATCATCACCTTGCCCAAGAAATACTCGGACTTTTGGGATGTATTCAATGAAAAAGAAGCCGAGAAACTGCCCCCACATAGACCCTATGACTGTGCCATTGACCTGGTGGAGGGGGCCCCAATTCCGCGAGGACACCTCTACTCCCTTACTGAACCTGAGCAGGAAGCTCTCAGGGAGTTTATAGAGTCAAACCTCCGTAAGGGGTTCATCAGACCCTCTCAATCCCCAGCCGCTTCCCCAGTGATGTTTGTGAAAAAGAAATCAGGGGACCTATGCTTGGTTGTGGACTATCTGGCACTGAACAACATCACAAAGCGGAACCGCTACCCATTGCCACTGATATCGGACCTATTGGACCGACTCCGAGGGGCCAAGGTTTACACCAAACTGGATCTCCACGGGGCTTACAATCTGGTTCGCATAAGAGAGGGGGGACGAATGGAAAACCGCCTTCCAGACCAAGTTCGGATTATACGAGTCCCTAGTCATGAATTTCAGTTTATCTGGAGCCCCCGCAACGTTCCAGCACTTTGTCAATGATATCTTCCAGGATTATCTAGATCGGTTCTTGATCATATATTTGGATGATTTTTTGGTGTATTCTAGATCACAGATGGAACACGACCAGCACGTCAGAATGGTGTTACAACGATTGCGGGATCATGGACTATATGCCAAGTTAGAAAAATGCGCCTTTGATTTGCAAGAAGTAGACTTCCTGGGATACCGCGTCTCGCCACTAGGACTATCCATGGACCCGGCAAAGGTTTCGGCCGTATTGGAATGGCGGGCGCCAACTAACAAAAAGGAAGTACAGCGCTTCTTGGGGTTTGCAAACTACTACCGCAAATTCATCCCAGATTTCGCTCGCTGGTCTGACCCAATCACCAGCTGCATCCGAGGGAAACAGCCTTTCCGCTGGACAGAACAAGCTGAAAAAGGGTTCCAACAGCTAAAGCAATTATTCACGACCCAGCCAATTCTACAGCACCCTGATCCTAAAACCCCTTTTGTTGTGCAGGCTTAAGCCTCCGATGTGGCAATAGGGGCTGTGCTGATGCAACCAGTGGGAGAACATCTCCATCCTGGTGCCTATTACTCACGCCAACTAACAGCCCCAGAAAGAAACTATACCATTTGGGAAAAGGAGCTTTTAGCCATAAAGGCATAAAGGAGACATTGGTTAGAAGGGGCCAAATTCCCCATTGAAGTTCATACTGACCATCGGAATTTGGAGCACCTAAGGACCGCACGAAAGCTAAACCAAAGGCAACAACGCTGGGCTTTGTTCTTTGAACGTTTTGACTTCCGGATCCACTATGTGACTCCTGCTCAGACCAAGCAAGCAGATGCCCTATCACGGAAACCAGAGTATGCAGCAGGGCGCAGAGACACCTCAGAATCTTGATTGCTGCAACCCGAGAACTTTGCCACGCTCACAGTGGGTAACACCAAATCCACTTCAATTGAGCCTGCTTCTCCTAACCCAGAATCCCCTTTCACTCAAGAAATTAGAGCCAGTCAACAGACAGATGCCTGGGCTCAAGAACAGATTCGCCAAGGACTACGTTTCCCTTTCTCACTCAAGAACGATCTATTATGCTACCGGAACCATGTTTACATTCCTCCAGGCGCCGGCAGAGAAAAGGCACTTTGTTTGTGCCACGACAGCAAGCCTGCAGGACATTTTGGGCTATTCAAAACCATACACGTAATTCTGCGAGACTTCTGGTGGCCCAAGATTCGCAAAGATGTGGAGAACTATGTTAACACCTGCCCTATATGCCAGCGTTCCAAGACGCGAAGGGAAAAGCCGTCAGGGCTATTACATCCCCTTCCCACTCCTTCTCGCCCCTGGGAGATAATTTCTGCGGATTTTATCACTGATCTACCACCCTCCCTTGGATTCACCACGATTCTAGTAGTGGTAGACCTTTTCACCAAGTTGGCCCATTTTATCCCCTGCGATGGCCTTCCCACGGCCAAAGAGACTGCAGATTTATTCCTTCAGCATGTATTTCGACTACATGGATTGCCCAAGAGTTTGGTCACTGACCGTGGATCCCAATTCACCTCTCGTTTTTGGAAAGCACTACAAAAACTATTGGGCATATACTCTCGTTTATCCTCAGCTCACCATCCCCAAACAGATGGACAGACTGAGCGCACCAATGCCATTTTGGAACAATATCTTCGCTGTTATGTAAACTACCAACAGGACAATTGGGCTTCCCTATTACCTCTGTCAGAGTTTGCTGGTCCCGAGATCAAGGTAGGAGATCGGGTTCTGTTGTCCACTCGCTTTTTGCCCTCCCACCATCCCTGTCGGAAGTTAGATGCCCGTTTCATTGGTCCCTATCCAGTGGTGGCGCAACTTAACCCTGTGACTTTCAAACTCCAACTTCCGCGCTCCATGCGCATTCATCCGGTGTTCCACCGTTCCCTGCTCCTTCCGGCGGATGGTGTACGCCCCGACGCGAGCCGGCCGGCCCCCGCCCCTGTTTTAGTGGACGGAGAGGAGGAATTCGAGGTTCAGGACATTTTGGATTTTCGCTTCCATCGCCGCCACCTTCAGTATCTCATTGACTGGGTGGGGTTTGGCCCCGAAGAACGCTCCTAGGAAGACGCTTCCTCAGTCCATGCCCCCGACTTAGTCCGCCGCTTCCATCAGGCCTACCCTTCCAAGCCGCGGCCCCGCGACTCTCGGGGACGGGCCCTGAATGAGGGGGGCCTTGGGAGAGGGGATAGTGTGATGCCTCATGGGCCTTGTAGTCCTGTTCCTAGTACTATCGTGGCAGATGAAGATGAAAACATGGGGTTTTCGCCGGTTCAACAAGAGCTGGAGTCCCTTCACCTGCCGGATGTTGATGTTTGCCCTCAAGAATTCAGTAAAACAGGCCTTGGGCATTACTCCCCAGGAAGGAATCTTACTCTAGAGACAGAGGAGTTAGAGAAGCAAATCGAGATGTTATTATTATTATTATTATTATTATTATTATTATTATTATTATTATGTTATTTGCAATATTTTTTCCCTTTTCAATTTCATCTTATATATCAATATATAATATATTAATATACTGTTTCTACATATAACTTGTAAGCCGCTCTGAGTCCCCTTCGGGGTGAGAGAGGGCGGGGTATAAATGTAGTAAATAAATAAATAAATAAATAGAAATGGACCATGGGAAAAGTAGCCTTGAAGTGCAATGTGCACCTTTCTCTCTAGACATACATACATACCAGGAAGGGCAAAAAGGAAAATTTCCCCAGTTTGTTTTCTGTTTCAAATATTTTAGCTTGATAAATATCCCGATGAACATCCTAGGCTTCTGTATGTGTGATCATATTCAAATGTTTTTTTGTTGTAAAATAGTTTATTGGTAGGGTACTTAAAGGTTTGTACAGACTTCGAGAACTGTACATGTAGGCTGCAAAGAGCAGTAGAGGGAATGGCTGCTTAACAACTAAGACAGCTCATGAAAAGTTCCCTGAAAAAGGGGGGGAAATTAAAAGGGGGAAAGATTAAAACCTATGATGAGGTGACATTTTTCCTAATTGCTGATAGGTGAGAGAAAACATAATTTTCAATGCTGCTGTTTCCCGTTATTTCATAGAATTTTCCAAATTTATTGCAAACTGTAACAACAGTAAAACCAACACACTCGACACCAAGGAATTCCCTTCAATGTATTGGTGAAACTGACAAAGCATCTCAATCCCTTTCCAATAATTCTTCTACAGTTTAAAAAATTCTCTAGATACATGGAGGACATTGATGGGAAACAACTGTTCACATCTGTTTTTACTGGCCTCAGACTACAGTACACATAATTAATGCTGAACTTTCCAGAGAAGTTGGAAGACTAAAAATACACATACATCTCAAGAACTTATTTGGAAATTCTGAATCGGAAGATATCTGAACCACTCTGCTGACTTTCATTGTATATTTTACATGGTGGAAACTGACCAACAGAAAACTCCACTGTAATAAAGGAACAAATCATGCAAACTCTTAGCTCTAGCAGTAATATAGTAGTTTTCCTCAAACAGCTTTAGCAAGTTGGACAAAAATTGTATTTGCTACATGGTTAGGGTTGAGATCAAAGTCTTTATTTTTTTGCCAGGTTTATCTGTGTCACTGCTTACATGTTCACCACATAAGTTTTACGACAATATGAGATTGTTGATAGTATTAAGAAGTAGGATAGGAAAAAGGATACAGAAAATTACATAGTGTGGCACCATTGGCTTGCACATATTTATTGCCAACTCCTTCAAGAAGAAATTGGAAAAAGCCACAGTTGTATGAAGGGTAACTGGACAGCACTAATCATATGTTGTCAAAAGATGTACTGAGTATGCACGCTTGACTAAAAAAGAAAAGGGGAGAAAACATGAAGGGATTTTTTTCTACCACAACAGAGAGGGCATCAAGCAAGGCTTCTGTTATTGTTGGAAGTGAACCTCACATAGAGCTCAACTTTTCTGTGACCTTACTCTGTGAACACCATTTCAATTTGTTAGTGCTAAAAATAAAACAATTGTAGCTGCAAAGGATTACCCACAATAAGAGAGGCAGCTGAGAGACATTCCTTAAAGCTCCCATTTGTGCACAAAGAGGGCTACACACTCTTGGGGAAAGCACCTCATCAGCAAGCCAGTTTTTCAACGTAATAGTAAAATAATGTAGCAACTCATCTGAAATGCAAGACAAGATATTTTATTTTACTAAAATCAAACATAAGAAAAAAAACTCATAAAGAATGTGATGTCTTTCATATTACTATTCTCTACTCATAACAAGGTCATGGATCCTGAGTATGGTCATGACAAGAAGCTTGTTATAAGTGGGTGGGATTTTCTTTTGCAAAAAAATAATATAATCAAGACAGGACATCAGTCTCCACGGTTATACAGATACCAGGATCAAAATACCACATTTACTTGAGTATGGTACGCTAGGAAGTGTAGTGTACACCTCCGTTTTGAGATGTGCATTACAAAATATTTTCCTCGCTGACTGTAATGCTCAGACAGAGGGTCTTGGCTTCCACTTGTTTGTTGTCCCTTCAATTGCTTTCCTGATCGTAGCAGGCAATGAAAAGGCCAACAGACAAACGGAAGCCAAGCCCTTTTACCAGACTTGTGCCATTCTCTGCTGACCTAATTTGTGAGGCCTTTGTGAATGAGGCCATCAAATCTATGTAATTTAGCCCAAAATTTAGCCCAAAAGGTGTGCATTAGACTTGAGTAAATACAGTATTTGAGTAGGCATGTGTAGTGAACCTTACCTATTAGGCCGAGAATGAAGCCTGGGAAATAGAGACAAGCCTCCATTTTGTTGAGGAATGCCAGGCAGCTGTCTTGAGTGTAGTTAGAAAGGGGGAGGAGCTTAGAGAGAGACTCCTAGGATTGGCCAACCAAAGCAGAGGGGAGGAGCCAAGTCTTAGAGAGAGAGAGAGAGAGAGAGAGAAAAGAGCTCCAGGCAGTTTTGTTTTGAGGTTTGAAGAAGGGAGTTCTGTTTTAGGGTTTGAAGAGAGCAGTTCAGTTTTGGAGTTTGGTGTGTGTGTGAGAGAGAACTAAAAGCTGTGGAAACTGACAGTCTAGGTCAGACAGTTTGGATCTCTTGGGGGAGATAACTCAAGGGATTTAATCTCACTACTGGGCTGGTTAATAGAAGGACTCTAGGTTAGAGTTAATTAACAACCCAGGGGAACTTGTGTCTATTCTCAGCAAATAGAGCAAGGGTTTTTATGACCAATAGATAGATTGGTTGGTTGGAACTATTTGAAACTAAGTGAAGTAATCTGGAACATATAACTAAGTTAAGCTGAAGAACGCCTGTAACCGATTACGCTTATGAACCTCTCTGAAGTAATTATTTGCCTGTTTTTAAGAAAATAAATTTGTATTCTATTTTCAACTTTCATGAGGATCCTTGGAATCCTCATGGACAACAAGTTAAACATGAGCCTACAACGTGATGCAGCTGCTAAGAAAGCCAACGGGATTTTGGCCTGCATCAATAGGGGTATAGTGTCTAGATCCCAGGAAGTCATGCTACCCCTCTATTCTGCCTTGGTCAGACCACACCTGGAATACTGTGTCTAATTCTGGGCACCGCAATTGAAGGGAGATGTTGACAAGCTGGAAAGCGTCCAGAGGAGGGCGACTAAAATGATCAAAGGTCTGGAGAACAAGCCCTATGAGGAGCGGCTTAAAGAACTGGGCATGTTTAGCCTGCAGAAGAGAAGGCTGAGAGGAGATATGTACAAATTCATGAGGGGAATTCATAGGGAGGAGGGAGCAAGCTTGTTTTCTGCTGCCCTGGAGACTAGGACGCAGAACAATGGCTTCAAACTACAGGAAAGGAGATTCCACCTGCACATCAGGAAGAACTTTCTCACTGTGAGAGCTGTTCGGCAGTGGAACTCTCTGCCCCGGACTGTGGTGGAGGCTCCTTCTTTGGAGGCTTTTAAGCAGAGGCTGGATGGCCATCTGTCGGGGGTGCTTTGAATGAGATTTTCCTGCTTCTTGCAAGGGGTTGGACTGGATGGCCCGTGAGGTCTCTTCCAACTCTACTTTTGTCAGGACCCAGACTGCGGAGCACCAATAACCATGCGCAGAGACCAGAATCTATCTAATATCTTTATTAAGGAAATATATAAAGTCAATAAAAATAAGTGTAGAATATAGTTCAGAAGTAGACCTTTCAGGAAAGGTCAAATATAGTCCAGGGAAACAATGTCCAATATGAGATATTAAAGTCCAAAGTTGTAATCCAATAACCGAAACACACACTTTGCCAAGCAAAGTGAGGGGAAAAGACAAGGTCCTTTAGTCCATGGAACTTGATGCAAGGCTGGAGAGCAATCAGATTCTTGGCAAACAAGGCTTGATTCAAGGCAACAAGAAACGAGGAACAAGAACAGGGTCCGTGGCGAAATCCGTGGCGAGGTCCGGGGAACAAGGCAGGGCTGGAACGAGAGCAAGGTCCTGGAAACTGGAGTAGCGTAGTCCACACACAATCTACTCCCGAAGCTGACGAATTGACTCCGCAAGGATTCCTTTGTGGCAAACACCTATATAGGATCTTGTTTTCCCGCCAAAGAACACTTTCTCTGGGGAACAAGAAACGAAACCTATTCTGTGTCCAGATGCAGGACTCCTTAAACTTTCCCAAGGGAAACAGACTTAATCATCTAATTGTCTGGCAGCAATCCTGGCGCTCCTGCGAGTCGCCTCCCGAGCGCTTCTATCTTGATTATAATAAAGGCGGCGAGAAAATGGGGGAGATTTCTGCTCAAGGCTTGTTTGGCTGACTTCTTGTGGGCAAACATCTTGCAGCTGCAAGGGCTCCAAATCCGGCAGAAACGGTGGGAAACCCAAGTTTTCCTCTTCATCTGTCACAACAGTACTAGGAACGGGACTACATGGCCCATGAGTCATCACAACTTTTCTATGATTCTATGGTGAAGAGGCCATCTGATTTAAAAATTCATGAACACAACTAAATGTAGAAGGGAGTGGAAGATGGAGGCAGGATAACTCACTAGTTTTTGCAGAAGCAATGGGACTCAGAGGAAGCAAACTGTTGCATTCTGATCAAATGGGGTGACATGTTTACATGTACTACCTTTTACAATTGTTATGTCACACTTTATTTTCAGCTTTAAATCACTACTTTTTATTTTCAGTTTTAAATCACTACCATACCATAATAAAGACAGCAGCCACCAATTACACCCAGAATTTATGATAGACATAGTAGTTTGATTGCTCTTTGGAGCCGAGTCCTATATTTTCCCTTAGTAATTAAGGAAGTAACAGGACATACTAATGAAACACTTGGTGATCAGAATATTTCAGGTAGATCATGATGAGAAAAGGTCTGTTGTAATCTAAGACATGTAGAAAAGATCATTCAGTGCCTCCCTAACTTTCCGAAGATTCAGATTTTTTAGCCTTAGATTTGTCTATGGCTAAGCTCTTTCAATTGTAGATATGGAACAGGAACCAGAGTAAGATGATACTTCAGATGTATGGGTACTGTTCTGGAAATAAATGGGAACTGTGTAATGGTCACTTTATTAATGGAATGCTTGAAGACCAGTGGGTTCTGGCCTTGTGAATTAGGAAAGACAAATTTAAATATCCAACTCCCCCAGAATTCCTATAAGGCCCACTATATTTCAGTTTCAAATCTAACAGTTTCTCTGTTACTCTTTTTTACTATGTTTATAACTATTTAATATGATTTAAAATAACTTAATATAGTTTGAAATTTAAAATCTATTGCTTTTAATTTGGATTGGAGGTCTATTTTAATGAAAATTACTCAAGGATTTCATTTGGCTATAAACAAATAAATGAAGTACCGTAAGTCTGCTAAATATGACAACACGATTTAATTGTTTTAATGGACATTTGAACCATGGGATTTAGTTATCAATGCTGTATACAGCTATAGTATACTAATGGCTCCATCTGGTGAACCAAAACAGTTTCCAGCTCTGATTCCATCACAGAAATGCAAAAAACCCACCACAAGTGAAGAAAGAATCTCTGGCAGGTTCACATTAGTTTTCTCCCTTCTTTTTCTAAAGGACAGACACTTATCCAGTGATCAGGTAATAAATTTACTGTTCTTATCTCCACTGCATGCCAACATATGCTTCATATGCAAAATGTATAAGGATTGTTAGGTATGTTCAGCTGTAGTGCCATAAAGTCATTACAGCAATTGTTGCAATATAAAGACAAACCTGAAATTGGGTATGGCTGTTCCTTTTTTGCCTGTATAAAAAGAAGTCATTATTTTGAATGCCTGAAGTTCTTTTCTATCTATTTTTTTTTATAGAAAGGGAAACACAAAAAATTGTTTTCTCTATAAAGTGAAATCCTGTCAGCACGGCTAATCCCTAGGGGAATCAAAAGTATAAGCCCCAGAACAGCAAACAAGTGCACGGTCAAAACCATGTAATCAAGATGAAGGCCTCTTCATACTGAGATTACACACCCCATTGCCTCCAATCACAACCAAGGACGACAGGAACGCAAGCTGAGAGTCGTCTGATTTTGCAAGGATTGACAAAGCATGGCTAACAACAATCCAGCAGAGAAAACAAGAACTGCATGGGATTTGAAAAGTCAGCTTTGTTTTTGTGCTTTGGATTTGAAGTTGATTAAATAATCGAAAAGGCTAGGCTATTAGGTCATGATTTCTATGTTACAGCTGTCCAGCTCAGGTTGACAGACACTCTGCAAGGCCTGTTGATTGAAGAAGAGAGGCAGAGGAAATCTCTGTGGTTAGCACAGCAACCGTCAATGGATTGTGAAAAGAGACATGATCAAAGGCAGAAAAAGAGCATTTAGAAAGCTTCCTTTGGTAGAGTTTAATGACATTGCATCGATACATATTCAGCAGTGGTCCTAACCACTACAATAAGTTTGCTAGAGAGTGTTATTGCTTTGCACAAAACTTAAATGGATTCTTCTGCAAGCTGGACATGTTAAAAGCAATCATGAAAGGTAAGATTTATTTATTTTTTACCTTTTGTTAAGAGAATTTGTCTCATTAAAAACAATAGCCTTAACAATCTTAGCAAATCCAAAGGTAGGTAAAGGTTTCCCCTGACGTTAAATCCAGTCATGTCTGACTCTGGGGGTTGGTGCTCATCTCCATTTCTAAGCCGAAGAGCCAGCGTTGTCCGTAGACACCTCCAAAGTCATATGCTTACTCTCCTTTTATTGGAGCCAACTGTTCCACACTAGGCAGAAAGTGGGACAGAAAGCACCTCTAGTTTTCTCATATAAATTTGAAAATACTATTCATTGAGGCAGTTCATATACTATTATTGAATTAAGTTTAAGAAATGATGTGCAGATAAAAACAGTTAATGGTCCCATGTAACAATTGGTAGATGCAGCGGTGAATTTAAATCTGTTTAAATATCTGCCATTCTAATTTTGGTTTTGCATTCAGTAACTACCATTTGACTAGACATATGAATAATATTTGACTTGAAGTTCAATCCTTTGAATGTTTAATAAGAAGTCTCACTGCTTTCTGTGAGACTAATTAGGCTTCTGCTTAGAAATTACTTATATTACTGATCACCTTTGTGGAACATTTATGAAAAAAAACTTTGCTTAACTTTCCACATGTCCACCAGGCATGTACAGTTATTGAACATAATTGCCTGGTACATAACTATCGAGTCCATGGATGTAGGCTATTTTATAAAATGTCTTAAAATCAGCAAAACCTTGTTTTAGGGATTTATAGACCATTTGGATCTTCTTTTACTTGAAATAAACATTCAGTATGTCAGGAAACACAAAATGGGTAACATACAAGAATAGGAACAAGTGGGCTCCTATGCACTTTACTCAGAGGTAATTCCTTTTATGTATTACTAAAACAGTAATAAAAATTAAGAGTGCCATACTGTGGAGTAACATAAGTCGAAGTGGAGATATTTTGAGACTTGTGAATAATTCTTTTAATTTTCCAGTTTGATCAACAAATGTCACAGTTATTCAATTCACAAAACTCATGTCACTCAAATGTGTATGTCTACCTATAGTCTAGCCCATTAATTTTATTGTTACCTTGTAATTCAAATTGGCATTGAAATAACTAAAATAAACTGAGCACTTGAAGTCAGGAAAACTCTCAAATGGTTAAGTATTCACTAGGACTGTTCTAACAGATTAATCTGATTGATGACATCATGATATGCAAGAAGCTGATTAAGACTTATGGACAAAAATGGGACCACTCATATTGATCAACAGATTAAATGCTTTCCATAAAAATTGCTAGTGTGCTTGACATTCTTGAGGAGTCAGCTAGTGCAAGTCAGAGGTCATCAACCAATGGATTTCATTCATCAAAGAACCTGAAAATGTATAATGAGGTTTCTTCAAAACATTACTACTGATAACACAGAATTTGAATTATATTAGTTGCCAAATTCAACAAAATGTTGAGTCCTCTAAATGTTCTCAATATATGTTTGAAATGAAATGAACTAATTTACTATATATTGTTTTGGTTGATGTAAATTTGGTAGTAGATACTTGCATGCTGACAACTTTATGGAAAGTAGTTCTATGTCAGATAGCATGCCCTCCAACATTTCATAGATGAAAATTGGGACATGTGTAGCCAAGAAACATCAGATCAAGATGGCAAATGTTAGTAATGAAGAAAAACAAAAAAAGCTAGGAATAGATTTAGGCAGTTTGCTTTTGTCTGGGCAGACTGGGAAAAAAGGATTGTGCCCCCTCCTCTCCCCCCAGCTGAGTCAATGAAATGCAAACCACTCTTGCACTCTGAACTCAATCTACAGCAGTTGGAGTATGCTGAAGACAAAGGGGGAATGTGGGAAGAGGAGAGATAGCTGAGAGTTTAAAAGTAGCTGAATACATGACACAAAAGATGATTAATTGGGACCGTTTGTGCCAAACTGGAACAGTCAGAGGGTGTGAGATAGACTTTAAATTCTAGAATCTTAACTTTGGAGGGACTACAAAGGCCATGTAGTCCAAACATCTACCATGCATAACTACAACATCCTGAAAAGTGCTTATCAACTTCAATGGGTATAACAGTGGTTTAATGCTCTACTCAAACATGGAATGATTCAGTCACAAATTGACTATTCAAACTGGACAGTGACACTATCTCAGCTGGTAGTGTTGTACTTGCTTATGGTTACCAACACACACCTTAAGCAACTACTTGTTAACATATACAAAGGATAAAAATGGAAAGATTCTGGCAACTCTATCTTCCTTTCTGTTCTGGCAACACCAGTAGAGGATCTAATGCCACCCATCACACAAAGAGTTTATTTCTTATCTTTGCTATCTTCTTCAGTATTCTGCACAGGAGAAATATTCTAATATTTAACTTGATCTGAAGTTCTTACAGGCCAATCCCCATACAAAATAATAAACCTACATAAATGTCACACAGAATTAGCAATTTTGTATTTCTAAAAGGGGAAAAACATTTCACCACTCCAGGACACTGCAATTAATCTGTCAGTGACCTTTTCAGAGTTATTGTGGGGCAAAAAACCCTTAAAGATAGATCAGAAAGACAATACTGTCTGATTTCATTACACTCATCCAATGAAGTGAGATACAGGTCATGCAAACCTACACTATAATAATTTTGTTAGAAGGTGCTATAGCTTCTATTACTCAAACTCTTTTCTTATTGTCTAGGTTCATTGCTGTTCATTTCAAGTTTCATCATGCTAGCAGACATGGCAAATAGTTGTCCTCCAAAATGCCTATGTCACCAGTTTTCAAGGACAGTGGATTGCCGGAATCGACGACTTACTGAAATCCCTTTACACTTACCGGTTGGAACTCACATACTGCTTTTATCAAATAATCGTATTCAGAAGATTAGTCAACATGCTTTCACTGATACATCAGCTCTAAAAATTCTGGATTTATCTAATAATTCCATCTCAGGTTTATTGCCTGGCACATTCAAAGACCTGCAAAATCTACAGATTCTAAACCTCACTAAAAACTATATTGGATATGTAGACAACAAAACCTTTAATTTCCTTCCACGACTAAAAGAACTGGATTTATCATTTAACAATATATTCAGTCTGCCAGGAACGTTAGGAAATAACACAAGGCACATAACTTTATTATCTCTGAAACATAATAAACTCCAAAAAATAGAAAGACTTCTACTGGAATCACTTCCAAATCTGAAAGTGGTTCTTTTCAAAGGTAATTTCTGGCAGTGCAATTGTGAAGTCTTTGGCCTTAAATTGTGGTTGGAAAGTTTTCTCTATAGAGGTAAGTAACCTTTCCTTATTTCATATATATCATACACCCAGGAAATATTTACTTATACAGTATGGTATCTGTATTACTATAGTGACCAAAAGTAACAAAAAGTGTTGTGGCACTTTAAAGACAAATAAATTTTATTTGGTTACCTCTTGAGCCTTATGGTGTTGTGGATACACCTGGAATACTGTGTCCAATTCTGGGCACCGCAATTGAAGGGAGATGTTGACAAGCTGGAAAGCCCAGAGGAGGGCGACTAAAATGATCAAGGGTCTGGAGAACAAACCTTATGAGGAGCGGCTTAAAGAGCTGGTTATGTTTAGCCTGCAGAAGAGAAGGCTGAGAGGAGACATGATAGCCATATACAAATATGTGAGGGGAAGTCATAGGGAGGAGGGAGCAAGCTTGTTTTCAGCTGCCCTGGAGACTAGGACGCGGAACAATGGCTTCAAACTACAGGAAAGGAGATTCCACCTGCACATCAGGAAGAACTTTCTCACTGTGAGAGCTGTTCGGCAGTGGAACTCTCTGCCCCGGACTGTGGTGGAGGCTCCTTCTTTGGAGGCTTTTAAGCAGAGGCTGGATGGCCATCTGTCGGGGGTGCTTTGAATGAGATTTTCCTGCTTCTTGCAAGGGGTTGGACTGGATGGCCCGTGAGGTCTCTTCCAACTCTACGATTCTATGATTCTATGATTCTGACAGCAAGGCTAGGAGATGTTGCTTGAAGGGCCAGCATTTAAGCTGGAGCCCAGCAGTGTTCAGTACTTTCTTTAACCAAGCTTGGAAGAAAAGCCTATGGAAAATACTTCTAATTCTTGGTCTGCAGAGCAAGTACAAGCAAGCTCTTCTGAGCAGGCAGTTAAGTGCTCCAGCTCATTTGGACCTGTAAAGGGGGAGGGGTCAACTTCACAGGTCCTTTAGGTTAGCAAAGAAATCAGCAACACTTGAGAAGCTATCATATAAGGTGATCAAGTGTGATACCTTGTTGCTTGCAGCAACTATAGCCTTTGAATCCATGACCCATGCTATTTGTGATCTCTGGACTGTGGACTATCTCTTCAGACTCTGGCATTTGAATTTTTGGATTAACCCTGGATTCTGGACTCTTTTGAAATTGGCCTTGGAACTTGAAACAGACTATCAGGTTATCTGTTGTTGTTGTCTCTCAGCTGGATTCTGTGGCTTTGCTTCGGACCATTTGATAACCTCCCATTTCTAAATGGGATATAGACTTCTGACACATGGCTGGATTGAAAAGCATATCATTCATGGGAGGGCATCGACCTGTACTAAAACAATTTAAATACCCTTTAACTAGACCATCCAGCTTGATCAGAACAATGATTCATAATTTTTAGAAAACTTACACCTTACTTAGGTTCTTTAGTATCTGGTATGGAGGTATCCTTCCTCTGAACATGGAGGTCTTGTTAAGCTACAATGAGTAATAGCCACTGATAGACCTATCCTATAATAATTAATCAAATTTTGTCAAACATCTGAAAGCATGGTGGCAAAAGGATTAATAATTGAACCTAAGAGATAAATGATGCATTAACTACTACCTTTGCTTAGAGTAACAAATAATCCAGACAGCAGTAATTCATACGACATATCCTATTGAAAGGAAGCCCTAGAGTCAATACTGTCATATTTCTAACATTTAGAAAGGTTTTGGAGTAGTATTAATGGACATTGACCACAGAAGAATATAACATTTTGCTTAATCCTAAAAATGTTTATTCAGAGGAAAACTCCTTAGCATGTTTAAGACTGATGCTTGAGCCTTCAGTTATAGGCACATTTATTAAGAAGAAAGACATACTGAAGTCCATGAGAAGATGTAGAATTAATCTGTAAACACAGATTTCACTGAGTTGCTATAAGTCTAAGTTGCCAGGATAATTGAGTGGTTCTGTGGTGTGGCAGATCAAAACAGTGTTTTGATTGCAAAGGGATGTGTGGTAGGAATGTGTGAGGAGTCCATTTTCACCAAAGGTTTGACACGCTTGACTTAGTCCTGCTGCTGTTCATGAGACACCATTTTTTTCACCATCTCTCTTTGATGGACAGCTGAAAATGAATCCAGGGGGAAATGTTCCCTATAAAAGTGTGCATATCTCACTAGTGCAAAATTTTGAATACAGAGACTTTAGTGAGGGTGTGTGTGTTTCCAGGCCAGGTGTATAATGTAAAATGTACATAAATGTAAAAATTAAGGACCTTATCAAATTGACAAGAGGCAGTGGGGTGATTCGTCAGCCTCCGTGGTGAAACTGCAGGGCAACGGGCAAATCCTGATGGCCCGCCTCACCCACCTTGTCCCTCACCTCATCCCATGTGGGGAAGTGTCAGTGCCCAGCTTCCCCCTGTTGTTTTCTATTCAACACAGGAAGCCTCCATTGTTGCGGGCCCTGCCTCCTATGATGCTTTGATCTCTCTTCAGGCACGGAGCCCCACTGGAAGTAGATCAATGTCATGTGATGGGATCCAGCAGGCTTCATGCCTGAAGAGAGGTACAACTGTTGCAGGATGGGCAATTTTGTCTGTCTGATGGAGTCCTTAGTAAAGAAAAGGACATTTCCTGTTCATGCTTAGAGAGAGACCAGCAGAGATGTCTTTGCGCATTTATAGTGTCAATACTGAATAGCAGTTATTATGGGCTACTCTCTAAAGTGAACACAGAAGGAGATGGGGGTAGGTTATTTCTGCTTCTTGTTGTGGGACATTGGCCCCTATGGCCCTGTTCAAAGCACTGGCTATGACCTATAAAGCTCTACATGGCCCACATTTTTTAAAGCCTGTATATATGAACCTGCCAATTTTTAATGACAATTCAATTAATTGGTGTAGGCCACAGACTGAGGAAAAAGTGGGGTAGTAACAATAACAGCAACAGCAACAACTTCTTAACTGTTACATGCTTGTGTGTACTGGTAGAATCCAAAACAGGGATCTTCAGGGATTCTATTTTTTTTGTAGAACAAAATCATTTATGAATAATTAAATGTGTCTTATTTGCTATATCAACCCAATAGATTCAAAAGATATCTCATAGGTATAGGTAGGTAAAGGTTTTCCCCTGACATTAAGTCCAGTCATGACTGACTCTGGGGGTTGGTGCTCATCTCCATTTCTAAGCTGAAGAGCCGGCGTTGTCCGTAGACACCTCCAAGGTCATGTGGCCGGGATGACTGCATGGAGCGCCGTTACCTTCCTGCCGTAGCGGTACCTATTAATCTAATCACACATTGGCATGTTTTCGAACTGCTAGGTTGGCAGGAGCTGGGGCTAACAGCGGGCGCTCATTCCGCTTCCGGATTTGAACCTGGGACCTTTCGGTCTGCAAGTTCATCAGCTCAGCGCTTTAACACACTGCACCACCACCAGGGGCCCATAGGTATACACATCGATAAATTAATTATTCTTTTTCCAAGTCTTTATACTGTTCTATTCTGCAGACATTTTAAATATGAAGGGAAATCAAGTTATTTCCAGTGCATTTTGGAGACAGCACATCTTGTGTATTCCACATATTTTTCTGGCACTTTTTTTTACTTACACAAAGCCAACAAATAGATCCTTTCTGTTAATTAAAATCAAACCTCTATTTGAATCTCTGTTGATCTATCCACACACACACACACACACACACACACACACACACTTTCTTTCCGTGTTGCAGCATCCCAAACAAACTTTGAATTAAAAAGAGAAATGAATATTCTGTATAATTAAAGGGGAAAAAACACAAGTACTGTCGAAGGCTTTCATGGCCGGGATCACAGGGTTGTTGTATGTCTTTCGGGCTGTGTGGCCATGTTCCAGAAGCATTCTCTCCTGACGTTTCGCCCACATCTATGGCAGGCAACCTCTGAGGATGCCTGCCATAGATGTGGGCGAAACGTCAGGAGAGAATGCTTCTGGAACATGGCCACACAGCCCGAAAGACATACAACAACCCAACACAAGTACTGCATGTTAAGCAAGTCAGCATAAACAAAATGGAGAAAAACCAGTTATTAACTATGCTGAAGGCACATTTCAGCAATACAGTTTTCACATGTGGTGAAAATGCATAGTGCTCTAGTTATGTAATTTCATATATAATTATATATATATATTGAACTTAACCTATATATAATGAACTTAACAGGACAGAGGAAGATCTTAGATTGCTGGAGCTATATTTTTGGGTCCAGTTTAGGGAGAAAAGCGGGATACAAATAAATTATTATTATTATTATATTCAAAATGTGCTGAGCAAGAAGAAATCAGCCATCATCCTACAATGGAAGAAGTAGAAAGCCTTATCTCTTTGCCAAAACCTTCCAACTATAGCAGCAGCACAGCTCCAAGTTTGTCTTACTTTCATACCATCGTGTAACATGATCTTATGCATCTGTGCTCAGAAATAAGTTTATTGTGTTCAATGGATTTTACTGAAAGTACTGGATCTAGTGAAAGTACAAGCAAAAGTGGGCACTTTTGGCCCTATTCAAGATTATTTGAAATGAATAAAAACCTTATCCAGGGAAGGCAAAAATTTTAGCAATGCATTTACTGTGGAAAACTCAGAGACCATGGGAGAAAGTCAGTTGGGCAGTGTGATGACTCATGGGCCTTGTAGTCCTGTTCCTAGTACTATTGTGGCAGACGAAGAGGAAAACATGGGGTTTTCGCCGGTTCAGCAAGAGCCGGAGTCTCTTCACCTGCAGGATGTTGATGTTTGCCCTAAAGAATTCAGCCAAACAGGCCTTGGGCAGAACTCCCCCCCATTTTCCAGGAGGGAAAATTATTCTAAAGATAGGGGAGTCAGGGAGGCTAATCGGAGAAGCCTGAGAATCGCTGCCAAACAAATGGCTGATTAGGTCTGCTTCCCTTGGGAAATTCTAAGGAGTCATGCATCTGGACAGAGTTGGGTTTCGCTTCTCGTTCTCTAGGGAAAGAGTTCTGTTGGCGGGAAAACGAGACCCAATATAGGTGTTTGGCGCGAGGGATTCTTTGCGGAGTCAATTGATCAGCTTGAGGAGAGAGATCGTGTGTGGACTTCGTAATCCCAGTTCCTTGCTTTCCGGATCTAGCTTCAAGCCTTGCCTTGTCTCACGGTTTTACCACGGACTCTGTTCATGCTTCATGTTCGTCTTGCCTCCAGTCACGGATCTAGTCAAGAATCAAGTTTATTTCCAGCCTTGTTGTCAAGCTTCATTGGACTTTAAAGACTCTGTTATTTCCCCACACTATTGCTTGGCAAAGTGTGTGTTTCGGTCAAGTGGATTAAAACTTTGAACTCTAATATCTTATATTGGACAATACATTTCTGGACTATATTTGACCTCATCTGAAAGGTCTGCTTCTGAACTATATTCTTCACTTGTTTTTATTGATTTTATATATTTCTTTAATAAAGATATTAGATAGAGACTGGCCTCTGTGTAAGGTTATTGGTGCTCTGCAGCCAGGGTCCTGACAGGCAGGGTCATTAAGAGATTTGCCCAGAATCTTGTATCAACTACAAAGTATACTTAGCTAGGTAGCTCTAAATGGTCTGTCACTGTCATAGCAATGACCCCCAAGGAACACTGTTTGGGAAATTATAAGGAAATGCAGGGTTTTCCAGTAAATGTGTTCTTGCAAGTATGTATATTTAATTATATGTACTTTATGATCATTTTGAAACTTTCTGGAGAAAGAACCAAGAATATTAAACCTTTAAAGCTTATTTGTATAAATACAGAAACATGGTTGAAGAGCAGCATTCAGACCAAGACTTGAAAGTCATGCAAAAACATCTATGCCTAGCACTCTTTGACCAACAAACTGTGCCTGTTTTCTTTCATGTAATAATTATACATGTGTATGCATATAAACTGGGTTAGAACATGGACAGAACCTACCAAAAACTGATCATGTGATGAAAGCCAACATATGGAAAGTTTAAAGTGGCTGTTATCCTATAGTAACAATGTTTAACAAATGACAATTCACTTGAGAATGAGCAGAGTAAAAGGTCAGTAGATCAGATTACATTGGCAGAATGTTTTACACTCAATAGTGACAAGCGGCAGATCTGAATTATAGTAATATGCCAACAAAATCTAGTTTCTGTAAAGAAGTGAATTATTTTGCAGTTTGATGGGCAGGAAAAAAATCATTTTAGAGTAGAATGGTCAATGGGCTGTTGATATGAAACTTCTTTTGTGGAGCCCTGGAACTAGAACTGTAATAAATTATTTTTTAAAGTAGAGTTCCATATTCTATGGCAATGATGTTATTGCTGGTAGTTCTTTTACTGTTACTATTTCCCCTTAGCTGAACTATATTATTTCCCAATAGCTATTTTCATATAAAGTGTATAAAGCAAGGGAACATTTATGCTGAAAAACAGATAACATGCAGTCTCTTGAAAAATTATAGAAATTTCCCCACATACTTCTAATATTGATGTTGTGCCTTCAAATCATTTCGAACTTATGGTAACCCTAAGGTAAACCTATCACAGGGTTTTCTGGAGCTGAAAGTTCACCAAGTGGGTTTCCATAGCATAGTAGATAATGTGTAATTTGCAGGGGGGAAATCAGTTCCCCCATTAGTTTGGAGTTTTAGATTTTTCAAAAGTACCACGAATTTAATAAAATGTTTTCTTTTCAGGAGGAATTAGTGATGCTGTAATCTGTTCTTCACCTGAAAACCGGAGAGGAAAAGATCTTCTCAAAATCCCTTATGAGTTGTATGGGATCTGCTCTCCTGCGGTTTCTCAAGTTTACCAGGCCAATATCCATCACTATTCTGACCACAGAAGTTCCCTGAAGCATGGCCACCCCAGTGAATATGGAGGAGATGGCAGCCGCTCACATTGTGAACCTAAGCCAAAGCCACGTCCTGTGAGCTTGCGACATGCATTAGCCACTGTAATAATAACTGGAGTGATCTGTGGGATTGTGTGTCTCATGATGTTGGCTGCTGCTGTATATGGCTGTGCTTATGCAGCCATGACTGCAAAATACCACCGGGAACACTCACCCCTTGGCAAGGAGACAGGGAGCCAAAGTGGGGAAAGAACAGTTTGAGAATTTGATTAAGATTTCACAAACAAGCATCCCCTTGATATAAAGTTGACTTACAAGTTGTGTTTTCATTTTCTCATATTTAAGTTTTTTGCATGCAGATAAACCTAAGAGAGAGCTGTGAAAGGATAAATCTGAAACAGCAGCAAATTGACTCCTTCAGCACATTATTTTATTATATCATATAAAAAAAGAAAGATGTTTGTACATAGCATAAACCTTCATAGATTCAGTATTTTATCAGATGCACCAGATGAAGTAGACTGAATCTATGAAAACTTATGATACAAACTTCAGTCGCTCACTGGTCTGAAATGTCCTACTAATATGCTAATGCAGACAAATACAGCTATGCTTCTGAATGTATTATTTGGGCTTTTCAAAAACAGTTGGCTGTGTATGTGTCCAACTATTATCAAGTACTCCATCCCTGCCCATGCAGGATGAGAGGTTTACTTAATAATTTTTAGAAATACTACTCTGTCCCTGAACATGGATACAAGGTTTCAGAGGAGCAAAATGTGTGTCATTTGATTCCCTCCCCCAAATCAACCTCACATAGCTGCGTGGGCATAATGAATAAACTCATGATCGGAGAGCAAAAGATTTTAAACCTCCACTTTGTGTATTATGGGAGAGACTGAAGGGCAGCAAAAATTAGAAAAATTAAAAGAACAATGCAGCTATTATCAATGTTTTCCTTTTCTTTAGTCCTACAAGTTACAATTAGATCCCTGCTGTGACAGTACCAAAAACAGGGTTGATACAGATGTAGCTGTTTGCTGCTTATGATAAGTAGTTATTTCTCACATTGTGCAGCAGCTAGTAAGTGAAATGGGAATCAGTGTGAGAGCTCACAAGAAGCTCTTCTAACCTTTGGCTGAAGTGCATGACTTTGGCACTGCATGCATATACCACCCTGTTCAATTGTGTACGAAGATGCTATTTATACATTCTTGAAATAATATAATATAATAAAAATAATACTGGATCCATGCTGGATTATCTCTGGAGAAGGATATTTTATTTTGTTACTGTGCTCTAAACTATATTTCCAGCAGTTTTATATTTTAACTGGTTCTATATGATCATGTACACTCAAATCTATAAGGAATGTATGATGGAAAAAGAAATTTAATTAAACTTTCAGATTTAAATAAAAGTTTGATTTATCATTACATTACAGTTGGTTGTCCCTTTAAGCAGCTCAAGTTGGAACTTTTTTAAACTAACAACAACCCTCTGGAGTAGGTTCGATAGAGAGAAAAAGTGATGGATTGAAATTTGTCCAATGAGGTTTCTTGCTAAAATGGACTTTTTTCATAGTTTATTGAGTTCAATTGGTCTCCTACAACTGTAAAAAAAAATTAATGAATTTCTTTGGCTTTCTGTTATAAATTCCTTCAGTTTCACACTTAGCCTCATAAAATATGTCATTTCATATCCTAAATAACTGTTACACATATATCTAGGGTTATAATTCTTTATTAATTTTTTCTTAAAGGTTGCAATTAATAATTTCAGCAATTTTCTCCCCCCTATGAATAGGTTTAAAAACAACAACATAATGCACTTTTCAAAGGCTATTCACAATTCAGGACATATTCTGCTCAAAATTCGCATGGTTGTTTGTAGAGAAAACAACATTTCCTGTGCAGGGGAGAGCATTCCATGTGAGGAAAATAATGTTTCAACACTGAAATATTCATTCCTGTAGAGAAAGTGCTGTTTTATGTAGGGGAGAAAAAAGGCTGTAATTCGAGGGTTTTCCTGCACAAAATTCACAACACTTGCTTTCTAATTTTTTTGAATTTTTAAAATTATTCTTTGTGTCTCCATTGAGGCATTTAAATTAAATTTCTCTTTCTATAATGCTATACCAATGTCATTGTTTTGTTATGTATTGAGATGTTGTGGAATGACTGAATGGAAGAGTTCAATTATTTTAGCCAGACAAGGGTTTGTCTTTTGCACTTTATTTTTCCTTTCAGCAAACAATATGCCTTTAACTGTTTCATCAAAATTAAAGAATTTTACCATCAAACTATCTTTTACTGTTAAACATAGTTGCTTAGGATAAAACAAGGCAGTACAGTTAGGCGAAGAATTCTGGTCTTAATTGCAAGGGAAGTCATGCAAAAGGGGGAGAAAACATACTTCATATATATGCAATTAGCTTGTCACTCATCACTAAACTGAGATAAATTAGTTTAAACACAATCGATGTGTGCCAAAGGTTCAGTCTTCAGCTTGTCTCCTTAAAAGTAAGTAGCTCTGGGAAAGATTTTCTCACAGATGTGGGACAGTCATTGCCAATGAGAACCAAAACCCAAAGGCAGGAAATACCTTTATTAGATATTAACTAAACTACTATTAATTAAAACTCCAAATGTATATCAGCTATCAATTTTTCCAGAGCTGTTTATCAGATGAAGTGGCATGGATGGAAAAAGGAGCAGAGAAAAGAGAAGTCCACAATTTTGGTGAGATGTTGTTGCCAAACACAATACTTAGATGGAAATTTCAGATCAAATGACTCATTGGTAGGTGTGCAGTTATCAGATTATACCCAGCAGTGAACACTGGGCTGGGGTAAAAATAGGGGCTCTCAATTCCTGAAAATAAGAGTTTTTTTGTTTTTGTTTTGTAATCTAGGGATCACCAGCTGGGGAATAAATGTTAGGTGATTGCAAAAGATGCCATTGAATTCAATTTGTAAGAATTTCTTTTACCTAGTACAACACCAAATATTCATCTCCAGGATTGCTGCTACAGGTTCTGTACTGTTTTAATGTTCTGTGAAAGTTTCAAGTATGTAGCTCGATGTATATAACTTTCAAATATGCAGCTTATATGTTTTTAGATAGTCTCATAGCAGTATTGCCTGCTTGTGGATTTTAGTATGACTGTATTGTCAAAGACTTTCACGGCTGGAATCACTAGAGTGTTGTGTGGTTTCTAGGCTGTATGGCTGTGTTTTAGCAGCATTTTCTCCTGACGTTTCACCTTCATTTGTGACTGGCATCCTCACAGGGATCAGGTGGCGATAAAGGAAATGGAGTGTATATACTTGTGGAATGTCCAGGGTGGGAGAAAGAACCAATGTCTATTAACCAAATGTGAAGGGTGCAATTGCCAAGCCTGGTTTGTAAATGTTTGAGTGGGATTAATCCATTAGCATGTGAGTAATTGAGAAGACTCAAGCAAAAACAAATTGCTACAGTCTGTTCTACTTTGTCTGTTCTTCCTTATTAATAGCTTCTATCTTGGCAACACATTCCCCAGTCTTGATCTGAAATATTGAAGGGTATGTGCTACATGCCAAAATATGGAATCTCCTATAGTGATTCCCTGGATTTGTTAAAACACAGACAGAAAATGTAACTCATTTTCTCCTTTCCATGGGTCTAGACAGAAATGCCTGACCAGTAATTTTGGGATGTCAGCAAAACTGTAGTGTTTAAAATCTGACAGATATTATATAGCTCCATAGTGCTTTCTATGAAATCCTATGTTGACGGCTTCCTAGCAGATTTAGTTGCCATTATATTTACAACTCGAATATTAGCTTCTTTGTACCCCTACCTGGGCTACATAAATCTCAGATAACCCAAATGCAGTTTTGAGAAACTGACATTAAGATTAAAGCACCTGTTGTTTTCATGAGCCAGTTTATATAATAAGAAACTATTTTTGGTTGTAACCTGTTACCTTATAAAAAGAAAGTGTTTGATGGCATTCAAACCAGATGGCCAGCATGCTATCTTGAATGAGATATAGGCATTGCATCTGTTATACATTATTAATGCTCTGTAGTTTTTCCTGTTCTTTAAAGTGTTCAGTCTTCACATAGTATAGAGTTATTAAAATTTTCAAAAATGATAGGCATGCATTATATGAATGTGTTCCTTTATTAGCTCTAATTAACACATATTCTCTTTAAAATGTCCACTTAAAAAAAACTTTATGTTCATGATAGTAACTCAACAGATATTTGAGCAATGTGTCTCACAAAATAAAACAGACATAAGAGTCTATTTGTTTATCATATGTATATACTGCCTTTCTTTTTAAAAGGCGGAGTACAACAGAAGAAAATACCTAATAAAAATGAATCCCCTTAAAACTCACAAAATTTACCAAACCATTAAATTAATTTTAAATGACAAATCACAAATCTTTGTCTGAATACCTTCCCTAAAACCAGTGAGAACGGAGACAGACAGTAATTCTGCATGGAATGCATTCCACAGTTTGGGAGTGACACAGGAGAAGGCCTCTCCCATGTGTTCATGAAGGAGGTTTCTTCAGGTAATAGCTTCGAAAGATTACTTCTGAAGATTTTCATATGTGGTCAAGTTCACAACACCAGAAATTCTTTCAAAAACAAGGCCTTAAACCAGTCAAGATTTGAAACCAACACCTTGAATTGCATCTGAACAACTAATGGCAAATTTGAAAGAGCTTTCACAATCAGGTAATGTGCTTCTTATCTACTGCATTTTGCACTCATCATCATCATCAATTTATTATTCCTCTCTTTCTGCAGCTCAAGGCAGGGTATCACATCATTAAAACAAGAGATAAAACACTATTAAAACATATAAACAAGATGCATAGACTTAAAATGCAAGTAAAAATCCAGTGATGAAATGCAGATTAAAATTTACAAGTTAAAATTGACTGTTAGGCCTGCCGGAAGACATGGGTCTTCAGTTGTATTTAAAATTCTGACAGCTGTTATAGCTGTTGAAGCACTTCCAGCAGGTCATTCCACAGTCTTGAGGCAGCTGATGAAAAAATCCTCTGGATGACAATTGCTACTTGGATTCTTACTGGCTGGAGTAGCTGCCATCCAGAGGACCGCACTGTCCAGAGAAGATTGTACAGGAGAAGGCGATCTTGTAGGTAACCTTGATCGAAACAATGTATGGCTTTAAAGGCCTAAAACACTTTGTATTTTGATGGAAATTAACTGGCAACAAGTGGAGTGACTTTAGTATGTGTGTCATGTGATCATTTCTAGATCATTTGTGTAACCAATCTGGTTGCCATCCTTTAAACTAAGTAGAGTTTCTGAACTTGGTATAGAGGTATCCCAACGTAAAGCGCATTGCAGAAAGTCCAACCTTGAGGTTACCAGTGCGTGCACTACCTAGGTCCTCTGACTCTGGGAAGGGGCACAGCTGACATATCAGCTGAAGTTGGCAGTAATTACTCCTGAACATCATATCTACCTGGGCTAATATTGGAGAGACAGATCCAGGACATTCCCAAGCTGCAAACACAGTCTTTCAGGGGGAGTGTAACCCTATCCAGAACTGGTTGACACACCTCCACCCACAGATTGGGACCCTGGATGGCAAGCACCTCTGTCTTATTTGGATTCAGTTTCAATCTGTTTTTCCTCATCCAGCTCACTACCTGGATTTTCCTAATCCAGGCATTTATTCAGAAGAGACATGCCATTTTTAGCTAAAGCTGCCTTTGAAAGCATGGAGAACTAGATTTGGGTGTCATCAGTGTATTGATAGCACCCTGCCCATGTCTCTGTATGATCTCTCCCAGGGTTTCATGTAAATGTTAAAAAGCATAAATGATAGAATGGCATTCTGTAGGATGTATAACAAGCTCATTTTTGAGGAGCAGCTATCCGCAAGCTTTATCATCTGGAACCTGCCTGAGAGGTATGACCAGAACCACTGAAACACAGCACAGTGCCTCCAACTCCAAATTCCCCCAGGCATTTCAGAATTCCACTATGGTTGATGGTATCAAAAGCCGCTGAGAGATCTAGAAACACCAATAGGGACACACCTGTCAGTGTTAAGACAGAGATCATCCACTAACATTTTTCTGGAAGCATAGCCGTACACAGAAGTCATTGTGGTAACCAAGATGTGATGTGACAAAGATATTGATAACTTTTGTCCAAGTCAGGCTAACTCCAGAAGGGCAGTAGATGGCAGACCAAATGCCATTGTATTTTGATACAGAGCATTCATCTGAAATTCTTCACATCCTTTCTGTGATTTCTGAGCTCTGTATTGAGTTTACTAGTGTAACACAAGAACATGCAGTAATGTATCCATTACCCAGTAACAGTCATTCTAAATTGGGTGAATGTACTGGCCAAAAGCTTTCGTAGCAGATTAAATACAGGTCTGTTTGCAAGTTTACAGACCTTATGACTGAAATCCCTAGACTTTGGGATAAATTGTGGTGGTACAGTTCACTGCTCTGCAATGATTCATATCATAAAGTCATAAAGCTCTTTGGCATTTGATGATTTTGGTTTGTAGCATGCATGCATATAACTTCTGCATCCCTATCTCTCAAAGACCAGAGAAGACTTTCTTGCAAATGTAAAGAGAAATTACTGTTCCAGGAGAAGACAAGACTGATCTTAAAACTATCAGTGATATCACTCATATCCATGAGATTTATGTAGCGGAATTGTACTGTTTCAAATGTATTTGGTGATCTTTATTACGAACATTTAAATGTATTCAGTATTTATTCATCACCTTTCATGTCTAAAACAACAGAAAGGAGGGACATCTGGAAAAGCTTGGCTACAGTGGATATCTCCTGATAGTGATTTATTACAAAGAAAGAAAGGATTATTTAAACTGCAATACTAATTACAAAATGAAAATAATATAATCATTCATATTATTTACAGTATTTATAGAAACAAAAGACTAATGTGGTTAAACTACCATTGACCTTCAGTAGGTAGGTAGGTAGGTAGGTAGGTAGGTAGGTAGAAAGAAAGAAAGAAAGAAAGAAAGAAAGAAAGAAAGAAAGAAAGAAAAAGAGAATCTACCTCAGGCCCTGTTCTTGCACATGCTTCACACACAGAAAGTCAACTGTGACTGTGTATCTTGGACTGCGAAAACAAATTCAAAATGTATGCTTATGTTAACATTTTAGTGGCGAGCAGTATGGCCCAGTTCCACCAAAGCATCCCTTCCTTCAAGTAAGAGCAAAGCAGGGCCGGCCCAACATGGAGGCCACTGAAGCTCCCGCTTCGGGCACACATTCCCCGGGGGCACCGTCGAGGTCCCCCCCCCGGCGGGGACCATGGGCTCGCTTGCCGCCGAACAGGAAGGCCTGTTCGACGGTGAGCGAGTTCTCCCGCTGTAGCCTGCCGGGCTGGGCAAGGCCAGCCGGGCCAGGGCGAGCGGCGCAGGAGGCGGGGTCACGTCTGGGCGGTGCCCTGCCTTCCGTGTCGTGCGGCCACGCCACACGCCCTGGCTCCGCCTCCCACGTTGCGCAAGAGGTGGGCTCAGGGCGCGCTGCGTGGGAGGCGGGTCCAGGGTTGGCCCTGCCTCCTGTACCACTCGCCCTGGCCTGGATGGCCTTGCCCAGCCGGCCAGGCTGCAGCGGGAGTACTTCCAGGCCACAGTGAAGGCCCAGCCAGCCTGGCTGGGCCTTCGCCGTGGCCTGGAAGGACTTTCCCACTGCTCCCGAGCGGTGCGGGAGGCAAGGCCCTGTCTGGGAGGTGCCCTGCGTCCCACGACACGTGCCCTGGCCCTGCCTCCCACGCTGCACGAGAGGTGGGGTCAGGGCGAATGGCACAGGAGGCGGGGCCAGGGTTGGCCCCACCTCTCACGCCGCTCGCCCTGGCCTGGCTGGCCTTGCCCAGCCGGCCAGGCTACAGCGGGAGTCCTTCTAGGCCGCGGTTGCTGCGGCCTGGAAGGACTTTCCCACTGCTTCCTGGCCGGCTTGGCCAAGGCGCACGGGCCAGGAAGCGGGGCCCCGTCTGGGCGGGGCCCCACCTCCCACGTCGCACGGCCACGCCCAGCATCTCATGCTGCGCGAGAGGCAGGGTCAGGGTGCGGGAGGCGGGTCCAGCTCTGGCCACACCCCACCTCCCACGGCACATGGTCACACCTCCCGCGGCATGGGGGGGTGCATTTTTTCCCCTGCTTAAAATTACCTTGGGCTGGTCCTGGGACAAAGATATGCAGGAAGGAAAGTTATACAATCCCCATTGTTTGATTTTGCATGCATGCCTATTTGCCTTGTTTGATAAATTAACACCCTGTAACTATTGGCTCTCCAAAGGCATGGTGGGACAATTTCCACTATCTAGTTAACCTCTGACCATGCTTACTGGGAGAGCTGATATCTATAAATTGATCCCCTAGGGGAGGCACAAATGTGCCTCATCCTTGCTGTACTGTAAGAAGAGTCTGAATGAGAGAGTGTGGGTATTCTAAACTAATCCTCATTTCTGCAGTTTTGAAGATATTGGCCAATGATTGTGGAACAGACTTTGCCAAAATAGAATGACAGCTTTCATAATACCTGAGCCACCACAACTGAAGTAACTGCTATAGAAAGGAGATTGAAAACAGCCTAGAAAGACAGACAAGAACTTCCAGGCATCCAGGCAAGACAAGTTGCACAACTCCTTGATCTCTATTTCTATAGCAACACTTGTATCATTGCAGAGGTTGATTTACTTGTTTTACAACTTTTCATTCTGTCAAATTCATCTCACTGCATACTGTATCACAACTGAACTCCTAAACAGATATACAAGGAAGGGTTACTTCCTGGATGCTAAAACGTATCACATACTGCTGACCGTAAGTAAAGTATTTTGTCTATTTGTCTGACTTGATCACCAAAGGGTGTCTGTGAACAGTTACTGAAATGTGGGCAACTGGGCAAGTCTGCTTCAGCAAAAACAATGAGGCACCTTATGACTTACAATGAAATTATCATAACCTTTTGTGGCCTGCAGCCTGATTTATCAGATGTGAGGAATTTTAATCTAAATGGGCAAATTTTCATACTACGCATGCTTGGATAAAATGGTGAGGGACTGTCGTCTTTGAAAAGTCATTATTGAAGAGTTGAAAATCTGTCTTAAAGGCTCTGAAGTATGACCCTGTAGAATTACTACCTGCTACTTACATGAGGCAATTTACATTACACAATAGAATATTATAATAATAATAATAATAATAATAATAATAATAATAATACTTGATTTATACCCCGCCACCATCTCCCCAACGGGGACTCGGGGCGGCTTACGTGGGGCCATGCCCAGAACAGTACAATATAGCAAAATATAAAACAACATATCATAATACAATTAAACAATACAATAAATAATCATATACAATGCAACACAAATATATATATATAACAGGGCGGGCCGCATGAGACACTTAATTAAAACTTGGGGTGAGAAAAGGATAAGAATACAATCACGGAGAACAGGGACATAAGATAAAAACAATCTAGAGGATAGATGTTGGGGGAGTAACAAAAGAAGTGTGTAATAGTTACTCTCCGAAAGCACATTGGAAAAGTCAGGTTTTTAAATCTTTCCTGAAGGCTAAAAGAGTGGGGGCTTGCCTAATTTCGATGGGCAGTGAGTTCCATAAATGGGGGGCCACAGCAGAAAAGGCCCTCTCCCTTGTTCCCACCAGGCGGGTCTGGGATACAGGCAGTGGCGACAGGAGGGCCTCCCCTGATGATCGAAGAGATCAGGCAGGTTTATGGTAGGAGATACGGTCACGATGGTAGGTGGGTCCCAAACCGTTTAGGGCTTTATAAATGATGGTCTGCACCTTGAATTGGGATCGGAAAGTGAACGGCAGCCAGTGGAGCTCCTTAAACAGGGGAATAGATCTCTCCCTGTAACTCGCCCCCATTATTAATCTGGCAGCCGAGCGTTGGACCAGTTGTAATTTCCGAGCCGTCTTCAAGGGAAGCCCCACATAGAGCGCATTACAGTAGTCCAGTCTAGAGGTAACTAGGGCATGGACCACCGTGGTCAAGTCAGACTTCACGAGGTATGGTCGCAGTTGGCGCACAAGTTTGAGTTGTGTGAAAGCCCTCCCGGCCACCGCCGACACCTGAGCCTCAAGCGTCAACGCTGAATCCAGGAGGACCCCCAAACTGCGGACCTGTGATTTCAGGGGGAGTGCAACCCCGTCCAGCACAGGTTGCCACCCGATACCCCGATCAGACGAGCGACTGACCAGGAGAGCCTCTGTCTTGTCAGGATTGATCCTCAGCTTGTTCCTCCTCATCCAGTCCGCCACAGCGGCCAGGCACTGGTTCAGCATCCGAGGGGCTTCCTTGGATTCAGATGGAAACGAGTAGTGGATTTGCGTGTCATCCGCGTAGAGATGGCAACACCCTCCAAAACTCTGGATGACCTCTCCCAGCGGTTTCATGTAGATGTTAAATAGCATGGGGGATAAGATAGACCCTTGCGGGACCCCACAGGTCAATGGCCAGGGGTCCGAGCAGGTATCCCCCAGCTTCACCATCTGGGAACGGCCCTCCAGGAAGGACTGGAGCCACTGCAGAACTGTGCCACCGAGCCCCATCCCGGAGAGCCTCCCCAGAAGGATACCATGGTCGATGGTATTGAAAGCCGCTGAGATGTCCAGGAGAACCAGCAGGGTCACACTCCCCCTGTCCAGCTCCCTGCGGAGGTCATCCACCAAGGCGACCAAAGCCGTCTCAGTACTGTGCCCAGGCCTGAAACCAGACTGTGAGCGGTCCAGAAAATCAGTGTCATCGAGGAACTCCTGGAGCTGCGTGGCAACCACCCGCTCCAGAACCTTGCCCAAAAATGGGAGGTTGGAAATTGGTCTGTAGCTGCTACATACAGATGGGTCTAAGGAGGTCTTTTTTAATAGTGGTTTTACCACCGCCTGCTTAAAGCAGGATGGAACTGACCCCTGGACCAGGGAGGCATTTATAATAGCCACAAACCAACCCAACAACCCATCTTTGGCCAGCTTAACCAGCCAAGAGGGACAAGGATCCAGAGCGCAAGCGGTCGCCCTCACAGACCCAAGAATCCCCTCCACGTCATCAGGAAGAACAAGCCGGAAAGAATCCCATAAGATCGAACAGACAGGTACCTCGGTTACCTCCGCTGGAACTACAGTTAAGCTGGAATCCAACTCATGACGTATCTGAGCAACTTTGCCTGCAAAATGGTGTGCGAAATCGCTGCACCGAGTTGCCAAGTCATCAGGAAGCCCCTGGGTCTCAGGAGGCCGCAGGAGCTCCCCAACAACTCGGAACAACTCCGATGGCCTGTTGGCTGCAGACGCTATGCAGGCAGTCGTGAAAACTTTCCTGGCTGCTCGCAGAGCCACGGAGTAAGCCTTAATAGCGGCTTTAGCCCGTGCTTGGTCAGACACATCCTGAGATTTCCTCCAGATGCACTCTAGTCCCCTCCTCGCACGCTTCATCACAGCCAGCTCCTCAGTGAACCAAGGAGTCGACGTGACTCTACGCAGCGAAAGGGGACGTTCGGGAGCGATCGTGTCAAGTGCCCTTGCCAACTCGCTGTTATAACGATCAGCCAGGACATCAACAGGATCGCCAGTCTCCAGAACAGGAAGATCCCCAAGAGACCTCAGAAGTCCATCCGGATCCATCAGCCTCCTGGGGCGGACCATCTTAATGGGTCCACCACCCCTGCGAAGGTTAGAAGCCACGGCGAAACTTAAACAGATCAGATGATGGTCAGACCATGACAATGGAAGAATATTTTGCTCGTCCACTCTGACTGTCCCACCGTCCACAATAAAAACCAGGTCCAACGTGTGTCCCGCCTGATGTGTGGGCCCAGATATAACTTGAGTCAGCCCCATGGTCGTCATGGCAACCATGAAATCCTGAGCTGCACCTGTCAAAGTGGTCTCGGCATGAATGTTAAAGTCCCCCAAAACTATGAGTTGTTGGGAGACCAGGGCCGAATTGGAGACCACTTCTGCTAGCTGGGACAGAGAGACTGCTGGGTCGTGGGGTGGATGGTACACCAGCAGAATCCCCAAGCTGTCTCGGGCTCCCACCTTCAGGAAGACACACTCAAACCTCGAAGACTGCGGAACGGCGCATCTGATCAGGGCGATGGACTGCCGAAAGATCACCGCGACTCCTCCTCCCCGCCCCCCAGCCCTGGCCTGCTGATGCACCCCGAAACCTGGTGGGCACAGCTGGGTGAGATTCACACCACCCTGCTCGTCCAACCACATCTCGGTGATGCATGCCAGATCCGCCCCCTCATCCAGGATCAAATCCTGGATAACAGCTGTTTTACCGTTGACGGATCTGGCGTTCAAAAGCAGGACCTTAAGGCTGGGAGGTCTGTCCTGAAGACTACCACACCTATTCCTCTCCAGGGTTGCAAAAACTCTGTTGCGCTTCTCCCTGGGTCGAAAGTGACCGTTCTTCCTTCTCCCCCAAACCACCTCAATGAGACCCTGCCCGTGGAAACCCTCTTCCCCCTGGAGAGTTGACATATTGAGATTGCCCATTAAAGGGGATAGTCAGCTGTCCTGAGATAGGAAATCACCAGCAATACTTGATTGTTTAAAGGAGGAGCCTATCTCCGCTGGTGTAAGAGGAAAGGAGTCATCTAACAGATTATCATCTAGCGTGGGAAGGGGGCTAGGCACTAATGATGTCGGAGAGCGGGACTGAGAGGTAGCATAGACATGGCCTAAAATTTGGGGGATCTTGTCTACCAAGATTCAGCCTGATGTCCAAGGGGCGAATCAATGGGTCTACTAGTACCCTCCTGAGAGTAATGCCCCACTGTTGTAGTTTGGGCCTATACAAAAACAATTCCTCCATTAGCGTTCTATCTTCCAATCCAATGAGAAGACAAATGGAGCGGTTCCAGGACTGATAGTCTCTACGAAGCCAGTCGATAGTCTTGATCTTCACTTTCGACCAGCTTAAAGATAGAATTTGTGAGAGAGATGTCCGGACCGATGTCCGAATTTGTGAGAGAGATGTCCGAATATAACACTATAGCAGCAACCCAACATTCCCTCAATGTAGCATGACAGAACCCGACTGGCGATCGTCACACAGAGGACCTTTTCATTGGCTGCCCCAAGACTGTGAAATGGCCTGCTGGAAGAGGTTCAACAGCTAAATCAGAATGTAACACAACTTAAGACATATATTTTAAATTGTGAATTTTAACCTGTATTTTATTGGTGAATTTTAATTTAATCGGCATTTTACCTGTGTATATTTGTTATATGCATTTTAATAGTTGGTTTTATCTCACTGTTTTAACCATATCGTGCTCTGCCTTGAGCCTCAAGGGTAATAAATAAATTGTTGTTGTTGTTGTTGTTGTTTTACATAACCCCATGCAGAACAACAACATTGCAGAGCACATGCTAATGAAAGGGTACCATTGTACAGTGTTACAGCGAGTTAAGAGTTTAATTCATTCCATAACTGAGCTCTTAACTGAATTCTCAAAGTGAATTTTCCCATTGAAATGCATTAAAATGCTATTAATTTGTTCTGCCCCCCAAATCCCCACCCCATTTTGGTTAGATGTTTTTAAATAAGAAAATGTACTTTATAAATAAAAATGTATAAATGCATATTCACACAGAACAATAAAAAATAAAGATCAGTTTTAAAATGGTAGAAGCACAACATTGTGGCAAGGAAGCACAAAGCACAAAATGAAGAGGCAGAAGCATCATTTTCTTCATACTCAATCCAGCCTCCCTCCCTCTCTTGCTCTCTCTCCCTCCCTCTTTTCATGAAGCCAAACATACCAGGAACCACACAAAATCAACTAACTCAAAGTCCCTCAAAGCACACACGAACAAATCAGACAGCAATCTCTCAAAGTGGACAAGAGCATGAGGCATGGAGGCTGCTCCCTTGAAGCCCTAATACCCCTGTACTCTTGGGCTAGTGCTTCCTTTGGTGCTAGCTTTTAACTCAAAACACTGCTCGCATATCAAACCAAAACCCAGGTCGAGCAATGGTTCTTAACTCAAAATGCTCTTTAGATAGGACTCTAATAAGTCAAGGTTCCAGTGTATCATGCACATGTGCAACAACAATGAGTAATGCACAACTAAATTCACAACACCACTGCAGGTGCAACTCTTTTTCTGCTACAGTCAGCAAACAATTCATCCAGATGCAAAATGCCAGCCTATGATTCCACTTTAACTCCTATGGTTCTATCCTGTGGAATCTTGGAATTTGTAGTTCAGTCAAAGACAAGAACTACATATTCTCTCTGGCTGAGAATTCTAATCACCCCTCCCTAAACTGCAAATCCGAGAATTCCAATGTAGCTAAAGTGGAATCACAGTGTTATAACTGTGTGGTGTGAAAAAGATCCCAGAAGAAAGGCAGAGAAATATCTTGTAAGGAGACTTGTAGATGCCTTGCATTTAATCTCAGCCTGTATTAACTATAAACTGGCTGGTTTTCACATTTCAGTTTAACGAGGTCCACTTTAACAAATCATGATTGTATCACTTTACTGACTGTGAACCAGTAGTCTGCACAAAAAGCAATTGCACTTTGGGTGGCTGTAGTAGTAAGCAGTCCCTTTCCAGATATCATTAGAAATAAGCATATAACCTCATGCACAATATGACACATATGGCTGCAGTCCTGCTAATTAAAAGGTAAAATAGCTGAACAAGACTTCATAATCCACACTGATTTTGTATGTGTTGATAATTATCCTTTAGGTTATGCGAAACCAACCTCTACCAGCTTATAAAAAGTTTCCTTTGTTCAAGGCATTCAAAATCAAGCCTTTTAAGGACCAGAGGCCTACACTGACCCAGACATTCGGTCATTAAATGGCACTTTATTGAACTTTCTTCCCAAACAGCCTTGAAATGAACATTTTTATAGGCAGCCTAAGGAGCATAAGAAAGCCGAGCCTGTTTACAATATTGATGAAGAAAAGATACAGCAATTTTACCTGCTACCACTGGAGATTTTCTGTCATCTAGAAGCTGAATAGAAGTACTTGCTGTCACCACATTGCTTTTGTTTGCTGTTTCTGCAATATTAAAAGCAATGACTATTAAAATCATGTTGTGATATGGCTTATCTTAACTATTGTTGACATGTTCTGACACCAGCAAAGAAAATCACCAAATATTCTCACGACTTAGGCAGAGAAAGCATGGATAATTCAAATATCAAATCTCATATCTAAACAACAGCTCAGAGAAATCTGGCCTCAGGGCTATGTGATGATTTTTAAATGATATTGTGTGCTGAATCTATCTTGGTGAAATGCTGGACAAGAACTGAAGAGACAATATTTTCAAATCTTAACTCATCTATGAAGCTCACTGTTGATCTTGGGTCAATCATCATCTTTCAGCCTAAACTATCTCATAGGATCTTTATGAAAGACAGAATGGAAGGACACTATTGTAGAACGTGACCGTGAAAATTCATTGGATCATAACTCTTATCAGTCCTAACCAGCAGAGATAGTAGTCAGGGATAATGAGATATATAGTCACACACTTGGCATTTTAGTTGTGAATTGATGACAGTTTTATTCACAGATGTTTTAAAATTGTATTGTTTTGATTTTATGCTATATGTGTTGACAGGGGTTGTTGCTATAATTTTATGTGACTTTGTTTTATACTCATGTACCGTTTTTACCATTTATGTTATATGTTGCACTCTGTAGTGGCTTTGTAAGCCGCCCCAAGTTCCTTTGGGGAGATGGTAGTGGGATATAAATAAAGATGATGATGATGATGATTGATGATGATGATTATTATTATTATAAAGAGGAGGACCATGCTTTATTTATTTCTTCTCTAGACAAAGACAAAAATGTAATTGTGCTTCAAAAGATTGTTTTTGGAAGGCAAATCTAGGATGAAATTCAAGTCTCTTCATGCCACTCTTTCCCTCCAATTCTATTCCATGCCCTGACATATTTTATGGCTCTGCATTATGTTTTATGAATATTTCCTTGTGCTTGTTTTCTTATGCTGCATCATATTCAATTGATTTCTTGAAGAAAATATAAATTAAGGTATATGAAATCATTAATTAATTTATAATTTGTTAGGGATTCCTCTTCTTCAGAAGAGGAAGGGGAGCAGGAAAGTGTTCATGAATCTGAGAGTGAGTTGGAATCTGAGGAGGAGATTTTGCAAGTACCCACATTTCAGGAGAGGCAAAAGGAAACAGAGCAGAGATGCCAGTCATCTAGAATAGCTGCCAGAAATGCAGCTGAGTAATTAGGAACTGCCCTAGCACCTGGGAGGGGATTCAGGGCTATAAAGCAGAAGCAGGTGCAGCCAGCTCTTGCTGGTTACAAACTGACTCTTCGCTCCCCTTGTGCCTGCTTCAAGTCTGCATCTGGGAAACTGCTCCTAAGGATTTATTGCTGTTTCTTTGTCTGAAGTAAGACTGCTATTTGATTTGGGAATTTAACAGAGACTAAGAACTGTGTTTATCCTAAGACTTCCTTGCTTCCTTTTGCATTATTCCACTGAGTGTGATGTACTTTAGGTTTTGCTGAAGTAAAGCAGTTTTCATTTATTTACCACAGTGCTCTAAGGCTGTTTTTGAAAGACAAAACAGGGCATAATTCCTGGTTATACTATTATTTAAGAACAAAATGAGACCTTTAATGTGTGACTGCTTTTAGTGTGATAGATAATAGATAGCTAGAGAGACAGATAGACACGAGAGAGAGAGAGAGAGAGAGAGAGAGAGAGAGAGAGAGAGAGAGAGAGAGAGAGAGCGCACTGTCAATTTCATGAAGTGACAAACCTGTACTGAATGGAATGGAGTAGACAAAGCTTCCTGGGATCTGTTCAGCAGCTCTTCTGTACCAAAGCGGAAAATGATCAGCATTGAAAATATTCTCCTTGTCTCCAGCCGTCAAGAAGTCTCTTGAAACAGAAGGAAACATAGCATGTTTGCTGGAGCTTTGTTTTAAAGAGAAGTGAGTTGATAATCTCACTAAACAAAATCAAGTTATATTTAAAGTTCTTCCAACTCAAGTAGCCAACAACTAATACTGATATTTTACCATTAAATTATTAATAAATTAACACATTAACCATTGTTATGTATGTTTACAATAATTTTCTAAGAGAGAACACACTTGATAATAAATATGCTATGTGAGAAATATGTGGTAAATATGCTGATTTGATTTTGTTTCACAAGATACCTTGGCCAGAAACCAAAGAATGTTGCAATTAATTCCAGGTGCCCGAAGAGGGTTTGGACTTGTGCTCCCCTAGCAGCCTAATATTTAAAGTCACTGCTCACATCCCCAAGCATGCATTAAAGTAACTCTCTGTATTCTGGCCATTCTGAATTAAGATACTACTTTGCAGATAACTAGTTATGATGTAACTGTGATAGACTGGGTAACCAGTTGGGTAACCATTTGCTTTGAGAACTCTCAGGGAGAAATGAAGGAGGAAACTATCTAAAGTTAACTGTACGTTGCCATAAGCCACCACAAATCTGTTGGAACAGATATACAAACATTCATTAAAAGACAGGCAGAATAAATTTGAATGAAAAATCCCAACGTTGGTTCTAAATTAATACCTAGACCTTTTTCAGAGGGGAAAAATTGGGACTGAATGTGCATTGTAACATTTATCTTGCTCAGCAATTCTATGAGAATGCTTATTTATTATTATAACTACTACTACTACTACTACTACTACTATTTCTGTACTTCACACTACGAAATCATAGTCCTGAGATTTCAGTCTAACTGCTATGGCTCCTTCTGGGATTTGCAGTTCAGGAAAGGATGCAGCCATAATGGTTATTAAAGTGTAATCCCTGTGTTATAACGCATAGTGTGAAATGTCATAGGCCATTCTTCTCTGTGAACCTGAACCTCCTCCCTTTTGCTATAAGGTTTCAAAATATGTCTTGGCATACAAGAAAAATGTAGTAGAGGTGGCAATTGTACGCCGCCCTGAGTCCCTTCGGGTGAGAAGGGCGGGATAGAAATATTGGAAATAAATAAATAAATAAACAGCAAGTAGTTCCTGGATCTGGGGGAATAATCTTTTCCACTGGGGTTATACTGGATTTTCCTCTCCCAGATTTTTTTTCTCTATGTGGAAAATTCTTTCACCAGTCATTTCTGCCTATGAGAGAGCATTTCAAGAGGTATACAGAATATGGGACATCTATGTATTTATTTAAAAATGAATTTACCTGATTTAATATGAAAACATATGATTTGGGGTTGGTAATATTTCTGTACTGGAAACTCATACCACAAAAGAAAGAAGAAAATGTGTCCCCATTTGAAAAGTGTATTAAGAACACTGCATACATTATTAAAACAGGCACAGGTCTCCTTTAGGGATTCAGTCAGGCTTGACCGAACTATTCATCCCTATTTTTTATTTATTTATTTATTTATTGTGTCAGAAGTGAACTGAGGGTACAGTTGTAATGTATTTGAAAACACAAACAAAGTTAAAAACTTGGCATTATACTAGATTTTCTTTGATCAGTAGCTGGCCACTTGGAATGCCTCTGGTGATGCTAAAGCAAGGTCCTCCAGTGTGCATGTGGCAGGGCTCAGACTGCATTGTAATAGGTGGTCTGTGGTTTGCTCTTCTCCACACTCGCATGTCATGGACTCCACTTTGTAGCCCCATTTCTTAAGGTTAGCTCTGCATCTCATGGTGTCAGGACGCATTCTGTTCAGTGCCTTCCAAGTCGCCCAGTCTTCTGTGTGCCGGGGGGGGGGGGGGAGTCTCTCATTTGGTATCAGCCATGGCTTGAGGTTCCAGGTTCTAGCCTCCCACTTTTGGACTCTTGCTTGCTGAAGTATTCCTGCAAGTATATCTGTAGAACTTAGAAAACTATTTCTTGATTTAAGGCATTGACATGCTGGCTGATATCCGAACAGGGGATGGGCCGGAGATATCACTGCTTTGGTTCTTATGATAAATGTGAATCTCCACAGCACTTTCCTATGGCTCTATGGAGTCCAAGGAGAGAAATACATAATGTGTTTTCTCCCTTTGGGAGAACAGGAGAGGAATGTGATTCAAACAAGGAACACTACAAACTAGTTCAGCAATTACTTCTGAATGAAAGCATATGGTTGCTTTTTCAAAAAAAAAAAAATACCTGAGTAGTTTTCTTGATGGATTTCCTGCGTCACACCTAGTTTAGCCCTGATTTGCCAAAGACTCTAAGTGGAAGTTTAATCAGAGGACATGCTTCTATTCTTAAGCACACATTTGGCACCAACATCAACCTATAAAAAAGGTTACTAACTGTTGGTATGAGCTGGTGGAAGGCCACTTTTTTAGTACAAGAGGATGTGAAAGAAAGGGAAACATGAATGGCTATCAGAACTTACAATCTAGTGAACCTTTGGAATTTCACTGTATTTTTAAATGCACAACTTTTAATAAAAAAAAACCTACTATTTTTTTCCGACTACAGAATCCTGTACTAAGTGCAGCCAATGGATAAGATGGATGTTTAACTCAGAAGTGCAACTTAGTCTAAATGTTATAACAAAGGAAATTCTTTTTTAAAGAAATGAATGTTTCTTTCCTTTTGATATATGAAACATGGAGCAGATGTAGTTTATAATTAGTGGGAAAGAAAAAGAGGGAACGTTTTATAATTATGTGCATGCTCCTCTCCTTCGTGTGTTATTTGCTTATGTATCCATTCTTACTGATTAGTTAGTTGTTCTGGTCCTACAAACAAATTGACTCGAGAAAGACCTGTCCGGGTTCCAAGGAAAGCAACTTCTACTCCCTTGTCAGAATTTCTGGAAGAGATCAAAAGGGAGAGAAGAATAAAAACATAAGAAGTGAGCCCACAATTCAGTGGCCAAACAGGTACACCCAGGAAACCACACAAGGAGAACACACACAAATGTATTCTCTAGCATACAGCTAATGATGCTTTATTGTGACATCGCCTCACTGTATTGTAGCATCATATTGGAAAACACACTGAGTTTTTTAAAATATGGACAGTGGTTAAAAATGTCTATACAAATCAAGAATACAAATAAATACCTCCGTAAATAATGTGGTGTCATCAGCAAACTTGGTTATACCTATAATTCCAGATGATTTATGAAAATATTCAAAAGCAATAAATCCATTATTTACTCCCTTCTATTGCAATGATTGTTTACTCTAACTCATCACTTTCTGCAAAGAAATGTCTGCATCTAGACAGAACATTTCTAATTAGTAAATGGGATATTGCTATTTTATCACAAACAGTAAATATAAACTAAGATTGCAATTTTAATCTGTTTAAATACATGCACTTAAGTTTTAATTAAAAACTAAAGCAAATGTATTTAACAGATGAAAATTGCAAGCCATTACATCAACAGAAATAGGGATGTTGACAGTGAAAGTGGCATGTCATCGACCCATTCTACACTGCCATATAAAATCCAGATTATCGGTTTTGAATTGGATTATATGGCAGTGTAGACTCATATAACCCAGTCCAAATAAGATAATGTGGATTATCTTGATTGATAATCTGGATTGCATGGCAGTGTAGAAGGACTTATCGTAGCTACCTCTAGTAATGCAGAATCTATTTCTTCACCTTTCAAATGTACAGTAGAAACTCGCTTATCCAACCTTTGCTTATACAACGTTCTGTATTATGCAACGCAGTCTGCCTTGTAGTAGTCAATGTTTTTGTAATCAATATTTCCAATACATTGCGATGTTTTGGTGCTAAATTCATAAATACAGTAATTACCACATAATGTGTATTATTTGTTGTTTTTAATTTGTAAAAATTGTAAAATCATAACGTAATTTGATGTTCAATAGGCTTTTCCTTAATTCCTCCTTATTATCCAACATTTTCACTTATCCAACATTCTGCCAGCACATTTATGAGAGACTACTGTATTTGCAACCTATTTTATTAATCACATCCTCTTTAGAGCATGCCTTATTGACTTTCCTTAAAAACATATTCTCCCATTCATTTTGCTAAATTAATGCCCAGCTACTCTTCCAAAACTGGGACACAAGGTGGCTTAGGACAAGAGCAGAAAGAAATTTCATTGAACTTGACAGCCTCAAGGAACAGCACTTATGCATTCCTGACAATTGTGAGAAAATATACACTTCACCTCAAGCATTTGCACATTTGTGAGACTGGGACTGCTCTGTAATACAAACTGTGCACAAAGCATTAAAAAATAAACTGCTAAAATCAAACAATAGTCAGTGAAGTAAAGATTTATGAATTAAAGATTTCACCAAAATATATGTGCAATTAGGAACAAATGAAAAATACACATTTTTCAACATAGGAAGATAACAGATTCTCAGAGCTGGTTATGAAACAAGGATGAGACAAAGATGATACAGTATAATATAGAATAACCTGAGATTGACAGATTGCCACAGTTGTACTTATATTAGAAGTAAAAATAACATGCAACTAAAACACTATAAGTGGTTTTAGTGCTTTGAATGCTTTGAATGTTCTTTTAATGGCTTCATTTTATTCCAAACATCCTGGACACAAATCAATAAGGACAAACTATATCTGGTTTTGGTTTTTTGGTTTCGTAAAGACTTAATTGGATTACTGATCATGTGATTCCATTTTGTGTTCCAGTGCCATAAGAAATTGAGGTAGGTAGCATGCCAGATTGCAGCTTCCGGATGTCCTTATAGTGTTTGAATTGGTAACCAAATCAGGAAACATTAAAGTCATAGTTTCCCTGCACCGTTTCCCCTCACATTCTATCATTAGGGCTATTTCCATCTACATATCAGTTACATATCCTATTGTTCATTATAGCAAGGGGATAAAGAGTGGGGCAAGACTGGGGAAAGTTGTGTTCCTTTTTGATAATGGTCTGAAAATATAGTAGAGTCTCACTTATCCAACATTCTGGATTATCCAACACAGTTTGCCTTTTGCTCTGATCCACAGGTGTTTCTCTAGGCAGCAAGGATTGAACTTTTTATGATTTTAATTTCTGACAATGTTGCTACTGTACGTTCATTTTATACAATTCTATCTTTATTTCTAGTCAATTTGTTAGTGGCCAATGTTTTTTAGTCAATATTTTCAATATATTGCAATGTTTTGGTGCTAAATTCATAAATACAATAATTACTACATAACGTTACTGTGTTTTGGACTGCTTTTTCTGTCGATTTGTTGTAAAACATGATGTTTTTGGTGCTTAATTTGTAAAATCATAATGTAAATTGACGTTTAATAGGCTTTTCCTTAATCCCTCCTTATTATCCAACATTTTCACTTATCTAATGTTCTGCCTGCCCGTTTATGTTGGATAAGTAAGACCCTACTGTAAAAGGAAAAATCTCTCACTTGTAACTTGGCAATTCTAGTGCCAGAGCAAAGGAAGTAAAATAATAGCCCCAAATTGAAAAAAAAGCTTATGCAATGTATGCATAGCACCCTGATGGTGACACATACCTATATATGTCTTTTGTGACAGGACACAGCAGGCTACTTTGTAATCCTTTACACTAGATTCAAAACATCCTCTAAAGTCATTGCCACGTTTGCTTACTGGTGGGAAGGGAAGGAAGAGGCAATTCAGCTGATCTGAAAATGCAGCTGATCTGGCCCAATCAGGGAAGAAAAAGGAGGTACACTACATCTGTAAATGCACATTTTTATCTATCCTTCTGAACCAAGACCTGATCTTTCTTTCTTTCTTTCTTTTTTTAAATTTTATTTGTAATTTTTGAAAGTTACAATAAAAGTGGGAGAACATTGTGGTTGATAGTAAAGTGGGAAAGTATAGCTTCTCGAAGAGAGAGGGGGAGAAAAAAGAAAAAAGAAAAAGAAAAAAAAGAAGGGGGGTCTGTTGACTTCCATCCTTATCTATATTGTCCTTGATCCAAAGGGAATCCTGTTCCCAATAGTCTGTTGTTATCCATTGATATTACGGCTTCCCTATGTTCATGGCTTTCTTGTTACTTTCTACATATATGTTAATGCTCTATATTTATACTGTTATAATTTTCTTTTCTTTTTAAATAAAATCTAGGAGGGGTTGCCAGTCTGTACTTCTCTTTGGTAGTCCTTGTTGTTTAGTTAATAAATATGATAATCTGTCCATATTTTTTATTTCCATTAATTTTAGTAACCATTGGTCTACGTTCGGTATTTCTTCTTGTCTCCAATTTCATGCGTAAACAATTCTTGCAGCTGTCATCATGTAGTCGAATAAAAGTTCGTCATTTTCTTTTAATGTGTCTTCTGTAATTCCTAAGAGTATATGTTCTGGTCTCATTTGGCATTTGATCTTTAATATTTTTTGGATCTCTTTCCAGAATTTTTTTGCCTTCTCACAAGTCCACCACATGGGGAAGAAGGATCCTTGCTCTTTCTTACATTTCCAACAGGTGGTCTGCATAGATTTATTTATGAACCCGAATTGCTTTGGGGTTACAGTAGAGTCTCACTTATCCAAGCTTCTGGATTATCCAAGCCATTTTTGTAGTCAATGTTTTCAATATCGTGATATTTTGGTGCTAAATTTGTAAATACAGTAATTACAACATAACATTACTGCGTATTGAACTACTTTTTCTGTCAAATTTGTTGTATAACATGATGTTTTGGTGCTTAATTTGTAAAATCATAACCTAATTTAATGTTACATAGGCTTTTCCTTAATCCCTCCTTATTATCCAAGATATTCGCTTATCCAAGCTTCTGCCAGCCCGTTTAGCTTGGATAAGTGAGATTCTCCTTTAAGTCAAGTGAATACATTTGTTTTAATTTCTTGTTCCAAATATTCTCCCATTGATCCATGTGAATTGTTCGACCTATATTAATTGCCCATTTTGTCATACATTTTTTTACTAATTCTTTCTCAGTTTGCCATTCTAGGATTTTTTTTGTATATCTTTGTTATCAGTTTTTTCTCCGAATTCATAATTCTATCCCAGAATGTTTCTTTAGTCATGAATCCTTCTTTCCTGTCTTTTTAAAAGCATTCTCTTAATTGTCTATATTGAAACCATGATATATTTGTAAAGTTTGTTTTAATTTCTTCTTGGGTTTTCATTTCCATGTTTCTGCCGCTCTGTTTTAATATATCTTTGTACATGGGCCATTTCTCCCAGCCTAATAGTCTTATTTGCCCTGCTTCCAATGGGGATATCCATAGAGGGGTTTTTGGGTATATTCTTGCCTTGTATTTATTCCAGATTTTCATAATAGCAGATCTTATAAAATGATTTCTGAAGTTTTTTCCCAATTTTGTTTTTTCATACCAGAGGTATACATGCCATCCAATTCGCAAATCATGTCCCTCTAGTGTTAGGATTTTTTCTCTCTTCAGCATCATCCAGTCCTTGACCCATATGAGGGCACATGCTTCGTAATGTGATTTTAAATCCGGCATTCCCAAACCTCCTCTTTTTATCTCATCAATTACATTGGTATACTTAATTCTGGCTTTTTAATCTAGCCATACAAATTTAGTTATATCTTTTTCCCATTTTTTGAAATGGCCATATTTCTAATAATTGGCAAATTCTGGAATAAATACAACATTTCTGGTCAGACAGTCATTTTAATTGTCGAAATTCTACCTAATAGTGAGATATTTAGATTTTTCCAGTTTTCTAATTGTCTTTTTATTTCTGTCCATAGTTGTTTTTTAGTAGTTGTGAGTTTTTGGATGTGTTCAAAATCCCTAAATAATTGATTTGTAGACCAGAGGTTTCTTTTAACTTTTCTTGATCTTTCTTACTAATATTTTTAGTCAGTATCATTGATTTATTTTTATTAATTATAAAGCCTGCTACTTTGCCAAATTCTTCTATAGTATTCAGCCATTTTTATATCTTCTATTGGGTCCTCTATGATAAAATTAAATTGTCCGCGAATGCCCTAATTTTGTAATGTAAACTTCTTATTCTAGTTCCCTTGAGATTTGGGTCATCCCTTATCCCTTATTATCATTGCAAAAAATAAAAATAAAAGGGGAGAAGGGTATCCTTGGTGGGGTGCCTTTTTAAATCTTTATTTCTTTTGTTTCAAGTCCATTGATCCAGATTTTAGCTGTTTGCTCCTCATATATCTCATTTATTGCATTTAAAAATTGATATTCTAGGTCCAATTCTTTCATTAACAATTTGAAGAAGTCCCAGTTAATATTGTCAAAAGCCTTCTCTGCATCTACAGTGAGTAAGGCCAGTTCTTTCTGATTGTTCATTTCATAGTATTCAATAACATCAATGATTGTCCTAACATTATCTTTCAGTTGTCTATTAGGGAGGAGGCCAGTTTGTTCCTCCTTGATCCAGTTTCTTAAAAATTCTTTAATTTTCTCCGGTAATATGTTGGTAAATATTTTATAATCAATGTTTAGGAGAGAAATGGGTATGTAATTCTTAACACTCTTCGGATCAGGTTTTTCTTTGTGTATGATTGTTATATTGGCTTCTTTCCATCTATTTGGTAATTTTTTTTCATTGAGTATATTATTCATCAATTTCTTAAGATGTGGCATTAGTTCTTCTTCAAATGTCTTATAATATGCCACTGTGAATCCACCCGGTCCCGGAGCCTTGTTTGAATCCATCTGGTCCCTGAGCCTTGTTTGAATCCCTCCTTCTGACTGCCTTCTTTATTTCTCCCTCTTCTGTTGGTTTATTCAGATATCCTCTTTGTTCATCAGTAATTTTCTGTAAGTTCTTTTTGCCTAAATATTGCACTATGTCATCTTTTTAAATTTGGTCCTTTTTATATAAGGTTTTATAATAGTTTTCAAATTGTTTTAAGATTTCCTTTGTCTGTTTGGTAATATTTTCCATTTGTGTCAATTCTTGTTATATGTTGTCTTTGTTTTTTCTTCCCAATTTTCCTTGCTAGCCATTTACCTGGCATATTTGCATTTTAGAAATGATCTTGTTTGACAAATTTTAATTTCTTCGCTAGTTGTTCCAATTCTAAATTATTTTTCTGCAGTCTCAAGAATTCTAACTCCTTTTTCAATTTTTGATTTTTGGGAGATTTTTTAAGCTTTATTTCTGTCTCTGCGATGCCGTCTTGTATATCTTTCAATTTTTGGTTTCTTGATTTGTTTCTCCATGCATTTTGTCTTATGAAGTGCCCCGTCATTACAACCTTACTAGCATCCCAGATAGTATGTATGCTAATTTCCGGAGTTGCATTAATTTGAAAATATTCTTTCAAAATAAGTTTGTTTTTCTTTATATCATCTTCTGATTTTTATAATATATCATTTAATCTCCATTTCCCTGATTCATTTATTGTGAATTGGATTGGGCAGTGGTCTGAGTGAGTTCTAGTTAGTATTTCTATTTTTGTTATTTTAGTTGTAAGACAATTGGAAGCCCAAATCATGTCAATTCTTGACCATACTTGTTGTCGATCAGAAAAAAAAGGTAAAGTCTCTGTCCTGTGGGTGGTGGGATCTCCATACGTCTTGCAGATTAAATTCTTGTTGTAAATTTGTACAGTTCTTTGGAAGAATCCCCCCTCCATGCTTCTTGTTTCTATTACTTTCCTTTGTTTTGTCTAGATCTAAATTTATCACTCCATTAAAGTCCCCAGGTATGATCAGATTCTCAAATTCCTGCTCCAAAATTAAATCTTTTAATTTTTTAACAAATTGTGTTTTTGGTCAGTTTGGAGCATAGATATTACAAATTAGATTTTTTTTATTTCGATATACACAAAAATTCCCAAAATTCTTCCTTATCTTTGAATGCTAATTCTGCCGGAATCCATTCTTTCACATAAGTTACCACTCCCCTCTTTTTTTTAATTAATGAGGAGTAAAATTCTTTACCTATATGTTTTTGTGTCAGGTAGGTCACATGTTTCTGTGAAATATGTGTTTCTTGCAGAGCCACAATATCATAGACTCCTTTTTTGATATTATTGAAAACTTTATTTCTCCTATTTGGCAAATTAAGTCAGTTAATAATATTTGAGTAGCATTTTATAGATCTCTCCATTTCACTGATTTTTATCTTTTCTTGTTCTTCCTCTTTGATATCATCCAAATTGAGAGGTTCCATGCCGTCCAAGGGGTCTTCCATTTCAGGGGATTCTTCATTGAGTCTCGTTTTGTCTTTCTTGCCTTTTTTCCCTTTATCTTTTTGGGTTGCATGTTCAGTATCCTTCTTCAATCTTTTGTAGAAATTTTTAGCTTTTTCCTCAGTAGTGAGCCAAAATCTCTCTTCTTTTTAAGTTACCATAATCCCTTCTGGCTGTTCCCATCAAAATCTAATTTGTCTTTTTTAAAAAATTCTTCAGTTAAAAACATATATTTTCTTCTTTTAATTAGTGCCGATGGTGGAAATTGTTTTAGGATGGCTATTTTTTTGTCCTTATAGTAAATTGGTTGTTTGTTATTTTCTCTTAGTATATCATCCCTGATTCTTTTCTTAGTAAAATGGACGATCACGTCTCTTGAGACTTTGTTTCTTCTAGCAGAATTAGTAGATATTCTATATACCCTGTCAATTTCCGGGTCCATGTCTTCGTAGGTAGTTTGTGTCAGTTCGGATGTTAATTGGACTATTATTTCCCTTATATTCTCTTTACTTTCTTCTTTTATATTTCTAAATCTTAATTGAAATTCTAAATTTTTTAGTTCCATCAATTTTTGTTTCATTTCTAATTTTTGGTGTTTAAGTTCTAAGTTTTCCATCTTTGTTTGAATTTTAGTTTGGGTTTTCTCCTGTTTTTGTTTGTCGTTTGATTTCCTGAATCTCCTGTTTTCAATTATTAATATCTTTTTTCATATCTCCTAAGTCTTCTGTAATCTCATTCTTCACACTTAACATTTGGTCCTGGAACATTTTTTGGTAGGCGTCCTGTTCTTCTGCCACTTTTTGAACCTCCTTCATTACCCTCATGACATCTTTGAGGCTAATTTCATCAGAAAGCTACATTCTCCTTTGCGTTCCTTTGTCTTTATCTGTCTTAAATCTAAATGTTAACATTTTATTCAGAGTTAATCAGTCTTTAAGTGTATCCTTTAAATTTATCCTTTCAACAGTAATTTTATGTCTTTATGCCTTTTATGTCTTTTCCTCTGTTCTCTAATCCTGTCTATAAGTTCTGGCTTCTCGTCTCACTTCTCCATCACAATCTTCTTTCGCCGCTTCTCCCTTCTCCCGTCATGATTCCGTTCCTCTCTGGCACTCGGTCTTTAGTTTTACTCCTTCTTCTTCCTTCTTTCCCTTCTTTTCTGCACATCCTGTCCCTCGTCTTGAGTTTGCTGGCTGTCTTCTCCTCCGTTGTGGTTTGCCCTTCCTTTCCAAATTCCGTTCTTAGTTGTACTAGCTCTATAGTCCCTTAGTCTCTCTATCTTCCTTGCCGTCACTTCCTGAGTATGTCTCTATGTTCCGCTCCTTTTTTTCACTTTAAACCTCACATCGCAGTTCTCTTTACTTTCCTTGATCTATGGTCTCCTTTCACCCACTTCACTTCCTCTTCCGTTATCCGCTTTCCCCGTGTCTTCCATTACTCTATGGTGAGTGGGCAGCAGTTATTTATCAGTTCTGGAGGTGAGCCCTTTTTCTTCTCCTTCCGTTGATGTCACTTCCTTCTACCACACAGCTGCTGCATGGTTAGTCTTTGTTTTGATGAGATTCACCGCCGCAGACACAACAAATATGTCTTCAAGTTCAGACCATTCTTTAGCGAGTTTCTTTTCGATTTTATTTCCCTTATTCTCCCCTTTTCAGTTCTCTTTTAAATTTAGAACTTTAAAATCCTTTATAGTACAGATAGCCCCAATTTCCTCCTGTCTTCCCTCTTATCCAATTTTGTTTCCATTTGAAGCAAATCCCAATTTACTCTTCAGATTTAAGTTCTTTAAATTTCTTTCAGTAGATAGGCGAAGTCAGTTGTTCAATTATAGATAAAGGATTTTCTTTGTACCTTTCTGATGTTCGGTTCGTGCAGTTAAAATTGGGTGAGTTTCAGCAGTAATCCCAGACGCTTCTGTCTGGATCGCCTTGCCGCAACCTGCACACCCTGCGGGTAACCAGTCCGGGTCTCTCCTGACACTCACTCTTGAGGAGTGAGGATCTCAAGACCATCGGTTGGTACCCTATGGGTTTGTCTGTCTCCCTGAACTCAATCCATCAGCGAGAGGGAGCTCCGTGCTCTACCCAGTCGCCTTGCTTGGCTGGCTTCTCGAGAACTCTCAAGAAGTCCACCCTGCCGCCATCTCGCCAAACTGGAAGTCCAAGACCTGATGTTTCTTCACCAGATTTGGCAGCTGCCAGGATGGCTGGGAGGACTGGAACCATATGCATATTATACTAAGCCTGCTTAATGCAGGATCTTGACCTATGATTGCTAATATTCATGAGAACAAATGGCAATAGGAGGCTAAAGTGTCATAACAATATAATGATATAGATATTTAAGTTAATAATTTATTTCTCAATATAAAAATACTAACCACTTCTCCAATTCTAAACAGAAATTGTCCATAGCAACAGAATGAATGACATATAATACAGGAGGTTGCAGTACAGGCAGTAATTAAACACTTACATTTCCTAAATATGGTCTCACGATGGAAAATACCCTGTCCTTAGCAGTTAGTAATCATATTTAATTCTGCAGCAGCTGCACAAGCAAGTCCTCAGATGTAGAACAAAGTTTAATTCAGAATGTACATGTGAAGGCAATGATCAGTGACTTAGATTTAGTATCAACATGTGAACCATGAGGTGCTTAAAACAGATGAAGTGGGTTTCTAAGAACTGAAACTGAATTCTTCGGGTGCATCAGGTCTAAGAACAATAAATGAATGGGGATGAAATTATCTATGTCACTTATATCTGTATCTGACTGTCTCCAAAATACACAATTAATAAATAATAAATAATGTTTTATTTACTTACTCTGATTTGTTTAACGCAAGGCTGGTCCAATAAGCTTCTATTGGTGCACTCACTACTGCATCAAACAATACTTCTTGTATCAGTTCTTTATCACCTACAAAATTATAAACATTCTTTTAAAAAAAAGAAGTATGGCATCTGCATTAATCGATGGAACAAATTCAGATGTAGTCCCAGGCCCATGAATTTTGATCCCTGTGGAGTAACTCCAGATGAAGTTGTAAATTATTTAAATCTATTTTATTTAATTTTGAGATAAGTGGTTGGCAGAATGTTTTACTGGAAGCCAAAATTAGGATATCTGTTTTTCATTTAGAACATATTTTTTTTGATAATGTTGTTTGATAAGGATTATGGAAAGAGTTCAGTATATCCCTAGTGGATTTCAGTTAGCAGATAATATGCTTGGTATCATCATTCCAGAATACTGGACTTGGTCCAGAGCAGGCTCACTTCACCACATTACATACCGTAAACATTCATGAGAACTTGGTAACTTTGCTGACAGTGAATATCAACAGCTGGTTGTGCTGGATCACACTGTACACAGTATCATTTACTTAAACTCATTGTGCAATTTATTCTTGATATTCTTAGCATTGAAATTTCATACAAGTCTCATTTTCAGTAGGGTTTACATAAACAAATGCTACTGAAAAAAGAAGCCTAAACAAGATGGATGCACACATAAAATGTGAGTTTTAGCAGTGATACTTAGTATTTTATGTGAACTAATACCTGTAAGATCTTTACCAAGAATGTGCTTTATATAGTACAGTATAAATAGAACCCTTTAAGTTATATTACTTAGCATTTATACAACACTTTAACAATTTCAGATCCATTATTATAATCTAAGTTTCTTCTAAAGTATGTCAGCTTGATAATTATATCAGGCTGAAGGGTGAGACAAAGATGGATTGTCCAAGACCAACTTTGTTCATGGCTAAAACAAGATTCAGAGCTTTTTGTGGGGATGACTCACTCAATGTGGTAGAACTTATTTCACAGTAGATAATCTTAGTTAAAATCTTGGGCACATTTTAATTGCATTGTACAGTAGAATGAATAATTGCTATCATTCCTTTCCCAGCTGAAAAAAAACTGGTTTCATGACATTTGGAAATACAAGTTAGGAAGAGTAATTCAAAGGCATGCCTGTTGCAAAAAAAAAATTGCTTTACATCAACACATCAACTAGTGTCACAGAGAGCATGGGTTTTTTTTGTATAAAATAAGATTTTCCATGCAAAAGAGACCACCTTTCCAACATGATGGGGGGGGGGGGATGGGGGGGGGAGCCAGTGTGAAAAAAGATTTTTGCATAAAAAAGTATTTCTGAAATCAATGTTTGAGCAGATTTCTGGAAACAATTTTGGAAGAGAAAAACATTGCTTCCAGAAATGCATGTGAGTTTTTTAATTCAGAATCCTGCATTTTGTGAGATATAACATCAATTTTACATGAAACAACATGAATTTCTGCCAACAGTGGGGGTTTTGTGTGAAAATATGATGGCTGGGTGCAGGGGAAAAGAATTCAATGGAAAAAACTAATTTCTGCAGGTAATAATTTTCTAAAACAGGGGTGCTGGGAAGAGTAAAAATACCACATGAATCCTGCATGGAAACATTTCTTACTATTGATCAAGAGAAAACTGAAGAAACTTTGTTGTTTCACATGCAAAGAAGAAATAATTTAAAGTTTACACCTCTATACCAAATGGAAAAAGGGCAGGGCATCTGTACCTTCAGCAGTGGGGTAAGAACAAGGGAATTGTATAGTTCAAAAGTCAGGGGTATAGCTTAAAGGTAAAGGCATCCTGTGCTCTTTTGTATCTGGCCACCCCATTCACCTGCAGTGTATGGCACTAAAATAATCATTGTTTTTGTTCTGTAGAAGGCAAATGCAGTGTATTTACTAGGGGGAGATGCAGTATTTATCCGAATTCAGATGTAATCAACAATTTACTCACATGGAAGCAATGGCTCTTTCCCGGTGAGGTAGTTTTTAATAGCCTTCAGTTGAGTCATTTGGCGGTGCTCAGGATGCAAGTCTGTGTTGCAATATGACCTGAGGACAGAGTGGTTAAAAATAATGGTAACAAATGTTTGCAAACATGACTCCCTTTGTCTTTTAGTAGGATGAGCATAAACAGTTTTCTGTAACACATGCCAGCTGCATGCTTTATTGAAGGCTTACCATTCATCTGCCAAGGATACATCAGGCTGTTCCAAGTCATGCAAGCCTGAAACCAGACAAAATGTCAAAGGGTCATTTTCCTGAGTTCTACACAAATACCAACTCAGTATCTGTGTAGAACTCATGATCATCGTTATTATTCCTTTAAAAACTAAATTATTTTATATACCTTATTTAATCACTATACATTGCACTTCTACAAATGTGCAAGAACCAAGTGACTTACTGGCCAGTCATAAGCAGCTCAAGATCACTAAATATTCAAGATTTTATGTTAGGCCACCAGAAGGCACTTAAACAAGATAGTGTTCTTATGATTATACATCAAGACAACAAGTGGTTCACAATGGAATTTAAGAAAGCGGACCTATGAACAAAGGATAGGATGTAGTTATTTAAAAAGCCATAAAGAAGAAGCAAAGGAATGTAAAAAGGGAAAGGAATGGAGAAGGAAAAAGTAAAAGGAAAGGAAGGAGTTGTTATAAAAAGTACATAAGGAAGGATGACCAATATAGACATTGATAATTTTAGACATAGGAACATAAGAAGCAGAGGTGTTCATCCTATCAGATTTGGCTGAACCCTGGATCCACTACTGAACCAGGCCAGACATAAAAGCTTCTGGACATGTCTGAACTAAAGTGGAACTCCTTTACAGTCAGCTGACCCTTGTTCCATTCATTTCTACAGAATTATTATTATTTTATTATGACACAGCAAACAAGATAGATATGCTGGATTTCATATCACAAAATCACAAGTCGAACACTTCCCAAGTGTCTAGGACTGTGTGATGTATTTTCGGATGATGCGCGCAGATCCCAGCAGGGTGGCCTTTTGCAGCTGGCAGATCGTAATTTTGTCAATGTCTATTGTTTCCAAATGCCGGCTGAGATCTTTTGGCACGGCACCCAATGTGCCCATCACCACCGGGACCACCTGCACTGGTTTCTGCCAGAGTCTTTGAAGTTCAATCTTGAGGTCCTGATAGCAGCTGAGTTTTTCCTGTTGTTTTTCGTCAATGCGACTGTCACCTGGGATGGCAACATCAATGATCCAAACCTTGTTCTTTTCCACAACTGTGATGTCTGGTGTGTTGTGTTCCAGAGCTTTGTCAGTCTGGATTCGGAAGTCCCACAGTATCTTTGTGTGCTCATTTTCCAGTACTTTTGCAGGTTTGTGATCCCACCAGTTCTTTGCTGCTGGCAGGTGGTACTTGAGGCATAAGTTCCAATGAATCATTTAGGCCACATAGTTGTGCCTCTGTTTGTAGTCTGTCTGTGCAATTTTCTTACAGCAGCTGAGGATATGATCAATGGTTTCGTCGGTTTCCTTGCACAGTCTGCATTTTGGGTCATCAGCTGATTTTTCGATCTTGGCCTTAATTGCCTTTGTTCTGATGGCTTGCTCCTGGGCTGCAAGGATCAGGCCTTCTGTCTCCTTCTTCAGGGTCCCATTCGTGAGCCAGAGCCAGGTCTTCTCCTTATCTCCTTCTCCTTCAATTTTGTCAAGGAACTTTCAATGTTTTGTTGTGCCAGCCGTCAGCTCTAGTTTGTAGTGTGGCTTTCTTGTACTGGTTTTTTGTCTGCTGTGCTTTGAGGAGTTTCTGATTTTTGACTTCAATCAAAGCAGGTTCTTCACTTTGCTTTACATATTCTGCCAGGGCATGTTCTTCTTCTTTGACTGCTTGTTTTACTTGTAAGAGTCCTCTGCCTCCTGATCTTCTAGGCAAATACAGCCGGTCAACATCACTGCGAGGGTGCAGTGAATGATGAATGGTCATGAGTTTTCTTGTTTTTCTGTCCAAATTGTCCAGTTCCATCTGTGTCCAGTTTATGATGCCAGCAGTATATCTTATGACAGGTATGGCCCAGGTGTTTATGGCCTTGATGGTGTTGCCTCCATTGAGCTTGCTTTTGAGAATTTTTCTGACCCTTTGTGTGTATTCTTTGCTGACCACAGTTTTCACATGTTCATGCTTGATGTTGTCCAGTTGTAGTATGCCCAGATATTTATAGGCCTCTGGCTGGTGACATTTTATTGTTTGGCCATTAGGCATATTTATGCCCTCACTTTCAATGATTTTTCCCTTCTTCAATGCCACTGTCGAACATTTGTCCAAGCCAAACTCCATGCTGATATCAGTGCTAAAAATTCGGACAGTGTTGGTCAGAGACTGGATTTCAGTTTCCATTTTTCCATACAGCTTCAGGTCATCCATGTACATCGGATGCGAAATTTTGTGAGAATTCTTAGATGTTTGATAGCCGAGATTTGTTTTTTGTAAGATTGTTGACAGAAGGATCATGGCAATAATGAAAAGCAGAGGGGACAATGAGTCTCCCTGGAAAATTCCTCTCCTGATGTTGACAAGTCCATAGCTTTCATTTCCAACAAATAGTTCAGTTTTCCAGTGCTCCATCATGTTTTCAATGAAGGTGCCAACGTTTTTATTAATCCCGATGGCGTCCAGGCACTTGATGATCCAGCTGTGTGGGAGTGAGTCAAAGGCCTTTTTGTAGTCAATCCACGTCATGTGAAAATTAGCTTTTCGGCTTTTACAGTTCTCCAGAATCATTTTGTCAATCAATAACTGGTCTTTTGTGCCCCTGCTTTTCCGTTTGTTGCCTTTCTGTTCATCTGGCAAGATGTTTTTTTCTTCAAGATAGTCTTGAATTCTGTCAGCTATGATGCCAGTCAGTAGTTTAAACATAGTGGGCAGACACGTTATTGGCCTGTAGTTTCCTGGTGCTGCTCCTTTTGCTGGATCCTTTTGTTTATTATTATTATTGTTTATTTATTATTATTATTATTATTATTATTATTATTATTATTTTATTGTTATTATTATTTTATTTATTCACCACTTTTTCTCCCCACAAGGAAACTCAAAGCAGCTTGCATTAAAAGCATTTTAATACAATGATTGTAATCACTCTATGTGGAGCTGCCTCTGAAGAGTGCTTGGAAACTTCAACAGGTCCAAATTGCTGCAGCCAGATTGCTAACTGGAGCTGGCTACACGGAGCAGGCAGCAGTTCCACTGGCTGCCAGTTTATTTCTGGGCACAAGTCAAAGTGCTGGTAATGACCTTTAAAGCCCTAGATCAGGGGTCCTCAAACTTTTAAAGCAGAGGGCTGGTCCACAATCCTTCAGACTGTTGAGGGGCCGAATTATCATTTGGGGGGAAAAACCGAACAAATTCCCATGCACACTGCACAAATCTTATTTGTAGTGCAAAACAACAATAACAATGAAAAACCAATACAATCTTTAAAAATGAAAATAATTTTAACCAACATAAACCTATCAGGATTTCAATAGGAAGTGTGGGCCTGCTTCTGGCCAATGAGATAGTCAGGTTAATTAGGATTGTTGTTGTTGTGTGTCTTCAAGTCATTTCAGACTTTGGGCAAGCCTAAGTCCAAAATTATTTATTGATTCATTTACTACATTTATTTACTACATTTATATTCCAACCTTCTCACCCCGAAGGGAACTCAGAGTAGCTGTATGTACATACAATATATTATATTATTAGCATAGCACAATATTAGCATTATACTATATTGAACTATACCACTATACTGTAATATTATATGTAATATATAACATATAATTAATATTATTATATGATATTATTGTTAGTATTGTATTGTATACAATGATAATATTATTATCAATATTATATGTATATACAATATATTATATTATTAAAACTGATATAAAAATATTATATTATAAATGAGGACGGGGGCCAGGTAAATTACCTTGGAGGGCCGCATCCGGCCCCCGGGCCTTAGTTTGGGGACCCCTGCCCTAGATGGTTCATTTCCAGGCTATTTGGCCGACTGCATCTCTTTGTACGAACCTGCCCCAGCCCTGACATCTCCAGGAGGTGCCCTTCTCTTGATTCCACCTCCATCTCAAGCTCAGTTGGTGGGAACGAGACAGAGGACCTTCTTTCTCAGTGGCTGCCTGAAACTCCCTTCTTCTTCCCAGGGAAGTCAGAATGGCCCCCTTCCTGCTATCCTTCCAGTAGCAAGCTAAATTCAGGAAGGCTATTAAAGAAAATGGTTTTTAAGATCAAAACCGTGTTGTTATGGATTTTAACTGGATTTTAAAATAACAATGACATTTAATTCTGTTTTAATGTTTGTATATTTGTATATTTTAAATTATAGAAGTGTGTGAAATGCCAAAAATCAATTTCATTTTGAAATACAAATTTAGTATGCCCCTGTTTCATTTTGTAAGTGTTTCTAAACTATCTTGAGGGGTCCATTTTGTTTCAAATTCGGAACATCAAAAATTTGTTAATATTTTGTTGTTTTAATCTGTCTATTTGTACCAATGGGAACAAATTTCTTTGTCATTTTTATGGCTATTAGGATGAAACTTGCTGCATCTACTACTGCAAGCCCCTCAAGTTTCAGAACATTTCACTCATCTACTGATTTTTGGGAATTTAAAAAAGATTTTAGGAATAACATCTAAACTACAAGAGCTATTACCTTGACTTTCTCTACAATGACACAACATATAACCAGGGCATAATTCCTCCAAAGTTTCAGAAAGATTCACACATCCACTGAGTTTTAAGGATTTTTTTCAATGTCAGGATATTGATGGAGTCACTCTCTAAATGAATCCTTAGTAAATGAAACTCCTTGCCCCTCAAATGTATCCTAGTAAATGGAAAAATCCCACATGCATAAAGAAAATGGTCCTAAAGGACTCCTAAATGGTGGCTGCAGTGCCTGACTGCTGGCTGGCTGGCTGCTAGACTAACAAAATGATTCTAAAGGGATCCTAGCTGTGGCTATCTGGCTGCTGGCTGGCTGTGGTTGCTAGACTGCTAGGCTCACAAGCTGGCAGCTGCATGCAAAAGCATTGGAGAACAGACCAAAACTGAACTCCTGATATCTCGATCGATCTCCCTCTCAGAATAACGAGAGGGGAGGCAACATGGCTGCTGGCTGGCTGGTCGACAGCTGCTATGATTTAGGAGAAACAGCAGCAGCCGGGGATCTTCCTTCTCCCTTCCCCTCTCCCTCAGCCCTGATAGGCTGAGGAGACCATATGATGGAGAAAGGTTGGCTGCACCAGCCAGGAGAGTTTGCTTGCACTCAAAAACAAGCTGACTTATGGAGACATACGAAAACAACCGAACTTTTGGAGATGGGTGTTTTGATTCATCTGCATTCGGAGGCAGCATTTGGGGGGGGGGGGGTGTGCTTTGGATTTGTAAGTTGCATTGTAAGTACGAATTTGCTGAAATACTCATGACTTACAACCACATCCGAATTTTTGCACAGCTTTATTAAATTGTATTGAAATGCCTTTAATGTAAGCTGTTTTGAGTCTCCTTGTGGACAGAAAGAGCAAGGTATAAACAAACATAATAATAATAATAATAATAATAATAATAATAATAATAATAATAAGTGTGCCCACTAAACATTGTGAAGGATACTGACGGACCAGAAATATACTCATGTATAAGTTGACTTCATGTTTAATTTGAGGGCCGATTTAGATGCCAAAATCATGGATTTTCATATGAAGTGAATAAGTTAAGGGTTATTCTACAGGGAGAGCAAAGTACCAGTGTCATTTCAGTGTCACTTCTGGCTGCCAATGTCATTTTCCTACTTGAACTTTCAAAAAGGCCAGAAGCAGTGCCGTGGTGGAGAAAGTAAGGGGGTTGATGCATATATTAGGTTATCCCAGAATGGAATACATTTTCACTTTCTACCACTCTAACCAGAGAAGGGGATAGTTCCTTTTTTGATAACAGCTAAGATACAATACATTGACTTGTGAATAAGATGACTGATGTGTGTGGGGCTGGTTTTTTGACTAAAAATTCTAGATGTATACATAATTATACAGGATAATATGCAGCTGTTTAGTATTTTTGCTACCAATATTCCACAGAAATATTGGAAGAGTTTTGATGGATTACAGAAGTGGACGGGAGAGCTGGAGGATTTAGCACCAGGTGTTTGCTATATAAAAATGCTGGATGTTAAAGTCATTCTCCCTCTGTCACTGGCAGCAAAGACACTGGCAATGGAATTGGACAGGAGTTGATAGTAGATGTAGAGAAGTGAAAAGGAAACAAAAATAAGTCAAAAATTTTCTCCAAGTGTTTTTCAGATTCAGTAGCTTCCTAGTCTATGCAACTGTCCTGTGAAATTTAGGTTTCATACCTAGAGAAATCTATAGTGTGACTGATTCCCCTACAAATTGAAAAAAGAGCGGTTCAACTCCGATCTATTGATTCTTCTCCTACAAAACCACTACATACAAATTCTTCTAACTTTTACAGGTTTCTTAGCCAGGTCCATCTCTGTAGCACTATCTCTCATAGGTTAGCCTCTCTCCCTTCCAAAAAAAAAAAAAAAAAAGAAGAAGGATAAGTATATTCTGTTGGGGAAGGAAGAACTCCCTGCCTGCAAAGGTTGTTGTTGTATAAAACTTCCTCTGTTCTAATTAGGCAGCTTTACAAATTCATGGTCTATGTTCAAGATTGATGCCCAAGCTGAATCTTGTGCTTGGTGCAGATTTCTGCTTGGCGCAGAAACTGCTTTCTCTAGGGTTAGTCCGTCTCTCCAAATCATCTACTCTGATTGGCAATGGGAGATGAAAGCTCTCTCACCTAAATTACTCAGACACTGTAAAAAAATAAGTGGGAAGAAGTTATCCAATATGCTTCAAAATCACATAGGAATAGCTGTTATGTATTGGAGTACAATTCAGAGACTAAATGTATGTGAACGGATGCTCTTATGGTAATACTTTCATTATGAAAAATACAAATTTTATGTAAGGGTATCCCTAATGTGAGAACTATAATAATGTCTCCATGTTGCCATTTAATTAGACATCATGTCAATCTGCACACAAATATGAACACAACTAAATGAATTAAAGAGTAAATTGTTGAACTAATGTCATTAACGAAAGCGCTTGGAAAACCCATAGTTCTTGATGGCATTGATTACATATTCCTGATACTGATCTTTCAGCTTTGCTTTAGATTTCATCTTTTAGAAACTTCAGATAGCATGGACAACAGCAAAGGAATATAAGAACGATAGTCCAAAAACACCTGTAGAACCAAAGATATGCTACGCCATGCCTTAAAGGAATTATCATTCAAAGGTTAATTTACTCTATTGAAAAATCTGATTCAGTAACAAAATATTACCTTCTTCAATAGTCACATTTCCTCTGAAGAAATATTTGCCATGCCCTCGAGAGAGAGCCACACCTAAACTGTGCAGATAAACAAAAAGCAGACTGTGAAATCTGTGGCATAAACAATGCTGGCAGCGAGGGAAGAAAATACAGAAAAGGCTATATTAAACTTTTCGTTCCTGCTCTAAAAACAATTCCATTTTGTTTCAAAACTTTGGTGGGTGTGCTTATTGCTCAACCAGCCATTTCAGTGCCCATTCCTTGTTTGTTGTGCCTACAGCAATGGACTGCATACATTTGTGTATTTTGAAGTGCAATAACCCATGCAGTCATTGGCAAGCGAAAATGCAAACCCAACCAAGGTCAGTGCTGTTCTCCCAGCAGCTTTGTTTTTCAGCCAAGATTTGAACATGGGCTCTCACAGAGAAGAAGGCAACTCTCTACAAATGAAAATCATCTGTAGGGAGAAAGAGCCCGTATTGATAGTGTGGGAGCCAGCAAAGCTGCTGAGAGCAAAGAAATACAAGAATGTGATAATGGGGGTTTAATGACACACTTGGCATAATTTCTTTGTTATATATTTTGGCCTCATTTAATATTGCTGAGATGGAAATATTACTACATTGGGCTTATCTTCTAACTCCTGCTTGCCATATTAACTGTCCCAAAATGAGGATTGCTGCTATATAATCTATTGTTAAAGAATGACTGTAGTACATTTTGTTTTGTTTCTAAAACTTTCATGAAATAGCTGTGCAGGTGACTTTGACACTGGCAAGTAATCAATAAGATAAAAACATATGGTTTTCACTTTGAGACATGATCACTTCACCATGCTCGGGTATATAACTCACTTGAGAATGGTTATCAACCACCAGAAAACAATTCTCAAAAATTCTTTCATACTGTAGTATAAAGTATACCTTCTTGAAGGCATTTACATTGGTTGTTCTCAAAATGTGGTCTGTCAGATATTTTGAACTTCAGCTCACAGACATCTAAAGAGCATGGCAATGATTGGGAATTCTGGGAGATGAACTCCTAAACATTTGAAGAACCAAATTTTGAGAACCAGTGATGCACATCATAATCCATCATCAATAAAAGATACGTGCTAAAAAGGCCGCCATTTGGAAGGGGGGTGCTGAGTCTGGATGAGACAGGATCTACCTGTCAGGATCTCCAATCCTTGACATCTCTGCTCAGCGGACAAAGAACAGATGCCAGCCATAAAGCAGGCCGGCCATAAAACATCAATGACCCTCTGGTATGTAAGAGTCCCTATATATGTGGCACAAAAGAAGGTTCTGGTATTCAGTACAATAAAACTTGTTGGAATCTACCCGCGTGTGTCTTGGTGCTTTCTTTGGAAGACGGACCCACAGCACAACTGGGAGAAGAGAACCTGACAATTTGTACTGAATCACCTACTTTCTCTAGCTCCTACCTACAGCAACATGGAGGGAGGAGAGAGAGAGAACCAATTGGAATATTCCCGGGGAGAAGAAGCAAGCGCCGATGGAGAAACGAGGGAGGAACCCCTCAGCCTCTCGGAGGAAGCAAGCTCCGATGGAGGGGAGAGGGAAGAATCCCACACCCCCGTGGACGCAGCCACTTCCCCCCCAACCGTGGCCACGCAATGGAGGGTCACGCCAGCGGGGCCGGAGAGGCCGCACAGAGCCAAGCCATCCACCGCCTGGGAGCTTGGCAACCCCCACCCGACGGAGAGTCAAGGAATGCAGGAGATGAGGCAAGAAATAGCACAACTGCGGGAGATGGTCCATTCCCTGATCCTGGCACAACAGGGCAGCCCCAGGGGGCAGAACGCCAGCTCCGTCCCCCCAGCGGCCGCTCCTTCCCCTCAGGTAACCTCCCCCGGCTTCTCCGCGGCAGCCCTTTCCCACTACAGACAAAGGACTGGGGGAAGAGGGGGGGCAGCGAGGCCGGCACTACAGAGAGGAGAGGAAGTTGCAAGTCACCTTTGATGGGGACCCAGAGAAACTGCCTTTCTTTTTGATGAGAGTGGCTACCTTCATGAGCAAGTGGGAAGGCTCTTTTGAAAGCGAAATGGACAAGGTCCAACATGTGGCCGACCACTTCGAAGGAGCAGCCTCTGAATGGCTCCTGGCGCTGTACGACATGAGGGCACCGGAGCTCAACAACTTGGATGCCTTCATGGGGGCACTGAGATCCCGCTTTGAGGACCGCCTGCGCAAGCAAAAAGCCAGGGCGAAACTCAGGAGCCTGAAGCAAGGCGCCCGCTCCGTTCAGGACTTTGCCTTGGAATTCAGAAGGCTGGCCTCCTTGCTACCTGAGTGGAACGAAGCCTATAGGATTGAAGTGTTCAAGGAGGGCTTGAGGCCAGACCTGGTGGAATGGGTGCTGGCCAGGGAGAACCCGGGCACCCTGGACAGATGGGTGGAAGCGGCTGGTGAGGGGGAGGTGCTGAAGGAGGAAATCAAAAACTTCCGCCAAAAGCAAACCCCCTCAGCCGGAAGCACTGCGGGCAGAAGCCGTGCCCCTTCGAAGAACAGGGACAGGCTTGATCCGGCTGAGAAGGATCGGAGGTGGAAGATGGGCCTGTGCCTACGGTGTGGAGGTGAGGAGCATTTGGCCACCTCCTGCCCAGGAGGCGGGAAGAAACCTGCAGGACGCAGGACAGGAGAAGGCCAGCCCAAGGCCAACCTCAACCCAGGGAAGAAGACCAGCGCAACAGCACTGGCAGCAAAGCAGCAGAAACGGCCGGAGACCCCCTGCGACGGACCCCAAGATGCCTCCTCTGGCAGCGAACAGCTCTCGGGAAACGAGGTTTGCCTGGATTAAAGCGCGCCGGCGTCCAGGCAGAAGGAAGGAGGCGCGCTGGAGCAGCAGAGACTGGCAGTGCATCCTCCCCGCCCCAGGCAGCACGGAAGCGACGCTCCAAGACCGTGGTGAGTGGCACAGAATCCCCCTTCTGGCTGAAGGTGCAGCTGGGCAAAAGAGGGACTGGAACAGACTCGCCCATGCGGGCAATCCTGGACTCAGGCTGCACAAAATCCATAATAAAGCCTGAGGTCGCGCTTGGGATGGGGTTGGCCAAAGTGAAGCTTCGCTCACCAATAACCTTTGTGCAGATGGATGGGAGCGAAATGAAAGGGGGGCTCTGTAAATACAGGACTGAACAAGTATTGTTGCGGGTGGGAGACCATTGGGAGGCCATCCAGTTCATAATTGCGCCCACGGCCCGCTACAAATTGGTCCTAGGCTTGGATTGGCTGAAACGACACAACCCCATGGTGAAATGGAGGGAGGGGGACATCAGTTTCACAGACCCGGCATGCAGGGACCACTTACGGGACCTGAAGGCAAGCGAGAGGGGAGGGGCCGATGAGGGATGCAGCACACTCACTCTTTGCCCACCGGAGGGGGGGGGAAGAGGGGGCTCTGAAGACCCAGAGCAGATGGCAGGAAGCGCTGAGTCAAAGAACAACACACACACCGCAACAGGAGAACACGAAGGGGGGAGGGAAGACCCCAAGCAAATGGCACAAGGCGCAGCCCAGGAAGGGGGGCCTAAGAGTAACACAAACACCTCAACAGGAGAACAGGAAGGGGGGAGGGAAGACCCAGAGCAAATGGCAGGAAGCACAGCCCAGGTTGGGGGGCCAAAGAGGAACACAAACACCTCAACTGGAGAACAGGAAGGGGGGAGGGAAGACCCCGGGCACATGGCAGGAAGCCCAGCTCACCCACTGGCGGGAGGGGGCAACACACCCACCTCTCAAACACTGGGGGACGAGGCAGGGTGTCCCCGGATACCAGCAGAATATGCAGACTTAGCAGATGTCTTTGATGACAAGGAGAGTGACAAACTCCCTCCCCATCGAGATACAGACTGTGCTATTGAGATCTTGCCCAACTCCCCCATGCCCAAACAAAGAACCTACCCCATGACTCCCAAAGAAAGGGTTGCGCTGAAAGAATTCCTAGACAAGAACTTGGCCAGGGGCTTTATTCGCCCTTCCATGTCACCCTTGGGTGCGCCAGTCTTTTTCAGGGAAAAGAAAGATCACTCACTGAGGCTGGTCACCGATTATAGACACCTAAACGCAATCAGCGCCACACAATCATATCCCCTCCCTTTGATTAAAGACATGCTGGCGCAACTTAGCACTGGTAAGATCTTTACCAAACTGGACCTGAAGGAAGCTTTTCATCGTGTGAGAATTCGAGCAGGGGACGAATATAAGACAGCCATAAACACTGTCTATGGAAAGTACGAATTTTTAGTTTTGAATTTTGGTTTAAAATCCGGATCTGCAGTCTTCCAAAATCTCATTAACGAAGTGCTCAGGGAACACCTAGGTAAAGGTGTCCTCTGTTATCTGGATGATGTCCTCATCATTTCTAATGACCTTGAATCTCATGTCCCCCTAGTACGACAAGTACTAAAAAAACTGCTGGCCAACCAATTGTATGTCAAGCTGCCCAAGTGTGCATTCCACCAAGACAAACTAGACTACTTGGGTTACCGCATCTCCAGCCAGGGCATTGAGATGGACCCCAGCAAAGTGCAGGCAGTACTGGGCTGGGAGCCCCCCAGGACACGGAGGCACCTACAAAGCTTCCTGGGATTTGCAAATTTCTACAGGCAATTCATACCCAACTTTGCCCAGGTAGCACTGCCCCTCACTGACATGCTCAAAACGAAGAAAAAGGGAGGGGGAGCTCAATCAGATGCCAAGCCCAAACCAAGCGCAAAACTGCCCTGGAACAGGGAGGCCCAGGAGGCCTTTGAAATGCTAAAATCTCTCATGAGTTCAGAGCCGATCCTGAAACACCCAGACACCCAACACCCCTTTGTCATACAAGTAGATGCCAGTGACGCAGCCACGGGGGCAGTGTTACTCCAGAAGGATGACAAGGGCATTTTGCGCCCCTGTAGTTACCTCTCCCGGAAGTTCAACACAACAGAGTCACACTGGCCCATCTGGGAAAAGGAAGCTGCCGCAGTCAAATTTGCCTTAGAAGCCTGGAGGCACCTTTTGGAAGGAGCCCCTCACAAATTTGTAGTGTACACGGATCACAGAAACCTAGAAGCACTCCAAACACCACGCAAAATGACCCCAAAGCAACTGAGGTGGGCCAAATTCTTTGCCCGATTTGACTTTGAGCTAAAGTACCTGCCTGGAAAGGAAAACTTCCTAGCGGACGCCTTATCCAGGTTGCCGCAGTACCACGCAGATAAACAACTCACAATGGGGACAATCTTTTCCAACACCCAGCTGGGAATGGGGGTGGTCACGAGGAGCAAGGCGAAGGAAGAGGGGACAGGACCAGAGGCCACCCCTCCCCCAGAGAAGGACATCAGGGACCCCTGGCTCAGGGAACACTATCAGGAATTAGATTATAAGGACGGGGTGTGGCTGAAAGGCAGCAGAACGTATGTCCCTGAGGACCAAAGGAAACTGGTCCTTCACGATCATCATGACAACAAAACAGCGGGGCACTTTGGATTTGTAAAAACTCTGCATTTAGTGCGGAGGAAATATTGGTGGCCTCTCATGAGAAAGGATGTGAAGGCGTATGTTCACCAATGCCCAGTCTGTGCCACAGTGAAAGGGGGAGGGGGCAAACCATCAGGGCTCCTCAGGCCCCTAGAAAACCCAGCAGCCCCCTGGGAACACATCAGCATGGATTTCATTGTAGACCTGCCCCCCAGCAATGGGAAGACCGTGATTTGGGTAGTAGTAGACCTCTTCTCCAAGCAGGCACACTTCATCCCATGCAGGAGCATGCCCAATGCAGAGCAGTTGGCGCAATTGTTCATTGAACATTGCTATAAGCACCATGGGGCTCCCTCGAAGGTCATTTCGGACCGGGGCTCCGTATTTGTGTCCAGATTTTGGAAAGCGTTCCTACGCCAATTAGGGGCCAAGCAAGCCCTCAGCACGGCATACCACCCCCAGACTGACGGGCAAACAGAGAGGGTCAACCAGGTGCTGGAACAATACCTGAGATGTTACACCAACTACCAACAGGATAATTGGTCAAAGTTTTTGGCCTATGCCCAGGTGGCCTACAATAATTCGGTACATTCCAGCACAGGGCACTCCCCATTCGAGATAGTTTACGGCCGTAACCTCCGCACGCTGCCAACCCCAGAGGTCATCCAGTCTGACCCAGTCCCCTTTGCAGAATGGATGGCAAGAATCAAGGACGCATGGCCTGTCATCACACAGGCTCTTGACGAGGCCAAGGCAGCTTACAAACACCAAGCGGACAAACACAGGAGACCAGATTGGGACCTCAAGCCAGGGCAACAGGTCTACCTCTCCACCAAATACCTCAAGGGAAGGCAGCCAACCAAGAAGTTGGCAGCCAAATACATTGGCCCCTTCGCGGTCAAAAGACTAGTGAATGAAGTCACCGCAGAACTAGAACTCCCCCAGTTCTACAGGATGATTCACCCCGTTTTCCACTTCAGTCTCCTCAAACCAGCTCCCGAGAGCTCCCACTGGCACCCAGCCAAGCCCCTGCCCCCGCCCATCATGATAGGCGGCAACCAACACTATGAGGTGGCGGAAATATTAGACTCCAGAGTCAGGAAAAACACTCTCCAATATTTCGTCAGGTGGAAGCATTTCCCCCTCAGTGAATCAGAATGGGTCAGGGATTCTGACATAAATGCACCCACACTCATCAAGATGTTTCACGCTCAAAACCCACACAAACCTCCACACGAGGGGGGAGGACGGTTTTTTGGGGGGGCATGATGTCAGGATCTCCAATCCTTGACATCTCTGCTCAGCGGACAAAGAACAGATGCCAGCCATAAAGCAGGCCGGCCATAAAACATCAATGACCCTCTGGTATGTAAGAGTCCCTATATATGTGGCACAAAAGAAGGTTCTGGTATTCAGTACAATAAAACTTGTTGGAATCTACCCGCGTGTGTCTTGGTGCTTTCTTTGGAAGACGGACCCACAGCACAACTGGGAGAAGAGAACCTGACACTACCCTAGCAAACCTTTCGTATCGTTATCCCAATACCCCCATGCATATGGGATATATTGAGCATGGTGATCAGATCATGATATGAATAGACATAACAGTTTAAATAATAAATGTAAGGGCTTCTCGTGAACCGCCCTTCTCGTGAACCGCCCCCTCGCTACATGCCTGTTTTTTCCAATCAGACTGGTAATTGGATCTTCCTAGGTTGGCTATAAAAAGGCTACAAAAGACTTCCTTGAGCTTGGACTTTGCTGAGCAATGGCAGGGTTTTTTGGTGTTCATGTAGTGTTAGTGTAGTGTGGTGTATCCTTTGCTTCTGACCCCTAACACAAGTCTTGGCCAAGCATAGGTGGAAAGCAGCAGTGTGGCTTTCACCCACATTGTAAAATTTTAAACTACATTTACTTTCCAACCCTGATATGAAGAAATTTGCAAACGATGGTGAATTCTCCAAAATTCCTGAAAAGAATATATTCCACATTTGCATTGGTTAAATTCTACTACTTCTAGCATTGAGAAGAGTATGTTATACCTAACCACTATAGAGCTGTAATTGTTGGTGAATGTTTCGGATATAATAGTTGGTAAACCTCATTTGATGATGATAATTTTTATTTTTAATGTTGCAATGTATAGCACTTTCTATATAACAAACCATTTTAATCTTACTTGTACCTAAGCTGAAAGGTTCAACAATTACATCTGTATAGTGGTAATCAAGTTCTTCTGAATGATAGAAGTAGCTAAATTTAGCCAACGCAAATGTATGTATGTATGTATGTATGTATGCACACATACATACTTTGCTGTCTGTAATTCACTCAAAAGATTTCACCTCACTTTCTGTCACTATGATCATTGGATTTTGAAAAAAATTGGCTTATTGTGGAAACAAGGATTGGTGAGAAAGCTACAGTAGAGATACCTTTTCCCCAGGATAACTGTTTCAGGGGTGAATTTTCTTTTTGAAGGGTTGATTTTTTCCACTTCCTGTTGTATCACCCCCGTTCTTATCTATGAATGATTTGTAAGTCAGATGTTTGTAACTCAGGGACTGCCTGTACTGTTTTGAAACAAGACTGCTTGTCTTCAGTGGCAAGGAGGCATAAGACCATGGGACACTTTTATATAATACAAGTTAAGGCCACATCCAGAGCATTTACCTTTCACAATCTTCCCATTGCCAAATAAAAACCTGACATGGCATGCTTGAAAGTACCTTTCAGCATTGTCCAGGGACATGTTCTTGTCAGCCCCTTCTGATAAGCATTTAATGAGCATGTAAGGTTTGCACAACTGCAACTGCAATGAGCCTGACAAAATGTTCCATTTGTTATGTGCTGCCCTACCTGAAAGGAGTCCCCTTGATGTCTGTATAATAGTAGTCATTTGTCATCACCAACACTCGTTTCTAGGTATAAAAAGTAAAAGAAAACTGAAGCAAGTTTTGTTATGAAAAGCTTGCAGGATTAAATGCAAACGTAAATGTATAATCCATGGCAAGACACATGCAAGTGTTTATATCTGACCCACAATTAATATAATATAAGAAATAATTTCTGATGGAAAGTTTTCCATACTCTTTAAACTAGCATTGTCTCCTCTTTCTCTCCCATTATAACTACATTTAGATGGAAAATATTTTCTATACAATACCCCTTTGTCCACTGTTTTCTTCACTTCCATGGAGAATTTTCCTGTTTTCCGATTCACCATGGCATTTCGAAGCTAACATTAAAAATAAAGAAATAAGTACATACCCAAAGAAGAAATTAAGAAAAAGAAATTAAATCAAAGCCTATACATTATTTGAACAAAATGAAGGTCTTTGACTTAACCGGTGAAAAACACACATTATTTGATAACTACTGATAGTAATTTTGATTGTTTATTAAAGGGATCATGGATGAATAAAGAACTGTATGTTTTGGGATCAACAGGAAGTTCTGAACAGACACACATACATTTTGGTGCCTTATCTCTCTGTGTGTGTTTCATACAGTCAAAGTGTATATTTCTTTGTAAAGAGTAGCTGAGCAGCTTATAGATTGGGAACAGAAATTACAACAATCACCTCTCAAAAGCTCTTACTCCACAATTCAAAATTGGTTTGAGATAGTGATGCCTTTGCCTTCTGGTTGTTGAATGCACCAAACTTTGTTTTATGCACAACATAGCTTTAGGGTATGTTTACCAGTTGCATGTGATAAATGAACCAGCAAGGAACTCATGCATCTTTAGACCAGACAACGGAGCCGTGAAACAGATGGTGGTCATGTATGATGTTTTCCATTTTATCTGGTAAAACTCCCACATTACATCTGGCCCCACCCCCACCCCCTGCACTATGTACCACTTTCAGTGAGACTGATTTTGGGGAAACCTAAAAACGAATACAGTTTTGTGGTAGTATGATTAGTAGCAAATGTATTGCTCAATTGTAGACCTGGGTTCCCCCCTTTCACCCCTTGTTGTTGTTTGTAAACAATAGAGTATTTGATTTGTCTTAGGAAATAGAAATCAGTGTTTGGGAAAGGCAGTATATTGCATATTGCCCTAAGGCAATGATGCCTTAATGCACAAACATCAACATGTTTTCTTTCCTAGCACTTCATCTATTTATCTTTTTTCATTCTAAATCAGAGTTCAAAAAGTTACTTCTTTTGACTAAAGGGCCAGAATCCCCATCCACAGCAGTGGGAGCTTCTGGGAAGTTATAGTTCAAAAAGACAACTTTTCCTAGCTTGGGTCTTATTGTTATCATGTATGACTGAGAGGCAAAGGAGACAAATTTGCAATCCATTATGGAGAGGAATGGAGGGTCTGCCAAACTTTGTCAGTTAAATTGCTGATTTTATTTTTGTGAAGAACCTGAACATGGATGACCAGCTGAAAACTGCAGTGTCTGCAGCTCTTTAAATTAAATTTTGGGATGTCTAGGTTAAAATTAACAATCCTATTCTACAGTGAGTGAAAAGAGTATTTTTTTTTTCTGGCTGGAGGCATGTATAAAATGAAACATATATTTTACTGTAGGGGTTTTGAGGGGGTTAAAAAACACACAATGTGTAATGGGCAATGCTGGAAATATTTTCCCTTTTTAACTTTTGTGGTTTTGGACTTGGAGAGCTGGTCTTAATTACCAATCTACTTTCTAATGTTTAAAGAACTGTTCCATTTATCTTTAACATGTTTCTCATTTTTCTCCATTTCGGAGCCTGCAGTATTCCAGGACCTACTTCCCCACACAGCCCTCAGGCAAGTTGCAGATTTACAAAAAGAGCCTCAAAAACCCTCATAGCTTTTAAGATCAAGTATGCATAGGGGAATTATTTTTTTTTACCCAGTGAATATAGTTCTTGGCTTTATAGTACCATTTTTCATCTATTCTGTAGACTTTTTGTTTTGCAACCTCAACATGGTTCAAACTAGTGCCTGGTGACATGAGTGAACAACATTTTTCTTCTGCTTAGGCAAAGTATTGTAAAAAATTGATAACAGAACATATATTTATAAATATAAAGGTCCATTTTTACTTCTTTCATTTTATCAATTACAGTAACTTTAGGCAGCATTACATAAAGGTACATTTGCACTAATATCTCAGAAGGAGCAGTAGTTATTAATGAGTGCAATGTTAGAAAGCAAACTAAACACTGGAAATATATGAAGGAGTGAAATATTCACCTAAATGTATAGCACAATGACACAGTTAGTGGGTTGGACTGGATGGCCCATGAGGTCTTTTCCAACTCTACTATTCTATGATTCTATGAGTTGATATTGTAGGAAATCAGAACCTCAGATTCATGGAACTGGAATGAAGTGCAAGCACTATCAACATCAACCTCCTCCCATGTAGGAATACACAAATAAAGCACTCCCAAAAGATGTCCATGCAACCTCAGTTTTAAAACTTCAAAAGAAAGCAAATCCATCACCCTCTGACTCAAACTATTCCACTTTTGAACACTTTTCATGGTCAAGAGGTTCTTCCCAATGATTTGATGGAATCTTTTCCACGTTGGTTCATGTTCTAGTCTCCATAGCAACAGAAAGCAAGCTCACCTAATCTTTGGTATAACATTCTACCTGATTTTAAGACAGCTATCATGATATATATTTTCCCCTTTTTCTCCAATTTAAATATATCCAGCTCCACAAGCTGATCTTTACAAAGTGTGCCTTCAGATCTTCAAGCATTTTGGTTATCCTCATTTTCCTTACATCCAGAACTCATTAAAACTATGTTTTTATACAAATACAGGGCTGATTTCAGGGGACTTTTCAAAACACAAAAATAAAGCAATCTGTTTTCACTAGAATTTACGGAGGAATAGTGTCCCATGAACTACAAATCCCAGAATTTCATAGGATGTACCCATGGCTGTTAATTGGAATTACGATGTCATAACTTCATAGTATGTAAGGGCCCTTTGGTTTTTGGTTTTGGTGGTGGGTGGGGCTTGGACCTATTGCATCTACTGCCTCTCCTCTCTACTCAGAAAGAGCGAATTAGTGAATGAGTAGACAAACAGCTACCAGGGTTGGAAATGAACCTTTGACATCTGCTACCCAACTGGACCAGAGCTACCACATAAACCCATTGGAGAAGTGGCTGTTTGACTGCCTTATGGCTGCAGCACTGTTAAGACTAGTGGGTCCAAGCAGCAGCTGAAGACTGCAGTCATGGCAAAAAGGACTCTGTATGGTATTTGGCATTATGACAAGAATTACTGAAGAGATAAGTGAGAAAATCCTTTTAGAAGTTCCAAAACAAGATTAAATAGAACTCTGCTCACTCCAGATCTTTGAGGTGTGTGGGTGGACAAGGTTTGGAATAAACAAGAAAGGAAGATTCAACTGTTTCAACTTGGAACTCCTACCCACACAGACCACAGAAATAACTGAATCATCAGTGGCTGCCTAGATTGGATGTGGTTAGATTAAGATGATGATGGGAACATGATGAACATTGAGAGGAGGAAATGGAATCACAGAGGCAGAAGTGTCCCTTAATTTTTCCAGTTTAGTCAAAAGACTGCACCAAGCCCCTGTGCATATATTGGTTATCATCTGAAGAAAGCTTAATTTTGCTCATGTGTTCTGAAACTTGATGGAAAAAACATTTTCAACTAACTACATAGAACACATCCACAAAATGTCTGGCAGATTCTGATATACCTGCTGATTTCAACAATTACATGGTGTTCAGTATTTTGATCTGAATTCCTAAACATGAAGAATGATAGTTGAAAATCTTACTTTAAGCAGAAATCTGACAAGATCAGAAAAAAATCTAGGTAACTCTTAGAGAAGAAAGTTTAGATTGATGGAGCAGAAACGAGTGTGGGAAGCATTCGGATTACAGGGCAGATGTTTATGAACTGAATTTGAGAGAGTTCAGGCAAGGAGGCAGTATGGCTCCAGAAAAGGGGAAAAAGAGGAGAAAAATTAATCATCAGAAAAACATTAGCTGTGCTGAACTCCTGAATTGTTTTGTTTTTCACACACTGCACAGGGTAGACTAACAGTAATAGACATATATTTTGCAGAGGAGGCAAACATAACCTCGAGTTAGAGGAAAAAAGATAAAAAATGAGTATACCAGAATACTAACAGTGTTTCTGAGACAGGCAGGAATGATGAATTCCAGATTTCAGAAAGACGTGACAGTGTAAATATGGGAACCTTCCACTGATATATTCAAAACCTTTCTTAAATGAGTGGAGTTTGGGAGGATATAGAGATGCTAATGTACTGATGATATCCGAGAAGCATGCTAGGAAATATCTAGGAAAATGCAGACATGCAGGCATGACTTTAGTCAATGCAGACATTCTGGGAAAAGCTAAACAACAGGAACCAAAAGGAGAACACCTGGAAAGTTACGATTTAATTAAGGACAGTCAGCATGGATTCACACAAAACGAATCATGCCTAACAAATCAGATTTATGGAGGAAGTAACATAAAGACCAGGCAAAGGTTAAGTCATGGACATAAGGAAAGCTTTTGATACAGTATGGCAGAAAAGGTTGACATGTAAATAAAACTTCACATGGAAGGGAGTTGTAGAGTGGTTAAGCTAGAGAACTGAAATATGGATGATATGACCATAGAAGGAGTGAGATCTTGGAATGGAAAGGACTAAAAAAGGAAGGAGTGCCACATACCTAAGATAAAGTGTTGGATGGTCACCACTAACATGATCCTTCCATATTGGATTCAGTGTCTGGCCAGATACCAAAAATATGGTTCTTTTTACATTTTTGGTTAGTTTCTGGCATTTTAATCTGCAGTATAGGCAACCAGAAAGCTTTTCAAAGATACGAGCTGGCCTGACAAAATTAGATAAAAGTTGTTGCTTCTGTTTTATCTAAAATCTTCATATTACTTAACTGACAGGAACTGGAGTTATGTCCACTAACACCTGGACAGGGGAGGTATGTCCTATAAAGATAGTAGCCCTGACATACTCTATGTCTTCATCAAAAGGATTTAAAATATAATAATAAAAATAAAGGTGGAGCACTCCCACTAAAAGAGAAGTTAAAAGCTGTCTAAGTAAAAAGATTTTTGCTTGCTGATAGAAAGAGAGCAGGGAGAAGGCCAACCAAACGTCCCGAGGAAGTCCTACAGTGAGAGCTGCTACTGAGGAGACTCTCCTTTCCAAATATGCCTGCAATAATGGAGGGACCAAACAAATGCCTTCCTCTGAATATGTTACACTCTTTTATTTTAAGACTATGAAAAGCAGTATTTCAAATGGTCTGACTCCTATAGGGCTTTAGTGGTCCACACAGCTCTTTGAATTCTGCTTGGAATGAAGATTACTGAGACAGTGAAGCTATTGCAACAGTGAACTGCCTGATAACCAGCACATCAGCGGCATGTCCCAAACATTTTTGGCCCTTTGAGGTTTCCAAAAGTTTCCAAAGCCAGACCAATATAGAGAGCATTACAACAATGCAAACAAATCTGGAATCTACACAATAATACCCCTGCTCAAGTTATCGGCCACTTGTATCTCGCAAGATCCTGAAATGTGCAAGCATGAAAGGAATAAGTGTATTCCAAGTCACATATTCATATTTCACATTAAAATTTTGAAAGCTTCCAATATGTTCCGGGTCTGACATCAGGGTGCTTGCAAAGGTATTTAAAGCCCTACATTCTTGGGATCTTGAAGGATACTTCCCGTATATGTCATATATGTACATGCCTGAAGATTAGGGTGGGGGGACGGGAACGACCTCATCTGTGTCACATCAGTAAAATCAATACAGTGTGTTGGGACATAGGAGACAGCCTTCTCAGCTATGGTATCCCAACTGGAGGTCCAATGGGTGCCAATATTCTTATCACTTAGATGGCAAGTTAAAATTTGGCTTTTCACCAGAGCTTTGGTCCTCTTTAATTCAACCGAAAGACTGTTATATACTGTTTCCATTTTTTAATTTAAAAAAACCTTTTTGTGCTGGTTATGGTGTTTTTACCCTATTCAAATTATTTTACTGTTTTTAACTTATAGAATTGTTTTGATGCTGTTTCTAATCTACCCTGAGAACTCTTGATATAGAACAAGGAACAAATATTAGGCAAAGGAAAAGGAGAAGCTAATGAGGAGGAGGAGGAGGGGGGGGGGAGGAGGAGGAATTGCCCCCAGTTTTCATCTGCATGTTGGAAAATTTCTGTAAAATGGAAATACCTCTAATTCTTTCCTTTTCTTCCTGCTGCTTATGTAGACTGGCAGTGAGTGGATCAAGTCTTCTTCAAAAGCTGGAATAAAACAAATTACTTACCACATCATCCCGATCTTCCCATTCAACCTCAGAAAGATCAACACTGCTGTAGTTGGGTTTCCTTCGCTTTTTTCCTTCTTCATACTGGTGTTATCAAAAATACGAAAAAGAGAGGTTTTTTAACATTATGGATAAAAAAGCAAACAATTTCATTATTGTCCCAAATTTCACCTTTATTACAAAGTAATAATAATAATAATAATAATAATAATAATAATAATAATAATAATGTCACCACTCTTTTCAGCATATTATTCAGTTACTACCAAGAGAAGAATACAAACAAGCATATTTTCACAAATAGTTTATAAAACACAACTTATTTGGCTCTTGAAACAGAGAGAACAAAGTGGAATATATGTGGTAGACATCATCATCATCATTACTAGTAGTAGTAGTAGTAGTGGTAGCAGCAGCAGCAGCAGCATCTGCATAATTATACTGGAAAGTATACATGTCTTTGGTCATAATCTGAAGGTTTATAGAAGACATTCTGAACTAGATCTTGCAGCCATGCAGGAAGTGGTATTTCCTATATTGTTATCAACAAAATGTATACATATTACTCTTTAAATAAGATAAAGAATAACCCATTTGACGTATAGTGTTGATATCTGTTGATACTACATTTTATGTTCTTTCATGGGAGAAAAATGCAAAGAACACATTAATAAAGGAGTGTTATTGTTTTTATCGTTAGCTTCATTACACTGTAGATTTCATATTTTTAAATAATATGATTGATAAATGATTTAGTCACTAATGTTCCTATAATGCAAAAAAAAAACAAAAAAAAAAAACAAAAAAAACCTGTTGCCTACTGCATATTAGAAAGAGGCAGACAATGTTTCTCTACTCCCAAGCTGACTTCCAAAGTATGGCTTAAAGTTTTAGCAAGGTTTTGCAAGCTTTTCAAGTGAATACATCAATGTTTTATTTGGAATATATATTTTGTGTGCAAGTTTGGTTACTCAGCATTATTCAATATTAACAGTACAGTTATGAAAAAAAATCAGCTTTCCTAAACTAAGCCAGGGATTGAATAATAATAATGATGATAATAATAATAATAATAATAATAATAATAATAATAATAATAATAATAATAATTCTAGTTGCCTATTCAACTTCTACCTGGCTGTGGGCTGCCATTGCTTATCAGAAAATTGAATAAATTTGAGGGCATGTACTTTAGAGGTCATGATACATCATGGTTTTTGTAGTCTCAAGGCTGTACTGAATTGACTTGTATATATTCATGTAGGTATAAACTAGTGAAACTTCTATGCATTTCCGATTTTGGCTTCTGTCTCAGAACACTATTCCACATATTGACCTCTTTTGCTAACTTAAATACTGGTCTATCCAAACTCCACTCCTTTTTGACATTTTTTCTCCCCTTCTCTTCATTATCTTCCTGTATATTCTAACAGATGTATAAGGAATTCCACAATCTTTGTCAGTGGAAAAGCATCATCCTTCCACCTCAAACTCTTAATGCCAACTGAAGTAGAGCCACTGAATCAGTGGATTGTACATATGTGCAAATTTACCATTCAATAATTTATTCAATGAGTGTATTCCAGTTAGGACTAGTAATTCAATTTATGACCTTCTGTGCAAAATGTAATTGCTTTCAGTAGTTTTCCAATCAACTTAGTCTATACTATTAGTAGATAAAGTTGCATGATCTTACCATAATATATAAAGTTGGATGACCTTATCCATGAGACATCAAGTACATCCTATCCTATCCAATTTGTCACCATTCCATTCCTTTGGGTTTCACACAAATCTACCATTTTCCAAAGCTCAAAGGAGTGGATTGATGATAAATATTATAGGATATGCTAGCATGTACTTTATGTCTCATGGATAAGTACATAAGATGCTCATCTCTTCCTTCAAAGATGATGTGTGGATCCCCCACCCCACAAACACACACACAAACAACAAGGGACCAAAACTGAAGGAAAGCCATAGAGGTATCTCAAAAGTGTGGCACAATATGGCCCAGGATTCATTCTTTATCATCCATGAGAAGTCTAATGATTCACAAAGGGTACATCCACACTGTAGAATTGATGTAATTTGACACCACTGTAACTGCTATGGCTCAATGCTATGGATTTCTGGTGTACAATTGCATTAATTCTAGTCTGTAGAAATTCAAGTTTTAAAATAAAGAAGCACTAGAGGCCCATAGTCCATAGTGCTTTAGTTCATAGGGATAAGGCACCCCCCCCCCCCCACTTTAGTTCAGACCAAGGGACACATAAGTAGAGGATTAGGCTATCAAAATGCAATCTGCAAGTAAGATATATGTTACTTTGTTTACTAGAAGGATGACATCACAGTCAGATAGGAGACAGAGATACTAGCCAGTATGGAAAAGGCATTATTGAACAACAAAGGGATTCCTCTCCTATTCCATCTTTTTAAAAATGAGTTTCTTTTGCTTAGGCTTAGAATGAGGTTCAAGGCAAGATTTTGATTCATGACTTCAAATAGATTCAAACTTCTGCTAAATCCCACACTTTACATAGATTCCTGGCAGTCCTTAAACTCTAATTGCTCATTAAAAATCAGTACTAGTATGAGGAGAAGAGGGGTCCATATTGCCACTTCTTACATTACCATTGTGGTCTTGAATGTATTTGTTGCATCCTTTTTTTCAAAATGGCAAATGTGATTCATGTCAGCCCATAATTCAGAAAAAAAACAGTATTTAATATATACTTTCTTGTGAAGCTCAGGCCCCTTCCACACAGCTGAATAAAATCCCACATTTTCTACTTTGAACTGGAATATATGGCAGTGTGGACTCAGACAACCCAGTTCAAAGCAGATATTGTGAGATTTTCTGCCTTGATATTCTGGGTTATATGGCTGTGTGGAAGGGTCCTCACTGGGTGATATTGGGGCCAGCACTATTTCTCAATCTAAATCACTTCATAGGGTTGTTCTGGGAATAAATGTAGCAGCAGGGACAAATGCTTGACATTATATGACTGTGAAAATGTAATAAATAATGATAATATTTTTAAAAGGCAGTTCCTGTGTGACTATATATACCATTTTGCCTGATGCATGCAGTGCATACATGGGGCACATAAGGTTTGAAGTGAGGGATTCCCTGTTGAGCTCTTATGACAGTGATGTAAATCTTCATTAAGTTTCATTCTCAAAGGTAAGAATGAATAGTTTTAAACACTCTCCTCCCAATGCAGGAAAACCATCAAGAACTGCACAGTTTTTGAATATTATCTGCAGATAGGGACATATTCTTTAAAATAAAATGCACTTTTTCTGCAAAAGAAAGCAGCATTTTTATACAGAAATATTATTGCACAGAATAATCTCCAAAACACAAATGATTCTCATAGTTTCTTCATCAGATGTCTCAATAAAGGGGAACCTTTTAAAATCTTTTTGGGGAATATTTTTGAATATTCTTTCCATCTTTATTCCATGATATTCAAATACCAGAATGATTTCTCGATCATGAATTATCCTAATAATGATCTTTCCTTTTACTTAAGGTCAACTTGATATATGGTTCAGTTCTACTGTTAGGCAGAATGAGCACCTTTTATCTAGTGTATTAGTGTTGTGTTTTTAATCACTTTGTTGAAGGAGATATACTTGCATGTTTGTTGTCATTGCTTTGGCTCAGGTACTAGATTGCAACATCCTTTTCTGGCAATGTGTTATATTCACCATAACTTGGAGGACTTGTAGGGCAAAGAAAATGCATTGAGCCAGCTCTGGTTCAGTGAATATCAGAGATCTCTTGGCTGCCTTCAAAATGTTCACCAGAGCTCAAAGGGGAACAACAAAAGTGATTGCGGATAGATGGGGGGGAAAGATAAAGGAGTAAAGCATGCTTAACTTGGGGGTTGTGAAGGAGAGAGATTAAAGCATGAGCAATAATTTTAAACTATGTAAAAGGCATAAAGCAGTGGAGGGCTGTTGTTTACAATCCTCCAGGGCCACTAAGAACCGGAAGCAGTAAGTTCAGGCTGCAAGCTTCTTAACGGGAAGATTGGACAGGCAATTAAAGATGACCTCCAGGAAGGCTGCAGAATCTTCTGTCCCTGTGGCTTGAAATCAAAGGCCAAACAAGCATTTGTCAGAGATCCTTTAAGACTAAATAATCCTTCTATTGCAGGAAGTTGGACTAGTTGATGCTTGACCTCTCTTCCATTAGCATGGTTGAAGTCCAAGATTTCCTTTATGAAGCTGCATGCATCTCAACAAAGCAGAATTACTTTCTTGCTTCCTGGATCACATGCCACCCAGATTGCATTACAAGCCATTTTTTTCTCACTCACTTCATGTGCAATATAGTTTAGCATGTGGGAGAGGCAAGATGAAAGGAGGAAGTAATCTCAGGTGAAAATAATATGTGCAATTTGATCCTTCTGTGTGTTTTCCTGGGTTTTTATTATTAGATTAGTCTCAAGTGAAGACCTTTAGGTGTTCTTGGATTGCAACTCTCAACATTTCATTGACTCTGCTGGCAGAGACGAGGGGAACTGCATTACAACAACCTGAGGAGGGTCATACATTATCTAACTAAGATTATGGTTTGTCTGAAAGTTAAGGAAATTCAACATAACCATAAACATGTATCATCATCATCATCATTTCTTCTGTTCTGCTTATTTTTATATTGTCTTCTAATGAAGCAGCTATGTATAATCTTTCCCTAGACATGTATCAGGGAACATTATGGGTTCTAAATGGAGATCTCAATGGCTATGTTTAAAATGTATTTAATTTGTATTTGTTACTGTGTGACTAGCCCTAATTGATTTATTTCCTACAATCTCCATGCCCCGTGGACTTTATTTGCTTGGTAGAGATATATAGTACTTCACTGAGCTATGTTGTATTTGAAATGTGTTTGCAGGTAAGAAGGATATTACAAAGGCACATTCAATTATTCCGATTAAGCAGATGGGTTACTTTGAGAGGGGGTGGGCTTTCTTAGTAGAGAACAAGAGGTAACCTTTTTATTTTTAATGAATGGGTAGCTCACCAAAGCTATAATTTAATATTTTAATCCAGAACTTCTTCGATTATGATTGGCACTGTAGAGTAGTTATTTCGGATTAGACATTTTTGCCAGCTGGCAGCAAGAAACTGCTATGAAGTACAATTTCCAAGCTGTTCTGCAATGAGGAACTGTTAACTATGTCACATAAGAGGGAGGGAGGGGATGAAGATCAACCATCACATAAGGAAAGCATGGAAGAGAAAAACATGTAAAACTGAGTAAGCATGGTAACATATAAGCAGATTGTGGTTCCCCTTTCCACTTACAACTTAGAAAATATCTAAGCCTCTAGTTCAGTGATTCCCAAAGTGGGCACTACCGCCCCCTCGTGGGCACTGCAGCAATCCAGGGGAGCGGTGATGGCCACAGGTACATATATCTTTCTGTTTAATTGCTATTAATTTTTTTTTTTTTTAAAAAAACAATTTCTAGGGCGCCGAGTAATATTTTTTCTGGAAAGGGAATGGTAGGCCAAACAAATTTGGGAATCACTGCTCTAGTTACTAAATATCAAATGATTCATAGAGCCACACCTGTTTATCTAAAGGGAGCTGTTATAACTCTTTCCCAGCAAAGGTTTTGAATGTTCACTGAATGAGCAAGGATATGTGAAGCTTGTTTCTAAAACAGTGGTTCTCAACCTATGGGTCCCCAGATGTTTTGCCCTTCAATATCCAGAAATCCTAACAGCTGGTAAACTGGCTAGGATTTCTGGGAGTTGAAGGCCAAAACACCTGGGGACCCATAGGATGAGAACCACTGCTCTAAAAGGAAGCAAATCCATCTGAACAAAATTTTACAGGAATCTAAAAAAAACGTACTGAGAATACGCATTCTTTAACTATAAAATACAATTTTTCAAGCCCTGTACCAATGTCTTTATTATTAGCAGATCAGCCACATCGATGCAGATAAGTAGTCTGATGTGTACTTGATTTATTTTAATAATTTAATTGGTACATAATATTCTGCTCCTAGCCAACAATGAGTTGCCATCTATAACTCATCTAGGCTATCTGAGGAACAACAAGAAATACAGTACAGTACGTTAAAAGAGGAAAAGAGGGAGGGAGGGGGGCTATATTTATTGAAATAAATAGAGTGCCACTACTTTGCAGTTTTTCACTTTTCGCGGGCAGGCCTGGAACCTAACCCCCACAAAAAGTGAGGGAGCACTGTGTGTATATATTGGGGGGAGGGGGAGAGACTTGGAATCTTTTGAAAACAGACTCCACATATAGAACCGTGTTCTAACTGATGACCCATACCCAGTCATTGCAAAATAAATGATTAAACAAGAACCATTAGCACAAATGGCATTACTGGGAGAAAGTCCAAACTTGAAATTGTTATTTTTTTGAAGAACAGTTCTCAGAATCCTATAGCCATATTATTGAGGCATTCTGGTAGTTATAGTGAACAACAAACAAAAACCCCTGCAGCGAAACTATACATGCATACAGAGGCGACCCAAAGCCAATCAGTTTAGGAGACTTTCTAGAGCTACATTTGGTTTCCAACTTTGGAAATGCCAATGTCAGTATAAAGGCCCTCAGAGTCCCATTCCCTTTTCTGTTTTTAGTGGACTGGCTTTGATATAAGAAGATATGAGCTGAGGTATCTTTATTTTAACCTTTGCACTGTTCTCATGTTACTTTTTATGAGATAAAGTCACTCTGCAGGACAGCTGGAATTTACCACATAAGGCTGAACTCTGATTTTCAGTCAGTTCCTCTCACATGGTAAATACCACTTCACACAATGTGAAAACGCAATTGTCTGGAATATCTCTCACCTGGACTTTGTGATAAAATGTCCTGTGATACATTTGCCATATGAAATAAGGCACTGTGCCTGCACTTCATTTTCACGGAGATCAAAATCATTGAAAGACAACAAAAGTAGGTTTTGTAGAGACAACAGATCTAAACGATACAGAAAACAAGGCACACATCTTCAAGGGCCTAATGAAGACTGTGCAAACAATGTCTTCATTCAAAGCAGATCAGCTACATAGATGCAGATAAGCAGTCTTGATGTGTACTTGATTCTTACCATGGCAATCTGATTTTATATTTCATTTGCATTGTTAATATCTTATCATTCAAGGTGTACACAAAACTGACAGCTGCTCATAATTCTATCTCCTTAGATTGGAAATAATCAAAAACATCTGCCATTATTCCCATATCACCAGATTTGTTGAGGTTGTTTCTACTTAACATCAATGCTGAAAGAAGCAAATCAAAAATACTGCAAACATTACTACCAATTTTTTTGCATGTCATTTGTATGTGCAACTGGTTTTCCCAGCAAAGCCTTCAAACTGTTAATTATCTTTTTTCAATCTAGGCAATTTAGGATTGCTAATTAGATAGCAATTTAATGCCCTCACGGGGATTCAGATGTTCGTTCTTTCTTAACATGTAAAGTCCAACAGGAATAATTGTTGTCATTCAGGTGACTGAACTCGTCAGTGATTTAAATGAACACAAGGCATTTACACTGTTCAAATCATTTAAATATTCTGGTGTCAGCTACAGATGTGGAGTTTTATGGAGTCCCTGAATAAGCATGGGTAAGTGTAGGTTATCTTAGTTTCCAGGCAGGACTCCCCAGAGAGAAATGAGATTTGCTGCTTTATGAAAGGCTAACACTGCTTAAGTGGGGCATTAACGTTCCCTCCGAGACATGGATTTCTCTGTTTTTCTATATATTAGGAGAAACAAATTTTCTCAAAATTTACAGCTATGAAAGCCTTAATACTGGTTTAGCAATCCATAAATACATTTGGTCTTTTTTTTAGTGTGTACAATATATTGTGGCAGTTAACAATTAATTTAAACTCAGTAGCATGCTCTAGAAACATACTGAAAAGTTTACAATACATATATACCTTTAACATACTTTTTCTTGTTCCTCCTGACTGGACCAGAGTAAAATTCACACACTTAGTTGGAGAAGAGAAACACACAAACACACTCACATTCCTCACCTTTTCTATCAATCAATTATATGAAGGCAGGTAGAAATCTGATTCACTTTTACATGGGGAAAGTGGAACTTTAAGGCAATTCCTTGTAAAACAAACCATCATTGTCACCATATCTGACCTAAAGACATTTCCTTATTTATTACCTGTTATATATGTGAGTTTCAGTTTGTCTGCAATAAAATGAAGCCTCCACTTAAACTAAACTATCCTATAACATATTTGGAGAGTGGTTTGATGAGAGGTCATATTTACAAATTTACTTAGAAACAGGCAGAATTAGGCTGAGTGGAATTTACTCCCAGGTAAGGGAATATTAAACACATGCTGCCATGTGTTTAGGGGACTGTAGATGGGAGGTCCAAAAGGAGTAAAACAAGAAATGCAATGCACACAAGACATTTTGCAACCTTATGCCATTACAATGTACAAAATGTTCCTCAACCTTAGCAAATAAAAACCATTTATTCTTTTAAAGGATAAAAGTTAAGAGGTGGATAACTATACAGTGTTTTCTATTGAGCATGCAGTGTACCATTGCTTCATGCAAAGCAGATGTTCAGCAGGGGGTGCTCAATTTCTGTCCAAGCAAATCTGGAAAAAGAATTAAAGAATTAAAAAATGTGAATGGGGTAATTAACATTGTTGAGAGATCACACACCCATGCTGATAACTTGTATGAGATGTATTTATGGAACAGCGATTTTAGGAGCAATGGGTGATCTCATATAGTGAATAACTGACATTCTCAATTCTAAATGCATATGAATTAGGTAGGTCCTCAGAATGATAGATATTGTGTAAGGATAGGCTGCTAATTATTTGGCATGAACACAGACATGAGGGATTATAACTAACATGAGACATTTTCATAAATGATTAAGAGAATGTTGACATAGAATCAGTGGCCTTTGTATATATGGACATCTATATCATTGGAGAATGTAGTCAGGAGACCTTCAAAGAGAAAGGCAGGGAAACGAGGCTGAAATGAGACTCCAAGATAGCATTGCAGAAGGAATGAATGCCTTTTCTACATACAAGCTAAAACAATTCCAAACAAGGGTCTCAATGAATGAGTGATATAGTACCATTTAGATGGGTGTAGATTTTGAAGATCACAGAAAGAGCCTATCAAGAGAAGAATTTCCATCTGAACAATGATAGATTACTACCAGTTGCAGTTGTTGTTGCAAAGTAGCTTTTAAACTGATTTATTGGAGAAAGCCAACAGATGCTGGAGATCTTTAAAATTGAACTTATGTATCCCTTGGGCATAATATCCTTATGTTCTACACGCACAAAAAAGGAACCGAATAGACCTTTACAGTGCCCACTGCAGAAAAGCTAATTGGAACAGGTAAAAAAAACACATATCAGAAAAAATAAACCTGGTAGAAGAAATAATGCATGCAAATTATGTAAAGAACAAAACCATCGAAATGAATTAAAACTTCCTAACTGTGAGAGCTGTTCAACAGTGGAACTCTCTGCCCTGGGGTGTGGTGGAGGCTCCTTCTTCCGAGGCTTTTAAGCAGAGGCTGCATGGCCATCTGTTGGGGGTGCTTTGAATGTGATTTCCTGCTTCTTGGCAGGGAGTTGGACTGGATGGCCCAACTCTATGATTCTATGATTTTGATACAGGGCTTAAATGCATATCCTCAGCATATTTTTTTATTTATAAAATTTGTTCCAATGAATTTGATACCTTTTGGAAACAAGCTCCACATTTTGAATATAAATATAGCAAGAAGTGTTTCAAGTAATGGTCAGATAGAAGAAACCCTCCACAAAAAAGATCACAAACTCTGGCAAACCTAAAGTTAAAATAGACAGAAAGAAAGATCTAGAGACAGACAGACAGCTGATAGATAGCAAAGATGAAATCTTGGATCAACATTCTAAATGTGCACAAACAAATAATACTTTCTTTAAATACATCACAGCCTAAAAACCAGCTAAAGCTGTGGTGGAAGTGTAGTATGTCACTATCTTTGGAAGAATACTCAAAGAAGGAATGGAAACAGCAATCAGAGAAAACGTAAGATTGTTTCCCCTATGGAATATGTTGGACAGCTACTCAATGGACGTGTATGAATTTTGCATGGATGTAAAATGAGGCAAATTAAATTCAAATCCTGGCTTCCACAAATATTAATTAATGTAAAGTTCTACATATAGCTAGAAAACATTAAGTACAGTAGAGTCTTACTTATCCAACATAAACGGGCCGGCAGAATGTTGGATAAGCGAATATGTTGGATAATAAGGAGGGATTAAGGAAAAGCCTATTAAACATCCAATTAGGTTATGATTTTACAAATTAAGCACCAAAATTTCATGTTTAACAACAAATTTGACAGAAAAAGTAGTTCAATACGCAGTAATGTTATGTTGTAATTACTGTATTTACAAATTTAGCACCAAAATGTCACGATATATTGAAAACATTGACTACAAAAATGCGTTGGATAATCCAGAACGTTGGATAAGCGAGTGTTGGATAAGTGAGACTCTACTGTACATTCAAAGAATCTGTTATCGAGCTGGACAACATGCATGAAAGAAGGATATACAGGTTTTAGGTTTTAGTAGGCCACAAGCTACTCATGATTCAGAAGTAAGATGAATTGTGTTGCTTGCTTCATTGACAAACAATGGAAGTCACTTGAAACATTTGAGATGGTATGCAGAATATGAAAAAAAAATAGAGACACCGAATGTGCAAGATCCCTGAAGTGTTCCCCCCCCCCCCCTAGAAAACAATGTAAAAGAATTTAGGTATTTTCATTTTAAATGTGACTCCAGAGCTCATCTGATTTTGAAAGATAAGCAGGTTCAGTCCTTGTTAGCACTTGGGTGGGAGACTAATGCTATAGGCTGTGTTTGCGAGGAAGGAATTGGCAAAACAATTTTTGAGTATTCTTTGCCCAAGAAAACCCTAGGAAATTCATGAGGTCATCAGGAGTCAACAGGTGACCTGAAGGCACATACTCACACACCCAAGGAGAAGCTTGAGCAAAATTTCTGATGAGGAGGAATAGAAAAACCTTTAAAATCAAGATAATAAATTTTAAGAGTCATGCACTGAAATGAATTAGAACAGGGTCATAAAGTAATGCAATGCAAAACTGACTTTTGCAAAGCAGGTTAACGAGAGCTTTAAGATTTTAAAGCATTTTCCGACTGATAGTGAAAAACCTACATTGGCTAACTATTGCTTTCTCTGTTCAATTCTGTATTTTCATATTAGGCTCTACAGCCCTCAATACTGTGGGGACCTGATAGGTCACTACAGTGATAGGAGAAACTCATCTGAGTATATCAGTAGCTACCAAGGTCTGCTTGACATGACTGGGGAGGTTTTCTCTTATGCCACACCCAGATTGTGGAATATATTGCCCATAATCGATACGTGTATGCAACTGTACTTATATTTTGTGGTTTGATTACTGTACTTCATCAATGTATTTGAAGTAATGTAATGAAATCCATGAAAGCTTGTGATGAATTAATCTTAAGAATGCCATCTGTTCCATTTCCCTCTGTCCTTTTCCTGTTTATACTTAATGAAACCCATAACATGGCAATCTCTTTCAAATCCATGTTTACTCCCTGTACTTTTAAAAAGGGTTTAAATGCATCCTTTTAATTTAGGCTTAAATGGGATCAGTAGCAAATGAACTCTTCCTAGAATCCCACACAACTAAATTGAAGCGATTGTACTTTAGACATGGCATGGTTTAGACATATCAGACATATCAGACTTCAGACATATTGTACTTTAGACAATATATCACAGATCTCACAACTCTTTCCTCAAAAAGGTTAAGGTGGTCCTGTCCATGCACTTCTAACAACAGGTAAAAACATTTCTGTTCTGTCAGGCCTTTACAAATTGGTGAAAGTTGAGCTGTGCCACCCTGTATTAAAGATTTCAAGGAGGGTGTTATTAGTGCATTTTAATCTTTTTTTATTGTTTCATTTACAAACTGTTTAATTGTTTTTAATCTTATATGTATGTGTTCTTTTATTTTGATTTTTGTATTGTTTTTAACTTTTATTTTTTTTAATATGTTAGCTGCCTTGAGTCACATCAGGAGAAAGATTAGATATAAATGACAATAATATAATGAGATTATATAACTCCTTGGAAAATATAATGATGCTCAGTAAATTGGAAGTCAACAGAAAAGGAGGAAGACCACATTACAAATGGACTGAAACAATCAGGGAACCATGAACTTGAGCTCCCCAGACCTGAGCTTGCAAGATCTGAGCAGGGCTGTTAGTAAGTGGGAGGGTTGGCATAAGCTGAAACTGACTTGATAGCACATAAATGGAGCATTTCACTTTTAAATCTATTTTTATGGTTTCATTTCTCTTTTGTGGTTTTTAATGTCATTGGTTGGTTTGAATATTTATCATTCTGTTCTACAACACCACATTGGTAGTTTTTAATGGAAGGCAATATATAAATATAACAATTATATAAAATAATTTAAGTACAACTATGACATTCTTAACACTGCATGGAAAACCTGGTTTGTGGCCTGAGTTATATTTTAAGATAACTAAAGGACACAGGACTGAATTGCAATGTCTCTTTCTGGCTTATAGTTTTAGAAGACTGGGCCAACATCATGTTTTTAAAGTATTTTTCCCATGAAGATAATGATGCCAATAAACAAAATGTAAGAAAATTGTATAGGATCTCCCTTCCTGGAACATAACATTGAACAGCTTGATGGAAAATCACAAATTATTGAATTTGAACACAGCATCTAATTTTCTTTTTCTCTCTCCTAACCTCAATGATAAAAGGAGACAGCAAAGATGCAGTACTCTTGGCTTATAGATAAAAATTTAGTTAAGGAATAATTTGGATCTAAAGTGGCCTTAAGTCCTTCCTTCCTTCTTTACTTCCTTTAATATCTCACCCTTCTCCCAGCAGGGCATACAAGGGCTAGAACAGCAAGCCAGCAGGATCCAATGGGATATTCCTAAGGTAGTTAAATTCCATGCCATAGGAATTGGAATTTCTAAACCCATTTACTTAGTAGCTTCACTGATTTTAACAGACTTTAATTTCAAGTAGTGGGGATTTTATGTGTCTCTTTATGCCAGAAAATACCCGTATCTACTCAAATCTAGTGCACCAGAAAATGAAATGTGCACCTCAATTTTCAAAACCCTGTAAATCAAAAAACATATTTGCTGCCAAATGTAATTTGCAGCAGCTAAAAGCGCACTCTTTGTAATTTGGCTGAAAAAGATGTGCATTACAATTGCTGCCTTGCTTGTAATTCCTTCTTTAAAAATCAAAGTGTTAGGACACCAAATCTTCCACCAATGGAAAGGAAAGCCAAAGAAATAGGTAAGCCTTCCTTCAAGTAGCCTCTCCTGTTTATCCTGCCTCAGCTTTCTTGGGCGAATCTATGCTGTAGAACAAATGCAGCTTGACATCACTTTAATTGCCCTGGCTCAATGCTATGGAATCCTGGGAGTTGTAGTTGTACAAGCCCTTTGGCCTTCTCTGCCAAAGAGGCCTCGTGTCTCCACAAACTACAAATTCCAGGATTTCATACACTGAATATTGATATTCTCAGTGTTATCAAACAGCATACATGCTTACAATAGAGGTGCATCTGAGATGATTCTAAAGTGCTTGGGTGAGTCTGCACTGGAATAAATGCAGTCTGACACCACTTTCACTGTTGTGGGTCAATGCTGTGGAATCATGGGGGCAGCTATTTACAAGGTCTCCGGCCTTCTCTGCCAAAGAAGGCTGGAGCCTCACCAATCTATAACTCCCAGGATTGCATAGTACTGAATCATGGCAGTTAAAAGTGGTGTCAAACTGCATTAATTATGCAGTGTTGATTCATCCTACGTGGGCTAAGCTGGGGTCCTAGATTTTAGCCCCCAAATCTACTTACAAAAGGGAACCACAAACGAATCTCATGAAAAACTCACCTGACTTACTAGAAGAAATTTTGGGGACTAAATACTCCAAAGGCAATAACCAAAAAAAATAGCCTGTGCCCACTTTCAATTCTGTGTCTGCCTCTTATAGGATACTAGGGCTTGTAGTTTAGGGAAGCAGGCTGTGGCACAGCTGGTTAGTAGCCAGCTGCATTAGATTACTACTGACAGAGAAGTCATGCGATCAAAGCCCGGGTCAGATTGAGCTCCCAACCATTAATAGCCTAGCTCGCTGTTGACCTAAGCAGCTCGAAAGACAGCTACATCTGTTGAGTAGAAAATTTATGTACCGCTTTATGCGGGGAGGCTAATTTAACTAATTTATGACACCATAAGACCTCCAGCAGCGTGCAGAAAGGAATGAGGAAGTACTACCATCAAGGACTCAGTGTCACAAGTGGACGATGAAGTGGCAGCTCCCCCTGTAGCTGGAATCGAGCATACCCTCATGAAGCCGGAATCTAGAAAATGTCTAATGGCACTGAAGGTTTGCAATGTATGTAACATCTTAAGATAATCTGGACATAATGATGCTGTTAAAGAGATGCAAACTAAACTTGAGAGCCAAGAGTTTTGGCATAATCTGCCCTGAGTCCCCTTCTGGGTGAGAAGGGTGGAATATAAATAGTGATAATAATAATAATAATAATAATAATAATAATAATAATAATAATAATAGATAATAGGGAGGGGCTTTCCCCATTCTCAGCAGGGGAAGTCTTAGGACTCACTGAACTACAAGCCCTAGAACTCTGCAGGTTTTAAAGTGGGACGAGGAAAGTCCTATCTGATCTTGGAAACTAAGCAGGGTCAGTTTTATTTAATGTTTGAAAGGGAAACCCTCAACAAATTCCAATAGGTGTAAATTATATGTCAGATGAAGGATTGGGGGGGGGGTCATTTTGTGGGGCTCCCTTTGGCAACAGCTGCTGCCTCTTCTCTCTCCCTCCCTCCCAACTGGGCTTTTTCCTTGCCCCCCAAGCCTTCCTTTTGGCTTCAGAAGCAGTATAACCTTGGGAAAAGGAGTCAGAAAATCTTTTCAAAGCAAGTAGCTTCCTTCTCTTTCCCTCCTCTTTTCTCAATGACTGTTCCATGTTTGTAAGCCTTATGGCGCTTCTGAAGCAACTTCCCCTTTTACTTTGCCTCAGCACTTAGATTACCATAATACTCAATACTAATGTGCACCCTAACCTTGGGAATGTGTTTTAGCAAAAAAAAAAAAAAAAAGATCTCAACTAGAATTGAGAAAATATGGTACATTTTGGAGAAGAAGTGATATTTTACTGACTTTCGAATTTTACATATCCATTTAACCACATATATTGATGTTTAGGTGTGTATTTGCAGGATCATTAACAAACATTGGCACCTCATACAGGAGATCTCAGAGTGCAAAGATCATATCCCACAAAAGATCTCAAAATTTAAAAGACATTCTTATTCATTCTGACTTTAAAAAATCCAATGTAGAATCCACAAGAATTACAACAGGGAGTTTTAAGTGCGGTCATTGTGATGTTTGTTGCATCACATTCGACATTAAGCAGTTTTCTCATCCATCATTACACATCAAAATCAGTTTGAAAGATTTTATTACATGCTCAACGGAAAATGTAATTTATGTAATTCAGTGTCCTTGTGATTTGTTGTACCATTGGGATGACCACTAGACCACTGAAAATCAGAATTTAAGAACATTGTTCAAAAATTAGAAGAGAAAGTCTAGATTCCACTTTATACACACATTTTCATGATAAATCTCACCCATATAACAACTTTAAATTTTTTGCTCTAGAGAAGTTACATATCACTGCTTACACAGACATTAGAACTGGTCTCCTCAGAAGAGAAACTTTTTGGATTCACAAACTGAGAACAACCACCCCTTATGGTTTAAACGATAGACTAGATCTCAGCTGTTACCTATAATCATATATATAAACCTGTAGAAAACCATGAACGGCTGCTCGCGTCATAGAACCCACATTTCAGCATACTGACACTGTGAACATGTAAGTAGATAGTAACTACTATGCCTGGGAATGGAAAAACCCTTGTTTTGTAACTCTTAATATAGCATGCTTTGATATGTCTATTTTCACTTGGTCTATATAAATTATATCTTATATCTTATAAAGAGCACAATATTAGACCATTTTCTTTTATCTCTTAAAGATTTACTGAAGCAGAGCCAACAATATACAAAATTAAAAACTATTTGCTGCTTACCACTTGCCACTTACCAGAAGAAAGATAACCAAAACTGGAGTAAATCCTGGAACCAGTAGTAAATGGACTATTTCAATCTACAGCCAGCTACTCAAACAGCATTCTGTTCTCCTAGCTGGAGAGCTGTAAACGGCTCATTTTGACCTATAACTAACTACTCAGAATCAACACCCATGCAAAGTTTGTTCCCCAGGCTTGGAATCTTACTCTTGATAAACTGAACTTACTTCCAATAGACTGTAATTTCAAGAGATATTGTATACACTTGATGTCATCAACACAGGATCTCAAAAATCAAAAGAACTTTTGGTTAAGGTTTTTCTTCTAGAATAAGCTTTTCAATACCTGTGAAGTCTTAAAAGATATATTAACATATATTATTTTTAAAGATTGGATGTGTTTATACTGTGTTGTTTGCCAAATCCAATTGGAGTCCTCAGAAACTGTTTAAATAGTGGGGACTACTTGATATGTTTTGACTCTAGTCCACATTTAAGCCTTTATAATTAGTTTCCTTAAAACATTACAGTCTGTAATATACCACTCTGTATTACAACAGTTGACTGTACTTATTATTATTTTTATTATTGTTAACTCTCAGGTGAATTGAATATATATGATGCTCTAATATACACATTGCATTTTATGCTTTGAACCTTTATAGTATTTGCTTATCTTTTTGACATGGAAAGAAGATAGCTCTGTACTCAGAGAGGCCTGACTATTTCTGAGGCCTTTACATGATGCTCTACATGATACATACCACATTTTATGTTTTGAACCTTTATAGTGTTTGCTTACGTCTTTGACATTGTCTAGTATAGACATCTGTGTTTATTTATCATTGGCATTATCTTCAAGTCAGTGACAGCCTAGCAGGGCAAGTCACCTATTCACCACACTCTGAGAAAGATGGGAAAAAAAATCACTGCTGTAATTGGTAGGCCCAACATGTTAAGTCCACATGAGCAGTTCCACTCAGTTGCAAACACTCTTTTAAGACTGACATCTTAATGTGATACCTACATGAAATTGGCCAAGACCCAGAATTGGCAGCCTTTACACTTGCTGTTAAACTTTATTAGAAGGAATAGTTTGCTGAAATCAGATTTAAAGCTCTATAATTTAGTGACCAAACTGAGATTTACACTGCAACAGAAAAAAAGATTTTTTTTATTGCAGAGGCACCAGGGTTTTGATCATGGGGAGAGTCAAAAAATACAAAAAAACCACCCCCTTGATTCAAAGTAGTTCTATTTGCAGATTTTATGGTGCTTTCTCTACTTGCTCTTTCTTGGTTCAGTCCACACAAGCATCCAGAGACAAAGTACAGGGGAAATGAAGGAAGCTGCACTAACCTGATATTCTTGCCACTGCTTCCATACAAGCAACTAGAAAGAGGAGAAGCAGGGCAGGATGCTTCAATGGGCACCTACCCAGGTCTGGGCCTTGGTAGGCCCCCAACAATGCCTACACCTGGTGTCAGTCCAGTTTCATACTATAACAGCCTTTCATTCAGAAATGTAGCATTTGTTTTATTCACGGTTTATAGCCTGCAGTCCTAGTTTTGAAAGAAAAACACAGGGAAGTTATCTCAGACAAAAGCTGGTCTTGAATCCCCAATTCTTATGCTGCTTATAGAGTTTGGACTTAATTGAGACCACATGTAACATTTGTTGTGCTGGTACAACATGGCTCATCAGTTATAGATATGGAAAAATTATACATACACTAGCGATGCCCAGGTATGCATTTTCTAATGGGACCTTTCATAAAATTATAAGGCCTGTCAGCACAGATTAAATCAGGTTAATTCTTTACTCCATACATAAAAATACACTGCTCTGAATATAGAATTATTTTAAGAACTGACGTATTAGCCAAGTTCTGCCATCTTAAGGACTCTTTTCTCCCTTCTCCAGATCACCTGTCCCTCTGAGAAGGCCTCCTTTAGAACATCTCCATGCCAATGCTCTGTCCTCTGAGGAGGACTTCTAGAGTGTTTCCCTGTTGAGGCTCTGTTAGAGCAACATGGCTTTCTCCTTTTCTTCTCCCACTTACAGACCTCTTTTCCAAACTGAAAACTCTGTTTTGGGTGATCTCCAAGTTCTTCAGAGCAAAGTTTCATGGTACACCATGAACTGTGAAAGAAGACTAATGCAAGTTTCCTTGCCCAAATCCTAGTTCTACTGATGGAAACAGTTCTTTCAGCAATATTACATCCAGTAGAAGGTAAAGGTTTTCCCTTGACATTAAGTCCGACTCTGTGGGTTGGTGCTCATCTCCATTTCTAAGCCGAAGAGCAGGCATTGTCCGTAGACACCTCCAAGGTCATGTGGCCGGCATGACTGCATGGAGTGCTGTTACCTACCCACCGGAGCTGTACCTATTGATGTACTCACATTTGCATGTTTTCGAACTGCTAGGTTGGCAGAATCTGGGGCTAACAGTGGGCGCTCACTCCGCTCCCTAGATTTGAACCTGCAACCTTTCGGTCTGCAAGTTCAGCTCAGTGCTTTAACATGTTGCACCACCAGAGGCTCCGTGTTAGAAAAAATCCTAAAATTGGAATGCTGATTTTCCAAGACATAAGATGAAGAAAATAATATGAAGACGGCAATGGTCTGTCCACTACAACAAATGCTGTACTACATTGTCAAACCCTGGTCTGTAACATAAGAGCAGCCATTATAACTGTGAGAGAACTTCTGGTTGGTTGGGGTATGTCCATTCGTATTAGCTGTTTTTGTTGTGGATGTGGGAAGGAAACCCTAATGTATTTTAAAGAATATGATTTTCTTTTTCCAAGGCTGCTTCTTTGGACCGTGGAAGGATTTCCTGTTAATATTTCCATGCTAGAGCAAAACAGAGCTTTTTAATGTAGCAGAAAGTGAAACATATAGAGTTTCTGTTTCCTTGTTGCTGTATATGCTTTTATGCCAGTGAGATTTTGTTTCTGCATTTTAGTATCACAGTGTTTTGCAGTAAAGAGAAACACATTCAGTACAAGTCTTAACTTTCCCTTTTTACATAAACACAGAATATTCAAAACATGTATAATTTAAAGATATCTGTGGATCTGTTTTGAATAATGGAGCTGTCTACTCAGATTCCAGTGATGGCTGTAAAATGGGATGATTATACTTGGCAGAGTTATGCTGCCATCTAATGTCAGATTCTATACAGTTCATCACTAGCACATGCATCCATCCACTACCACATGCATCCTTTGTGATTTTGTTTCACCATAGTGTTTGGGACATATATTGCAGCTAAAAGAAATCATTTCACCTGAAGCCAACAGAGTATTCCTCTTTATGCAATTGCTAACAGATGTTAACTGACTATTCACCTGCATGAGTATCCACAATTAAAAGCAATATTCAACTGAACATAGCAGGAATTAGAATCCCAACAGGATAATTCATTTACCGTGTAAAATCCGCAGATAATCTATCCAAAATATAGTCTAATTTCAAAATATAAAGACTTTTCATTGAAGGCACTTTCCTCCAATACATTTGGCTTTTCTGACTACTACTTCTGAGAGAAGATTTCAAAATACATTAGAAAACCGTTATTAGTTTAAAAACAATTTCCATTCACTCAGGTTCCTCCAGAAATATGAATGACAAATATACCCAGGGATTATTTGAATGATTGTCCAACCTCATCAGAAGATGTAAACGGGCTGCTGTGGACATTGTGAAAGGATAGTCTAAAACTATGTTCCACCAGTTGACCTCAAACTAAAATTAATTAGGAATTCAAGTTATCACAGGTTTTTTTTTTCAAATACCAGGAAACTTTCTACTGGCTTTACATTGTCCAGAATACAGTTCAGTGGGAACCTTCCATCAGTGCATTACTAATGGTTATTGGTTGATCACTGGGGTTCACTTAACTGGATCTATTTTCATCCCATAGGCACCAGCATAACAGACACATTTTAATCATGATGTATGATCATGGGCTGTATTCAACAAACATTTGAGCCAATCTATGCGAGCCAAAGCTGATGGCTTTTGAGTTGCTTCTACTGTTATGGCGATATGATTTTATGCTGAATGATCCAGATTTTAGAAATCTGAATCTTTAAAAACAAAACAAAACAAAACAAAATTAACCCACACAGAATGAATATAATGTAGTGAACGCCTGGGCTCACAGTTTTATATATCTGTGCACTTACCATTTGAATGATTGTGTATGGTAATGAGCCAGAGATGTGCAGTGATGTGAGGAAGAGAAACATATCCACTTTTCCCATTAAAAAACTGCTGTTATGAACAAAAACAAGGAAGGAGAATTACATCATTTGCCAATCTATCGTGTGTCTTCTATTGCTGCTGGAATTCATTACATATTTCCCTCTTAAACAAGAGAGGGAGATTTAGTTTACAGAATAACAAGCCCATAATTAAGAGAGAAAGGAGACAAAGAAGGAATCCTGTATTAGTTGCTTAGCTTTACAAAGCATGGCTACAGTCCAATAGAGTGAAATGTGCATAATCCCAAATATTTCAATATGTTTATGCATATTTAACTATGTGTTGGCTTATGCCTTTTATGGGGACTCTCTCCCTCTTTCTATTTGTCTGTGCATATTACTGGCTAATATTAAGTAGAATCAGAAATATTTCCAAAATTCAAAATAACCCCCTTGGCAGAAATTGTTTAAGTAGTTTTTGGAAACTAAAGTCCTTTCTCATTTCAAATCCTTCTCTACAACTCCCTCTCCATTTTATAACATATTTTAAGCAAAAACACTTTATAGTGGGCCTTCAGTTGAAACAAAAAGAGCAGATCTTGATATGTCAGCATGGAAATGTTATGATCTATTCTTTAAAAAATATTATGTGTTCAGATATGTGCAAACTGTACTTTATAAATAATGATAAAACTCTGCTGAAGTATGCTAAAAAGCATCAGAATATCTTTTCCCTAACAAATCAAAGAAAATATCTTTGATTGTGTTTTTCCTGCATGGCAGGGGGTTGGACTAGATCGCCCATGTGGTGGCTCCATCCAATCCACCAGCATGATATAGTTTACTGGAAGAACTGGTTCCTCTCTGGAAAATCTATTCCAGAGGATTAAGGGATCTTCACAAGTAGATTTGGGTAAGGTTCAGGTAGATACTGAGAGAAGGAGATAAAAATGAATTTCTAATGTGCAATCGATCAAGATTGGATGGAGCTCATTATTATCAAGATCATGACCACTGAACATTTTCATGATCAAATTGCTTACTTAGCTTTGCATTGCTAATATCAATAAAATAGGAAGTAGGAGTAGTGGTAAAATTTCCCAGATGATTCCATGAATATAAATTAGCTTCTTTAACATCTTGATCCTAAGCTTGCAAAAATCCAGTAGCATTGAAAGATGCAATCAACAAAGCTGTTAGAGCCCATATCAATTAATGGTCTTGAAACATTCATCCCAGTCTAGATGAATTAAATATATTGAGAGTTCAGGCTGTCTAAATAAAGATCAGAACCACTCATTTTGTTAGGTTTTCAAAGTGTACCAGTCCTCACAAGAAATCGTGACTCACTCAAAACAACAATAATTCTTGGTAAGGTGGAGGGCATTCAGAAAGGAAGAAGACTGCATTATGGATGGTGAGAGTCTATCAAGGAAGCCAAGGACCTGAGTCTGCAAGACTTGAGCAGGGCTATTGGAGGTCTCCCATTCATGCGATCACCATAAGATGACTTGTCAGTAGTTGATAATAACCAGCACACAAAGAGATAAGAGGATGTGTTCCATTATAACTAAATTTAAGTATCATTACCTATATCAATTTATATACACAAAGAGATATATAGCACCTGGAGTTATACTTCAACTAAAGTAAAATTGAATAAAAATCAAATATAGAAAATTGGGACATTTAAGTAGAACAGAAAAAAAATCTATACTCTCTCCCCTCCACTCCTCTCTCTGTGTGTTCCACCAAACAGTAATGAATTTGAAATGTATTTAGAGTTGCAAAGGCTTTCTTGCTCAATTTGACTTCTAAGAATGAGACACAGCCCGATGTTTGCCCTCTTTTAATATTTGCTATTAACTTTATTCTTTCAGGAATATGTAGGGAAGGGTAGGGTAACCAAAGAACATTAGGTAAACGAATTAAAGAACTGTGTTTTTAATTGATCATATAAACACATTTTTTGCATGTGGTGAAGGAAAGGACAGATATTGTGTGTGCACACACGTTTGTGTGTGCTGTGTCTACATACATGAAAAAATTATCCCTTTTTTGTTCATTATTTTAGAATGTAAAAATGATTTATATCTCAGTATTTGGGGGAACAGACTCAAATAACAATAATAATAATAATAATAATAATAATTTATTTGACCAGTCATATGACCATTTCAAAATACAACACAAATAAACACAAGGCAAAAAGGAGAAGAGGGCAGCAACTGACCCTCTGTTTACAGTCAGAATCTTAATTTTGGCCTGGGAGTTGTTTGACCCAGGCATAGGCCTGCAAAATTTGATTTCTGATCTTTTGATTATCGCATAAGGAGGGGTAAATCATAATCGGGCTCGGGAGGAAGAGTCTTATGGCGTCTATAAAGCAAGATTTGGGCCCATCCTAGCATTAAAGTCTCCTACCAAAATGACAGAAGCATTTGGGTTCTGCATTATGAGATCACCAATATACATTTCCAATTGGATCACTGGGCGCCGATTTGTGGTTTCCTCTTCAGTGGGGGCATATATACATTAACTACCAGCAGCGTGTGATGTTGGAATTGGATCAACACTGCCATTGCACTCTTTTTGGATGGAGGTAGGGGCCTAGTGCAGACACGTAATGAGGTGGAAACCAGGATCCCTATTCCTCCTTTAGCTCTCCCACATTTTGCCCCCGGCTAGGTCTTCATCGTATATGAATGGAATCCACTAAATGTCAGTTCATCCACTGTCCCTGTTTCCTGGATTCGTAAAATGTGGTGATGAGTGAGTAAGTCTGCGAAACAGGAGTCTCTAATAGAAGCCTGGCAACCACCACATTCCATGATAGAATCAAAATGTTGTGCTTGGAACTTGATTTGTCATGCCTCGAAAGGAGCATGGACTTCGACTTCAATTACTCTTCGTCTTCCCATCAGATGCCTATCTCTATATGAGGATGAAGGGGGTTGTGCTTCCAATATGGGTCCTTGGGGAATAGGAGCCCCCAGAGCGGCAGTTTGTGAGTTTCTGATAGGAATGTATCCCATTCCTTTTGTAGGGGTTGCAGCGCCACTCTTGTCAAGTGAGAAGGGAAATGAGGAGGACTGATTTCTCTGTGAAATGAACTCTTTCTGCATTGGGGAAGACTCAGTCTGGGTTATTATATTGCTTTGATGTGACTTGTATTGTTCCTTAGTGTCTGAGATTCTGAGGATCTCCACAAGGGCACTGTCATCGCTGTCGAAGATATTCATGTTAGGGTTGCCTGTTGTCTTTCTGCAGCTATTTTCCATGAGTGAGGGGCTCAACAAGCAGCCCTAGGGTTCTCCTGTTGGGTCTCCATTTCATCATCTACTGTAAATGATTGATCATATTTTGGAAATGGTCTATTTGTTTTTCCAGTTTGTTGAGTTCTGTTTGAGTATTGGAATTATGTGTCTTGTTCGAATTAATTGAGTTGTGGACTTGTAATTGGTGTTGTCTAGATGGAGGGTCATAAACTCTACCAGATACAAGTTCTCAAATCCATGGGTCACGGAAAATTCTAGTAATAGCAATGGAGTGTCTGTTCCAAAGAAAGTCCTTCAGGTGTAAGAGGCGGCTGGGGATTAAGGAGTTACCAAAGATGAGAAGAACCTGTTTTGCATTAGGGCAGCTTGGTAAAAAATGATGGTCTTGGAGGTCCATCGCTCCATGCTGGAGTTGTAATAAATGGGACAGAAACATTTTTATGGTCTTTTTGTTTCTCCATTTGCTGTGGTCCCAGTGTTGAAATTGAAGCAGAATCTGGTTCTTTTGGAGGACCCGCCTACATCTTTTCTCAGCTACTGGATCACAGTGATTAACAGCTGCTGCTAGGGAGAGGTCAGCGTGTCTCGGCAAGCTTTTGTTAACCCCTTGTTTGCCCTGAGAGGGAGGCTACCAAAGGGATTCTTGTAGGTTTTTCACTTCTTCAGTAATCTCATTTAGTCTTTGTAATATGAGAATCATAGATTCTGCTGAAAGCAAGCATATCTCTTTGCAAGATTGAATAATATGTTTGTGGGAGGTGCCCAGAGCATGTCCAGAGAGTTCCAAAATTCTATCTCCACTACTTCTCTGCACAGGCAAGAATCCTGGGCTAGATCCTCAAGAGTTCAAAGGGGACAAGGGGGAGACCAGGCTTGTGTTTGCTGAGTTTATAGTGTCTGATTTAGGGCCCAAAAGTGAAGGTCTGTTACTCACTGTTTCCGTCGCTGTCTCCCTGGCTGGTAGGCAGGAGTCAAATCTCATTTGTTTTGCTGTTTGAAAGGATTTATGGACCCCTGTAACATTGCTGGGGCTAGCTCGGTTTCTTTTTTTGCCCTTAGATGGCATTTTGGCTTGGGGGTTCTTGATAATGCTGGGTTTTTTCAGAGCTCAGTACCAACAGACTCACTTATATTAACATAAAATATAAACTCTTCAAGACAATTACAGCCAAAAGACTAAAAATTATGGTAACTGGAAGCTAAACTAAGAACAAGAGTTCTATGATATCAGTGGGTTTGGCTTTAAAGTTCTGGACACATTCATTTATCAAAGGGCAGTCTGGACACATGCCCATTTGCAAAATGGGAATAATAGCAATCTATCTAATTTGTAGAGGGAGCAAAATAAAATTGGAAGCAAATAGTCACTTAATGTAAGTAGGTATTAGTTAACTCCTGTTTTCCCTCTTGTTGCTGTTTTTTGGGAATGGGGGAGGGAAAGAACCACACACATGTCTTAAGAAAGTTCCACTCAGTTTAATAGGATTTACTCTCTTTTAAATGATATTGGATTATACCCTAAACAATTTAATACTTCCAAAGCATATTTATGGATAAAGAGATGGCTTTAATCCATGTAAATGGCTTGGAATGCAGAACAAGATTATTCCAGATGAATAAACAAGATTAAAAAGTGATGGTTAAACTTTGTTCTAGGAATATAATTCTTTATTAAGTTTTTTCTCATAGTAAGCAACTATTAATTTTAGCAATTTTCTTTCCACTGAGACTTTTCAAAAATCAGTTTTTGGAGTCTATCCACATCTCAAGATTTCTTCTGTCCAAAATTTGCACACAAATGTTTTACATAGAAAACATATTTTCTGCACAGAAATAATATTCCTGTATATAAATATTGTGGGTTTTTGTTGCGTTTACTGCACATAAAATGTTGTTTTTTGCACCAAACCGAAAGAGAATTGGGTTGCTGTGAGTTTTCCGGGCTGTATGGCCATGTTCCAGAAGCATTCTTTCCTGACGTTTCACCCATATCTATGGCAGACATACTCAGAGGTCTGTTCGAAACTAGGCAATGGGGCTTATACGTCTGTGGAAAGTTCAGGGTGAGGGAGAACCCTTGTCTGTTTGAGGCAAATGTGAATGGTGTAATTGACCACCTTGATTAGAATTAAATGGCCTTGAGGCTTCAAAGTCTGGCAGCTTCCTGTCTGTGGGAATCCTTTTTTGGGAGGTGTTAGCTGGCTCTGATTGTTTCATGTCTGGAATTCACCTGTGTTCTGAGTGTTTTTCTTTATTTACTGTCCAGAAACTCACCTCACCACTTCAGGATGAGGTGCCCCTTCCACTCAGACTGAAAGCTATCTTTATAGTATAATCTTGTAAAAGGGTTTCCAAGGAAATATAGAAAGTTAATTATTAAGCCAAAGAAAATTGAAGAACATAAAAAGCAGTCAGTAATAGAATTTTGAACAGGAGCATGAGTTGAAATAAAGTTTAAAAGTGTTTTAACCATCCACTTAAAAATTATTTGTTCACCTTTACTGAATTTTTTTCAATAAAAATGAATTTAAAAATTATTCATGATTACAGCAATTTAACTTTACATTTGAAAAGGTTTCATAATCATAAAAACATAACAAAAACCTCCCTCCCTATTCCTTAAAAACCTTTCCAAACTGAAAATTAGGATTGTATGGAGAAGGGCTGTTAAGATATCTTCTCCTTAATGACGACCTTTTTCATTTATCACCAGCTCATTGTTTAAAATGGCCCAATACAGAAAAGGTTATGAGACACTGTATTTTTTGTATGGGGTTCTTCTCATAATGTCTTAGGAGAGATTCATGTCATACATAAGGCCATATGGTTCCAGCTATTACTGCGTTGATTCTTTCTCCATTACGTGGGCATGATTTTTTTTTTTGTTGTAAAGGGCCATAATTTGATTTAAATGGTTGATTTTCCTTGTGAGATTCCTGTCTCCCCATTCCTCCCTTCTTTTTATTACTTTGTGAGCCTTTATTGTAGAAAGAATAAATTTCAATGAATAAATCAATCCAAAAAATAAAAATAAAAGACAAAATAGTTAAAATTTAGTTTTTGTCAGTCTTGGACCTAGAAAATTGCCCTTAGGAATTTTATCATTGTCATGGCCACAGGAAAATAAAAAAAAATGTAATCACAACTGCTGGGCATGGATTAAACCTACAATATCCAGAATAAGTACCACTAAATTCCATTGGGCTTACTTTTGAGTGCACATATAATTACTTAATCACTAATGCAGACTGTACTACAGACCATAATAATTTATTCATATAATAGCAATAAAGGATGCAAGTAAAAGAATGTGAATAAAATGATACTTGAAACCCTTTTGTTTTAGGGATTTAGCTCACTGTAAACTGTTGATTTTGTGATAAATTCTCCATGCCAAGAACACTAAATATATTCTCCAGACAAAAGAATCTAAAAATATTTATTACAACCATTTAATATCAAAATACCAAAATATAATCTCACACTTTCTGCAAATTTGTCTCCCTTTAAAATGAAACTGCCCGGAGGGGAGGGGGAATTCAGCCAGAAAAAGTTGGTTAGTTTCATTTCATCTCTCCATCTGCTGAAATGCAAATATTAACCAGTTGCAATGCCTAATCCCAGCATTAGAGGGGCAAATGCACAAGTCATAAGCTTACTTTAGAAAAGCATTGTTTAAAAGAGCTTCAGTTGTTTGATAGGCAAATGCCATTCTAATAAATATTGCTTCTTTCTGCAAATATGCTTATGAAATCCATGTTACAGTAAGTGTCTGCCTAAGAATTGATATCATCTACATTATATTAAAGTGAGTTCAATGTGTTGTCGAAGGCTTTCATGGCCAGGATCACAGCATTGTTGTATGTTTTCCGGGCTGTATGGCCATATTCCAGACGTATTCTCTCCTGACATTTTGCTCACATCTATGCCAGGCATCCTCAGAGGTTGTGAGGTATGGAGAAAACTAAGCAAGGAAGGTTTGTATATCTTTGGAAAGTCCAGGGTGATTTTATGCTGATTTTATATTGGAAACCACCCTGAGTCCCTTTTGGGAGAGAGGGAGGTATACAAATAAACTTTTACTTACTTACTTACTTACAGGGTGAGAGAAGAACTCTTGTCAGTTGGAGGCCAGTGTTAATGTTGTAATTAATCACTTTAATTAGCATTGAATAGCTTCATCTCCTGACTTCTTCCTGACTTTCCACAAATATATAAACCTTCCTTGCTTAGTTTTCTCCATACCTCACAACCTCTGAGGATGCCTGCCATAGATGTGGGCGAAACGTCAGGAGAGAATAATTCTGGAACATGGCCATACAGCCCGGAAAACATACAACAACAAAGTGAGTTCACTTATGCGACTTGTATGGTAGGATTCCATAGTGATGAAAACTCTTAGGTAAAGTATTCAATATAATAAATACACCACACTTTTTTGTTCAGATCAAAAGGTCATGACAAATGTAATGAAAATGATTTTTCCCAACCTAAGAATTGAGAAAAATCCCTGCACCCCTTTTCAAATAAAGGAGGTAGTGGTTAACTACAAAATTTCTACAGAGTTTTTAAATTGGAGTCCACTTAAACATGACAAATAGGGGCTATTAGTTAGGAATACAGCATTCCATTTCAATGTAAGTATATGTAATTGCAGCAATTTATGGCTTTCCCTTCCTGCACTGCATTTAATGGAGGTCTGGCTCTCTCACCATACAACTTGTGCATATCTATATCACCAAGTCAACTTATCATATGTACGAAGTCTTATTGTAAAATGTTTGCAATATCCAGGCTAAATACTGTAATTTTAGGTAGTCTTCCCTAGTAGCTAATTTCCTATAATCCTGTTACGCACACTTAATGTGTGTGCATGAGTGCAGGGAGAGAAATCTCCATCACAGAATATAAAATATTCTTTATCTTACCAGGGGTCTGAGTTCTGGATGGGTCAAAATATATCCATTGTTCGTGATTGCGAATGCATATCCATGTATACCTAACTGGAAGAGTACAACAAAAAAGAAAATGTTAAGTATGCCATTCAAAATTTCCAAAATAGCAAGTAAACATTGTTGATGCAACCTACTGGAGAGTTCATTTACACAAAACTATTTTAAAAGTAGGGACTATACATTAACACAAAACAGCCATCTCTTCAGTGTTATCAAAATATACAGAAGCTGTTCTGTGGCGGGCAGTGGCTGTAATTATTTGCAGCTTAAACCTCTCATTTACTTACTTGTAACACTTTGGAAGTGGCTTTGCCACACATATCTCCTACAAGACATAGGAAGTCAAATGTAAAAACAAGAGTAAGCAATAGAAATGCAGCCACAATCAAACCCAACATGTACATATAAGAAGCAAAAAATGACTCACTGAAGTGTATTAGTATTTTTTAGGAATAAAAACAAATAGTCGTGGGAAGCTCAAAAATAGGGTTCAAATTTCAATTCCTTCTATCTGTTGTTCCAGCAAACTGCCCTAAACTATATATATACAACACACACACCCATCACACAGTTCTGCAAAGAGTTTAAGATGCCTTGGGTTCCATATGGGGAAAAAACAGGATATAAATTATATAAACTACCGTATTTATTTGTGTCTAATGTGCCATCAAATCTAATGTGCACCTCAATTTTGGAAACCCTGAAAACAAAAACAAAAAACAAAAAAAAAGCATTTGCTGGTGAATGCTATGAGCAATGGCAAAAAGTGCACCCAAAACGATGTGCATTACAATTGCTGCCTGTTTAGAAACCCTTTTTCAAAAACAAAAGTGTCAGAGCACCAAAGCTTTGAGCAACCTTGGGGTGCATATATAATGTATGAAATGAAAACACTTTAATTGCCCTGACTCGATGTAATGAAATTATGTAGTTTTGCAAGGTCTTGAGTTTCCTCTACCAAAGTATACTAGTAACCCACCAAACTACTTATCTGAGGATTGCATAGCATTGAGCTGTGATGCTCCTAAAGAAGCTTCTCCTTTTGCTTTGGCTCAGCACTAAGATAACCGTATGATACAAATCTAATGTGCACCCTAATTTTGGTGAGGTAATTTAGCCAAAAAAGGTGAGCACTAGATTTGAGTAAATATGATATTTTGGATATTTATGCATAATGTGGCCACACTGATTCATTCACCACTCTCTGAAACAGGGGAGATCGGGTTTTTTCTTGTTGCGTGATGTTCATTGAAGTCACCATGTCAGCAGTATGTGTAGAAAGCTGTTTCCAACTGTCACCCCTACATGTGTCACACTCAGAAAAAATTCTAACTCCCTCTACTTTTAGGATGCAAGACTACAGTGTATCTTTGTTGTGGCTAATCATGGAAAATTATATAGTGCAAGATCAGGGAAATATATATATATTTCAGTCAGATCCCAATGCTAAAATGGGATGCCAAATCTGATGAGCACTCTCTATTTCCTTTTTTCAAATGCAAAAACTGAGGGGAGGGGAAGAAGTAAAATGAAGGAAAGGCAAATTAGGGTGAATCAAAAAATTGACTGAGAAAGGAAGGGTAGAAGGAGAGGATATTAGAAGAAGAATAAAAGTTTATCTTTATTTAGTATATTAATATGCAAAGGGTTCTTAAAGCATCTTAAAAAGTAATTGAGAGGACAAAGTTGGTAGCATAAGCTTTTGTAAAGTAAGGGTTTTGTAGAGTAAAGTTTTGTCTGGCCCAAATCCTTGTACTCACTGTGAATGGATTGTTGGCTGGCCCATAACTGACAGCAGATTTCCAAGAGTATTGTGGCTTTTAAAACTAGAGTATCCTGGGCCTTTGGGGTAGTCTGGACAGTGGGATCAGGTCTAACTTGGCCCAGTATGCTGTGCAGATGACACTGTTGCCCTCACCCATTCCCTGCACTGATCAGCACCCCAGCTCCTGGATGTCACAGGTGCCTCTGCTGATGTCAGAATGGGGCACCCACGTAACCAGTGAGAAGGAGGAGAGATTGACTCCCTACTTCTTGCTGGTCATGCAGACCAAGCATTCTGAGAACAGCAGAGGCACCTGTGATTATTAGAAACACAGATAGGTCTCTGTGGCCAGATAGAAATGGTGACAGCAGCAACATGGAGGAGGTGATGGTCCAGCAAAGAACAAATTTGCACTGGACTAACATGCCTTGTGTATACACACACTTAGTCTACTTCCTCATATGCAGGATAGAAGTGCTTGGGCAGGGCTACTGAATTTTGAAATTGGGAAATTCCTTGAGTAGTATGCATAATTCCCTCTGGTATTCATCGGCGAGATCATTAGTCAGGGCTTTGCAAACTGTATCTGAGGAAGCGGATTTAGTCTATGAAATCTAATCCATCAATTTTGTTCTCCCAGTTTGTCTCTAGAGTGCTACAAAATCCCTTTGCATGCTGATATTCCAGGCTAAAATAGCCATGTCTTTGAATTCCTTTAGAATAGCTAAGAATACAGATCCTTGTATTTCTAAAAATTGACACATTATAATTGTGAATTTGTATGCTGTAATAGGATAATAAGAGATTTTAGCTGAGGGGCCCTTCCAGACATGGCAGAAACCCGGGAGGAAGCGGATGAAAATAATCTGCTTCCTTCTGGGTTTTTGTCTCCACCCCAACCCAAACCTCTTTTGGAAAACTAGATGTCATCTCAAGCAAACCAAATGTTGATCTAGGATGGCATCCAACCAGCCCCCTTCCAGCCACCCATTTCCCCCAAAAAACCTTACCGGGGGGACCTGCTAGCAACACAGTTCACAATACTCCTGATGAGCAAAAATGATGTCTGGGGGGGGGGGGGTGAAATCCCTCCTCCTCCCCACCTCCTGACATACCATTTTTGTGTACCAGGAATACTGTGCAGAAGGGCCTGCACTGATGGCAGGCCCCTCCGGTAAGATTTGTTTTGGGGAAATGGGGGGCTGGACGGGAAGTAGTGGCGCCAAAGAACTGGGATGTCTGTGAGGATTGACCCCTGGGACTGCAGAAGCCCAGTATCTGTGGGGATTGACCCCTGGGACTGCAGAGGCCCAGTACCTGGAAAGATCCAGGCCGTAGCTAAGGTCAAGATTTTTCCAGGTGTCAAACCCAGTTTGCTCCACATTAATTAGCTTTTACCTGAGGCATGTTTTGGGCCTTTCTGGAAGCACCCTGAGTCCTCTTCACCCCAAGAAGTGTAGAACCACTGAATCAGTGGGATTTAATTATATGTTGAGTCACTATTTGATTCAGTGGGTCTGCTTTCTCTGGGACTAATAAATAAGATTAACGATAACTATGAAAGTTAGCTTCCTGAGGGGTGATGGCAGTGCAGGTTGAATGTGAATTGACAATATTTATCTAATGGTAAAAGCAAAATCTGGTAATGCAAAGCAAGATTTCCTGGCTGAAGTAATGCAAATAGATCCAATGCTGGTTAATCATATAGAGGAGGGAGGAAGATTATTTTGTTGTGCTCCAAAGGCTGAGACACAGTTATACATTCAAAGTACAGGTAGACAGATTCCACCTAAACATTAGAAAGAGCTGTTTGAAAATTGAATATGCTGCCTCAGGGAGTGGTGAAGTCACTTTCTCTGAAGGTTTTAAACAGAGGCTAGATGGCCATCTTTGATTGTGTCTTATTGCATGGCAAGATATTAGATTGGATGGCTCTTGTGGTTTCTTCCAACTCTATGATTCTATAGAGAAGAGAAATACGGATGATATCCTCTGCTACACTCCACACTCATTCTCAAACAATACATTTTAACAAACCAGAGTTATTAAAAATCCAGTGACAGCATAAGTGCCATGCAGAAAATATGCATTTTTAATTCGTCTAGGGAGCTATGGGTTAAATTTCCTTAAAGTTTTGTGGTGTTCAGGATTAACATTCATTGTTCTTTACATCACTTCCCCTAATTTTTTTTCCACAGGATGGTGAGCCTTTTTATTGGCACTTGAGGGATGCAGTCCTCTTCAGGCGTCCTTTTTGGGGCTGTCACTCTGGAGCTTGCAGTAGTGCATCTTGATCTCCTTGGTGTCGGCCAGGGCCTCGGCCACTGTCTGCAGCTCCGTGTGCTCGGCCCGGTCCCCACTCAGCAGCCGATTTCCCCTGCTGAGGTGCAGGTGGCGAAAGTGGGCCAGGGCCAGGAAGGTGCCCAGGATGAGAGCTGCCAGCACGCGGCTGCCCACAAAGGCCACACTCACCACCAGCAGCATCTTCATGGTCTGGCAGTGCCCTTCAAACCAGGGTAGCTCTTTCTTCCGCATGCGCAGAGGACCCAGCGCCACCCAGTGGAGCTGCCCTTCATGCAAAAAAGCTTGGGGATGGTCAAGCGGACCATGGAAGCAGTGGCAGGCCGAGGGCCGAGAGGGCTCATCTAGGTTCTTCCATGTGGCTGAGATGCGGTCGAAGGAGCATGTTTTCTTGCCAGGACTGATTGGGTTCTTCTGGCTCCAGGCCGCAAGGAGACAGTGGAAGTGGATCTCCTGGGCTTCACCGTCCAGCAAGAAAACGGGGGTCTGCAGGGTCAGCACAACGGCTGAGTCGTCTTTGCGGAACCAGGCCGCCTCTGAGTTGCTGGTGTAGAGGCACTTGTGGTTGTCTGCAATGACGAAGGCCCTCTGGGACTGGCTCTGGTGCGGGGTGTCCAGCACATAGCATTGGTCCACAAAGAGTTTGGGGAAGAGCCCAGCTTCCACCTGGAGGGAGGCCTGGATCCAGATGGCGTGGCCTTGGGCATAGGTGCCGGGTTCCACGGAGACACTGAGGTCCTCATTGAGGACCTGGAGGAAGAAGTTCAGCTCTGGCTCCGTTTTGACTATATGGGCAGCGTAGACATGGGCCTGGGTGGGAGACGTTGCTGCTGCCGGGGCATCAGTTGGCACCACTTGGGTGGCATTTGCGGAGTTGCTCCACACCAAATCCTTGGCAGTGTGAAGCGTCCTCCGGAAGAAGCCCATTTCCTCCTTGACAACTTCCACGGGAAGCAACAAGGCATCTTCTTGGGCCAAAACCTGGACAACCAGGACGAAGGCCCAAAGGGCCACAAGGTCTTTCTAGCCACAAGCCATTCCAAAGGAGGAGTAAGGGCTACACTGCCAGATAATCTGGGATAAATAGATAATCCAGGATCAGATCCTGGGATATAGGGCAGTGTAGATCCAGCCTGTATTTAGATTTCTGTTCAGCTATTTCTGACTAAAACAGGGGCACTTAAAAAGGCTAAAATGTGACTGACAGCATATTAAAAATTATATTTTAGCATATCCATAAATCAGAATTTTAACATTCACACTCTTTAAGTAGTCTTTGATAGAGTCCCAGTTTGTTTGTTTTTTTGGCTTGCCATAATTATTTGCTAGTAAATATGTTAGCCTATCCATATTCATAATCTCTAGAATGTTGGTGTACCACCTGCTGATTTCCGGGGTGTCTTTATTTTTCCATAACTTAGCATACACCATTCTTGCGACTGTAATCAAGTAATTAAATAGAGTTTCTTTATTTTTATCTACCTTGATATCTAGGTATCCTAATAAATAATACTTTGGGTCCATTTTTATATTGACTTGTAGCATTTTTTGAATTTTTTTTGTATCTTGGACCAATAAACCTTTGCTTTTTTACATGACCACCAGCAGTGGAAGAAAGTGCCATCTTTGTCCCCACATTTCCAACATTTATTGGATACTTTTTATAGTATTTGGATAGTTTTTGGGAAGTCAGGTAGATTCTATAGAATATTTTGAACCAGATTTCTTTTATATCTGCAGCATAGGTTAATTTCAATATATAATTCCACGCTTTTTCCCATTCATCAATTTTATAGGTCTTCCTATGTTACTTGCCCACTTTACCATACAGTCTTTAATAGTTTCCGTGTCTGTTGCCCATTCCAATATCTTTTTATAGATATTGGTTAGACCTTTCCTATTCATTTTCATTATTCTATCCCAAAATGTTTCTTTTTCTTCAAATCCGGGTTTATTGTCCTTATTATATATTTCTTTAATTTGCAAGTATTGAAACCATCCCACTTTTTTAAATCTTTGATTAATCTCTTCTAAACTTTTTAAATTCATAATTGCTTATATTTTTTCCAACAACTCTCTATATTTTGGCAAAATGTCACCTCCAATTTCTCTCCATGCAGTCATGGCACAACTGATTTCTAAAATTCCTTGAAAAATCTAACAAGACATTGTGATTGTTTCAAAAAAAAAAATCTTATATGTGAAATGTAACTCTCTCTAGGCAAGTCACAGCTGTATAAAACAGCACCGGAATCCAAAAAAGGAAGCAGAACTTTGCCTGTTCAACAAAGCTTTCTTGCTTATTGCATCTCCCTGCTTTGCTTGTCTGAAAATCTGCTCTTGAGAGTGAGAAGAATGGTATACCATGGGGGACTCCAGAGAGAGGTGTAGCCAGCAGAATTAAAGGGCTTTTTGAAATAACTGCAGTGCTAAATTTGATTATTCTTGTAGTTGAAGACTGAATAGAACACTACATTGCTCTTAGATTACTTCCCATAGATCTGTTGTGTCTGAAATTGGGAACTGCATGAGCCTTTGAATGAGACATAGTCCCTTTTATATGCAATACATTATAAATTGTTTCCTCTAATGTAGAGATGACATAATTTAAAGAGGAAGCATGCATTTTCCTAGAAAGCTGCATCCCTATCCTGCTCAAAACTGGAAATCATTAAAAATATCCCTTTTATGGAGAGTAGTGGTGATTAAGATGACAATTCTCCCCAAAATGCTCTTCCTCTTCCAAAACATTCCCATTATAAGAAAAACCCAGAAGTTCATGAACTGGAATAAGGACATCTCTAAATTTATATGGCAAGGGAAAAAACCTAGAATTAAAAAGATCAATATGACTGATGAAAGGAAAAGAGGAGGTCTGGGACTACCTGATATAGAAATGTACCATGACACATGCGGCTTATCTTGGCTAAAAGATTGGACAACCCTTCAAAAATCCAAAATTTTGGCAATAGAGGGAGCAAATCTAAGAGCTGGGTGGCACACATACATCTGGTATGGTAAAAAATCAATTGAAAAAACTTTAGTATTCATATAATCAGATACTCACTAATAAAAATTAAAGGGTTTTTGTCTCTTCTTGGAAGCCAATCCTTTACTTATAAATATAATGATGGCACAAAGGGATTGACTGCTATCCTGTTATTTATGTGTATGGAAAGGTTAATTTAATGTCTAATGACTCTTTAGACAAAAGGTTGCATGGCAATTTACAAATCACTAAAGGCACCAGATCCCACCTGATCTTGGAAGTTAAGCAGAGTGAGCTCTGGTTAATGACTGGATGGCAGACCACCAATATAAATAATGTTTTATTATTATGTTTAGAAAGAAAGTGAAGACCTGACTTTGCAATCAGGAGTTTGGCTAGTGCAATATAAAATCAGCATGATGTAGCACACAAATGATGACCTTAGGGCCGCATACTATGTTTTAATTATGTTTTTAATAGCTTTGTGATATTTATATGTTTTATTGTGTATTTTATTGATGTATCGCTTTTATGTTGTGAAATATGTGGCATTGTATATTGCCATTATGTATGCTGCTCTGAGTCCCCTGCAAGGGTGAGAAGAGTGGGATAGAAATAGAGTAAATAAGTAAAAAAAATTATTATCACCTTAAGGGCAATGCAAATCTTCCAACTGTCCCAATTTGGCAAGGGCAGTTGCCAATAATCTTCTGCTGTACCATTTTCTCTGTTAGTTTTACAATGTCAATTTTCTCTCACCTCATCCCATTCCCCCCCCCCCCCCCCCGGATTCTACTTTTTCAGCTTTAGTTGCTGAAAACTGAGTTCCAAGTTAACTCAGCAAGAGGGCAGAAAGGGAGAGGAAATCCTGCCATTTCTAGCAGTCTCAGACAAAAGCAAATTGATGTAGCCTCTTCTAGCTTGTATTGTCTTCCTCAAGAACAACTTTTGTTATCTTGACCACATTCTGGTGTTGTTTGGTGATACATGTCCCAGTTTTCATTTGCAAAGTGTTGAATGTATATGCATATGTATGTAGTGCTACATTGTCTACTTGTAATAGAAAACATAGTGTAAATAAAAAGTTTTATTGATTGACCAAAAGAAATATATCAAAGGGACACATTTATTGCTTCTGTAATATATTATATGACTATGCATTTTCAAGCATCTTCATTGCATTTTGTGGTATGAGATTTTCATTTACTCCATAGCTTACATATTATTTGCTAGATAACTAAGCAAACAAATGTCAGGTATTCATGTACAAGAACATGATTATTCAGGAGGCTGGAGAAACTATTCACAAAAATTAATTTGAAGTTGGAAGAAGTTGTTTTTTTACTTTTCTAAACCCTCTAAAAAAACCCCTCAAAGAACTTAATAATCAGGCATTCTTGCAAGCATATGTTTTGCAAGAAACTCTTCACGATATCTTAAGCCAAGAAAAAAATGAGGTTGTTGCTTACACAAAGGCCCCAAACTGTGTTAAAACCCCCATTTGGCTGTTATATGGAAGAGTTTATACTCTTCCACATATATTCCTTATCATGTGTATTTTATATCATATAACTTACTTTTATTTCAGTATAGTGAACTAGTAATCAAAATGTTACTTACCTTGTATTTTGGAATAGCCTTCAAAAGTTCCTTCACTGGAACATCTGTGCCTACAACTCCCAGGAGAATGCCACTTGTTCTCTATTTCAAAAGATTATTTTTTTCCACAAAAAAATGTGGATTAGTTGGAACAAGAAACAATTACAGTTGAAGAAAAGTAATCAGTCAATAATTATTTCCCACATGGATTAAAACCGCTCTGAGGAGTGCAGATAACTAGCTAATTCTTCCCACTATTTGAAAAGCTATGACTGCAGCTAATCTGACTGAATGTGCACACACACAAAATCAATAGTTGTCTTCTTTTTCTTAGCCTGGAAATAACATCAAAGGTGGTGCACAAAGTTTCAGCTGATAAGGATGCTTTCAATTAAACACTTTTGACTTGGGGAGCATCAACCAGGCAAAATGTCACATACAAAAATGCAACTTATCTGCTTTTCTGGATACTTTGCTAGGTGATTCTAAGAAGGTGAGGATTTAATGTGAAGGGTAATGTAAATGTAAATACAGTACTTTGGAATGGTTGCAGAGTGTTGTTTTTTTTTAAAGAGAGATAGATCCAACACTTACCACTATAGGAATATTAATTTTTTAAAAATGTGCTAGATTTATATACGTAATTATGCAAACCAGGATAGGTGGACACTATTTAGGGAAAGATAGGTGGGTTTAAATATTCCAAAATCAGCTTTGCACATATGAAAATATATTTATCTTTGTCCAGATTGCATTCTTTATGAACTATGAGAAATTATGCTCAACATAAAATGTAAAAATGTGATGGCTGCCCTTTCAATTTATACAGTACTTCCTTTCTGAATCTAAAACACTTTTTTCCCATTTTACAAAATTCAAGAATCTTAATCTTAAATTATTTGCACTTAAGTATATATATTTATTTTGATATAAAAGGTTTTGAGAAAATCAAAAGCAAAGGAATACACACATATATAGCTGAATCAAAAAACATCAATTTCTTTGAGACAAGGCTGACAGTATGAGTACTTACAGTCTCATTTTGCTTACTAAATACTGGCATGGCAACAGTGGTCATCAAAACCAGTCCCTGATCATCAGCAAGCTACATTAAAAAATGAGAAAACATATTAAAAGAAAAGAACTTGAAACCATTATTAAAGCACAGTTGTGGAAGCAACCAAAGAAAATAACTTCTGATTAAAGACCCTTAAATTTCTAACAAGGTCTGCTTTGGTGTATCTGAAAATAGGTACAGGCATGGGTTATGTCCACAGAAAGATGTAGCTCTACATATAAGGTTGAGGAGACAATCTTCTGACCTTCAGATAGGACTGTAAATTCCATTTTCCATAATTCTCTATGCTAGATAGAGCTTATGAAAGTTATAGCTGAAAAGATGGGGCACCAGAAGATTGCCCACCCCCACTAATCTTTAAAGAATAAGAATATACTTCTATATTATACTACTTACCCACTGAATATGTAGTCTACTCAAAACTCCATAATTTGTACAATCTCTCTTAATTTTTCTAAATAGTTTGATTCCTTGTGGGAACCTCATACTTTTGTTATACAACAGAAACATATTATGGCAGCAGATGATGTTAGACTCTGATCTGTTTTGTATGCCACTTTCATGCTAGCCTGATTATGCATGAGCTTAAAGTTTGTGTATCTTTTATTTCGACAACCTCTAGTGTTCTGAATCTATTCTAGAGATCATGGAAGATGATATGACTGACCCTATGAACTCTTGGCTCACAGACTGCATTATCTTTGAAAACACAAACATCAGGCAAATTTCTTGTGAGTGTAAAACCACCCCCATGTACTCCATTTTCGCCACCCTTGCTCTCCTTTCCCATACTCAGCTCCAGTATTTGGAAAAATTCAAGTTCTATGGTGCTAATAAACATGTAGCAACCATATTTGAACACTGTGGTAGCAATAGGGTGTCTTTTTGACATACATCTGTGTTGAAAAAATCAGGAATGAGTTCTGGCTGTTTGTGATACATACCCTATGTATACCTCTGGCACTCATGTCTCAAACCATCTATGGTAATGCTGGTATTATAGATATTTGCCAGTCAGTGGGAGTTATGAGTTTATAGTTAATATATGATAGCCTTTCATGTATTGCAAATGTAAACTTGTATATTCTTATGAGCTAAGAACACATATAAAGAATTGCTTTATATGGATCATTATTTAAAGTTCTATTTATTACAAAGCACATGTACAAGATGTATCTCACACATGTATCTCAGGTATTGTTCAGAAAAGCAGATAAATACTTCAGCAGGGTGTAAGTCATACATACAAAGAGTCAGAATCCTGGATATGCAGCGCACATGCACAAAAAGTTGAGATATCAGGACTGGAGCAGCATTTGTCTGAGAGGTTTGTCATTCCTAGATCCTGTTTATCACATGATTCAAACACAGTTTTAGAAATTCCTCATGCTATACCAGGGGTCCTCAAACTTTTTAAGTTGAGGGCCAGTCCACAATCCCTCAGATTGTTGTGGGGCCAAATTATCATTTGAAAAAAACCTGAACAAATTCCTATGCACATTGCACATGTCTTATTTGTAGTGCAAAAAAAAAAAAAACCCAAACCCAACAACTATAACAACAACAATGAAAGAATAATACAATATTTAAAAATAAGAACAATTTTAACCAACATAAACCTACTAGGATTTCAATGGGAAGTGTGGACCTGCTTCTGGCCAATGAGATAGTCAAGTTAATTAGGATTGTTGTTGTTGTTGTTGTGTGCCTTCAAGTCATTTCAGACTTTGGGCAAGCTTAAGTCTAAAACTGAGGGTGGGGGACACTATCCTACCTCAATGTATATCTTCTTCCTAACTGCCATATTTAACAAAATACAACTTATGCAACAATTTGAGCATAGGATGAAGTATTTACATAATAAACCAACTATCATGCTGAAATACAATCTGAAAACATCCCAATAGAATTTAATGATAATGTGAAAAAGAGATATGCACTATTAAGCCTAATTGACCAGGACTGAGGCCAAGGGCATTGCCATAGAGAAATGAAGAAAGACACTGTAGAAGAAGAAGAAAAGAACAATGACAGATGAAACTCTTTGGGCAGTTAAGGATGGATGAGAAGCAAAAGAACAAGGAGAAAGAAATAGAATGCAACTATTTGCACAGGGGAAAAAGAAGAACTAATATAAAAATCAATGCAGAGAAATAGAAGGTGATAACAAAAAAGGAACAACAAGAGATCTCTTTCACAAGATATGATAAATAAAAAACCCAAAAGTGGGGATGTGTGATGACCATCAGGGAATACATTACAAAACCAAATACAAATAAAAATGGAAGCAATGCATGGGGCAACTATATAAAAGAGATGAAGGATTGACAGATGCAAACAAGGTAAAACTATATGAGGATGTACTTTGAATTTGAAGTGGAAGCTGTACTCAGAGCACTTGAGAGAAACAAATAACCAGGAATAAATGACATAGTAATAGAGATGCTTCACTCCTCAGAGATAGAATCTACTCTAGTTGCAATTAAAATCTGTCAACAAATATGGGGGGGGGGGGGACAATGCCCCACAAATTGGAATATATATTCCAATCCACAAGACAGGAGATACTACGGATTGCAGAAACCAACAACAGGGCCACTGTGTTAGTTTCTCATGGTAGCAAAATAATGCTGAACCAAAACCTTTACTGTATACATAGTGAACAATTCCAGATGTCCAAGTTAGGTTCAGAAAAGAAAGAAGCAGAAATTCTTGAATGAGTTCTAAAAACACATTCACAAACATGGGAGAAGATAAATGAGACACTTCTCAAAAAGTCAAACTCTATGAGGATTAGTGACAGAAGCCAAGGTGGTGGGTGCACTTGAGATGCATGTTTGCATATGTGTATTGTAGGTTAAATAATGTTAAAAAGAATCAAAAGCCAATGTGGCTGCAACAAGAAATGAAAGGAGGAAGTGAAAAGAAAAAGCAGTATGTCTATAGAATGGAAAGACGAGCAAATTGCCAAGGAGGAGAGCAGATATGTAGCCCAAGCTTGCAGGAATATTATAAGGAAAGCTCACACTCAAAATGATCAACAGCAAGAAAAAGGAGTTTTGTTTTTGTTTTCAGATACATTTGATCCACGACAATAACCATTGATACAATAAGAATGTCAAAATGGGAACAGAAAGCAATGAAAAGGTAGAACTACTCAATACCTATTTTGCTTCACAGTGTTTTTTGGGAGGGGATGAAATGCATGTTTTCTCAGTGCATTAGAGGTGTTGTATTTATTACTGTAGGATATGTTTCAGAGGAAGGAACTGACAAAATAACCTATAAATATTGATTCACAGGTAACTGGAAGGCTCACACGTACATATGCCACGTGCACACACTCATATTTAATGAAAAATAAATAAAGTAACTTCCTTAATTTATTGATATTACTAGCTGTGCCCAGCCACGCGTTGCTGTGGCAAAGTGGTGGTGGTATTGGTTAAAAATTGTTGTGGAATTTTTATTTGATGTTATTTGTATTTTTTAATTAATTTTATTGTAATCTATCTTTTTATTTATTATATTTTATTATTTTCTTGTATTATTGTTAGTTATTTTCTGTTATTATAGTATTTTATTGTATTAATTTTTAGTGTTTTTTATTATTTTTATTGTATTATTTGTATTTATTTTATTTTTATTCCTTCATTATTATTTGTGTTTTTCTTATTTTATTTTATTATTTGTATGTATTATATTTTATTATTTGATTATATTATTTTTATTTATGTTTTTTAATTGTATTATTTTATTTTGTTTTTTATTTGTTTTTTGTATTTATTTTATTATTTTTGTTTCTCTTTGTATTGTGTTGCTCTGAGTTCTGTGGTCTGCCTGGTCATGTTCCAAATGTATTCTCTCCTGATGTTTTGCCTGCGTGTATGGCAGGCATCCTCAGAGGTTGTGAAATGTATTGTAACGAAAGCAAGTGGGGTTTATATATCTGTGGAATGACCAGGGTAGAAGAAAGAACTGTTGTCTGCTTTAGGCAAGTGTGAATGTTGGAATTGGCACTAAATAGCCTTGTAGCTTGAAAGCCTGGATGGTTCCTGCCTGCCTGGAATGAACAAAATGTGGCTCCCAGTATTAAAAAAAGCTGTGAAATCAGGACAGTTAACTAAAGAACAGCACTGAGCAATCAGGGAATTCCAGACATGATGTACTGAGGGCCAGCTAACATCTCCCAACAAAGGATTCCTCTCCGAAGCAGGAAGCAGCCAGGCCTTGAAAGTGCAAGGGCATTCAATGGTAATCAAGGTGGCCAAGTGGAACATTCACAGTCGCCTCAGACAGATCAGAGTTGTCCCATCCTGGATATCATTGGTGAGATAGAAATAAACATCCCACTTGTCTGCTTTCAAACAGATCTCCTAATCTCTGAGGATGCCTGGCATAGACATGGATGGCAGTTTGGCAGCAGATAGGGTTGTGAGGGAATGAGATGTTTAATAGGCTTTTCCTGAATCCATTCTTATTATCCAACATATTCAGTTATCCAATTTTCTGCCATGGTGTATTTGTTGGATAAGTGAGACTCTACTGTATATGTTATATTATCTGCTTAGAACTGGATTATATGAGGCTCCTTCTACAGAGCTGAATAAAATGTACACTGAAGTGGATTATATGGCAGTGTGGACTCAAGATAATCCAGTTCAAAGCAGATAATATAAGATTATAAATAGGTTCTATAGCTGTGTGGAAGGGCCTTGAGTCTACAATGCCATATAATCCAGTGCAGATTAGATAATCTGTATTTTATAGGCAGTGTGGAAGAGAGAGTGAGGCCTGAGTAGGTTGCTAGGAGACCAAGTGGGCGGAGCTTAGTCTTCTAACTGGCAGCAATTGGTTAAAGACACTTATTCCTCTCCCTCTAATTAGGACTTTATTTTTCTTTTCTTTTTGTTGTCGGAACGTAGGGGCAAGGATGGTGGATTGTGCTGCCAAATTTCTAGGTTCTGGGGCTTGTACTTTTGTTGTTTAGTGGCAGGGGAGGACACCATTTGTCTTTTATATATATAGATGTAATAATATTTTGTGTAGATTAACATTTGTCATTACATTTACCATTCCATTTTATTTTTCATTTCACTTGAAACCCATTTGTTTTTGTTTTAGGTGCTTCTTTCAAGCAAATAACATGAAACAGATCCCTCAGTGATTTCCATACAAAAGCAGTAATTTAGAATGCTCAGGATTGTGCCCTGCAAAGGATCCTAAAGTAGAAAATATATTTAAGATTTTTAATGGGTAACTGTGCATTGGTTTGTCTTAAACTCTAATATGCATACATATCCATATGATGTGCATATAATAACACATGTTAAAAATAACTGTCTCTGTCATTAACGCCAAACTCAGTCTTATTTTGTGTGTAGCAGAATTTATTGTTAAAGCTTTCAGCATTCCAGCTCCAAATGGAGGGGTGTATCTTTGTCCTTTGAAATGCAAGAATAATTAGATTAAGGCCAATAACAAAGTCCAGATTTTCCCACCCGCATTGCTTTGATTTTTAAAGGCAAACATACTGATGTTTCATTTTAAGTGCTATTGCGAAAGAATATTTTTTACAGTTCATGAGACATCTACATTTCCTAATTGTAAATGATACGCACAACATTTAAATGGCAGGAAACTTCTAAAGAGATAATGATATTTGAGAGGGAAATGTAAATGCTGTGTTCTGAGAAATGGAATTTGGGGCTTTATATCATTACTGTTCTTTTGAGCTTGGTGAAGCACCAGATAAAATTTTCATTAAAAAACCTTTCAAATGATAAAAGCAGTATTTAACATAAAGAGATACTTAAACTCAGCAAGCTCACAAGACTTCAGGATCTTGTTACTTTAGTGCTATAATCTCTAAAAATATGTTTATTTCTTTCCCTAAAGATATAACTACTTGTAGGTAGTGGTACAGGTTGATCTTGGGTATCTGAGAATGTGGTTTCAAATGTGTTTCAAAGACATAGGACACACTCAATGGCATTTAAAAATGCACATTATAGAATCGATAGGACAAGAAAAGGCAGAGGAAAGAGATGCAATACTTTCTTTCTCACCTGCAGTCCTGAAACCCATTTTCCAAAGCAAAAATTAGTTTTCAAGTAATTCTTCACTGGACTCCACTGGAGAATTCTCCTCAGAAGAGAGCAGAGATTTTTCTAGAAGTCATATTAAATGTACTGAAGGTAAAATCTCTTAAAATAGCAATGATTTCATGGACTAAAGATTTAGGGAGAAATACTGATTTTGAAAAATGGGAATATTTATGGAAGAGAGGTTTTAAATTTTCAGTAGCTGGGTCCATTAGAGACAACATGTATAAAATGTTCTATAGAATTACATAACTTCCAAGGTGATAAGCAAAATATATAAATCCATCGAAGGAATGCTGGAGATGCAAAATACATAAAGGTACCTTCTTCCATGCTTGGTGGACTTGTAAGGTGGTACAAACTTTTTGGTAAAAGGCAATCGAGGAAACAAACAAAATAATTACTAAAAAGATTAAGAAAAATTTGTCTGTACAGTTTGTAGCTGCAAGATTCATAATAGCAAAATCATGGAAGGGGGAAAAATAGCTATTTATAAAGGACTGGAGAGGAAAATTATTAGACTATATCCAAATGGCCAAGCTATCCAATGGCATTAGAGGAGGAAATAATGAAGAGTTTATTAGAAAATGGAAGTTTGCATTTGAAGATTCAGAATGGAAGACAAAGGTAGACTTTAAAAGAGCAGCAAGGAGAAGTTATTAATATAAAGATAAGGGTAGATTTTAGTGAGATATTAGTTTCACATTGAGTGGTGTTGGAAGTCATGGGTTCATGGGTGGAGAGAGGGGGTGAGTGTGCTAGACAGAGGTATTTATATTATGTATATTTGATGTATTTCTTTTATTTTTATACATTTTTTTTTAAAAAAAGATAAAATTCCTTTCCATTTATGCTCCAATCTGAAAAAGTATCAGCATCCTTCCAGATGATACCTCACATATTCCCTACACTTTATATTGAGTTAGAGCTGCTCAAATCTTCCTTAACTACAGGCTACAGTAGCTCATGATCCTGGGATTTCTGCAACCACCACCTCTTGGCTTCCCCCTTGTAAATGCTTGTCAGACAGGCAAGGCTGCATTCATTCCCACATACATTTCCTTTTTCTGAATCTAGAGAAAGCCTGAGAAGCATAGGGTCCTTGACTGAAATTACTGTGAAGCCAATGGCTTAGCAAGATCATGTTTACTGTGGGAGGAGTAGAGACAAAAGGGCTTAGACGCTGATCACCTACAAAAGATGTGTGAATAGCTTTTCAGAATTAATGACAAAAATATCACCCAACTAATGCCGTTTTAATTAGAAAGCAGATTGTAAAGGTTCCAAAACAGCAAAACAATTTAAAATGCAGTATGATTCCTGTGCATATGGAACTAGTATCTGCAGTTTCTAGGTCCAACAAGAATTCTATGATATGCTTCCACCAGAAGTTACCTTTGAGCTTTCCTAGAGGACATGGCAAATTTCTAGAGAAGTAATTCATTTCAGTGTTTGCTATTATTCATCGTTTCCTGTTTCCATGATAAATTCTGAATTGCATTCCATATGGATATAGGGATCATACTGTAGATTATTTTCCACATGCAAAATAGTTATATGGATTAATTTACCATGATAAGGAAGTAAATGCATATTGTGCAAGTCATCCTATAATAATGATTCAACTGTTAAATTACAGTATACTATGTTTTCTCTGCAAAACTGCAGATCCTGTCCACTTGAAATTCCTTCAAATATGCCATTTTTGAAAGCCAAGAATATGAAATGTGTGTCAAAGAAGATAATGAATTTTCTCACACAGAGTTCTTAGAATATTAAATGTACATGAAATGTTGATGAAGTGCAAGTGTTGTTTTCTTTTTTAAAAAGGTGTTGGAGGTTTGCAGATATCTGTTCCTTGTCTTTTCTTTTTGGATGTCTAAACTGTATTTCTAAATACCCAACGGCAGTGTTAGAAATGTGGATACTAAAAGAATTCTTATTGGGTGGCAGAATTCTAATTTGGGGAAAGCATTTGCTCTCCTATTATATTCTTGTATGCAGCAAACTATCACAACTAGAAAACAAGAAACAAATGAAACACATGGAACGGAAATTTGTGATGAGGGGCACATGGTGCAATGAAATGATGGCATTGTGTTATATGTGTTCAAGTTGACACTAACTTCTTCCAAATCTATCCTTGAGTTTTCTTGAGAAGATTTGTTGAGAGAAGGTTTGTGATTGTCATTGTTTTCCTTTCAGGCTCAGAATATGTGATGCTCAAAGGCATGCAGTGGGTTTCCATGGATGAATAAGGACTGGAACCCAATCTAGTCCAAACTCAAAACCCTCTGTACCTCAATATTGTGAGGGATTATAAAAGAGACACTCTCTCAGCTTAAATCCATTGTATTATGCAACACTGCTCTCTTGCCCTTGCTACTGTTTCTATGACTGCAGAGAGCAGAAGTACTGGCACCAACAGCAAAGAAAAGAGCAGCAGGGCCAGAAGTCTCCATGTATTAGACAGTAGGGTCTTACAGGTTTGTGAAACTAGACAAATGCCTGGTGATCCCTTGTGGGATCTGGAAAGTGGAGCAGGGGTGGTGGTGGAAAAGTGGTAGGAACAATCAGAGAAAAGTGATCCAAAAAAAGGAAGGAAAGGGGAAATCTGGCTGGACCAGGAAGTAAGGTGATGATTTGGGCATTTCCCATTATGCATACAAATCACCCAGATCTTTTGAGTAAGTACTCTCAGTTTCTTGCTGTAAAACAGTAAAGGGATGAAACAACCAACAATTAAGTTTCCAAGATAGGACAGGAATGTTGTTGAAGTACTTTTAGCATGCTGGAAGATTATTCATACACATTGTTTTAGTTGTCCATTTAATGTATTGCATTTGCATTCCATCTTTTTCCCAGAGTGAGACATAGGATGGCTTCCAAAGCAATTAAAAATATTCCCAAGAAAAATGTAAACACAATTAAAACCACATAAAATGTTAAAAAGACATTTTTAAAACAAACATGTTTTAAAAGAACAAAATATCCCCATAAAATACTCCCCTGCATACATTTAAAAGTCTGTTTGAATAGGAATGTCTTTGTTTCCATGAAGGGACAACAAGGAAGGGCCAATTTAGTATTTGTCAGAAGGGAGTTCCAGGGGGTGGGAGCAGCCATGTCCCACCAAGCAAGCCTGTGACGATGGCAGGATCAAGAGAAAGCCTTCTTCTGTAGATACAATATTTCTTCAATTTTAACATGCCGTTGATCATAAGATGCACACTAATTTCAGTACCACCACCACCACCACCAAAATGCATAGGAAACTCCTGCAATTCTAAGATGCATCCCATTTTTAGAGATGTTTATATGGGGGGAAAGTGTGTATTTTCAAAGAAATACAGCATTAGTATGTTGATAGGTTTTTATAGAAGATAACGGCCCTTCAGATATTATGAAGTATGTTCCAGGAATATTAGGATCTGAGTGTCATTGCCATGTCAGATTGTTCTGACATTACAATTATGCCTATACACCACCACTCCCCACATAGGTTTCTAAAATGTAAGAAATCAAGAATATGACTCTGAAAAAGTGGTGGTGGTGGCATAAAACATGCATTTATCCTTTTTCTGCATGTAGTATGGACTGTGATCTCGGTAACATATCTTTTAAAAAAGGATTATTGATTAGTTTTCAATAAGTGCATTCCTTATAATACACTTAGATGTTTCAAAGTGTGTTTTTTGAAAATTGTTTTCAGTTTATATATTTATGCCAGTATGAGTCTAGCAGATATGGATTTTGATGGTCTGCTATATGCATAGAAATATTATCTTTTAACAGAAGAGTTCTTGTGCACAACAAAGAAAAATAAATGTTAATGAAAGCACAAATAGTTACTGTACCATTTTATTGTTCTTATGTACTTCATTTGGTTCAATTTAAATTTTTAGGAAACTTTAATAAAAATGCTAAAATTTCTGCTGATGCCTTTCCGTGACAATATCAGAGCTGCAAATTTTCCACTCTCCTTGTAATTCAATACCTTGAAATATGGAAGAGCGAATGAAGCAAAGAATGATAAATGAAGTGTCTAGATTTTTGAAGCCGAGTAGTATCAGAATAAAAGGACAGAAAGCCTTGTGCAAACAAGAAAAGACTCAAAAAGAAAAAGAAAGGAAGCTACTAGGAAGAGACATGGCCAAAAAGGTGTTCTCAAAACATTTGAAAGAAAAAGAAGAATCAACATTTTCAATCAAGAAATTGTGTTATTTTTTTTTTGTTCAGAGCAGGCTTATTTTCCTTAATGAACCTAATATATAGTCCTCCAATTTCATATAGGTTCAGAACAAAATACTGCACAACAGGAATAAGCTAACACATCTTGAAGCCTGCTGTTTCAACAATGTTAGTAAAACAATACCCCAGTGGGCTATTACATAGGAATTGCATATGCTTGAGAAACAGGGCAGGACAAAGATCATGACCACTAAATACACAGAATTCAGGTCCAGAATAAACTAATTTTGACTTTGAATTTATTATTAGGGGTTTTTAAAAAGTAAGTTCATAAGCCTGGGAGGAACCAAAAGTTTATCAAGACGAAATTCTTTCAACAAGTCCTGATCACCCTTTTTTCTTTCTTATCATTTCTAGTTCTTAGGTTTCTGCAGTACTACAGTAATCATTTCAAAATGTGGGTGTTTCCCATGGAAAGCTTTGTGCAACAACTTCTTCTATGTTCTGGCCAAGTACACTAGACATTTTGTCTGTTTACAAAGACTCTACACAATATTTAATTCTACATTCTTGAATATGTTCAAGTAGTACTATTAAATACAAGTATTTAATAGTACCACTTGAATGAAGCTAATATTAACTATTTATAAAACCTGTTCAAAATATCATACAAAATAAGAGATGGCGTCTCCATAAATGTGTGTAAATGTCAATTTTTTTGTACTTCCTAATGGCTATCAAACAAAACAGAAAGAAAAGAAAAACTGTTTCTGAGAAATGCAGAAATCTATTTCATTACTTTCATTTAATTCCATATATTGTTCATGACAAATATGACTGTAATTTCATGGCATGACTTGATCAATCTTCTAGGGAGACCATGCATATTTGCTGCAATAGAACCGTACGCCTCATAATTCTCATAATGGATGCACCCATATGACCATCTCTGGTCGTGTTATGTTGCATGATTTTCAATTTTTGAGGTAGAACGTGTGTGTTTGATCAACTTCAGCTGACCATTTGTATACTTGGCCAGTTGTGTGTGGCCATGCCTAGTAGGTAAGCAATTTCTGACTGGGTTCCTAAAGATTTAAATTCTTCTTTGTAATGGGATAGTAATTATTGCTTGTCAGAATTTTTAAAAATGTAATCAGGATATTCCTGAAGAAATATGAATTAAACCCAGCAAATGAAGTAAAACTATTGGGTAGTTCTTAACATATCCTTCCTGAATAAGTGCTTGAACAAGAGGATGCAAGGGAAACTCTAGAGCAGTGGTTCTCAACCTATGGGTCCCCAGGTGTTTTGGTCTATAACTCCCAGAAATTCCAGCCAGTTTAGTGGCTGTTAGGATTTCTGGGAGCTGAAGGTGAAAACATCTGGGGACCCACAGGTTGAGAACCACTGCTCTAGACATTATGTATTATGTAGTTTTTAAAATGAAACAAATGATTTTTTCAGTATTCATTTATAGTACCTAGAAAGTTGAAAATGGTAGGTTAGGATTACTATAAACAATGTTCAATATTTAATTGCAGGTCAGAGGGCTTCAAAGTCTAGAGAATCTGACTAAAGAAAAAATCTGTTGCTTGTGATGGAAATGGTTGATAACATCTTCTCAAAGTCACCGCCACAGTACATCCATAAAAATATGGTTTTTCCTTGCAAATTAAAAAAGGGAACTTTGATGGCAATATTATTCTAAATTCATCAGAAGATTAAAGTAAGCATATGTATAGAGACAGAATGGTTTAAAATGTTTATACAGAAAACATTTGTAGATGACACACAGATTCCAACAAAAACACAGCACAAGTTGAGATACCATATTATGTACATTCATATTGACTCAAGTCATTCATAAAGAAAAGCATCCATCTCACATTAGTCTTTTTCACACAAACAAATGCCACGTGGATTTGAAAACTTCTTATCATGCCTCAGCTGCTTGAGGCAAATCTGGACGTTAAAACGGGAAAACGAATTGGGACAAAGCTATATTTTCACTCAGAATTTCATACTTGTTGGTGTTAAACTTCCATCAATTACTTATTATGATTTGACATCCATTTGAATATGCTGATGATGTAACCCCATAAATATTTACAATTGAGAATAATATTTTGACACCCCCCTCCGAACCAAATAATCCACTTTGTGCACACATGTATTGTGCACCCAATCTACCATATATTTGCGTAATGCTGGAAGTTGACTACATTGTGCAATGTTCACTTGCAGTCAGGTTGCAATGACAAAGGCTACTGCTTACCCTGTCAATCTCTTTCAATGACTAAAACACAATTTTATTAATGAATGGAAGATGCTGGTCTTAATTTCTTTGAAGAATCTGCATAAATTAAACAGGGAAGAGTAAAGGCACTTCCAGACAGCCCCTTAAAAGTGGCAGTTACACCATCCAGATGACATCCTAGAGAAATGTTATTGCATTTGACACAAAGCAGGAAAACCCTGCTTTGTGGCGAGATAATTTGTTAGTGGGTATATTCTGCACCTTCTTGGAAGGCGCAGGACAAATCCACTACTTCCGCTGTTTGGACTACACCCTCAAAAGTTATCTGCTTATCCCAAATTATCTGGCAGTGGAGACTCATTTAATCCAGGATATAAGGACAATGCATAAGGGGCCTATGAATACCAGTAATGGGTCTAGCATCTGCCAACTAGAGAGAAGCTGAAGCTAAACCTAAGAACATGGAGCATGACTACTGAATGTTAAATTTAAAATGCAACAATACGTTGGAAGTCAATAGTGAAGTTGTTTTGAAAAAGAAATAGCACAAAAAAGAAAAAAATACCCATTGAGGAAACAATAAGTATAAAATTATCAAACCATGGAAGCTTTGTAATATCACAATGGAACTTGGGCTTCTAGAGACTGTTTAACATCAAATATAAGAGAGGTGTTTCTCCAATAGTATTTTTATTATACACGCTTCTCTTCTCAATTTTTCTCTCTTTTATTATCTTATTCATTCTTCAACATACAACTCAAGGCTCCCAGTAACCTGGAAGTAAAGTCCCTAATAATGGTATGAGAAATTGATTACTATTACCCAACTGTTTAACAAAGGAATATGCATTTTATACTTAAAGATTACTTTAGATTTTCCAGGACTGGCACATTAAAGAAATTTGATGGTTAAACTGCAAAGGAAATTGAAGGAATTGAATGCATCCCTTGGCTTTAAGAAGCCAAGAAAGCAATTCTGCCTGCAGATTCCAGCATGTGTTATTCCATGTTTAAAAACTTGTCAGGAACTACAGCAGTGGATAACATGTTCGAAGTTCTCTAGGATTTAGGATAGGGTGAGGAAAATTCTGCCCTGCTGGCTGAATGTGTAACCCAAACCAAACATGCACAATTAGAAAAACAAATTTAAAAAACCCCTCTTCCTCCTCTTTATTTATATCTCACTTTCTCTCTCTTAAAAGAGACTCTTTTACTTTCTGCATTTACTTCCTGTTTAAATAAAAGTCTTTTCTGTGCCTAAAACAACTCTTTCACTTTTTTAAAAAGTGAGAGTTGGGGGCTGACCTTGTGGGGAGGAATAATATGAGCCCTGCAAGCCCTAGCAATTGCCAGCCCCTGGTATTACTGGTGTAAAATAAGAATTAAAGATTAACGTGTATGTTGATCTCTTTGAGTGAGTCCAATCAATTCTATTTTGACAATGACTGGCATCTCCCCATTGTCTGTTGAGCTCTGTCATATGTGTTAGCTAGAAATGCTGTAGCTGCAATATTATGTGCACAGGACCAACAATCAGAAGTTATGACTACATACAGTAGGCCCCAAGAAACATTTTCTAAAACAACAAACAAACTCTGTCTATATTTTTTGCCAGTCACATAGATTTCAGATAAGAATTACCACATATGTATTAGATATTGCTCACATCCACTTTATTGCTGTCTGTGCAACACTGAATACTGATGGCTTCAAATAAACTTTAACTCAATCATTGCTGTGCGTAAGCTGGACTGAAAACAGTGCTGAGGCTTGGTACATCATTTGGCTAGTTTCAGAACACATTCAAGCTTTGTGTTTCACTTGGGGGAAAAGGTAGGGCTGATATCCTGTCCAAAAGTATAAGAACTGGAGGAACTGTATGGAGAGATTACTACTATCATGCACATGTACCTGACTACTACTATGACAATAGTAAGAACCCAAAATAAGATCAGTACATTATATATACACAGGCTAGGGTGATCTTGCAGAAAATTCTAAGTACCTCACCAATTATAAATCCCACAATTCCTTATTATTCAACCATGACAAAATATGGTATGAAATTGAAGCAACCCCTCTGCTTGGCTCACAAGCAAACTGTACATGTAGAACTATGCCATTCATTGTTTGTCTCACAGACATATGAAAAATCATAAGTGGTCATTATGCTTGCAATTAGGTTTTGTGAATTACACACTGGGTGTGAGCTGAAGCTAGCCTAGATGCAATATGGGAAGAAGATGCAATAATCGATAATTTACTTTTTTATTTCAAATGTGTCATCAGAGCAACTGCACTTTGAAGATGTGCTCAATCTTTTAAAATGGTTTTTATTTGTTATCTGTTTCACTGGCATTTAATGTTTGTCATTGTGTTTTATATTGTTATAAGTCGCCCTGAGTCCCCTTGGGGAGATAGGGCGGGCTATAAATAAATATTATTATTATTATTATTATTATTATTATTATTTTCCCAAAACACATTTTTTATTCTACTGCCTTCTCATATTTGAGTTACAGAGCATTGCAGTTATACGTTTGTGCATAGATAATTTATAGCTTTCTTTCAAACACTCTTATGGACACATTTGTGGACGCAGAACAGGTTATGCAATTCTGTTGACAAGAAGAGAAAGGTGAATTGGAGGCACTACTAAAAACCAGTAAAACAAAGTCCAGCTATCAACAAAAAAAGGAAGGGCAGGGAAGGCGTGCACAGATTTTTGAACTAATTCTGTTTCTTGAGGAAAGTGGAGGAAAGAAGGCATGAAAGGAGAAAACACAATTTTGATGTAATCATAGAGGAATCCACTGAAGCAACTGCACCTCTAATTATATAATAGTTTCAGAGCTCTTGTTTTCTTTTTCCTCCAGTTACATTTTTGAGTTATACAAGAATGATGCAATAGGCATCAAGTGATACATTGTAGTTGCCACAAATATCATCTGAGATATCATGAAATGCAGTGAAGTAGCTCTGGATCATACCATATCAAAGCAGAAGCTGTACTACAACAACAACAGCACATTGCATGGACACCTTTTTGGACAAAACGTATGTTAGATGCACTGAGAGGCTTTTGGTAAGACAGTACAATAGGGACCAGTGAGAGAATAAAGCCATGCCGTGAGTTCCATTGTTCCTCTGCAAGGAATGCAAGGGTCTATGGGTGGCTTGTTTGTAACTGCCATGTCCATTCAATAGTTTCCTATTATTTCCAAAGTGATAACAAAATGGTTCCTTTATTGTACAAAGCAGCCGTCTAATCCTTCTCCGTTTTGTTTAAACAGGTCTCACATTGTGTAACTAAATTGTAACTCAGTGGGTGACTTGGCTTCACACAATATCTTTTTTTGACTTAAGCAATGTCAGGCTCTCCAGTTCATTACAGCTGTGACATTGTGGCATATTTCACTGATCACCATTGTACCATATTCATGACACTGTGGAAATATGAAGAGTTGGTGATTTCTTTGGATAAGTATTTATCAAAAATTGTTTACCTTTTGAGCCTGAGGAAGCTGGGGGGGAGAAACAAGAACAGAATAGAACAAGCCATCATTATATAATTGATGTGATATAAGTGAATTTAGTTGTTTCATTATTTTTTAAAAATCACCAAGATAATAAAAATGATGAAGTAACAGGAAATGAGTTTGAGTTTATTCAATCTACCATAGAACAAGAACTAAAGGACAGTGTGTCTGCTAAATAGAATTATACCTTGCAATTTGTTAAAATGCTACAATGCTATCAAAATGCTACAATGCTAGAAGAAATTGATGGTTTTTACTAAAGATATGGTGTCTCACTTGAATTAAGAAATTTCATCTTCATGTACACCACAGATTTCAATGTGGATCCCTAAAGTCACTGTTTTAAGTTAGAGCCTTTGTATTCAATGAACTTTAAAATTAGTCCACCACCATTGTATGAGCACATTTAAATACAAGTGTGAGCTACATACAAGTACCAGTGTAAATGATACAACTACTGTACAATTTGGTTCACCAACATCCTATTTGCACAATGGAAAGTGTTATTTCAGAGCTCCATTCTATACAATCTGAGCTTTTTGTAAGATTTCTTCTAACATGCCAACGGCAGTAGATACAATCTTAGCCCATTGAGGACACACACCAATATCTCACTGAAAACACACAGTTAAATATAATCTCCTATAAAGAAGTAGGCAAATATCTATCTGTTGGAATCATTGGACATTGGATATTGGCTACACGAGAATCTAAAATTCTAAGCTGATTGTAACCCCTCACCCCACATGCTCCCAAATGTGCCCATTATTAGATACAGTAGTCGATGTAGTAAAATAATTACATTTTATAGTTCCAGCTGGTGAAATCACAGATGAGATGGCATTAGCAGGCATCCTATTGGTAATTTGGGTAATCATAAACTGATTTACAAGCATGGAAAGTTGAATTGCACGATAGAGCACATTCATATTCTCATGAAGGGAGTTAGCACATACTATACCATCGAGACCACGATGCAAGTAGAGCCAGCACTGTGGCTGTGGCACAACTGTCTCAATGCATAACATATCTTGATGGGCAATGTGCCCTATTGTGCAATATGTCCTGTTGTGCAATGTGTCTCAGAGTGCAAGCATTCTAATGTCTCCCAGTGCACATGACCTGCTGCAATGGGATCCCCTGTTGTAGAATGGGACATATTGTACAATGCACATTTATGCATTGTTGCGGTTCACTAGCATGGCCCTATGTCATGTCAGCAACTTAGATCTCTCATCCTATAGTTACATATCACAGCCTCTGATGCTGGATCTTGGTCACTGTGTTGATTCAATATTGCTGAGTATTCATTATTTGAGTCAGTTATCTCATCCTCCGGGCTTCTGCTATATATGGAAAGGTTAAGTATATGCTAACAGTGTACTTCAGTATCCAACATCAGTGGAATTGTGGGGGTTCTTCTCAGCTGCCAGTCCAGATTTTTAAGGTGCACTGGCAGCTACAGGGGGGAAGAACAGTCACCAATTCCAGCCAAAGCAGCAGGATCCAATAGAAGTTTACTATTGGATTCTGGCCACAAAATATATATTACAGATGGAGAAAAACTAGTGATGAATCTGAAAAAGCATGCATACAGATTCCACTTGCTAGCATATTTCTTGATGGTACTGACAGCAAAGATTGAATATGTTTTAAAATTTGCTGAAGTAATCTGTGTGGTCTCCTCCACCAAGGCTTTTGCAATCCTATTAATTTTAAAATTCATTTAAGCTTAAAATACTGTACTCATTAAAATACATATTTATATGTCAATTTTTACGTGAGATTAACAAAATCTGCTAATTAAAATAGACATCGGAGGATTGCTTTTATGGACCAGGAGACAAATCATGGACCAAACGATCACAATCAATATTTCTGAGGTACCAGTGCAGTCTACTATGATAATCACTTTGTCATTGTTCCTCTAAAATCTGCTGGTTGTCACAATCATGTCTTCTTGTTTTTGACTCCTATACATGCACAAACATCTTCCTGGTAGGGATAGAAGAAATACCCATAAATCTTTTTGTTCTTAAAGAGAAATAGTATCTCAACATATCAAGACAACATTTTAAATATATTCACCTTCTGAAAGGTTTTTATGTTTCTAAAGAATTTTGGTAAAAATTATTTGCACAAAACCTCTGTTTTGCACAAATAATTTTTCACAATAATACCCTAAATGCCAAGATTAATAAAAAAATGCTATTTCACTCACCAATATTTCATTCACCATTAAAAAGAAATGAAATTGTTCATTCTTTCACCCAGACTCCTGGACTCCGTAGCCAGGATTTTAATTCCGCGGGGGGGGGGGGGGGGGGGGGTTGGTTGGGGCTGAGATTTTGGTTCGGGGGGGGGGCTGAGTCTGGGTGAGGGAGGATCTACCCTAGCAAAGCTTTTGTATCATTATCCCAATACCCCCATGCATATGGGATATATTGAGCACAGTGATCAGATCATGATATGAATAAACACAACAGTTTAAATAATAAATGTAAGGCCTTCTTGAGAACCACCCTGAGAATTTTTTTTGGGGGGGGGGTGAAGCCCCCGGCTACATGCCTGCCAGGAGTATTCTTTAGTGATAATTATTTACTTTGAAACCAGCTATAAGTTGTTTGTCCAAAGCAGAGGTAACTCATTGTTATACCTAGTAAGCATTTATTTGAAATTACTTGCACTGTTCCAACTGACAGTTATCGCTAGGAAAGGCCATGGGCAGCAAAAAATTACCCAGCAATAAAAGCAAGACTTATAGGCCAATCCATAAAAATGCTTATCTCTGTAAAATCCAGTGGGTACTATTGATTCCAATGGTTTCCTTAAATCCTGCCAAGATAAGTGTTTAAAAAAGAAAGAGAATAGCAACATGAGCTTTCTGTTAATCCTCAAAAGCATAATGTAGCAGCTCTTTTTCTTGCGTATAGTGGAAATTATATTTGAATGCTTTTGCCTAAGCCTAACATATTACATGTCATCTGTTTCTCTGTTTTGTGCCAGTATTTTTAAACTCCAGCTTTCTAAAATATATGGTTCACATTTATCATCTTATGTTTAGGATATTCTGTAGTACAAATAAATATAATTCAGTTTTGACCTCTTTTTATTTCTTGAATATTTTATCCTTATTATATTTTTAAATGATAGCTTCATGGAGTTGACCACAAGGTCCATCCAATCCAACCCCTAACATGCAGGAATATGTAATTAAAGCACTCTTTACAGATGGCCATCCAGCCTATAAGGGTGAGCATAAGCAAGGTCCATCAGGAAATACCACTGGGATCGCTGGGATTTACTTTAGGATTGTAGCCCAACTAAATTACAAGACAACAAATATTTTAGGAAAAATATGCAGGGACTTAGAAGAGAGATCAGCATGAACTCATTCTTGGTTTTTTGAAAATATTAGATCATTACAAAACAGCCAAGGCACACATTGGCTCTGCTCATATACTTTACTTGCTTGAAGAACAGAAGTTCATCTATTCCTGGTTATTCAGTTCTACTATAAAGTGATGATTGTTGGTATGATACCACACTGCAAAATTTCATTATAGACAGTTATTGACAATACATATTTAAATTAAAAGAGATTTTTTAATTCATCTGGATGTACATGACATTATATTATGATTTCTTAAAGTTTGAATGCATTCATTTGACATCATGTGGATTAATTTTTTAAAATAAATAAATAAATTACAATACTTTCTAACATCATGTTATTGTTCCATAGACCCAGTCACATATGGAGCTCATGAAACTCAGGGTGGATCTACACCTTATCTCAGGACCAATCTGGCATGGAGTTAATGGGTTACACAGCCATCTCCCTGGCCACTGTGGAAGTGGGGGGAAGTCCACACTATCAGATGGCTCCTTACCACCACCCCCATTCTCCTTTTCATGGCAGTCTCTGGACATGACATAGGCCCTACCAGTTGGTTGATATCAGCAGTGATATTGACCAGGGCACTAGGGTGATAAGGGGGAGGGGAATTGCTCCACTTCACCACTCTCATTTCGAATTGTCCTGGCACACTGGCCAACCTCACTATACGCAACAACTGACTGGTAGGATCCATGTCATGCCTGAAGACTGCAGTGACAGGGAGAATGGAAAGGGTCCTGTGTAAACAGTTGCAGTAGGTTCTGTCTGGGGCAAAATGTGGAGCAACCCATGACTTTGTTTAAAATGGGGCATCTTTGTGCCATGTTAAACCAGATCAGCTCCATGCATGGTTTAGCTGTCATGGAGCTGATTCAGATGCCCTTCACTATAGTGACTCCAAAGTTGTTTTGGATCTCTACTCCCAGAAATCATAGCCAGCTTACAAACTGTTAGGGATTGTGGGAACTGAAGTCCAACACACCTGGAGGGTGAAAAGGTTGAGAACCACTGCTCTAAGTGGTCAGTGTAGATGTGTCTTCTATCCCAGATATGTATATTGAAAAGCATATGCTACTTTGGGGGCAAAACAACTTTTTACACACACACACACACACACACACACACACACACACACACACACACACAAATGTGTAAAATAATTGATAAAAACTCCTATCAGAGATAAAAGTTTTGCAATTTTTCATTTGCAAAAGTAAGCATGAAACAAGTGAAGCTTTACATCCAGATTTCTAAGACTTTGAGCTGTTGGGTCCAGTCAACACACCTCGGCTTGCATCATGTTAAGCTTTCCCCAACTAGAGTAGACCCATACAATCAAATGATGAATGTTAAGTCAACATCTAAATAAATCTTATTGCTCCATTGAGTCTATTCTAGGATGGGAGTACTCCTGGATTCGGATCAGAACCTGGAAGCCCAGGTTCATCAGCAGTGACCAGGAGTGGTTTTGAACAATTAAAGCTACTGTGCCAACTGTGCCTGTTCCTGGAGAAGTCAGATCTGTCCAAGATGGTACATGCCTTGGTTACATCCTGGTTGGACTACTGTAATGGGTTCTACATGGGGCTGCCTTTGAAAAGTGCTTGGAAACTTCAGTGGGTCCAAAGACCAGCAGCCAGCCAGACTGCTGGTTACAAGGAGCATACAACTCATCTGTTCTGACAACTCCACTGGCTGCCAACACATTTCCAAGCACAATTCAAAGTGCTGGTTTTGACCTACAAAGCCTATATTGCTCTGGTCCAGGTTATCTGAAGGACCACATCTCTTTATATGAACCCGGGAGACATCTACGATCTAATGGGGAGAGCCTTTTCTTGTTCCCACCATCCATTCAAGCATGTTTGGTGGGAACATGGGAGAGCGCCTTTTTGGTGGCTGCTCCTAGGCTGTGGAACTTCCTCCCAAGAAAAACTAAAATGGTCCTATGCCTGCTGGCCTTCCACAAGCAGGTCAAGACCTTCATCTACCAACATGCTTTTGAGGAAAGGTAAGGGGCGGCCGGGTGGGGTTGGGAAGGATATGAGTTTAAAGGTTATTTTAATGAATTCTGTTTTTACCACACTGTTATTATTTAATTGTTTTAACTTTTCTATTGCTCTTTTTAAACTGTTTAGTGTAGATAGATGTTAGCCGCCTTGAGTCCCAATGGAGAGAAAGGCGGGATATAACTAAAGAAAAAAATAGGCTCATGTCAGCAGAACAGCATGAGTCAGGTAACGACGTAAAGGGGAATTTTGTAGGCTCTCTCATATCTAAAAAAAGACACTGTAAAGTCTTAAAGCACCCCCATAACAGATTTTGAAGGTATATGGGGATGAAATCGCAAGGAGAGGAGAGGAAGAGAAAAACTGACTGGGATAATAGATTCCTGCTCATTTTATAGAATCATAGAATAATAGAGTTGGAAGACACCACATGGGCCATCTAGTCCAATCCCCTGTTCTGCATTTTTTCAAGAAATATTTGTCTGTGTTAAAACTATTACCTGGCACAGGAACACATTTTCCTGTGAAGTAACAGAAAGTAGTGAGAAAGTCTTTAGATGAATTATTGATAATTATTTTTCTAACAGAAATATGGTATTTATGGTATATCAGGAAATATACATGGCAACCTTTCATCTCCATACTTCCCATTACTATCGTTCTACCTTCCAGAGGAAGCAGCATCTTTCTTACCTGACAAGAAATGACAACTAACTCTTTCAGGAAAAGAGTTCTCCTGATGTTTGGGCTTATGTTGCCAACCTTTTATAGCCATGCTGTATATTTAATTCTGTTTATAGCATATATCTCATGTCAACAAACCAAGAACCTTCAGCTTCCAATTATTCTGAAATTTTACAGGAAACAGTTTCACATTAAGTTCCATATATAGTATGACTGTAAACACCTGAAAATGTGGACAATAGTTAACTTATCTTTTGACTATACCTGTTTTGGAAGCCTACCATAAAATTGCACTAGAAGACTGGGGATGTGATATTTTTTGAAATATAGGTATATTGAATCCATGGATAAGAAGGGCATGCTGTATTATTCTCATATCAATCACTTGATCTTACATTTTGCAAAAAGTTAGAGCACTTATATAGCAAAACCATTTCAATAGTGTGGCTGTTAAAGCACTATTTAACAAAAACAGAATTATCCCTCTGTTATTGATTTCATTTAATGTTATTAAATGTGATTTAGCAGTACAATACTTATTATTTATTTATTAAATTTACACGCTGTATTTCTCTTGGGATATGCATTTATATAGAATGTTTAAAGCACAACTGGATATTTAACATGTTTTCTAACCAAAATGAATTATGCAATATATTTTTCTTTTCAGTTCAAATTTCATTGCTTCAGTATCTTCTCAGCAGTAAATAACATAGTTGCTATGGGAAAGAGCTGTATGGACAATATGGGTTCAACTATCAAAGCTACTATTCCAAAATATATATTTTTAAAAGTGTATTAAAGCAATGGAGACAAAAGAGCTATGTTAATAAAGTTAAAGGAAAAAAATCTGTATATATTCTGTTCTGTATTCTAGAAATATTTCCAATATAAAATTTATCAATGTCTTAATTCTATATATAAATATGAGATGCATGAAGTACAATAAAATATTTAACAGTGCTTCCAAATTTAAAAAAAATCCTTTAATAAGTTTTTGATTTGAATTTTTTTTAAAACAATGTCTTTATAGGAACACTGAACCAAACTATCAGACTACCTCTGATAAATGTAAATCCTTTCACTTTGGTACTAAAAAAGGCAGTATCTCAAAGGCAGAAATATTAGATTGCTGATGTTTAGTCCAACAATTATTGGGGGGGGGGGGGGAGAGATCTAAAGATTTTAAATACTAAGACACCAATCTGTAGTTGTGCACTTTCAAGTTGTTTCTTACTTATGGCAACCCTAAGGCAAATCTATCACATAATTTTCTTGGCAAGATTTGTTCAAAATGGGTTTGCATTTGTCTCCTTCTAAGTGCTCAGTTGCAAAATACATTTTAACACAACATCTTTTCATACATAGACAGTGTTACTGGGCAAGCTGATTTTTCACACAAAACTACTGAAATGATAATCCACTTCTAAGCAGATAATATAAGATTATAAATATAATATGAAATAATTACTGTGGTATAATAATACAGAACAATATAGTCTCTAAAACCAGGAAAGTAAATAAAGAACAACACTCTGAAAACAGAGAAATTGGGAATTCCAGAAAGGAAACCATCAGGGTCAGCTAACACCTCCCAACAAAGAATTCCCCCAGGCAGGAAGTAGCCAGGCTTTGATGCTGCAAGGCCATTAAATGCAAATCAAGGTGCCTAATTCCAGCATTCATACCTGCCACACCATTAATTGCTAGTCAAACTGGCCAACAAAGGATTCCTCAAGATAGAAAGCAGTCAGGCTTGCAAGCAGCAAGGCTATTCAGTGCTTTTCAACCTGGCCAACCAAGATTTCCCCTAGGTAAAAAATCCCCAGGCTTTGAAACCACGAGGCTACTCCGTCCCATTCAACCTGGCCTAGCAATAATGCCCTATGCAGAAAGCAGCCAGGCTTTTAAGCTGCAAGACTATTCAGTGCAATTCAATCTGGCCAAACAATGATTCCCCTACAAAGGAAGTAGCCAAGCTTCACAGCATCTCTTTGATTGAGGGTGCTACTCCAGCTACTCCAGAAAATGGCCAGGCTTTGAGGCTGCAAGACTATTCACTGCTATTCCACCTGGCCAACAAATGATTCCCATAAGCCACAGCAACCCGTGGCCGGGCAAAGCTAATATTTTTATAAAATATATGTATGCAAAATACATTAACACAAAATCTTTTCATACATAGACAGTGTTACTGGGCAAGCAGATTTTTCACACAGAACTACTAAAATATTATATATATATATATATATATATATATATATATATATATATATATGTGTGTGTGTGTGTGTGTGTGTGTGTGTGTGTGTGTGTGTATGTGTGTGTGTGCGTGTGTGTGTATGCTATATATCTATATCTATATCTATCTATATAATAAAAGTGAATGTTTGTATGTTTGTATGTGCCAGCATTTTGATTGGCCAGCCAGAATATGGGCCAGCTTTCTGATTGGCCGCCACTTTCACAGGCCACTGGGACCCCTGAGGCAAAAACTACTACCAGCAGGCTTCGTTCGGCCTACTTTCTCTCCTCAGAACAACGCTAGCTTTGGTACACTTAACAGCCTTCGTTCTACACTTTTGTAATCAAAAATACCACTGGAACCACCAGGAAGGCCAGACCTGGACTAAACTTGACACACATAACCCCTAGGACCCATGAACCCACTGACAACAGATCTGGACCAAATAGACCCAACATGGCCAACTGATAATAAAAAACTTTGGGTGCTAGGAATTACAGTTCACTCACACATTCACAGCATTCTTAATCCAACTAATGATAGAAAATAATTATGCTTTAATCCTCAACATTGCTCCAAAGAAGGCAGCTTCTGCCTGGGTCATTACCAGAACTGTCCTTCTATAAGGTAAGACCGTACTTTCCACAACAGACTGAAGAGAAAAAATGACTATCTTTTTAATCTTTGTTGTCATTATGAAAACTTTTATCCCCCCCCCACCTTACCCACCCACCACGGGGCCCCTTTGGCCCCTCTGCTGACATGTTTAAGACCTTCCAGGCTGTCCCCATGCTGCTAGGCCCAAAAAGAGAATGCCATCTTGCTTCCTCAGCATTGCTCCAAAGAAGGTAGCTTTCAACTTCTTTGTAAGGCCCTACTTTCTTCAAAAAACAGCAGAGAACATCGTTATTATCTTTTTAACGATGCCTTTTCATGCTTATGAACACTTCTAGCCTCCAAAGCCCCAATCCCAACCTCCTTTGATCATTTTGCTAACACGTTTCAGGCCTTGCAGGCTGGCTCAATTCTGCTAGGCCGCAAAAGAGGGGGCCATCTTCCCTGTTCAACATGGTTCCAATCAGGGCAGCTTTTGCCTGGGTCTTTTGGATGCAGCACTCTCCTTCAACAAGGTAAGGCAGCAAGTATGTAAATAGGTTGATCTTGGGCTGATGGAAGTAGCACCACATCAAATAAGAAATAAGCTACCACTTATAAAGTGGGGAGGCAAATTAAACTAATTTACGACGTTGGAATGAGGAAGTGCCGTCACAGTGGATGATGAAGCAGCTGCTCCCCCCTGAGCCAGAATTGAACATCCCCTCAAGAGAAGGTTAAATTGCCTCTGCATCTGTCTCTGTCTCAGTTCTGTGTGTATATGGGCATTGAATGTTTGCCCTATATGTATATAATGTGATTTGTTTATATATATATATATATATATATATATATATAAATGGTTCTGTTTATATGGTTATGCACTTTCTAATAGCTTTATTCTTAAAATCCAAAATCCAACAATGCCCATTTCTAATATATATCCTTACCAAATGAACCCAGGCAACGTCAGGTACTTAGGCAACATTATTTATTTATTTACAGTATTTATATTCCGCCCTTCTCACCCCGAAGGGGACTCAGGGCAGACTACATTATATACATACAGGACAAACATTCAATGCCCATATATACATAGAACCGAGACAGAGACAGACACAGAGGTAATTTAACCTTCTCCTGAGAGGATGTTTGATTCTGGCCACAGGGGGGAGCAGCTGCTTCATCATCCACTGTGACAGCACTTCCTCATTCCAACGTTGTAAATTAGTTAAATTTACCTCCCCACTTTATAAGTAGTACCTTATTTCCTACTTGATAGATGCAACTATCTTTCGGGTTGCTACGTTCTTTGGCTCTGGGAGTTATAGTTCACCCTTATATAGACAGCACTGAACCCAGCCAACTTCAGATCTGGACCAAAGTTAGCACACTGCCTCATCGTGTCCAATTGAGCATACAGACAGGGTTTCGGGGTGATTGTCCTTTGGCTCTGGAAGTTGCAGTTCACCCTTATATAGTTAGCACTGAACCCAGCCAACTTCGGATCTGGACCAAACTTGGCACACAGCCCTATCATGCCAAACTGTGCATACAGGCAGGGTTTTGGGGTGATTGACCTTTGGCTCTGGGAGTTGTAGTTCACCCTTATACAGACAGCATTGAACCCAGCTGATGACGGAGCTGGACCAAACTTAAGTGATATTTCCGCACATCCCCAAACAACTCAATGCCGTCTACTAATAACCCGGGCACTGCCGGGTCCCCAAGCTAGTACATATATATATTTCAGTGATATACTATATATATATACTAGCTGTGCCCGGCCACACGTTGCTGTGGCGAAGTATGGTGGTATGGGAAATAAAGTATTGAGGAATTGGTGGTAGTTAAGGTAAAGGGTAAAGGTTTTCCCCTGACATTAAGTCCAGTCGAGTCTGACTCTAGGGGTTGGTGCTCATCTCCATTTCTAAGCCATGGAGCAGCGTTACCTTCCCGCTGGAGCAGTACCTATTGATACACTCACATTTGCATGTTTTTGAACTTCTGGGTTGGCAGAAGCTGGGGCTAACAGTGAGGGCTCTCTCTGCTCTCCCAATTCAAACCTGTGGCCTTTCAGTCCAGAAGTTCAGCAGCTCAGCGCTCTAACACGCTGCGCCATCAGGGGATATTATTTCCTAAAGGTTGTGAATATACAATATTTCAGATTGGGCTTTTTTGTCTGTTGGAGATTATAAATGGGTTATATAGCTGTGTGGAAGGGCCTTGAGTCTACACTGCCATATAATCCAGTGCAAATTAGATAATCTGTGGAAGAAGCCTAAGTGAGGCCTAAGTCTGCCTGTCCCCTAACTGAACCCTGGCTGTCTCTTGGCTGAGCTGGTTGCTAGGAGACCAAGTGGGCAGAGATTAGTCCTCTAACTGGCAGCAATTGGATAAAAACAATTATTGCTCTCCCTCTAATTATGACTTTATTTTTCTTTTCTTTTTGTTGTATCAACCTAATGGCGTGGATGATGGGTTGTGTTGTCAAATTTCGAGGTTGGAGGGCCTGTAGTTTTGTTGTTTTGTGGGTCACTGTGATGCCATCACTCATTTATATATATAAATATATAACTTCACCGGTGGCTCAGTGTGTTAAAGCACTGAGCTGCTGAACTTGCAGACCAAAAGGTCCCAGGTTCAAACCCGGGGAGTGGAATGAGCGCTTGCTGTTAGCTCCAGCTTCTGCCAACCTAGCAGTTCGAAAACATGCAAATGTGAGTAGATAAATAGGTACCACTCCAGTGGGAAGGTAACAGTGTTCCATGCAGTCATGCTGGCCACATGACCTTGGAAGTGTCTACGGACAACGCCGGCTCTTCAGCTTAGAAATAGAGATGAGCATCAACCCCCAGAGTTGGACATGACTGGACTTAATGTCAGGGGAAACCTTTACCTTTACCTTATACATATATATATATATATATATACACACACACACACACACACACACACATACATACACATACAGCAGAGTCTCACTTATCCAAGTTAAACGGGCCAGCAGAAGCTTGGATAAGCGAATATCTTGGATAATAAGGAGGGATTAAGGAGAAGCCTATTAAACATCAAATTAGGTTATGATTTTACAAATTAAGCACATGATTTTTTGATCATGTTATACAACAAAATTGACAGAAAAAGTAGTTCAATACGCAGTAATGTTATGTTGTAATTACTGTAATTACGAATTTAGCACCAAAATATCACAATATATTGAAAACATTGACTACAAAAATGGCTTGGAGAATCCAGAGGCTTGGATAAGCGAGGCTTGGATAAGTGAAACTCTACTGTATATATATGTACAAATAAAAGTATTGATGATTGACACTCCTTCTTTAAACTCAAGTGAGTCCATAAGCTTTTAGTTTCCCCTGAAGTTAAGCATGGCAAACACAATAGTTCAGCAGGCTTTTACCACTTTAGTTGACAAATACACTTATATCACTTTTGCAACAAAATGATGTCATAAAACTAAAAAAATTAGTTGGTTGAGCCAAACAGCTTCATTACAGAGATTTAAAATGAAGTTTCACAATCCAAGAATGAATATTTGCATCACTACATTTAATGAGGCTTCTCATTCCAATGAAACACTTTTGTCTTTATAAACGTTAACAATGGTTTCATCTACTTCACTTCAGCTTCCACTTCATCTTAGGAATTTTTAGCTGGGATATTTAAATTCGGTGCTGTGGAACAATTAAGCTGCTCTCTTTAAATGCACAAGCATTCACTTTGTGAAATGTCCAGAACACTGGTACAGATAAAGGATTAAAAGAAAAGATGTTGGGAGTCAAGATGAAGCAGTATATCACTTTCGAAACAGATGCAAAGAAATGTTATATTATTTCAAAAGACTTATGAAGATAATTTTGTCTAGACAAAATATCCTTATATATATCCCAATTGATATTTGTGAAATGTTGTATATTTTATTGGTCAGTATGAACTATAACAGAGTGATGCTTACTAATTGACTTGATTATGTATTTATTATCTTGTGTAGGAATTTAAAATTGTATACTGGGGAAAAATCATTTGAAAATTGATGGATTTTATTGCTTCTTCTTGTAGTTTGCTTTTTCCTCATTGCAAAATTTAATTTGAAGCTTATATCCAATTGCGAGGGTCAACTAGAGTACAACTACTGAATCAATTATGGCTCTTTTGGTTGGGAAATTTAGTGGAGCTGTAGTTAAAAAAACAATACCTGTTGGATCCCAGGCCATTTCTATGCCAGAATAAATTTGACCTAGAAGAATCAAAACACCAATGGGATACTGCGCAAATGAGATATATATATAAGTGCATTGAAAATTCTGTTTATAAATGAGAAAGTTAATCAGGACTTCTGGGGCAAGGCTCCTATCCCTTTAATGTTTGTGTGACATCTGTTGAAATTTCTACACAAATATTAATGGACTGAGGAGTGGGAAACTGACTGCCATTCTGCAGGAAACCATTAGTGTTCCTTCCTGAATTATAAATATAAAATTGGAAAAAGGTATTAGAATTTTTAGGAAACATTTTTAGATTTTAGAAAAAATGTGTGTGTGTGTGTGTGTGTGTGTGTGTGTGGAAGTGATTCACTTAAATAGAAAAGAACGTTCTATTGGGAATTACTGAATATCTCTATGCAAGAAAGGGAAATAAAACAACAGGCATACATATTCACACACATTTGGAAAGAACAAATATTGGAAATATTACTTTAGAGTAATATTTTGGCTCAGTAGTGCACTATATCCAACCTTGTTGAAATCCAATGTGATTTTCTTTTTCTTTTTCTTTTTTAAAAAGGAACAGTGTTCCAAAATAAATGATACTGCTTAGCCATTGTTTCTTTCCTAGCCAGCATCCTTGCTGTTAGGTTCTATTGGCAGTTCTACAAAAATGATTCCTAGGCAGTTTAATTTTAATTACTGCCAGTTCTAATTATTGTTAAATGAGGCATTTATGAAGATCGATGGGAAGGTGAAACATAACAACAGACTACTTTTTCTCCCTTTTCTCCCATGACAAAAGAATTTATCTGAACTACATACACAGAGAGTTACAAAAGCATATGCATTTAAAAGGTGAGGGGTGTCATTTTGTTGAAATCATATGGGGCTAGTAATTTTTAAAATACGGAACTATGATTTTCTGATATATGACAGAATATGTGATATCTACCACCCACCAAAACGAAAGCAGTTGGTGGTTCCTTTGTACATATAAATCTCTCATACAATTACAAACCTTGATTATTATTTCAAAAGCATTACACTAGAACAGAAATTTAGCATCTAGCATCAGAAAAAACTACTTATATATCACGAAGATCCAACGTTACTATGTTATTGTTTACTCAGTAGTACTTTTTCTATTGAGATACAAAAGCAATCGACTGGCAGATCTGACAAAATAGGCTATAATATACAAACAAAATGCAATGAATTTGTTGCTCTTCAAACCAGGGATACAGCTTATTGTTCTGTTCACTGGAAAATAAGAACATAGTTTTTCGTATGGAATGCATCTTCATCTCAGTTGCCGTTTTTCATCTGTATTTTGCAATAATTTTCCCATTCATTTGAAAAAAGTGTAATTGCCTGCAATGTCACAGGCATCAACTGATGATCGTACTGTATTGATTATGAGCTTTGTTCTGTGAGAAATAGATGGTGGACTGTGTTAAGAATTGTGAAGTTAACAAACTTACCTACCATCTTTTATAGAGATGGCTTCTATATGCTACACTCTGGGCATTTTTTCTCTCTCATGATGCAAGCTGAACATGGCTAGATTGTAGAAGGATCTTTGACAAAGAAAAATAGAATCCTTGCTCTTTTTTGCTACCAGTAATTTTCCCCCAAAAAATGTGCACAAATGTTGGAAGTATCAGAAATCACAAGATTAATCCAAAAAAATGAATATGAAATCAATTTGAATGTTTCCATGTCTTACCATTTATTTTTTTGAAATAAACTCTTTAAAATTATGTTCATTTTAACTAATATAACTGTACTTTGGAAATCCAGAGGAAAAATTCCCTAATTTAGTGACTGTTTTTTTTTTTTTGCTTTTCAGATTTGGGTTATATAGCCACATAACATTTTGTGTTCAAAAATGACCTTTTATTTTAAAGCATTCCTTATAATTTCAGAGAAAGCAGTTGTATGACAACAAGAAGTTGACAAATCTTCCGTCCTACTATATCACCAACTAAAAGTGTTTATAGCATTTTCAATGTCACCAAGAATGTTTTTGTTAGGTATAATGGGTAAAGGACAGGACAGTAAATATGGACTATTTCTCAGATACATGATAACCACAGTAAGAATGCTGTTTGGTCAAACTTGGAAATGGACTGAAGGATCGATGATAGAAGAATGGACTAATACAGATGCTGAACTACCCCAAATTGCCAAAGTGATGTGCATTGTAAAGGATAATCCAATTGAAGATTGTTTTTTTTTAAAAAAAAAAAGGTTGGAAACGTTTTATGCTTTTTCAGGAATAGGAAAGCTAATGATGTAACAATGTATGGCTATGGATAATAACACTTCCAATAGGATTACTAAATTGCATCTGTAATGGTAGAATAAAATATTTTCCCCTCTTTCATTACAGCTTGGAGAGAAAGGTCAATTCCCCCATCATATCTAAGTTAGTTAGAGTTTAATGTTTTCATTCAATACATAATCATGTTAGTTTAGAATATAAATATCCAAAGGGATATTGGAGGCTAACTGAAGTTGGTAGCATATGCCTTCATAGATCTAGGGCTCCTCTACACTGAGCAGTTTAGTAAAGGTTTTCCCCTGACGTTAAGTCCAATCGTGACTGACTCGGTAGTTGGTGCTCATCTCCATTTCTAAGCCAAAGAGCTGGCGTTGACCGTAGACTGAGGTCATGTGGCCGGCATGACTGCATGGAGTGCTGTTACCATCCTGCCAGAGCGATACCTATTTATCTACTCACATTTGCATGTTTTCGAACTGCTAGGTTGGCAGGAGCTTGGGCTAACAGCGGGCGCTCATTCCGCTACCGGGATTTGAACCTGGGACCTTTCCATCTGCAAGTTCAGCAGCTCAGCGCTTTCACACACTGTGCCAACACCACGGGCCCTGAGCAGTTTAGGAAAGTGCAAATGTGTTCCAGGGCCATTGTACAGATAGCAAAGGAGTGCATCTGTTCTGGTAGGGTGGCCAACATATTACTTACTCTCAGGGCCGGCCCAACACTGAGGCCACTGAAGCGCCCGCTTCGGGCGTACGGTCCCTGGGGGTGCTGTGGAGGCCAGCCTGGCCTGGCCAGGGCACCACGGCCTGGAGGGACTTTCCCGCAGCTTCCTGGCTGGCTGGCCTGGGCCAGGGCGTGCGGGGCAGGAGGCGGGGCCCTGTCTGGGCGGAGCCCTGCCTCCTGCCCCACACGCCCTGGCCCCACCTCTCATGCTGCGCGAGAGGCGAGGTCAGGGCGAGCAGCGTGGGAGGTGAGGCCAGGGTTGGCCCCGCCTCCCGCGTCGCTCACCCTCGCCCGGCTGGCCTTTCCCAGCCGGCCAGGCTGCAGTGGGAGTCCCTCCAGGCCACAGTCGGCGTGGCCTGTAGAGACTTTCCCGCCACTTCCTGGCCAGCTGGCCTAGGCCAGGGCATGCAGGGCAGGAGGCAGGGCCCCATCTGGGTGGAGACCTGCCTCCCACCCCGCGCACCCTGGCCCTGCCTCCCACGCTGCACGAGAGGCGGGGCCCGGGCGAGCAGCGTGGGAGGCGGGGCCAGGGCGTGGGAGGCGGGGCCAGGTCTGGCCATGCCCCACCTCCCACAGCGCATGGCCACGCCTCCCGCAGCACGGGGGGGCGCAAATTCCCCCCCCCCTGCTTAATATTAAAAATGTTCTCGGGCCGGCCCTGCTTCCTCTACATCACTAATGGCTGCTACTGCCAGTTTTAACTGGCCACAGAGCTTGGTCTAAACTCCTAGCTATTGCAAGTGCCTCTGCTGATGTCAGAAATGGTTGCTCACATGGCCAGCAAGAAAGGGGGACCCCCTCTTCCTTTTACTGGTCTGGCAGGCAACCCTTTCTAACATGAGCAGATGTCTTTAGCCACCTAGTAATGGTAGTGGCAGCAATACAGGAACAATCTATCTCTACTGTGCTGATGATTGTAGGTGATGGTGACAATATCCAGTCTTGGAGTGTGGACCAGGTCAAACAGGACCCGATCCTTCTGCCCAGGTTGCCCCGAAGACACAGGATACTCTGGAATATCATATTCCAGAAAACTCCAGAGTAACCCTCAGGGCAAAATCTGAGGCAAAATCTTTTTAAAGCACAAACAAACCCAGAAACCAGGACACTCAGGATAAACCAGGATCTGAAGCTACTGTGTATTGTGGGCACAACTGATGGCCCATTTATGGTGAATCTGGGAGTTTGGGCAGTGTAGAAAAGTCCTTATGTGCACATTTAAATTGACCCTTCATAATGAAGGGAAAACAAATCAGCTCCATAATGGCTGCTTGATGTACAGCATTGATTCTGGTCAACATAAGCGAAGACAACTCTGATTGTTTCCAGGAATCCAGAGCAAATGACAACTTTTGGCTCTGTGGGAGGGGTGATTCCTCCTCTCCCATCTCCCATGTCACTTCAGATGATGGGTGGCAGACACTAGCCGTGTCATGCCTGGTGGCCACTGCTACCATGGGGACAGTAATGATGACTGTCCAATGGCATCTAAACAAACACAAAATAGTCTTTTGCATAGACTATCTTGTGTTTGTTTATATACCTTACAAGTATTCTGGGATATTGTTTAGTAGGCTTCCAATGGCGCCAAACTAGGTTAGATGTCACTGAACATTCAGGACTCCTTTCCACCTCCACAATACCCTGGGAGCTGGTGGTGAAAACTACCTCAGGGCCAATCTGGAATTTGACACTCTGGATTCATTCTAAGATAAATTGTACATGCATAACCACCTTAAATCTACATCTTTGCATGTATCTCAAGAAGTAGACTTAGGCCTTGTCTATACTAACAGAAAATGCAGACTCATCTTAAGTCCACACTGGGGGCCCATTCAGCCAGGGCCCAAAATGTGCAAGCCCACATGCTTTTAGCAGAGGTGTCCAAACAACATCTCTGATAAAATCTAATTAATTCGAGACATAGCAGAAAACCCCTGCTTTGTCCTGAATTAATTCGATACCTGCTAAGACCCAGACCTTTGATAAGATCCATGTCTTTCCAGATATGGGCCCAGTGTGGATTGGGCCCGGGGACCCCATCACCCAATCTCCAGGCCCAATCTACACAGCCTTCTTGGGGTTTTCCGACTCAACGAGCCTGGAAAACTTAGAGGGCACCAACACTTTCCCCAAAAGAGCCCATAAAAATTAAAAGAACTTGCCCAGCTGCCATTAAAGCACTTCTGGAATTCTCCTGGAGCACAGAAACGATGCACCAGGAGATGGGGAGGATCGCTTCCTGCCCCCAGGTTTCCTGGTGCATCATTTCTATGCAACAGGAGGACTCCAGAAGTATTTTAATGGTGGCCGGGTAAGTTCTTTTAATTTTTATGGGCTTCTTTGGGGGTTTTTTTGGGGTGTCTGGTTGCCCTCTCAGAAGGTACATTTCCGGGAAAGCACAGGTTCTGGGGGGAAGTGTGGGGACTTAAACACGTGCCTAAGCAGGCTTCTTAAACCCGCTTCAGTGCGCTGTCTATAAGCGACCCGGAACTTCTTTGCGAATATCCCAGATTTTCTGTCCTTAACCTGAATTTGCATTGCTTTGGGCAAAGTTAGTGATACTCTGAAGTTTACAGGAAACTCCTGAGTATCCTGCAGCTTCACTGCTCTCTGGATAGCTCGATCAGGTCCCAATCTACCATCCAGACGGACATGACTCTTTCCCTACAGTAATCAGTGCAGAGGAAAGTCATGACTCATCTCCATTTTGTTGCTGCTGCTTGCTGGTTACAATTTTTTCTGAGTGTACCTGACCATTGCCTGTCATGTTGACAGATGTCAGAAAAGGGTGCCAGTTGACCAGTGAGAAGGAGAGGGATGCTCTTTGTTGGCATTTCATTATGATATCCACAAATGCAACAGGCAATGGCCAGGCACTTGCATGGGGTCCCAGCAGTAGTGTAATGGTGAGTAGGGGATGACCCAGTATGATGACACACTTGACTGTTGACTCTAGACCAGTGATGGGCAACCTTTTGAGCTTGGTGTGTCGAAATTCACCAAAAAACCAATCCTAACTCACTTCGAGAAAAACCCCATAATATTGCTATATTTATAGTTTAATAACAAAAAAGGATAATTGTAACTATATTTAATAAAGTGCTCTCTCACTTATTGCGGGGGTTACGTTCCAGGCCCACCTATGATAAGTGGAAATCCGTGAAGTAGGGACACTACATTAATTTTAATAAATATAGCATCCCTCCCTCCCTCCCCCCCTCTCCCTCTCCCTCCCTACCTCTTTTATACTGTATTGCTTGAAGCCGCTCCCTCCTGTTGTGTCAAGGAATATGGTGGCTACAGCTAGTGTGGCAAAAGGGACTCCACAGGTTGGGCCGCTGCCTCAGTTTGGGGTAAGTGGCCAAAGCCCCGGATGAGGGAGCAGAAAAGGGGGGGAGTGTTGTCCAGGCTGAGTGAGGGAAGGGAAGGGGAGCTGAGGAAAGGAAGTGAGAGCCACCACTGGCCTCTGCGGCTGGGTCGGGCACAAAGAGAAGCCGCTGCTGTGGCTCTGAGGAGGGTTTTTGTTCAGTCACATCAAGCGGTGCAGGCCGCGGAGGGTGCCAGGTAAGCTTGGCCTGGGCTTGAGGGGAGCACCCACTTGCCTGATGCCAGCCAGAGGTGGCTTTGGTGCGCCAGCTGAGCTCCCTCATCCAAGTATGGCTTGCTCCAAATCCCTGGGGCAGCGGCAGGGATAGCGCCATGCGCAGGGATGCCATCCCAACTGGGTCCTTCAGGGATCCAGCCGGGGCGGGGGAGAAAAGCGGGGACCGCCACACTACAGCAAATGTTTCAGCCTCATCTACTGCACTTGGACATGCAGGAGCCAAGGATGAATGTCCTTCTTGGCATGAGGCCGCGTGTCAGCAAACGTGGCTAGGTGTGTCAGTGCTGACACGCGTGTCATAGGTTCGCCATCACTGCTCTAGACAGTGGCCTCAGATTTAGCAGATTCATGCTGAATCAGGCTGTTCCAGGGTAGATATACACTGGCATACTGTGCCTTGTATAATACAGTCTTTGTTTTCTCACATTGTCTCTAAAGTACTGCAAGATGCCTTTGCATGCTAATCTTTTAGTTAGTTAATGTTTAGTGTTTAAGTTTAATTTCTTAGTATTCATTTTAATTTGGATTTAATTCGAGTTATTTATGTATATGTACTTCTTTTTTTCTTTTCTTATTTTCTCTTTCTGATTGTTTATTACTTTTGTTATGAATTACCATATTTTGTTTCTGTTAAAATGTATAATTAAATAATTCTCAAAAAAAGAAAAAAAAGTGTGTGCAGGAAAGCTGAATGCACATATATATTGAAGAATTTCCAATTGTGGATTCTGTTTGAGCAAAAATTGAACACTAAATTTGCTTTGTATGATTTATGAAGAAAGTCAGGGATGCCCAAAGTGTATCTAGAGCAGTGTTTTTCAAACTGTGTTACTTCAGGTGTTTTGTACTTCAGCTCCCAGAAATCCCAGCCAGCTTACCAGCTGTTAGGAACTATGGGAGCTGAAGTCCAAAACATCTGGAAGAGCACAGTTTGAGAAACTCTGGACTAGAGAGTCAGCAAAAATGAAAGAAAATCATTGTAATATGTTCTGTCAAATATTGTCTTAATTGTTGCTAACCAGTAATCCAGGACTAAAGTGACTAGGTTAGAGGGCAATCTGATAGTTTATTATGCATACAGTAATAATGTAAACACATATAATATTTGGAAATATTTTAAAAGCTTGATTTATTAGATCCTTCACCACCACCTTTAATTTAGGAAAAACATTTGCATTGCCATTTGTGTGTAAGTCTTTTTAAATCAAAGAGTGTGTTCAAAATGTCAGTTCATGCCAGGGCTCAGAAATAATGAAACAAATTTTAGTGGAACTGCCAAAATATATTTTAAAAGAACATGCTAATCTCACTAAAACAACTTCAGTGTCTCTCACTTTTATATAAAGTTTAGTAATGTAGGAAGCGTAGAAAAAGTGTTTGGAGAAATTTGGAACAAGATGATCAAAATGAACCAGGTGTCAAAAGTTGTGGCAAGAAAACAGCAGATACAGAAGGAATAAGAGAGAAAAATCAGACCTGGTGATAGTTAATAAAACATGGAGGTAGCTATGAAATGATGAAGAAAATGTTTAATGTTGTGAATTAAATTATTAGGAATTCAGTTTAAGAGGCTATAGCTTCAGGTTACTGTATTGTTTTTGACATTTGCAAAAATCTTAATTCCCTTAAATATATATCCTATATACTCATGTATATGTCTAGAAAACGTAGTCAAAAATCAATTCTCTCTCCCCTCCCCCCCCCAAAAAAAACAAAAAAACAAACAAAACCCAGTCAACTTATCTGCAGGTCAATGTGAGCACTGTAACTCAACTCTTATAAAAAAGGAACTATTCCCTTCTCTGACTACAGTAATGAAGGCAAGAGCTTAGTCCATCCTGGAACAACCCAAAAGAAGCCCTGACTCTCCCTCTGCTGCAGGGCTGCTTCTGGCTTTTTTGAATGCCTGGGTAGAAAACGGCAGCTGGTGCCAGGCTGCTTGGCCCTCTGAGATGGCATTAGCGATTCCCCCTCTCTGTGGAATAACTCTCAACGTATCTATAGATCATATAAACAGCCACAATTTTGTCCCTCAAATCTACCTCAGCTTATACATAAGGACGATTTATACATTAGTATATACAGTAATAACTAATATATAATTTTAATGTGTATAAGTAATATAGTACATATAAGGTATGTATTTGTAACACTTTTAAATTCAAGATACATTAATGGCAATCTGCCAGTGTAATGGGGCTCATTTCTCCTCCATCTTGTAGCCTTCTGTGATATTTAAAATCTAGCTGTGGTGGGTTTCATAGCTGCCAATGGTTCTGTCAGCTGAAGGACCTTAATAGACTGCAGATGAAGAGTTCTAAGTATTGAATTTACATAAGCACTGTACTGTTGTATGGATGTGGTCGAAGAAACCAAGTAATCTGCAATGTAAATGGTATTTTTTTATGTTTCTCAAATTACTATTTAAGAAAAAGTTCAAATCGGATATATGTTGTCAATGAGAAGAGTGAATCTAAAGTTGGTTTGTATCTTATTGATACTAGAAAATACTATAATAATTTAATATGTACGGTCTGGATTACCTTTATGCATCTGTGAAAAAGCCTAAATTTACAGTGATATATTGTGAAGAGAGATACAACATAGATTCCTAATTAACATATTTACATGCTTCAGATCTGGGTGTTTTTTTAAGACAGCACTTAGCATATTTTCTGATTTCCTTGCCACTGTAGGGAGTAAAGTGGCTAATTTTGTTAATCCACATGGTTGCTTTTTAGTTTATGATGTTAGCATGCAAACTTAAACACAGTAGAATTGAATCTATGTGTAACTTGGAGGTGTTAATATCTTTAAAAATGTTTTCCAAGAGAATCCAATGCACTGCAAAAATGAAAAAAATTAAAAGCTTCATTATTTTTCAAGTCCCTGTACATGAACAAAAATAATAGAGTAGTTATTTGTTTCAATAGAAATAAAGTACTATAATATTTATAGTCTGTGCCAGAATTATAATGACTCTGAGGCTAGAAGTGAAGAGTCACAGCATGTTCCACATGTTTTTAACACTGTTTTTCAAAGCTCTAGAGGCTATTAAATTTAATGAACCCATCTGCTGTGGGAAAGAGGTCCAACATAATCAGTTTTCACAGTGCCATACAATACAGATGGCATGCCACAATACTTGTGCCCAGTTAGATTTTTTATATGGTTCTCTTTACACATGGGGATTTCCCCCTTTGATTTGATAGTTTGCACATGTTTGTCTTTTGTGCCATTTTATTCTACAACAGCATAAATTACAGGCCACTTGTACCAGAAAAGATTCTAGAGAAGTTCTTTAAACAGTCAGTCTATATAAAATTAGAAGGGAATGCCATGATCACTAAACATCAACATAGGTTTCTCAAAAACAGGTCATGTCACGCTAATCTTATATCTTTTTTATAGACTTACATGCTTAGTAGATGGAGGGAATGTTGTGGATGTAGGATATCTTGATTTCAATAAGGTTTTCAACATGTTTCTCCTTGATTTCTTTCAAACAAGCTAGTAAAATGTGGGCTAGAAAATGCTAGAGTTAGGTTGATTGGTAATTGGCCAACTGATTCAATTCAAAGAGTAGTCACCAATGGCTCCTCTCCATCCTGGAAAGAAGTTATTAGTGAGGGCCATCCAGTCCTGGGTCCAGTGCTATTCAAAGTCTTTGTACTCTGCTGAGCAAGATTAGAATTAAAATGTCCTTAACAAATTAGAGACTTGGGCCAAAACTAACAAATTTTCTTGGAGGGGAGGAATATAATGTACCAGGCATAAGAAATGAAATGTATAGTTATAGGATGGGTGACATCTGAAATCTATACTTGAAAGGAATCTAGGGGTCTTGGTAGACCACAAGCTAAACATAACTCAACAGTGTGATATGGCATCCAAAAAATATCATGCAATGTTAGGCTGCCTCAATACTTTCTAGATTGGGGAAAGCAATAGTATCACACTATTACTTTACTATTACTTTACTGGGGGCCGGGCTGTGGCGCAGCTAGCTAGTAACCAGCTGCTATAAATCACTACTGACTGAGAGGTCATGAGTTCGAAGCCCGGGTCGGGTCAAGCCTCCGACCATAAAAAAAAAAAAATAGCCCCGGCTTGCTGTTGACCTAGCAGCCCCGAAAGACAGTTGAATCTGTCAATTAGGGAAATTTAGGGACGCTTTATGCAGGAGACTAATTTAACTAATCTACAACACCATAAAACTGCTCACGAGGAAAAGAAGAGGAAGAACAGCAACCAATGGACGGTGAAGCAACAGCTCCCCCTGTGGCCGGAAATCGTGAAGCTGGAAGATGTTAAAAAAATGCCTCTGTGTCTGTCTAAAACTGAATGTTGTTTGTCTATTGGCACTGAATGTTTGCCATATATGTGTTCATTGTAATCCGCCCTGAGTCCCCTTCGGGGTGAGAAGGGCGGAATATAAATACTGTAAATAAATAAATAAATTACTCTGGATAGACCTTCTCTTGAATAATGTGTCCCAATCTGGGCATTATAATTCAATATTGAGTAACTGGAAGGTCACTAGAAGCCAAGGTCTTTGAGGAGTGGATTAGGGAGCTGAGTATCTTATCATGGAGAAGAGAAGGGTAAGAGGTGACACGACATTCATGTTTAAATAGTTCAAAGAAATATTGATTCTTGCATGGCAGGGGGGTTAGACTAGATGGCCCATGTGGTTTCTTACAACTCTATTATTCTATGATTCTACAAAAGACTCATTTTGTTTGCAGCTGTTCCAGATTCTAGAACATACAGCAATGGATTGATATTATAGCAAAACAAATTTCACATAAACATTATGAAGAACTTCCTGACAGCGGAATATGCTGTCCAGAGTGTGGTAAAGTCTCCTTTGGGGGTTTTTAAGCAGAGGCTGAATGGCCAGCTGTCAAGGGTTCTTTCATTATCTTTTCCTGCATTTCAGGAGGTTGAACTGGATGGCCCATGTGGTCTTTTCCAATTCTTTGATTCTAATATTGTGATATCTACCATAACTAAAGTGAACTGATTAAAACAAACACTGCCATAGAATTACATCCATCCATTCACCCAGCAGTTTTAACTAACAATTAGTTCTGTGATGTAATACCCTGTATTGAATAAAAGTATTCTCTAATAACATTAGTTATACGTCTTAGTCTAGGACAAAAGTAAACATGTGATTTTAACAAATGCAACAGTCTGTTTGAAAATTCAGGGATTCTTAGTGAAAAGCTAGGCATAAAATGGGGTTTATTAATCTTGTTACATATGCTTAAAATACCTTTGAAATAATGCAAAATTGCACATTAAATGAAAAAATTAAAATACATCTTTCCATTAATTCATCCTATTATTATTTCTCAAGAAACCATATATGCATCTATTGAGTTGAGCAGCTCAATAAACCTCCTGGCTAGGTGGAAACGACAAGAATCTTTATACTGTAACTGATATGACATGCACATGCTTGCTATTATTACCAGCCAGCAGCTGAGTATATGTCACTAGGACTGTTTGAAGAAACACCCACCCACAGAACTGTTAACATAATTCAAAGACAGCAGTGTTAGTCTGGAATATCTGTGTGTAAAGGAGTCTTGTAGCTTCTTAGGCCCCTTCCACACAGCTGTATAAAATTCACATTGAACTGCATTATATGGCATTGTGGACTCAGATAATCCAGTTCAAAGCAGATATTGATGATAATAATACTAATAATAATACTAATACTAATAATAATAATAATAATAATAATAATAATAATAATAATAATAATAATAAACCTTTATTTATACCCCGCTCCATCTCCCAAAGGACTTGAAGTGGCTTACGGTGGGACAAGCCCAGAACAGTATTACATTAATAAAAACAGTAACACAATAAAATCACAATATAATAACACATCTTACAAAAGTTAAAATAATTTAAAACATTGACAGTAATCCCAATCTATGGTCAAGCACCATAGGCCCTGGGCCATTTTAAGGGGAATGGAAATCTGAAAATGCATATTCTTCAGTGACTTCGGTGACTATTATCTGCCTTGATATTCTGGGTTATATGACTGTGTGGAAGGACCCACAGAGAACAACTAAGAAAACAAAGTTGGCAGTAAAAGCCTTCACATATCAGTAGATTTAGTTTACAGAAATCAAGCTACCAACTTCTCCTAGTTGGCCTCTAAAGTGTTACGAGATCCCTTTGCAGCACTATTAATGACACTGATCTCAAGTTCAACCTAGCAATACTTGCACTTATCAGTTCAAAGCATAATTATCTCTGAACATTTGCTAAACAGAGTCCTTTTTGTCATATATTAAAATTAGGGTCATTGGCAATTCTTTATTTGTATATATTCCACAAAAAAGCAGATACATCATGAATGGCTACAATATTTAGAACCTTTAGCTAGATTATCTTTGGGGAACTGTGTGGGTAAAACTATGTACATATATGTACACAACTACCTACAATTTTCATGAATCATCTTGCTTTATAAATACCTGCAGAGCTCTTAACTACTCTACAGATGTTCAGATATCAGGCAGAAGAAAGGGCTTCAATTCAATATAGATCAACTCTGGTCAAATGTAATACCCGCTTCCTGTAAACCATAAACATGGAACACAGCCTCATGCATGTTTACTTTTTCTCCTGTCCAGAGCAATTTCCCTTTTCTTCTACTTTCAACCATGGATTGTCACTACGGGCACCACTGATTAAAAAATAATGGTTTCATTGGATATTACAACAATATATTTTAGTTGAGTCTATTTACTCTATTGGAAGCTTACAAAGTGAGTTCGCAGGCCAGAAAAATTGTACTGTCATTTGGTTGCTATATCTATTGTACACTAGGACAAGAAAGTAGTGGAATTGAAAAATCGGAGATATAGAATCAAATATGAAATAACATCTTGCCATAAAACTATTGATGAGGGAACAAGATATGAAACTTATATAGCAATATTTATAAAATATTATCTTAGCATTTTGCATAATGCATACAGAATACATATAATTTTAAAATGTTGTAAAATGTTGCTTCTAACTATGGGCATGCCAGGTTATGCATTGTTTGCTTTTCAGGAAGTGAAATGTTCACAAGGGTCCTCTACACAGAAAAAAAGCAGTGTGTGAAATTAAACTGCTTAATGTAGAGTGAAAAATGTAAGGAAGAACAGTAGATATTTAGTTAAGACATCTGTTTCTGAAAAAGAATGATCAACATGCTGAGAGGAAATGATAACACAAAGTATTTGTTTAAAGTTAGTCTGATTTTGTGAGAAACACAAAGAAGAGGGGGGAAATTCCTTATTTTCTTCTTCAATGAGTGATTCAGATGCATATTTTATTCTCTCACCTGGCCATAAATGATATTTACTGAAATATTTGTTCAGAACCACTGCAAATATTTACTTGTTGCAGCATGAAAGATCATTTCAAACTAACTGTGAAATATTGTAATGATTTCTCAATGTAGCAATCCATAATATGCACCGGAAATAAGAGACCCATCTCTTATTATGCTAAAAATGCTAATTACAGCTACTTATGATAATAACACAATTAACACAGTGCCAACTTTGGGAATAATATCTAGTGGAATGATTTGCTTTGATTTTTTTCTTAGAAGCTGTTAGACACAACTCTTTCATATTAAATAATGTATTGATATACTGTTATGAAATCTTTATCTAAAAATTTTGAAAAAATAATCCAAATGTCCAGGCTTTGGAGATGCAGTACTTTAATAAGAGATAAGTTATGTGAATCAAACTCATTGCAACCATTGTAAGATGATTGCTAGATGCCAAATGTATTTTATGATCTGTATGCCACTCCTAATCATTTGTGAGTGAACTAGAGGTTGTGGAGGCGTCCTGACTGGGTACTTTTCACACTTAAAATTATAACTTTATGCTTCTTGTATTTCTCTTTTAGTGAAACTGCCATAATGCCTACACTTTGGCAACTGGAAATATCAATATTACTAAATCTGTAGTAATCTGCTTGAAAGCATCTATAAGCTGTATTACAGAGATAATATGTTTCTGCTGATGTCAAGGTAGATGTTGTGGCTCAACCATCATGGCCCAGGTTTCATCGAGAGTTAGAGTTAGAAACAGATGAGGCGATGGATTTCAAGGGCATTCCTGCTTCAGTTCCAGGCCCCATGGCCTTGCAGGTGCCGGATATTGTGGAATCACAGGAGCCGCTAATTGACAAACATTCCAAAGTCTCTCCAGTGTTACCCATACCAGATGGTACAGACGTGGGGGAGAATGGAACTTTTAATCGGAGAGATTTTGTTACAAAAGATAGAAGCAGGAAACAAGGGGTGAGAAGAAGTCAAAGACTCACTCTAAAATTGGATAATGATTAAATTTCCTATGAGAACTTTGTGGGTTCTGCACTCCCTAATTCTTGCAGACTTGGGATTCTGTTAAAAGTACTCCTCACTCTATTCTGGTTGTGGTGTCAACTTTGTCTTTCCTCGGAAGAGGTTCTAGTTTTCAGCTCCTTGCCTTGTCTTCTGAATCTGTGCTGAGTTTCCAGTTTTCAGGAGAGCCGAGCCGTGACTCCCGAGTAGACCTTGCCTTGTTACCACGACTTCCTTTTTCCTGAATCGAGATTGACTCTGCTTTGTTTACCTTGCTTCCTTGACTTTGCTACGGGACTTTTCAAGCAGATTTGCAGTGCTTTGTTTCTGCTATTGCTTCATGGACAAACTTTGATTTCTAAAGGAAGCTATTGAGCTTCACTTGTGGATTACAAATTGGACATTGATAAACGCTTTCTGAATTGCAATAGAGTATATATTATACACTATTTCTTACTCTGACTTTCCATCTTAAATGCATATATATATATATATATATATATATATATATATAGCTTCAATAAACGGCTTGTGTGTTATATTGGCTCCAGTCTGGTTTTCGAGTGCTCGCGCTGCCTTGGGGTGCAACAGTAGAACAAGCTGGAGTATTGGTCATGATCCAATGATTTTGAATTTGCATGTATTCAGGCAATTCATCTTAATTTTCTATTTCAGCATCTTCAAAGTTAGCATCATTCTTGCATGAAACCCCAAACCAAATTTTAATGTACAGAGATTGCATCTGAAATGCACATATCTGAAATTTTAGGCTTATATAGATCATGACAAGAGGCAAGAGGAAAAAGTTACTTTTAGAAGCAGACTTGGAGAAGAGATTGGTATTTTCTTCTCCTAATATATGATTTATTTGCTTAAAAAACCCTCAACAAGGAGGGCACTGGAATCAAGTAAGAAATTTCTACTTTAACTGAATGTAATCTTTTTAAAAAACAAGTTGAATATATGAAATTTCTCCAGGCTTTCTTTTATATTATATTACTTTTCGTTTCCATTTCTTCCCTTATAATAAAAGATGACATTTTCTGTTAATATAGCAATATATACCTGCTGTAAATTTACTTTTAAACATTGCTTGTAAGTCTTGCAGCTGTTAATTTGCCTTCTGGTTTAACAAACAAGCTGTCACTGTAATATGTGGATAATGTTTCCAGTGTGCAGCTCTTGTTAAAGGCTAGCCATCTTCCAGACCATCAGCAACAGAAATGTTTACAAAAATGGCAGATTATATGAAAATTAGAGTTGAAATAATCTTCCCCGGGTCCTCCTCAAAGATTTCCTTTGTGAATTTTAATGTAAACTATTATCTCATGTTGTGCTAATATTAAGCAAACTTTTTGCAATCAACACTAATATTTCAACAGCCAACTCCTTTGCAGTGGCAATCTGCATTTGATGACATCAAACCAAAAACTTGTAATCCTGTTTCACATGTTTCAGGAATTTATTTACTCAACAAACTCAAAAATAAAAAATCACCATTTTATTCCAAGTCAAAACCTGCATGTTTAATTTGGGTCCAATAAAATGTTAAATATTATCCAATAAGAAAGAACATTTTACATATGACTGAAAAAACCCCCAAAGAGTAATAGATAATAAAAAAAAATAAAGTGTATTTGAGACAAACTGGAAAAAAAAGAGAAAATTCTAACCTAAGTCTTAATGATGAAGTGGATTCTCAAGTCTTAATGATGAAGCGGATTCTCGTCCACCAAATCTTATGCTAGAAATTTTTTCCCAGTTAGTCTCAAAAGTACCATTGGATCCCTTCTCATCTTTTAATCTTAAAACAGACTAACATTGCTATATCTTTGAATACTACAAAATAGCATAAAAAGAAAGGGAAATGAGAGAAAATCAGACCAAAGGGAAGGATTAAGGCAATGTGGAGGAGTGGAGGTTTTAAGGGAAGTTGTTCAACACAAATGTGGATAACCATTTAAACCCTAGTCAATAAGAAATAAGTGCCCAAAAGTATTTTCCCCCAAAAGTTAAGCAAGGTTTGTATATGTGTGTAGCTTATTTAAGGCTATCAGGCAATTCACCCCTGTCTTTTTGATAAAGGAATTGAGGGTTCGGAGATCTAGTAGGGATCAACGGCCTCAAAACAGATCAGCTGCAGCTCTAGAGCCATATTTTGTTCACCTCAGTTTAAGAGAAAAGTGCCATGGATGGGAACAGGTATGAATCAGCAGGCAGAGTCCAGAAAGGTTTACTAAATCAACCTGTACTAGAAATGTTATGGATGCAATATGTTTTCTCTAGCACAGGATTCCTGGACATATTTGTAATAAACCAAAAAACTTTGACAGAGTCCTATAATATAGCTGTGATAATTTGATGATGTTTACTAAACCTAAGAGCTGTTTTAAGTCTCCTACCCACTTTGAGTCTCCTTGTGGAGAGAGAAAGTGGGGTATAAATCATCATCATCATCATCATCATTATCATCACGAAAATGATAATGTATGTATAAGCAAGTTATCCCCCCCCTCCCCATATTCGTTTGTTAATGAGCAACTATATTTAAAAGTTTACATCTAGGGTATATTTTTTCAATTCATTTCATTTCATTCAAAAATAAAAACAAAAAGTAGAAGAAAACAAGTTAAAGGATGAATTCACCAGCAGCTGAATTGATAGTTATCAAAAGCTAAGCTCAGTGTGCCAGTTTGCTTTCTATTGAATGATGGGCAGAATCTAGGACAGCTGATATGCTCTACTCAGTTACTTAAGGAACCATCCATCTCCAAGAGACAAAATAACAATTGCCATGCCTTAAATCAAGTGAGAATGAGGGATGCAATCAAAAGAAAATAATCAGTTCTTTTCCTGCTTCAGATAAAATTTCAGGTAGTAAGCACTTATTGATGCCCACAGCAAATGTTGCAATGAAAGGCCGATGAGGAATGAGCTCATCATAATTCCAATGCTACTTGAAGAAATCAGTTCTAGAGATAGCTGGAGAATATATGAAAAATGTTACTGCAATAGTAGATGCATCTTACATTACAAAAGAAAGAGACTTGCACAATGTTCAGACAATATATCATGGAACTGCCATCATATATCTGTAGAACTGCTCAAAAAAGATGCTCAAGCAGCCCCAAATACTGCATTATTTCAATCTGGCAGAAAGATTAGAAGTTTCATCCAAGAAATGAAGCAAGCAAACATTAACTAAACCTTAAATAAACCTATGGACCAACCACATATATCTCAGATTGCCATTCTGATCACAGGACAAAATGCAAAGTCCACATTATAGTAATATTCTTGCATGCTGCGAGCTACTGGTCAAAAGACATTCAATATAATGTCAAGTTTTTAACTTTGTGCTTTTAAATACATTACAACTGTGCCCTCTGTTTGCTTCTGACACAATAAATAAAGTAATATTTATAAGATAAATAAAGTCTTTAGTTTCTAGAGTGAGAATTCAAAATGTGAAACAATTGCAACAGAAAAATACAATATTTGAATCCCATGGTTCAACCCACACTAAAACTACAAAGCATATCAATATCTATAGAATGTTGTAGGTTTGTCACAAGGCAGTTTAACAGTTTAAATTTGTTCAGGCAATTGGTCATGGGGGAGAAAAGGGATTCCAGTAAATCAGAACATTATTGCCACAATAATACTTCATGAACCTGGACCCAATTGGATTTTATGAAAGAGAGGGCTTGAAAAACCTGTTTTTTTAAATTGAGATTGAGCTAATATCAGTTCAAACTAATCTCAATTTAAACTAACCTGTAGTTGAGAAATGCAGTTTTCAAAAGTAAACTCTATGCAGGACGATGTATTACTCACCATAAAAATGTAAGCACAAAACAAACACAAAATAAAAATGTTGTATCATCACTGAAAAACAAAACAGGTTCTAATGTTTTCTAGCAGTCATGCTTAAGACTATAAAAACGCTAAAAGGAGAAAGGGTATCTATTCAGCTTCAACATGAAAGGCATCTCCCTTTTTTAAAAATCATTCCTATATGCTTAAATACTTCTTGAAAAACTCCCAAGACATTCTTGCAAGGTTTCCTATTGGAATCCTTAGCATACCAGCTTTTGTTTTGCATCTATCTGGATTCAGAACTCACCTTGAGATTTTTGCTATGTATTTTTAATTTGGATTAGACCTCTGAACTAGATTACATGTCTCTACTAGAACACCCTACTAGATTCGATATGCAGCATAAATTTAGTGCATGTAGATATAACACAAAGGTTAGAAGCTAGAAAACATCCATTTTCTTGTCAGTCGTTGAACTAGAATCCCATCATTTGGCCAACTGGTGTTACCTACAGGTGTACAAGTCTTATTTGCAGGATTTGATTTACACTTACTCTATATATTCATACAGTATGTGATTGATGAACAAAATGGTACCTTACTCAATGGGCATGGAATCATACATTCTCTGAAAATGAAAGACTTGCCATTAACTGCTGCAACTCGAATTAGTTCATTCACCCTATGTAAACTGTACTTCATCTAACAGTACATGCACAATCTCCAAGAAAGCAGAGGTTCGGGGTATGCTATAGTATTAAATGTAAGACGAGACTGCAAAAACAACAACCCCAAACCACTAGCTGTATGACATTTTGTCTCTTGCACACTTACAGTGCTGTCAACATAGGCTTCAGTCCATACCACATCATGCTCTTGATCAATCACTTTGGGACGGCTAAGCACATGGAGATATTCCATAACGTTTTCCTGGACATCAGCTAGAGTTGAAATCTGAGTGAAAAAACCTGTAGACATTTTAAGGGAGACACAGAAAGAGAGATACATGATGATGATGATGATGATGATGATGATGATGATGATGATGATGATGATGATGATGATGGTGATGATTATATTCATCCTGCCTTCTCTTTGTGCCACAAGTAATGGGAAACATGAGAGAGAAGATGAAGGGGAAAAAAAATCCAAAGAAGGCGGCTTGTCAAGCATTAATTTGTGAAATCACAAGTCTGTGAAATGATATGTCAGTCCTGAAAGGTTCAATTCCTCAGAGTGTTATAGACCATTGCACAGTCTTCCCTACCATTTTTTTTTGTTCTGAGTCAATTTTTTCAGTTTCAGGATAAAGTAAAAGTAGAGGGAGTTTATTTTTAAAAGTAAATGATGGAACATTATTAACTTCTTTTTCTCAAGCATCACAAATGTATGTTTATTGTACTGTAAAATTTCTAATTTTATCAAATTTGAATTCTATTAGTTCTAAAGCTGAATACTGTACACAGATATATCATCAGCACATCAATTTTTTTTTCTCTTAGCTCACATTACAGCAGTTTAATATTGTGTTGGAAGAAGTCAATGGTTATCCACAGCAAATAAAATGATTTTCAGTGGCAGAAGGATCTTCAAGAAATCTTTAGTATTGTAAGTACTCTGTAGACTGGATACTGAGCAGCAATTTTCAGTGAGTTTCTTTCAAAAATTTGCTTTTTGCATTGGCTTAATTTTTTTTGATAATCTGGATATCCAGAACTGGTGAAAGGCATTTTGTTGCCTTAGCTGTTTACTTAAATATTTCTATTCTACCTCATATAGTAAGATCTCTGGACAGCTTATAAATAAATCAGCTTGAACAATTTGAGAACAGTAGCAATGTGAAACAATACAAATAATGTAACAGTCTAAAACATATTAAATAGTTGAATGCTTAAAAAATTAAAGTTAAAACTATCTAAAACTATCCATGTATAGCAATTTGGATCATTAGATCCCTACAATCCTTTTTAAAAACTAGGTTTTAAGTTGGCAAGATAATGAAAGGAAGTTCAGCACCAACCGGAATGCCTAGGAGTTCAACATCAACTGGTTGCCAAGGTGAGGGCATTTCACAACTGGGATGCTATCAGTAATGAAGATCCTCTCCCAAGTCTTCAAACAGGGTATAGCTCCCACTCATGGTATGTGGAGGAAGTCAGTGAAATAGTATCCTTCACTGGCATCAGGCTGACTCCAGAAACCCTGTATGGAATTGACAGCTCTGTCTTCCAGCACAGTCATGTTCATAAGAACCATTTAAATTGGAAGTCCTGCTCTACAAGAGTGTCTGCTGTTTTCACACCTTGTCGAATAGTAGGACCAGCCAAGTATATATTCTTCAAGGAGATTATTAATTAGGATAACTAGTTAATGAGTTCCTTCTTCAAGACAGCAATACTTTATACTGGAAATATTTAAGGGTGACAGAAATTTCCATGCAAAAATCAAACTATACAAATGCTGTTCCACACAGTGGCAGTCTGTGGTTTCCATACCAGTGAAGAACTTTTTAAAAGGAAGGCCCTGTTCTACAAGAGTATCTGCTGTTGGAAATGGTTTTCACACCTTGTCTAATAGTAGGACCAGCCAAGCAGGCCTGTAGCGAGGGGGGGGGGGTTAGGGGTTCAACCCCCCCCCTTTGAAATTTTTCAGGTTATAAAAAAAACCTGGTTTACTCATGAATTTTAACTGGTTAACCAAATCCCCATGCTAAGTCTATGAGACACAAAACACTAAGAGTCCCTCCAGGCACTATTTCAAGCAGATATTGACAGGTTTGTAGCGGGGAGGAGTGTGTGCTAGGGGTTAAACCCCCCCCCCCCCCCAAAATTTCAAAACCCCTCCCGAAATTTTTTTCTGGCTACGGCCCTGCAGCCAAGTATATATTCAAGTTTTTGGATTGTTTTGAAGGAAGTATAGGTTCAACATCTTGGAAAACTACTTTAAAATCTGGCATCAAAATCTAAAATTGATTCTCCACTCCACTGACATGGGAGTCAGCAGCTTCCACTGGATCCAAGTATGTGTCTTGGGCAATCACTAGTCTCTTGACTAGGTTTTCCCCCATAGAAAAGAATAGATCCAATTTATTCCAGTGGGAAATTTTAAACTAAAATACAGCATTAGGGACAATTCTGCAAGCAACATAAGTACAACATGAGTTTAACGAAGCAACAAAATAAAATAAAATAAAATATTGTCCCTGCTGCAAGATTTTTCTCAGCCCTAGGCATTTTTATGTATTGCTGTGCAGAATATGTAAAAAAATTGCAACAATTTAGGCTGCATAGCAAAGTAAAAATAGTAGATTTTTTTATTTCCATCTCTGGCATTAATCAGACTGTGTATTTTTAGGTAGTTTTTATGTGTGCTCATCTTTATAAAAATGAAAGGTAACAGTTTTGTCCTGGGAAGGTTCATATGAAATGCACAAAACATCTGTGTCGAGGCTTGGCTATGTTTTGCATGCCTGGATTATTGTACTACCCTACTGGTGGGTTAGCCTTCTTGCTCTCTTCTCCTGCTGACCTTAATTCAGAACAGTGCTATCCATTGTTTTAAATCTCTTAAATATTCACATGTTTTTTTCTCCCCATAGATTCCTTCACTAGGTACCAGTTCAGGACTGGGCCCTTTTCAAACTTTTGGTTCCAGTATTTAAGGTTTTGTGTTTCCCCCGTACCTGACCGTTTAGCTATTATGGTATGTACCATCTATGATATACAGGAAAAGGATAATTGTCTGTTTTATTGACGTGCACAAATCTGTTAAAAGTGTGAGCCTTTCAAGATCTGGCTCTTACTTTGGACCTATGGCTTGAGAAGGTTACTTGTTTTCACAAAGATCTTCTTCTTTGATTCCTGGATCAAGCTAATGAAGTTGCTGAAATGCTTAATAGCTGGTAGGATGTTGGAGATTTTGTGTAAAACGGGGTAATGTTTTATTGTCTTTGTCTTTATGTATGTTTGAGGTTCTGCATGTAATATGTCACTCTAGCCTCAAAAATAATGCATGAACCTTTCTCCGTAGGATGCTATATTTTAGGATTTCATATTATGGATTTTATAGAGTTATTCCTTAGTGCTATAATAGCTAGCAGTTGCCTAATCAATAATTTGGCAGGCTCAACTGCATCTTGTAATTGTTTTGTTCTTTCCAAGAATCAATGAATTTCATCAACCTCTTTCTTTAGTGATAATGTGAAAGACTAGGCACATGATGGATAACTAATAATGGAATTAACTATAATTAAATAAAATAGAGTTATCAAATTACCATAGTGAAGCAGACTATTTTTAAAGGCTCACTTTGGCTGCTTTGTTTGAGGCAAACTCAAATGTCAGTCCACATTTGTTTTTACAGCTGGCACACTTTCAGTTGTAACTGACTGTTGCAGAAAAGGCCATGTCTAAATCCCTGAAAATCTGGAAGTTTGAATCTTTGGAAAACTTTCTGTGCTCATATTTGCAGTTTCTTCACCTTTGTTTTTATTCTCCTATTAGGAAGATCACTGTAAACTTCCATAAGCTATTATGCAGCACCTTAATTGTTTTAATGTATTTAAAATGGGCTTTCGCTTTGCCTCATTAGGTCCACAATCCCTCAAGATACAGCCAAATTATGTAAGAGAAAGTCATGCTGGAATATGAGTAGGAGACAGGAGAAGCTGATCTTGCAGGGTGGTGTGAATTTCCAAAGTGATCCAGTTCGGGGGGGGGGGGGGGACTTCATTATGCACAATTCAGTCAGCCGGAAATCTTTCAAACACCCTTCAGCTCTTTTGTGCTTCCAAGGGGAAAATCACCACAAGGAAAATTGATGTTTGGGTCAGTGACCCCTGTGACAGCTACAGACTTTGGCTTACCCAGCCATGCAAGAATTAGACTGCACAGCAGTACTTCAGAGGCTCTGCAGATCAGCACTGCCAAGTCTTCCTCCTCTCTTGCAGCTATTATCTACCATTCCTCCGGCCCTGCCAAATAAAATCTCCATTTGGCCATGTTATAGCTGATAAGGACAAACTCTTTAAAGCTATAATTCCATGTGTGAAAACACAAGGAAGCTGGGGACAGATTATTTAACATAGTCATTTCATTCCATGAGTGAACTAAACTTGTGCTGGCAATCATGCTATGTTATTCATTCCAGCTGATGTGCCATGCAGCATCAAAAACGGTAATAAAATTCTTCAAGGCTTGTGTACAGTAGAGTCTCACTTATCCAAGCCTCGCTTATCCAAGCCTCTGGATTATCCAAGCCATTTTTGTAGTCAATGTTTTCAATATATCATGATATTTTGGTGCTAAATTCGTAAATACAGTAATTGCAACATAACATTACTGTGTATTGAACTACTTTTTCTGTCAAATTTGTTGTATAACATGATGTTTTGGTGCTTTATTTGTAAAATCATAACCTAATTTGATGTTTAATAGGCTTTTCCTTAATCTCTCCTTATTATCCAAGATATTCGCTTATCCAAGCTTCTGCTGGCCCGTTTAGCTTGGATAAATGAGACTCTACTGTAAAATGGAGCCCTTCAAGGTTCTTTAGTGTCAAGCTTTTTCTAATTCATGTCACTACTAGATGTGAAGATTTGTTTTTAATGCTTGAAAATTATTTTTTAAAAACAAAACAAAACAACGAATATACTAATTGGGCTCATTTTTGAAATGCATACATTTTTCTTCCACTGACAGAAGTGCTTCAGTGTAAACTATTTATGCATCTTTCAGATGTATATATAACTGTTTAAGCATATTTCAAATGTATATATATTCTTTACTGCACCAATTGTCCTGCAATTGTAGAAGTGCACAGGCTACAGATTGTGTTCAAGATTGCATTCGGTTTTGGGATTTGCATAGCAAATTATATACATTTTGTTCAAGAGCAAACTGAATTTTGCCCAAATGAGAAATGTCATAAGTAGTGGGTACAAGTGCCTCTGCTATTTGATCAAGTAGCTGATAGCCACCAATGAGGTGTTTAAAGTATATTCCAGGATAGAAAAAGCCATAGAAGCTGAGAAGTTAGTCCCCAAGAGATACTGTGTTGCAAAACTAGCCTGAATTTAATTGCCGAGTCTAAAGAATAAATCTTGTGAAAGTTGTTTAGCAATCCTCTAACATATTTCCAGTTACTACCAGGGCACTTTCACACATACGTTAAACCTGCTTTGGAGCGAGTTTAAGAAACCCACTCCGAAGCAGGTCTAAGACCCTCACCTGGGAAAAAATGGGATTTGCCTATTGGCTTTCCTCATGCCATCTCCAAAAACCTTCAGTATGGTATTGGGCCACTCAAACCTGCTCCCCTAAAAGCCTTAAAAATTAAGGAAAACTTACTGCGTCACCATTAGGCCTCTCTGCAGACCTCCTGGAACACAGCAATGATGCACCAAGAGGCGGGTTGTTAGGGTGGGGAGTGGGTGCCCTCTTCAGTTTTGCAGGCTTTTGGAAATCTGAAAAACTGAGCTGGGCTGTGGGGATGGATTCTTGAGTAATCCCAGGACCCCTGGCTGTGGGGACAGACCCATGGGTTAGTCCCCACAGGGTGCGTCACCTATTAGAACTGGGCCTTTCAAGAATGCCTGGATATAATGGGATATCTAAATAATGCGGAATAAAGCTTTATCTCAAATTACTTTGCTTTTACCTGAGGCATCGTTAGAACATCTCAGGTAAAAATCTGACAGGGCCTGGGGATATGGGCCCTGCCTGGAAGGGCCTCCTATTATCATGGCCTTCAGCACAAAGAAGTTGAAAAGGAGGTGACAGACAAACCATTAGGATAAGATGAAGATGTTCTTCAAAGTTCATTCCCCCTCAAAAAGAGAGAGAGAGAGAGAGAGAGAGAGAGGAAGGGTGGGAAGGGAGAGGGAAATGGTGCTGAGCCATATAGGCCATTTGGTCTTGGCAACTAACACAAATCTTTACTTTTCCATTACTAGAGACAGGGCTAGCATATCTAGAATCAAGAACCAGGGAAAAAATGTATCTCTCCATTATCACTTTTTCCAAATGGCTGTGTCTAGATCTTAATGAAGGATGGGTAATATACTTTTTGAAATGCTAACATACTTCATTGTTGACTAAACAGTCTCCTAAAAACATGCTTCAAACGAATTCTTATGTAGTGACTAAGGCTAAATCCTAGTGCAATATTAGCTGATTAAACAAATCTTCAAATGGAATAATTTTCATCAGATGGGCACAGACAGCGGTTAAAGCAACAATCCATGACTAAATGGATGGTTTTAAGTGAATCATTAGAATGTCATGTGGTGTGCACACATGCAAAAGTGAGAAAACTTCAATACATAACACAATGACAGATGGAATCGTAGCTTAACTAAAAATTTTGGCGTTATGCTGCATTATGTACTCAGAGGTTTTCAGTAAGTCTTGTCACATTTGTTTAGTATAAAACTTAAAACAAATATGCTCCTCTGCGCATCCTGATGAACAGTTCTATATAATATAGATACTTTCTAGTTTCTACTTAAGAGGCTCTAATATCCTCAGATTAAAATAGATATAAACATAAAGTGCCAAGATATCTCACTGGATACTAAAGTTAGGATGGCCCATACCATTGTATTTTTCATTCCTATGTATAGTAGGTAAAACTGGGATGGTGGAGAAAGCTGATAGGAAAAAATAATCACATTTGAGATGTGGCACTTGAGAAGAATCCTATGGGTACTATGGACTGCTAATAAGACAAATCAATGAGACCTTAAACAAAGCCTACACAACATGTGGCTCTCCAGGTGGTTAGGACTTCAACTCCCAAAATTCTTGATCAATGGACAAGCTGGCTAAGGCTTCTGGGAGATGGAGTCCCAAACACCTGGAGGGCCACAAGTTGTGCAGACCTGCTTAAGCAAATCATGCCGGAACTCTCCTAAGAATCCCAGATGACTAAGGCCGGTTCCACACAGGGGAAAAGTCTGGTCCGACCTGGGTTTAGAAAACCCAGGTCAGGCCAGACTTCTGTCCCAACTACGGCAAAAAAAACCCCACACTATCCTGGGGTGTGTGTCCATATGCCTTGCCGGACCTTCCAGAAAAGCCTTAAAAAGTAAAAATTACTTACCCGACCAACATTACCCTGCTGCCAGCCCTCTTTTGGCATGTAGAAATGACGTGTCAAGAAAAGATGGCCGAGATGCAATTTTCCTCCTTCCCCCCCCCCCTTTCTGGCGCATCATTTCTACACATCAGGAGAGGGCTAGCATCGGGGCAATGGTGGCCGGGAAAGTAATTTTTTACTTTTTGAGGCTTTTAAAGGGGTTTTGGGGAGGGGATGTAGGCTTTCTTGGGGTTTCCGGGCTGTGTGGATTGGGCCTGAAAGTAACACAATGCAATCCCTGGTCTCAATCCACACAGAGCCCACAGCTGGAAAGACCTGGGTCCTCTGAAAGGCCTGGATTTTTCCAGGTGCCAAATTAATTTGCTTTTACCTGACACATTGTTTGGACACCTCAGGTAAAAACGAAGGAGCTTGGACATTTTGCGAGCTGTTTGGATGTACCCAAAGATGAGAGTAATGTATTTTGGACATATTGTGAGAAAATATGCATCACTAAAAGATATATTAATGCTTGGTAAGGCAGAACGGAGCAAGAAATGGGGAAGACCACATTCCAGATGGATAGATTCATCAAGGAAGTCTGCAAGTCCCAAACAGAGCTGCTGATGATAGGGTGACTCAATGTTCCCTTATTCATAGAGACTCCATTAGTCAACTGAAGTCAACCTGATTGTATTTTACAACAAATTATAGAAATGGACAATTGAGCATTAGCTTGATGTTCATTTCCCCAATCCAAATCTCATCCTACCATTCAGATATTATTATCCCTTTGAGGATAATCATACACATAGTTCAGTTTTCAAAGCAGCTGTATGGCACAGTTACTTAGTAGAGACGTGTAATTTGGCCAAAAGGAATGCTATTTCAGGGTCCCCTAATTCTGTTTACCAGGAAGTTACTCAAATCTGGATGAATGTTGCCATTTTCATTCAGCACAGATTCAGCCCATTGACTACAATGGGAAACTTTAAAGCCTCAGTCCTCAGTCATTTTAAGGCCATCTACATGAAACCTACATCAGTTTTAGACCCCATTTACAACTGCAGGCCTGCCAAGTTTCAGAACCATCCACCAATCTACTGATTTTTTAAAAAATTAGTTTAGGTTTTTACCATAACATTTTTTAAAAATAAGACAAACGGCAAAGGAGGGTTCCGGGAATTGTAGTCGGTGGTTGTGTCCCTTCTCAGCCAATCAGAACATGGACACAACCAGGCCTTTTATTGACTGGTAAACAGAGAGAGAAAAAAAACTTCAACTCCCATCTTCAGCTCCTAGAGGAACTCAAAGACTTTTCAATGCCTGCCCCATAAAAGTGCTGCTGCTAAAGCAAGTTCCCAGCAGGGTCCTCTCTGGAGGAGGAGCCTAGGGAACTTTTCTGCTGCCGGAAAGGGAGAAAAAATGCTGCAGGATCTTCTCCAGGGGCCCTGGCAGACCCCTGCCTCAGATATAATGCAGACCTAACTCCATCCTCTCTAGTAGCCGATAAATCCGGCTCTATTGATCTGTTTCGTCCAGCTTTTTGCTTCCCTCCTCCAAGTTCTGTTTTTGGGGGAATTACACAAAATGGAACACCTAATATTACAAATCACTTTCGGTCAAACTAATCTGGGCCCAAACCCATTACTTAGAAAAACAATACTTAAAAGCTTTAAATATGGAATGTCTTGATTATAGGTCTTCCATATCACAACTATTTTGTTTTTTCACTTACTTAACACAAAGATTGTCTAGTCAGGGGTGCTAGTATTTCTAAGTAGCTGGAGAATTCCATTCTTCTCTGTATCTGAAACACATTTCTAGTATAGATAAAAAGGTGGAAAGAAAGAGAACTATCAGAAAAAATGGGAATGAGAGGTCAGAGGTTCAAAAAGTATCTAGATCCTGGAAGAGGAGTCAGCTTTTGCCGTTTCTTGCTATATTTTACTTTTTAATGTGTTTCAGTTTTGTGAGTTGTTGGTTTGGGCTGTTCTAGAACTCACTTTGCCTATTCTTTGAAAAATAAAGAACTTATTATTTTCATCATATCCCTCTTTTTAATTTGCTATGCTCATCCTGGCAATCTGTCAGCTGGAGATAAATAAGTTATTTGGAAAATTTCAGCTTAGCTGGTGCTTTCAAAAATATAAAATTTCTTATTTTACTTTTAATATTCTTTTGTGTGACTCAAACATTGCAATTTTAAAGCTTTTCCTTACTTTGCACCTGAATCTCAGAGTTTTTTCTGAGCTCAAATGTACCAGCATCCTTTGCCACATGTAAGAAGCTACAACATAGGGTACATTCACACTGAACTCTTAATGTGGATTGAAACAGCTTGAAAAACATAGTGTTTAAATTATGCATGACATGAATGCATGCCGAAAATGAATTAGAGGCCCTAAACTGGGATAAGCAAAATGAGAGTGCCCTAAACCACATTACACGGCAAAACTAATGAAAAGACAGGCACTCTGGTGACCCATACATGCACAATAAATCAGGGGAAGTTGAAAAAAAATCTGACTCCTTCACTGCCTTGAAGGTGCAGATATTGCAGATACTAAAAATGGGTCATGGCCAGCCTTTCTGGTGCATATAAGCACTACACATGTCTCAAGCCAGTTTCTGAACTTAAGGTGTAATCAGCTCTATGTGCAGATAATGTTCTTTTTGTTGCAACAATCCCACATTAAGTGGTCAGTGAAGATGTGCTCATTCCTTCCCTGCCCCCCTTTAGGTTAAACAGATATACAGCTGGGAATGTCACAAGTTAACTGATCTGGACTGCTGATGTACTTTATTGGTGGTTCTTTTAGGTAATTAATTTTGTGTCATATGTAAGGTCGTTCTGGTTCAGAATATTATATTATTATTTCATTACTTCCAAAATTTCCAAAGAGCATAGAAATGGCATCACAACAATGTCAGCCATGTTCTGTCCCCTAACAATTTTCCTTCCCAAAAGGAAGTGTCAGCAGGATCTTTCTGGCAGACTTACAGACTGTGATCCAATATGACCTGTGAAGCCCAGTGGCTCCTAGATACTAAATAAACCTTATCAATTCAAAAGTAAACAGTCTGGAGATAAAGTCATGGGATTTGTTGATGGCTGGCATGGAAGAGCCAAGGTCTCAAGAGATCTTGTTGCTGTAATGCAACTGATACCTCACATCTGTCTGCTTTTCGGTAATCAATGTGGCATTCAAAAGTAATTAAATATATAAACAAACATATAATTATGTAATCACCAGTCTCTTACTGGCAAATCTACTCCATTGTGTTCTAGAAACTGTCTTGTTTATTTACTAAATTTACATTACATCACATTACATTATTCCACTAATAATACTGCTCAGTTTTGCTGGAAATTGTATTTGGTATTTGAATGGGGATTACAGACATAGTCTGATATAGGTAACTCTTCCTAGAATAGTTTGGGAGTACCACCATAGAATTTCACATAATTTTGAGCACCTAAAATTATCCAAAATAATGCTAGGGATGTGCTCCTTTGTTTTGGGGGAGGTTGATGCTCATGTCTCATTTGCCAAGATCAAAAAAGGACTCTTACTAAGGCTTATGAAAGATGAATGAGTGCAAACTAAAAGGATATCTCGAGAGTAAAAGAAGAGTCAATAGGGAATGCAAAAATAAAACAATTATTGCAAGGAAATCAAACCAACCTTTGTTGGCACAAGCCATCCATTTAAGGTTATCAGCAAAGGCAGCTTCTCGTCCTATCAGGTAGGTAAAAATGCGAACCTGAAAAGAGGAAACATGATTAATATCATTCCTCTATAGACGTGTACCTCAAGAACATAACTGAACTAAAGTGATTAGTAGACATTAAACAAGTTATAAAACACCAAAATATAAAAAAAATGAGTTTTCTAACGTGTAGCAGTATAGTCATAAGACAAACATATGCTGGTTAAGATCTGCCAGCAGAAGAGCCAAAAAGGAAACAGAGATAAAAGTTAATTCTACTGAGGCATAACACACAGCTACACAATATGGAAATTTGTCCAGTTGTTCAGACTTAGTATTGTAGATTATTCTCTTGGTATGAAGCTATCATTTAATTAGGTAAACCAATTATTACTGCAGATGTCAACATACAAGACAATGTACTGACAAAACGTCTGACTCTTAAACACATGAATTCATATATGAATATATTCTAATGAATAAAAATATATTGTTTCAAAGTCCCCACACCCAGTATATTAGAATGAGAAAGTGAAAAGCACTCCACCAAAGTCTCTGTTCGTGAGGTAGACACCAAATCCTTTTAAATATATAAGAAAATTGTCCAGACTTGTAAAATTAAAATCATATTTCAAGGAAATGTACAGTTCAACTGCCCTAATAATTATTTATTTTAGATGTCATTTTTATACTTTGCTTTTCCATTAATATGTTCTAGGAACTAAAAAAAAGCAAAATAAAACAAAAATCTTGATTTCTTCTGAGGGGGTTTGCCATTTCTTTCCTCTGAGGCTGAGAGAGTGTGAGTTTCCCAGTGGGTTTCCATGACTGAGAAGTGACTGAAATTGTGGTCTTTGGAGCCATAATCCAACACTCAGATCATGACACCATGCTTGTGAGGCATATTCTTTACGATAGCTGTTAGAGGTGTTGAAACTTTATATATTTTTTGGAGGGTGGGATCGGGGGTTGCATGGCTAATTGTTTTACATTGTATTTAAAATAAAGAAAGCTGTTAATACTCAATTTTTGTTTTAAATTATTCTAGTGACATATACACAGTTTATTTTACTCATCTTAATCTGTAAACCAATGAAAGAACATTTTATGAGTGTTTACATAATTTTAATAAATCAAGGTTTGGTTTTTTTCTAGCAGCACTGGCATTGGGATGCAAGAAGGGTGTGAGAAACCCAGACTATATGTATACAGTAAATACTACAATAAAGCATGAGCTGAGAAAAAATGGGATTGTATTGTAGCCAATCCCAATATAGCCTTGTGCTGTTGCATCCACCATCTTTACTGATCGTTGATAAGCAACTAAACAGAGAGAAAAGCACCTTCCCCCAGCAGGGTAAAAAACACCCTACATTCTGTCAAATGTAAATCATAGAAAAGGAGGAGGGTGCTGAAATAGGGATGCATTTTGGAATAAACTTTACATGATATCTAAAAGGTTCAAATGTTTTTGTTTACTGAAGCAAGGTTTACCTGATCCTATGTAATGCAATTGACATATTGTTTAGTTTTGAATTAAAACTTTAAAACATGTTGAATTGTTCTTCTTTTTTTGTGATGGAGGAAGCTATCCTTACATTAATTTTTTCTCCGGTACCAAATAACACATGTACTTTGTAAACTTTGTAAAATGAAGTATAACTGCAATGAGATGTCTCATTCTGACTAATACTAGTCCCAGGTTTATGTACAGTGGTTTTACTTTTGACCTTTCTCATGCCCAAGGTTCAATGAAAGATAGACAACTCAAAGGCTCTAAACGGATCTGGAACTGTTTCCCTTTTATCATTTGTTCAATTATCTATTGAATTTTCAAACACACCAATTATCAAAGTGTAAAAATACTTTACAAACCTACAAACAATGAGACAATGACTGGAAACTCCACATAACAAAAACAAAACAAAATAAATAAATAGCACATAGTAAAAAAGAATGCAACCATACAGAAATGAAGTTCAACCAGAAGTAAGACAGAAGATTGCCAAACTCAAAGAACACTAAAAACAGTTTTAATGTTAGGAAATATACAATCAATATGATGGTTAAGAGCAAAATACAGAGGAAGAGAGAGTAGTTATCACAATTCGAAAAAAACGGAATAATTTAAAATAGGAAGACATTTTGTTGCAGTCTAAAATTCACTCTCATCCCATTATGAATGAAACATTTGAGCATTTCCCTCCCTCCCCCCCCCCCAATCTCTCAAAGTATTACATGAGTATATTATCTGATAAAAGCTTGGGAGGATATTTTGAAATGCTATGGGTTATGTTTATACCAGTGTCTATAGCTATGTTCCCTTGGATATCATTGCGGATCCTGCTATTCTTGTCACTAACTCTCCTTGTCTTTTCTTGTTAACCTTACCTCTCTTTAATTTATTTATTTACTGTATTTATACCCTGCCCTCTCTCACCCCGAAGGGGACTCAGAGTGGCTTACAAGTTATATGTACATATAATATATTATATCATTAGCATAGCACAATATTAGCATTATATATTACTATATATTGTACTATACCATTAAACTGTAATATTATTAGTAATATTACATTTAATATATAATAAATGTTATTATTTTGTATTATTAGTAGTATTGTATTACATTACATTACATTATAATATTAGTATCAATATTATCTGTATATAAAATATATTATATTATTACCATAGCACAATATTATTATATTATATTGTACTATGTTGTTGCTGGGAGGAGGGGCCCCCAACTAATGGCAAGTCTTAATAGTGTAAATTAATTTGGTGGTAAGAACAGCAATATTTGATGGTAACAACAACACAACCCAAACACAAAAGGCTCTCCTGATTAGTAGACTGGCTCCCTCCTACTCAGAGGTCAGTGGGATAGCAGTTAAAAATGGTGGGAGAGTCACTCAATGGCTGCTGGAGAGTGCCTGGATGGTAGGCTGGCTCCCTCTCACTCAGCGGTCGGTGGAATGTAATTTAAAGATGATGGGAGAGTCACTCAATGGCTGCTGCAGAGTGCCTGAATGGTAGGCTGGCTTCCTCCCACTCAGCGGTCGGTGGGATGGAATTTAAAGATGGTGGGAGAGTCACTCAATGGCTGCTGGAGAGTGCCTGGATGGTAGGCTGGCTCCCTCTCACTCAGCGGTCAGTGGAATGTAATTTAAAGATAGTGGGAGAGTCACTCAATGGCTGCTGGAGAGTGCCTGGATGGTAGGCTGGCTCCCTCTCACTCAGCGGTCGGTGGAATGGAATTTAAAGATGGTGGGAGAGTCACTCAGCAGCTGCTGGAAAATGCCTGGATGGTAGGCTGGCTCCCTCTCACTCAGCAGCCGGTGGAATGAATAGTGATTATCTCTTATTTTCACGTGAAACCCAATGTTTTTTGTTTTTTCTCTTCTTTTAGAAAGTCAAGAAAGTCAATTAGTAGCTTCATAATGCTACTAAGTATTCGTGACCAAAATCAGAATGAAAATAAAAAAGAAGTCAGTATTATATTTCTTTATCAAATGGGGGGGGGGGGGGGGTATGTGGTTCTAGTGATTTTACAAACCTGATCAGTTTGGCAATTTCTGCCAGATCCATCATTTTTGTAATCCATAAATCTTGAGTGGAAATTTCTTTTTGTTTCCAGTAATCACAAATAATGAAAAGCGCTTCTCCTCTTGTTTTGAAAATTTTGTATATTTATATTTAAAGTAAGTATCTTTAGGATCTTCATTCTTATGATAGTATATGATCATCCAATTATTCATCATGTGGAGTGGCTTATTGCTGTTGTTGAACATCTTCCTTATCCAGGTTCTCTTGAGGTTGCTATCTCTTCTTACCTTCTTGAATGTTCTCTTTCTCTTTGGTCTTCTGAACCTAGGTCTTTTTAAAATTTGTCATAAAAACCCTGGGCCTTCATGACAGATACTTTTGTCCTTTGTAAGATACCTTCTGGGTTTTCCCATAGACATCTGTAGCCTTTCCTCTTAAGTTTATCTGTCAGGAAAAAGTAATCTCTTCTTGCCTTTATTGTCTGAGGTGAAGTTCTCTTAATACAGCAATCCTGGTATTTATTATTTCAATCAGGTCTTTGGTATGAGCCTGCAAAACTTGGCATTGTAATTTTTTCTTGTAAACAACACAATCACATCTCTTGGAAGTTTATTCCTTATAGCATGTTGAGATTGGACTCTAAAGGTTCTATCAGTTTGAGTCTCGACACTTGCTCTGGTCTACTAAGGATTCCAGCCACAACTTCAGTTATTGCCATATCAAGTTCCTATACAGATTCCTGTATTTCTCTCAACCTCAACGAGTATTCTCTTTGTGCATATTGTGTGTAAACTCAATCCAATTTGCTATCTGTGTTCAGATCTGCTACTCTCTTTAACGGTTCTCTATGTAAAGGCACTTTTTGAATGATCCTCTCCCTTATCTGCACCCATTCTTCTCTTTAGACTTAGTTCAGATCTAGTGGTATTAGTGATGGGATTACAATTCAATTTATGTGTAGCATTTGTTAAATATTGGGAACATTTTATTGGCATGGTATTTATTTATTTACAGTATTTATATTCCGCCCTTCTCACCCCGAAGGGGACTCAGGGCGGATCACATTATAACACACATAGGGCAAACATTCAATGCCCATAAACACATCAAACAGAGACAGAGAGAGACACGCAGAGGCAAGTTAACCTTCTTCTGAGGGGATGTTCGATTCTGGCCACAGGGGGGAGCAGCTGCTTCATCATCCACACTGACGGCACTTTCTCATACCAGGTCGTAAATTAGTTAATCTTGCCTCCCCACTTTTTATAAGTGGTACCTTATCTCCTACTTGATAGATGCAACTATCTTTCGGGTTGCTAGGTCAGCAACGAGCAGGGGCTATTTTTTATTTTTAATTGACGGGTGCTCACCCCACCACGGGCTGGCCTCGAACTCATGACCTCATGGTCAGAGTGATTTAAGGCAGCTGCTCAACAGCTGCGCCACAGCCCGGCCCCTGGTACCATGTGTTGCAAATTTATGTTTAAATAATTTACAGGCTCACTAGTATTAGCCTATCTGAAAGTAAAACATTCAGGTTATAAAAAAGGATTTCTAGTGAGTTCAATTAATAAAAGCATAATTGCAGTAAACAAAGTGAAAGAAAAGGGAACAAGTGACATTAGATTTATATTCAAATAATGACATGGAAATCGCTTTCAATGTTTATCTCTGGAAGACTATGGAGAGTTTAGCAGAGGAGTGTGGCTATCATATATTATTGATTGAAAAATTAACTTTTCTTCTATCTGGGGTAACTGTCTTTTTCCACCAAGCTTTTGGGAGGAATGCAAATAGAATGCGGGGGGGGGGGCGGGGGGGGGAGACACCTTCCAAGCCAACCAAATCAACCCTGGAGATCAAGCGAGTGATGGATGTGGCAGCCAAATCACCCTCACATCCCTGGAAACAATAGGCTCAAATATACTTTGAGCAGACATTGCATCGGTTACAGTAACCTATACATAATCAAACAACAACTATGTTCCTTATTTTTAAAAGAAAATGAGCACAGCTACAATAGAGAGGGAGACAGACTAAAGTTGCAGCAGACTCAAACAGACTCAATGTAATTAGAGGCAAACAGTAAGAAGGAACTGGCAAAATCACCTGTGAGTACTCCTTATCTAAGAAAATCCTATTACATTCATGAAAGTCATAAGTCAACAGGCAACTTGAAGGCATATACACACAATCACTTGCAACAAATGATTGTTAAGAGTGCATAACAAAAGGGTCAAGTCTAAGTATGTTTATGTGTTGTTTAGTTTGAATGTTTTTAATTCATAATTATATATTATGTTTTTAGATATGTTATGTGTTGCTTTTATATATGTCTGGCATTGAATGTTTGCCATTTATTATGTTGTAAACTGCTTTGAGTCCCCCTAAGGATAAGAAAACCGGTATAGAAATGCAATAAATAAATAAATGAACCATTACCTACAAAAACCCTATGCAAATAATGAGGTCACATACAACAAAATGAGGATATCTGTAATGTAATATGAGGTATCTATAATAATAACATTCTTAGTTTTCTAAGATTGACAATTATTTTTTCATGTTATTGCTACCAAATCACAGACAGACAGATGGAGAGATTAAATATGTCAATAATATGTAATCTTTGCTTGTTCGTTTCTATTGCATTATGGTTTGCCATGTGGTTTGCAGAACTCACTTTTGTATTGTTTACAACTATTGACAAGTGACATGATTCCACGCCATTCAGTTCTGCAATAAATTGTAAAACTATTTTATTAACTTAAATCTCCTGGAGGCAATACATACAGCTTCTTAACAACCTTAGCATTACAATTTGCATTTAGGCACATTTTAAAGTAAAAAACAGCAGCAAGAATCCATCTCATGAACTATTCGGTAAAACATGCTTTATTTTATTTTATTTATATATTAATTTTTTTTATTCCCCGTCTCAGATTTCCTCCTGGTACTAATCGGCTGAAGATGAGGGAACACATCTGGTGGGCACTGAACAATGGTGCACTACAATTATGTTTCTTATACAAAATGGCAAAATCAAGGTCTTTGATATATATTTTTATGGAATAATTTCAAGCTGTGGATGGTTAATTCCATGGATGTAGAATCTGAAGATATGAAGGGCTGACTGAATATTATTGTTTACATTTTTGTATATGTGCATATTTTTTAACTACATACAGTTTTGGGAATGCCCCACAAGGTAGGACAGGAAATACAGTTGAGCCAAAATGAATGAGGGACTGTGATCATGCAAATTCCTCAGATATTCTTTGTACTTACTAACACCCATATTTTCGCAGGTTTAGGGGCACAAAATTCCACAAAAGTGGGGAAACTGCAAATTAAAAAAAACACCTCTTTCAAGAGGATAATTTCAAGTCCATCAAGCCATGAGTCCAAATGACCTGGATGGAAATTTTTTCAAATCTTGAGTTTTCTCAAAAACGTTACTAATACTTCATTTGGCTCATCAAAAATTATTTACCTCTGAAAAACAGAACCATCAAATCATTTTACAGAGCATCTTTTTGTTAGTCCCCTCCCTCCTGACCTAAGAGAGTGAAAATGTGGTTTTGTGATCAAGCCTTTGGAGAACTTATGCAATAGATAGATATGGAATTATGTGCAATGACTATTGGAATGACCCGAATTACGATTGTGGATAGCATGGTTAATAGTTAAGCATTGTTTTAAATGTTTTAAAAAGTATTAATGTAATTTTTAATTCTATTTTAAAGTGTTTATTTTAATTGTACTTTGTTTTAAGTTGCCTACTGTAAAGCTGCCATGAGTGCCCTGCGGAGTTGCGAAAGGTGGGGTAGAAATGTCATAAATAATAAATAATAGAGTGCATGTAGAGGTTAGAAAACTTGTCCCCAGTTGTTTTAGCCTACAACTCCCAGAAATCCCAGCCAGTTTACCAGCTGTTAGGATTTCTGGGAGTTGAAGGCCAAAACATCTGGGGACACACAGGTTGAGAACCACTGGCTTGGAGAAATAAACAATGGAGCAATCTACACTGACCATTTAATGTAGTTTCACACCAGTATTAAAGAAAGTTATATCCAGTCTTGGACCCCTCCCCATTCATCATATATTTTCATTACAATTATATATATGAGGGATATCTAGAAAGTAAGGTTTCAAGATTCTTTTAAAATACAAAGAATGAATATATTTCAACAAAACTTACATGGATCATAGCATAGGCACTACACCACTTTTCCACATAATCACCACCTGCTCAACACATTCTGTCATCCATGGGATGAGTTTCCTATGCCAGTGTCATAGAAGTCTCTTGCTAGAGGAGCAGCAAGAAGAGAGCCGGAACAGGGAGCAGGTGACAGGCAGAGGCGAGGAGGAGAGCAGCGGTTCCTCCTCTTCCTCCCCATCACTTTCCTCCTCCTCCTCACTATGGCACAGCTCATCTGGGGGAGGGGCTCGGCAGCTCGGGGACCCCCTCCAGCCAGGAGGCAGCCTTGGCCTTGCCTCTGCCTCCACCGCCCACTCCCAGCTCTGGCTCTGTTGTTGCTGCTTCCTCCGGCAGGAGACTTCTATGACACAGGCTTTATTGTAAGAATTCCATTCTAAACCAGGAAAGTTACTTAGGGTGCTGAACTAATCTAACAGCATCATGGAAGGTCTATAGGTGACTCACGAGAATAAGATGGGGTGGAAAAACAGAGAGGTCAGTTTAGGTAGACGTAGAGGAAAGACACTTCAGGTCACTCAGACTATCTAACCCTATTACAACTTAGAAGTATTATTCTACTAAGAAGTATTATTCTCTCTTCAGTGTTAAGCATTGTTGTATTTCCAACACTTTTGTCTGTAAGCCAATCAAATACCATATTTCACCAAATCTAAGGCTCACTTTTTCCCATTTTAGGGGCTCCAAAAACAGGGTACACTTACAATTAATGGCACCTTAGATTCACTGATTTGGGTTGATGTTTTTTAAACAAGGGAGGAGGAGGAAGGACTCTAGCCTCAAATGGCTCCATTTTTGTTTCTTTTTTTCTTTTTTAAAAAAGTCTTAAATACAAGAAAGGAGGAGGAGGAGGAGGAGGAAGGGCCCCATCCCCAGTGGTTCTGCCAGGCCTCCACCATTTAGTCTTCAGTCTTAGCCAGATGGCTGCTTATCATCTGGCTGATCTAAGTACCATTTCCTCCATCCCTTGCCTCTCCAAGGGGCCCAGAGAGCTTGTAAGGAAGATGCATGTAGATGAGATGACTACTAGGTTGAAACAAAAACAAGCATGCAGAGAAAATCTAAAAACATAGTCAAAAAATCTTTTTTAAATATTGAAGCTTCAAAATAAATATTGAAGCTTCCACCTTACATTTGATGGTACTTTAGATGGAAATTGTAATTATTGGGTTGATTTCAATTAAACTTGTAGCTGATTGACCAAAAGTAAATCCAATATTTTTAACAGTGTGTCAGCATATACAATTCTTTTCAATACCTGGTGGTCCAACAAGTGTATAAGTTATCTAGGAAAGCAACAGCTGGGTTATGAAGGATGTACAGGAGTTCATCAGAGGATATCTTTAATACAAAGTTAAATGGGGATTTATCACATTTCTTTTCTGTTAATTTTTTTGAGGAAAAGCAGTACATTGTTCTCTTAAACTATGTAAATTCATTGTCTACACATCCTGCTCTTCATTTGTAGCATATGACCCAGTGCTACAACAATGTGGAGCTCAGGTGTTTGGGAGACAAGCCAAAAATGAAATGTTTTTAATTTTCAGCCTTAATCCTAAGAGACCTAAAAAGACATACTATGCCTCATAGAGAGTATTCTCCATGGAACAGACAGTGTGCTTAAGCAGAAAGTTTAGTTTTCAATTGCAAAGGCTGTTTTATGTAACTTTGAAATATTGGAAACAAGCAATTGTCACCTAAAAAGTCTAATTTTCAACCCTCTACCCAATTGTGGATGTATTTCAGCTTCACATTTGCTTTTTCCCCTAGCTTCTTTTTGTATTCAGTACTGTGCCACATTTGTATTGTAAGCAATTAGAACAATTACTATCTAACTTCTTACATTCAACATTATCTCAAATCATTTTCATTTTTGCATCTTGCTTTAAATTAGATTTAAAATAATAATAATAATAATAATAATAATAATAATAATAATAATAATAATAATAATATGGTGACTTGCTTAAACCTGCAGCTGACAAAAGAAGGCTCATTAATCCCTGCTGGATGGTTTTGGAGGCCTTAAGTCACAGAAGATATTCAGTAGCTGGACAAGTTATAATTCTAATTACTCAGGTTTATAAGAGAAAAAGGTGGGACTTTGGCATACATCTGCTTAGGAAAATTCTTGAGTTCTGGTAAATTGAGAGTATGTTGTCTAAAAAGTCTAAAAATGTTAGTAAAAAAAAACCCAACCCAAAACCCTGGGTTGACCTTTTCATGGGCCAATGTACCTAAACTCTTATCAAAAAAAAGAAACTACCCCCTTCCCTGAGTAGTGGTAAAAGGCAAGAGCTTAGGCTGTCTCAGGAGAACCAAAAGAAGGGCTGGCCCCTTCTACTCTTTCTGTCATTCCACCACTTTTTGAATACCTGGATGGGGAAATGGTAGTGGTAGCAGGGGTTGTCCCCCTGAAGTGGTTGGTGCTTTTCTTTATCATGGAATGAGTCTCTATTTATCCACACATCAAAATCCATAATTTTGGGCTCAAAAACCAGACCTCAAAATATACGTGAGAGGGACTTATACATGAGGATATACAGGAGCCCAAAACACACAGGGAGACACACATGGACCAGAATACAGTATCAAATCAAAGTTACTAAAACAACAGTAACACAGGTGTATTGGGCAGCCTAATACACCTATATTTATTTTATGTTGATCAAGCAGAATAGATAGCATTCAGTTTGAATGCTTACTAAGCCAGTGTTATCATCTTCCCTCTTTACTCCACATGCTTCGTAGAAGCAAGATATTATGTGGAATGAGGTAGAGACATTCACAATATATTGCACTATGCACACAACAGACAGAGATTAGAAAAATGACATAATGGATAAAGTGCTGACCTTTTGCCCCTGGGATTGTATCCAGGATGCAATCCTATCAGATAATGAGTTTGGCAATTGCTGCGATTTTCTTTGGACACTAATCCCCATCGTAGAATCTCTATAATTCATAATATAATTTCATACACATGGTAGGCTTACTCCAGTTTATTCTATTGTTGTGCAATAGCCCCAAGTGAAGTCAAAGGTGATAAACATTCTGATAACATGCTGTTATCTCTCATAACAACTGGTTTTTAGGGAACTGATGCAACCATAAACTATTTTCTAAAACCTGACAACCAAGAAAACAAAATTCAAAATAAGGTGTCATTTGAATGGTTTATCAATGATTTTCTAACCACCCTGCAAAATATTTCATTGCATCCAACATGCTACAAAGAAGTTTCAAACATACAGATTGTTGTGCCCAAAGCATAACTCTGGGATTCTTACAGTTCTATTAGCACTGATGGTTTTGCAATCTTAAAGTTAATTGTTTCCCTTACCTTCCTGGAATTTTGTACATTTGTATCTGAGTAGAATAAACTACTAGTCTGTAATATAATATATTATATTATAATATATAATACAGTAGAGTCTCACTTATCCAACGTAAACGGGCCGGCAGAACGTTGGATAAGCGAATATGTTGGATAATAAGGAGAGAGTAAGGAAAAGACTATTAAACATTAAATTAGGTTATGATTTTACAAATTAAGCACCAAAGCATCATGTTATACAACAAATTTGACAGAAAAAGTCGTTCAATACACAGTAAAGCTATGTAGTAATTACTGTATTTACAAATTTAGCACCAAAATATCATGAGGTATTGAAAACATTGACTACAAAAATGCGTTGGATAATCCAGAACGTTGGATAAGCGAGTGTTGGATAAGTGAGACTCTACTGTAATAGTATTGCTTACAATATTCAGAAATAATTGTTGTTCTGGTTTTCAACAAATTATAAAAGAAACATTTAGTTCATAATTTTAAAAAGAACATGGCAAGTCTCTCTGAACAAACCACTGCACATCTTCAATAAACCAGAAAAGTTTCTTGAAAAAAATATTTAAGAAGGATTCTTGTTTTTCAGAAAAATCCATATGATAAATTCTCCATGTAATTTCATGGCTATTCAGTGCTCAAACAATAAACTGTACAGAAGAAACACTACATTTTAATAATTTCTTCCATAGTGTTTTCTAAGAAATACTGATATTCCACAGGGCAGTCCTCACAAAACTCTATGTAAAACTGTCAACTGCCACAAATATTTCCCCTTCTCCCATGGTAAGAACAATATCACCAGTGATTTCTTTCAAAGAAAATATAGTATTTGAAATTTAAAATTTAGGTCTATGTTTTTGAGTAAAACCCTTGAGAAATGCTTGTAATGAACAACCCAAACAAAACAAAACACCAACCATACCCATTATAATCTGCAGGGAGACAAGTTTTAAAAGTTTCCATTCTCACGTGCAAGAACAAAGTAATTGAAGATTTACATTCTTGCTAAATAGCCCAAATCCACTACATACATGGTCCTTCCTTCTATATCCTTGTAGATTAGAGGTGGTAATTGAGAGCAATTTTTCCATTTAACCAGTGATCTTCATATGAATCTGGATTTAAGTTTGATATGATAAACATCACACTAAACTAGCTTTAAAGTATGAGATGCTTTGGGGACTAGAAGCTGAAACCCCAGAAGCTGCCTTTATTTTTTATATTTCGAACTACTAGTCTGGATATTGAATTTACTGAGAGACTGCCTGGTTCATGCATTGCATTACCTGATTATTCAGCTTCAACTTTTGGTAACTGATGTCAAAGATGTGAACTCACAAAGACTATGCCTGAAACAAGAGGATATTTTCCACAAACCCTATTTGATTAGCATGATAAAAAAAATCCAGGTAATGCTGTGATTCTTATTATTTTGCAAGCTTCCTTACATACCAGCTTTGTAGGTGCTGCCACAAGCTTGTAGACATAGTAAATGGTTCTGTAGTATCTACAGTTTCAGAAATCCAATGGGAGTCCCTGGAACATGCGTCCCACAGATAAGGGGATCACTGTGCCTTGAGAGTCAGGCTGGAGCATGCCTACCTACCCAGCAAGGGCGCCGAGCCAATTTGGGCTTGCCCAAGAAGACTTATGGAACCTAGTAGGTTCTGGAATGCTCTGAGGGATCTGGAGCCTGTCAACGACTCAATCGATGTGCAGATGGACACATGGAACATCAGGCTATCCAATGCACTCGATGCGATCGCCCCTAGACGGCCTCTCCAACCCCGCCGAAATCGGTCTCCTTGGTTCACCGAGGAACTTCGATCGATGAAGTGGGAAAAGAGACGGCTAGAGGATGTGTGGTGAGAACTTCATGACAGAGCATCAAGATCAGCTTATAGGGCATTTATGGAGTCATATGAGCATGCTATCGTCGAAGCAAAGCGAGTATATTATGCCTCTTTGATAGCGTCTGCCAGCTCACGCCCGGCAAAATTGTTCAAAATAATTCGATCTTTAACGACGGTTCCTACCAACCCAAAAAGTGATGATCAGGCCCATTCAGCCAAGGCTTTTCAAAGCTATTTTGCAGACAAGATCTCGCTACTATGCCGGGACCTCCCCGCCACAACTGATACAGTGAGAAAACTTGAGACTCCGTGGCCACTTGCCCACCCTCAGCCGGTTCATCCCACTGGACGCAGAGACTGTCGATAGGTTCATAGCTGCAGCTAGACCGACCACTTGCTCCCTCAATCCGTGTCCCTCTTGGTTGGTTAAATCCTGCTTGAAGGGATTACGTGACCCTCTGTTGAAGATAATAAACAGCTCCCTTGAGAAAGGAGTATTTCCAGAGGGTTTAAAAGAGGCGATGGTCTCTCCCCTGCTGAAGAAACCAGATTTAGATCATTTGGTTCCCTCCAGCTATCGCCCAGTTTCGAACCTCTCGTTCCTGGGCAAGGTGATTGAGAGGGCAGTAGCAGAGCAGTTGCAACAGTTCCTAGATGACACAGCCGGATTAGGTCCCTTCCAGTCCGGCTTTCGTGTGGGGCATGGGACAGAGACTGTGCTGGTCTCCATCATGGATCATCTTCGATGCCAGCTCGATCAGGGCGGATCGGGTTGCTCGTGTTATTGGACCTCACTGCAGCATTTGGCACAGTCGATTATAATCTTTTGACCCACCACCTTGCCGTTGTTGGAGTCAGGGGGACAGCTTTAACTTGGCTGGCCTCCTTTCTTCACAACCGTGGACAGCGAGTAGAGATGGGAGGCCTGGTCTCTGAAAGGTCCCCTCTACTTTGTGGGGTTCCTCAAGGGGGAATTCTCTCCCCTCTGTTGTTTAACATCTATATGCGACCACTTTCTCAGCTGGTTCGAGGTTTCGGGCTCGAGTGCTACCAGTACGCTGATGACTCTCAGCTTATGTTGAAGATGGAAGGCCGACTGGACTCTGTACCTGATAACTTTTATCAATGCCTCGAGGCCGTTACTGGATGGCTGCGTGCCAGCAGGTTGAGGGTGAATCCAGCAAAGACGGCGATCCTATGGCTGGGTCGACCGGGCAATGGGGATATCCAGTTGCCTACCCTGGATGGTGAGGCGCTATGCCCGTCATCATTGGTAAAGAGTCTGGGAGTCCTTTTGGACCCTCTGCTGACGATGGAAGCCCAGGTCTCCGCCATTAGTAGAACCGCCTTCTTTCACCTGCGGCAGGCTAGATGGCTGGCCTCCATCTGTCAAGGGACGACCTAGCTACGGTGATCCAAGCCACGGTCATCTCAAGGCTGGACTACTGTAATGCCCTCTACATTGGCCTTCCTTTGTCGGTGATCCGGAAGCTCAAGTTGGTACAAATTGCAGCTGCTCGACTTCTTGCGGGAGTCCCGATGAGATGTCATACAACACCAATCATACTGCAGCTGCACTGGTTACCAATTGAGCACCGGATCACTTTCAAAGTGATGGTGCTTACCTTTAAGGCCTTACATGGTCTAGGGCCAATGTACTTGAGGGACCGCCTCGCCCCCTACCAACCCCAGAGATCCCTCCATTCTGAGGACCAAGATCTGTTGGAAGTTCCCAGTTTTAAGACCTTGCGTCTAACAGCAACTAGACGTAGAGCTTTTACAGAAGTGGCGCCATCACTCTGGAAAACTCTGCCACCTGAAGTTCATGCCTTGCAGGACTTATCAGTCTTCCGCAGGGCATGTAAGACACACCTGTTTCAGCAGGCTTTTGATCTCCATTATTGCTGTTTTTAAATTGCTTAGATTTTAACTTGTTCTTATAAGCCATTCCGAGCCCTGGGGAGAGTGTTTTTAAGATGTTTTAAAATATGTTTTAAAGATGTTTTTAAATTGTTAGATTTTAGCCTGTTCTTGTAAGCCGCCCCGAGCCCTAGGGGAATGGCGGCATATAAGTTTGAATAATAAATAAATAAATAAATAAATAAAATAAAGTATGGGACTACTTACAGGCATTACAGTGAAATGCTGATTGTATGATAATGTATAATTTAAAATTTCAAAACTTTCTGATTTTGCCCATACCTGTCAGTGAAACTCTCAGCTGTCACTATTTCACTTTAGAGAAACTCTTTAAGAGAAGGGAGTTTCAGAAGAATGGGTTCAACAGGTTTTATATAAGAGCAGCCACTATAGTTTAGGGCTTGCAATTTTTATGACAACATTTCCTGCTTTGTTGGACTAAAATCATGGACTATACAACAGCACAAGGGTGAATAATGGGTGTTCAGCATACAACAGCAGAAACAAAACACTTTAACATCAAGCATTTTCCAGGCAAATGCCCAGTTGTAGCCTCCTGTATTTTAACAGGCAATTTTAAGATAGCCGTTATTGCAAAACAGAATGAGCTTACAAAACAAAACCAACTGGTGACCACTATGATAAATTGCTTCAATAGCTGATCACCAAAATTCTGAGATTGAGCAGCCCTGGAAAAAAACATTCACTGTGATGAACTAAAACCTTAGTCAAAAACCAACATGTCAGCTAGTCATTTTCACTGATCTTAATTCTTGTTGTGGGGCTTTCTCCAAGAGCTTCTTCTTATCTTGATTCTAAATTTCCCCTGCAAACCTTCTGGCAACTTTTTTTTCTGGGCAGTTTGAGGATGGACAAACTAAACTATTCACACCAGCACACTAACTATATGGCTTCACTGTCTGAAGGATAAAACAACATAAATGTTAAGAGTTCATGCATTAATTATACAACGGATAACTCTTTTGGGCCACAAAAATCAAGAACAATAAAATTAAATACCTCTCCTGTCTTTAGCTGGATGTTTCAGCAAATTACAGCCAATTGCTTTTTGGTCTATCAGGATACCCTACTCAAGACTAAAATCAGTACATTGTCTTTATCTTTGATTAGAAATTAAGCTTAACTCCCCTTTATCATTTCTTTTTGTATCATCTATGTGCTTCCAGAGTCAAATCAAGATGGACTGAATATTTAATACACGGTTCTAATTAGCTACAAACTGTTACCTGATTTCTATCTGTAACTGAATGAGAAAAAGCCTCTGGAGGGCCAATGTTAACCTTCATCCACTCTGGCTATATTACAGGCACTAATTAGACTCTTTAAATGGCAAAGAAATAGAATTTTCATAACTAGCTTATTAAAAGTCTAAGACACCCTTGGGACAGGGCAAATTGCTTCTACCATGATCCGCTTATCCTTGTACGACACCATACAGAAGACTCATGTTGTCTGACTTACACAGCTCATATTTCTCTCAAATTAATGAGCAGTCAAATTATTCCAGCTGGCCCCCATGGCATGGGGAAAATTGAAAATCCATGGCTACCAGGTGACGTGCATAGCCCAGCTGCTAAATAAAAAATTGCTTAAGGGGATACAGCTGTTGAGGTGCCTGTTTACATTAAACTAACCAAGTCCATGAATACAGAACAAATACCAAAAGACAGCAAAAAAAAAAAAAAAAAAACCTCTGTGCAATGCTAAGGCTAAGCGTTTCATTAGATAGGTCACTGAAGGCTGCAACTTCATTTTCAGTCTGAATGGACTGAATTTTCAGAAGAATTTGTTGAAGAAAAAATCTATGATCTCTCCCATGCCTAATTCTTCCTGGAAACACTTGGATCATTTTACATCAATGAGAAACTTGGTGAAATCATAGCTAATGTCTCAGTTCATCACAAGAAGAAACAGTGTACAAAAATGCATATTTATAATTTACAATAATCATAATTTACAATAAAAAACAAATCAGTAAATGAACAAACTTTAAATAAGATTTAATGTAAAAGTGAAGAAAACCCATCAATCATCATGGACAATATAAAAAAAACAGACCTAGTGAAACCCAATGGGCATTGGTTATTCAGTGGTCACCTCCTTTTGTGGCTCTCCACATTCTCCCTGGGTTGCACTACAGCTGCTACTTTCTATATGTGTTATGAGAACAGGAGAAGATTCTCCACCAAACTTATGACTAGTATAACATATGCAGGACAGACCTACTTAGTTACATTGCTTTATTTGACTGCTTTGTTCCAGCAGAACAACACAATGCAAAACACAACATGAACACCCAGAGTCTGTGGGAATTAGGTTACAGTAGTGCTATGGTTGCAGAACCCCTGCTGCATCTAGGACAAAGTTGATATAATAGAAGATGAGAGATTTAAAAATAATATTTATTATTGAAAACAATCACAAAGGAATCACACCAGCCTTCCCCCAACATGTAAATCAAGTCCATGTTGCAGTTCACAGAAAATACATACAGCTCAACACAATAAGGTGAATATCAGGCCAACACCCATCTCATACCATTTCATATCAACACCAACAGGAACATAACAATGCTGCAATGTCATGACAGATCAAAACATCAAAACATGAGAAATTATACATCATAAAACAACCCTCTGGGAATGGGGGAATTTTTCTCTCTTTCCAACCATTCTATAATCCTAATACTGAGTCACAGATACTTAATCTAGAGAATGTCTTATTTATATATTGCAGATCTTTTGTCTGAATGTAGGTGACAATCCTATACTGAAGAAAGAGAGTGCCCCTTCCCAAACACAGGACTAAGAAATAGACCAGTAGTTTGACCATTCCATCAGTCCCAGCCAGGCATTTAGGAATATCCCCTCCCAATGGTGAAGCAGAGACCAAACTGCCACTCTCCTCATTACAATTTATAAATTACATTTTTAAAATGCCTACATTAGAATAACATCCATGAAAGCACTTGCAGTACCCAGTCATAACCCTTATTAAACAGATACAGAAAGGCAAGTGCAAAGCCTCAATACATGTGATTCAGGCATATTATTTTTTAAAACAAAATTGCCATCAAGTATGCTATTGGTGTCTTAACTTTTAATTTTAGGTCTATTTTTGTCAGAATTTTATTCTTGCTAAATGTCATTTCTTGTAGACAAATGAAATACACATTTAATAACTAAACAAATATATTTCTACAACTGGCCTGGAATATCACAGATCATAGCTATAGATCTGACAGTGGCAGAATAGTAGTGTAGTAAATTTGCTCTAGATTTCAGTCTCAACTTTTGAGTAGTTTAATCAAGGTTTGTAAAAGTTATCCCTAGGTTCATTGCATAGGGCAATTTCTTTACAGCTGAGACTTAAACTTACTATAGACTCAGTATCCTGATAACAATGAAGCCACCAATCAACTCTTAGCAATGAAGATAACAATGAAGCCACCAATCAACTCTTAGCTTCTTAGCAGGGGGTTGGACTAGATGGCCCATGTGGTCTCTTCCAACTCTACTATTCTATGATTCTTGTGGAATTGGCTCTGGATGTGTTTTCATCCCAAGAGTGTTCCCTATTTAGAACATGACTAAGACATTCTGCAGGTCTTCACAACAATATAATGGTGGTATTTTATGCTCATATGTAAAAAAAGCGAACAACAGACATGCTGCCCACAATAACCATGTACAATCTCAGTGGGCAAATGTTAAATTCAATCTTTTTTTAAAAAAAAATCCAACAACACAAACAACCATAATATGAAAAATAGCTGTCACATTTGTTTTTCACCTGTTATACTATATAGAACAAAGTGGAAGCTCATTAGATTAAAATATAGGAAACAATTCAGTTGAAGTTTTATGTTTTTCATATTTTATTTTCATTTTATAATTAGGTATGTTATGGCTTCAGTTTTGTTACCTGTAACCACAGTAAAACCATCAAAATGTGTATATACCACATCTTTGCAGATTGGATTATTTGTGGATTGATGTATTTTCTCTCAGAAGCTTTAGGTTCTCCAGTGTTGAACTGGAGTACCTAGAGATTTCTAGAGAGGTGTTGTCTTCAATAAAAAAGGGAGGGGGCTAAATAAGTTATGGATTGTCTACTTTCACATGGGTCCTGCACCATTAACCCCAGCAAATGTGGAGAGCTGATGTAAATACAGTAGAGTCTCGCTTATCCAAGCTCCGCTTATCCAAGGTTCTGCATTATCCAACACAGTTTGCCTTTTAGTAGTCAATTTTTTTGTAGTCAATTTTTCAATAAATTGCAAAATTTTGGTGCTAAATTCATAAATACAGTAATTATTACATAACGTTATCATGTACTGAACTGCTTTTTCTATCCATTTGTTGTAAAGCATGATGTTTTGGTGCTTAATTTGTAAAATCATAACATAATTTGATGTTTAATAGGCTTTTCCTTAATCCCTCCTTATTATCCAACATTTTTGCTTATCCAATGTTCTGCTGGCCCGTGAGACTCTACTGTACAGGTTTTTTTGATTTGCACTTGTTCTCATGCATCATGTTTCTTTTTGGCACCTGAAATCCTTATTAATATCATTAAAATGATAAGGGGAGACAATGAGTCCTTTATCCAAAATACTTGTTGCACAGATATAAACATAGAATTCATTTGGTGCACATTGTTCTTTAAACTGAAACTTGCCAGATTTTTAAACTGTTGACAATGAACCATATTCCATGTTCTGTGTTTAATTATGAAAAAATGCTCTGTTTGCTATCCTTTTAATTAAAATTTTGTACTGTTCAAACCATTAAAAATAGGAATCTCACTTAATCTGTTATGCACTGGAGGAGACAGATGAATATTTTTAAAACTTTTTTGCCCCTGGAAACATAGCCCAAACAAAAGAATTCCATCCCTATTTGTAATAAGAAAAGAAAAATGAGAAACAGAAAAAACAAAATGAGGACACAAGGGTTTCAAGCATTTGATAACAATTAAGGGAATTTTCATATTCAACAGCTGCAATCTGATCCAAGCTGATTCATGTGGGAGGCCGTAGGTTCAGTGCATGGCATTTCCAGTTAAATAATCTAAAGAGCTTGGGAAACTAGAACAGACCTTAGGAAAATGACATTTAGGGTGATGCCCAGTTACTGTAGATCAGTAATGCAATGCAATTCAGTGTATACAATTTTGTATACCTTTTGGTCCCCAAAATACAAAATTCACTATAACACTTAAGCACACATGGATCCAGCATCACAAAAACAAGGCTAAGGAAACCTTGGGTCTGAATGATTTCCCTTCCTTCTCTGGTGTGGCCACAATGAGTTTAAAAGGATTTTATATATATATAATTAAAATTTGGATGAAATTTAAAATTTGGACAAAAAGCCTGAGCGGATTCACACTCTCCCACTGACATGGGAGTCACCATCTATCATTGCCAAATTCTTGTGCCATTTACTTCCATAATGTATGTTAAAGTTGAGTGTTGTATTAGCTTGGCCTCAACAGCATCAGACACAAGCTTAAGCATCCAAATAAGCTATGTCAGAATACAAGTCAGTTGGGAAAGTGAAGTGTGAATCAAAGAAGTCACACATTTTGTTTCAGGAGCTATGTTTTAGAAGATAACCAATTATTTTGAAATGTTTTTTACCCACTATATCATTGTACACATTTTCCTTGTGGCCAAGGTTTGGAGAAAAATCATTGAGACTGTTCAAAGAACATTCTTTCTGACTTTATTGCTTGCATGACTACCTTAGTTACAAAGTTTAAAATAATGGCAATGAATCTGAGCTCTAGGGCATTTTAATAGGTTGCACTCCTGATGTATCAAGAATTTTATCACAAATGACTCGGACTTATTTCTACCTTCAGGGCACAGACAAAGATAAAACTGAGGAACAGACAGGGGTTGTGGCTAAAACAACAATCAAATAAATTGTATGCCAAACATTTTATAAAAACTATTGTTCTTTTCCTCCAGCCACAATGTATAATTTCAGTAATAAAATATGATCAAACAATTAAACTAATACAATAGATCACTGAAATATGATTAATGGCAGGATATGTATAAGAAAGAAAATTTAAGATACAGAATAATTTTATATTGTTAGCACTAATACTGAAAGTGATCTTATATCACCTTAGAGCAGGCATGGGTAAACTTGGGCATGGGCCCAAGTTTACCCATGCCTGCATAGGAGACTAAGGGCCCATCTAGATAGGCCCATAGCTCAGGTAAAAACAAATTAATTTGAATTAAACCAAGTTATTCTGAATTAATTTTATACCCCATTAGATCCGGGCCTTCCTGAAAGACCAGGGTCTAATGGGGTATTAGGCCTGTGGGGACTCACTTCCGGGTAGTCCTGGGACAACCCAGAGGTAAGTCCCCATTGTCACCCCAAACCTTCTTGGAACCCCCCAAGCCCCAAGTTTACCCCTTAAAATAAATAAATAAAAATGGATGAAGGAGACATGAAATTGGAGCAAAGAACATCAAGATATGCAGATGAGAAAGTACTACTAGCAAGAAATAGTAAATTATTACTGAAGAAAGTCAAGGGAAAAATGCAAAGGCAGGTTCACAGTTGGAATCATAGAATTTCATAGAATCATAGAATAGTAGAGTTGGAAGAGACCTCATGGGCCATCCAGTCCAACCCCCTGCCAAGAAGCAGGAAATCGCATTCAAAGCACCCTCGACAGATGGCCATCCAACCTCTGTTTAAAAGCTTCCAAAGAAGGAGCCTCCACCACAGTCAGGTGGAGAGAGTTCCACTGCCGAACAGCCCTCACAGTGAGGAAGTTCTTCCTGATGTTCAGGTGGAATCTCATTTCCTGTAGTTTGAAGCCATTGTTCCGTGTCCTAGTCTGTGGGGCAGCAGAAAACAAGCTTGCTCCCTCCTCCCTATGACTTCCCCTCACATATTTGTACATGGCTATCATGTCTCCTCTTAGCCTTCTCTTCTGCAGGATTAACATGCCCAGTTCTTTAAGCCTCTCCTCATAGGGCTTGTTCTCCAGACCTTTAATCATTTTAGTTGCCCTCCTCTGGACACATTCCAGCTTGTCAACATCTCCCTTCAACTGCGGTGCCCAAAATTGGACACAGTATTCCAGGTGTGGTCTGACCAAGGTAGAATAGAGGGGGAGCATGACTTCCCTGGATCTAGACGCTATTCCCCTATTGATGCAGGCCAGAATCCCATTGGCTTTCTTAGCAGCCACATCACATTGTAGGCTCATGTTTAACTTGTTGTCCACAAGGACTCCAAGATCTTTTTCACATGCACTGCTGTCTAGCCAGGCGTCCCCCATTCTGTATCTTTGCATTCCATTTTTTCTGCCGAAATGAAGTATCTTGCATTTGTCCCTGTTGAACTTCATTTTGTTAGTTTCGGCCCATCTCTCTAGTCTGTCAAGATCGTTTTGAATTCTGCTCCTGTCTTCTGGAGTGTTGGCTATCCCTCCCAGTTTGGTGTCATCTGCAAACTTGATGATCGTGCCTTCTAACCCTTCGTCTAAGTCGTTAATAAAGATGTTGAACAGAACCGGGCCCAGGACGGAACCCTGCGGCACTCCACTCGTGACTTCTTTCCAAGATGAAGACGACACATTGGTGAGCACCCTTTGGGTTTGTTTGCTTAGCCAATTACAGATCCACCTAACCGTAGTTTTGTCTAGCTCACATTTTACTAGTTTGTTTGCCAGAAGGTCATGAGGGACTTTGTCAAAGGCCTTACTGAAATCTAGGTACACTACATCCACGGCAATCCCTGTATCGACCCAACTCGTAACTCTATCGAAGAGACCTCAAGGGCTAGTACTTCCCTGGGCCATGCAAGAATACACTCCCGATAAACAGTCATCATTCATTCAATTTTGGTGCCATCTGCAAATTGAATACGCATGTCCTCTATTCCTTCCCTGGACTCTGTGGCTTTTCTCTAATCACTTTTCTCCAGGATGGAGAGGCAATTGAGTTCAGTCGGTCAACCAGTTACCAATCCACCTAACAGTACATTGTCTAGCCCAGTGTTTCTTAATTTTTTTTCATATATGACCCCTTTCCACCCAAGAAATTTGTTTGTGACCTCAGGTATATAGGTATATAAAATACAGTAGAGTCTCACTTATCCAAGCTAAACGGGCCGGCAGAAGCTTGCATAAGCGAATATCTTGGATAATAAGGAAGGATTTAGGAAAAGCCTATTAAACATCAAATTAGGTCATGATTTTACAAATTAAGCACCAAAACATCATGTTATACAACAAATTTGACAGAAAAAGTAGTTCAATATGCAGTAATGTTATGTTGTAATTACTGTATTTACGAATTTATCACCAAAATATCATGATATATTGAAATAATTGACTACAAAAATGGCTTGGATAATCCAGAAGCTTGGATAAGTGAGGCTTGGATAAGTGAGACTCTACTGTACTAGGGTTTGCAAAGCTTTGGAGTTCTGTTTCATAATTCTGAGATTCATATGATGACTTGCAAGATCCTAGTTACCTGTCTGCTTCCTCTGACAGGACTAGAATTCCCCTTTACCATTATACTTATTGCTTATAAATAGCATTGATATGAAAGTGATTTAAATTAATCATATGTGCTTAAATTGAAAAAAATTCATAAAAATCAGTGGATGACTGAAACATTCTGAAATGTGGCAGGCTTGCTGTTCTTCTAATGTTGTCTCACTGTGCCACAATTTGAGGGGATAACTCTCATAGTTTTTAAAATAATTTTTAATTGAAAAACTCTTTTTAAAAATTCCTAAAAATCAGTAGATGAACGAATTTTTCTGATGCCCTGCTATGCTGTCCCATTGTGCAGAAATTCAAGGGAATATCTCTTGTATTTTTTAAAAAAAATATTTCTAAAAACATGTTTAAATTCCTAAAAATCAATGCATGTTTCAAATTATAAATGTTGCCAACAAGTGTACCATGTTTCATCCAGATAGCTGTAAAAATGATGAAGAAACGAATCTCAAAATTCCCCCATTGCCACTCATGGAACAAATTTTAATGAGGCAATTACACAGCCTTGGAAATTTGGATTATGAATTGGAACAGGACCCCTCCAAATCTTTATGAAATGAAGCGGGGGGCATCTGAATCTTTGAAACAAATTACTAATAGGATTTCAGCCATTTCCCACACCTCTATAAAATAGGTATAAAAAACAAACATGTACTGATAATACATCAACATTTGCAGGGCTTGTTTTTCCTTTTTGTGAAATACAGCTGAAGCACTTTCTGCAGAGTCCACTGTAAACACTGCATGTTGTTGCTAACAAATTTGTGTAAATGTCTAAAACACCACTTGTCTGGTGTTCAGAAACAAAATCTGTTGACAATCTGTTTTCTGGATCTCAACATTGAGCTATGGGGACACCATTGGGGGTTGGGCTTCACAATCTAAGAGGCTGTTGTCTAACCCACATTTTACTAGCTTGTGTGCAAGAATATCATGGGACCTTACGAAAGGTCCTACAATGACACAATAATAAATGAAATGAGTGCAACAAGCAAATGAGAAATTATAGAAGAATCCAAATATGACTACAAACTAAAACATTTATGATTAGTATTTCTTCAAGGGTACAACTATTCAGGAAACTTGGTTGTCCTGATCATGTCAAGAATGCTCTGTCCCTCAGCCAAGCCTAGGATTGAGGCTTTCACTTGAATAAGCTTCATTCTGGACAAAGTGGCTTTGAGGTCCCAGGTTAAACTGGATCAGCCCTGTGTGGCATTCAGCTGTTGGGGCCAAGTGATGAGTCACTTTGTCCTTATTTGGGAGGGCCAGCCATAATTAGTTTTGTCATCCCACTTTTCAGATGCTTTTAAAATGTCCCAATTTCTTTATCTTCTTCTCTCGTTTCTCTTTTGTTCCTCAATTTACTTCAGTTGCTGCAAAGTGAGCTCAAAGTGTAAAAGCACTTTGCCCTAATCAACACAGAAGCCTTTACAGTAGGCTTAAGCAAAATCAAACTGCTCCAGCTCCTTTTCTTCCCCATTCATAAATGTTGTCATCTTGACTGCACTTCATTCTTTTTGGATCACACAAGTGACTTGGTTTCCACCCACAAAATGGTGGAGACTTTCTGCCTTTCCCTTTGTTCCTCATCATACTCAAGTCTCAGACTATGATAGTGGTGTTTGCCATAAGACAAAAAGAGAGGGGCTCTCCATGAAAAAAGACCAGAAAGGAGTAAACATAGTGAAGGAGAAACATGTCCTTTGTCTCCGAGAAGCATGAAGACCTGTCCATTTGAAGTGAAAAAGAAAAAAAAAACACTTGCACATGTCCCAGACTGATAATTCCTGTGTGAGAAAATGAAAGAGATGCCCCTTGAATCCCATCACAGGAGAAAAGTGGGATATAAAATAAATAAATAAACAAGTAAATGAGAGAGCATCCTTTTACTGTGCTATTTGAACAATGGCATTTAGCATTCTGTTTTTCTCAGCACTGTAAACAAAGACAAATTTCCACCAAAACCTTACAATCTGTGACAATAATGTGTAAAGGGGAATAGAGAAGAAAGGAAAGGAAGGTGTTATTCCCCATGCAGCTGAGTTCTTTAATAACTGAATCACTGAGAACACATGGAACTGAAATAAATTGTGGCTAAGTTACATGTTCTATATGTATAGATCCAGTAAAAATAGCAGTTGAGATACTTTCTGTTGCCAATGAGTATACTGTGCAACTCAGAAGAATATTGCAAAGAAACAAATCACCAGTGAGTTGCATGGGTGACTACGTACCTCCTGCCACAAAGGGACAGTCAAAAGGCACACTGGCAAGGGAGCAGTCAGCACAGCCTTAAATAGGCTGTCAACGGATCATAGTGGCAGCTGGCCCCAGCCAATCAGAAGGTGGGGTGGGACCCACCGGTGATTGGCCCACCTGCTGCACCATTGGAAATTTGCCTAGTGCAAGGGGCTCCTGGGAAAAAGGAGCCACTCAGGCACAATGGCAGGTAGGAGGACACCTACTACCGCAACATCCCTGTCCCATAAGTTGGGCAGGGCATTTATCTGTATACATTTAAAAAATACACAAGACTGAATTGGAATTGAAAATTTTAAAAAGTGTACAGTGAGAAGAAAGTTATATCCCATGTTTAACACCAAAATGGAGAAATAAAAGTTTTGAATGATGATCCTGACCAAACTCTTGATGATTTAGAAGAACAAATCCATCTGGATGTTATGAACTAAAAATAGCTGAAGATTCTTTAAAAATGCTAATGCTTTATTTGCACAGAAAAAAATCAGTGGATAGATAAACTTACAGTTTTGCCTGACATTTTGGTGTTCACGTTATGGAAAAAAATATTGGTCTACTAGGGTTTATTAATCTCTTGCCTGTACAAATAATGGTCTTCACTTTTTTTACATACTTCGAGCATATTTTTTGTGGGGAGAAGTATAGCACTGCTAAAACTCTATCTTTCATGCTCCTTTACTCATTCAACACATGCTTATTATAAATATTCAGAATTCAATTTTGGCAGCTCTCCGGTGTGTTCCAGTCAAAGAGATTTTGTTCAGTTTCATCCATCAGATGACACAGAGTTTCTATGGTTGTTATTTTTCTACCATGTAAGTATAACATCCTCAAAATCTCTTGATAATGCAAACCATTAATTTATCCATCTCATAATTGAGATGCTCCTAAATGCAAAGGAGAGAGAGAGAGAGAGAGAGAGAGAGAGAGAGGGCGGCAGAAGTCCCTCTGTATCTCTTTAGATATACCGTTAAATTTATAACAGGTTAGACCTAGACCCTCCAGATATTTCTCATTCAAGTAAGTTGCAAATCAGTGGAATGGAATGGAGTTATGCAGACATGACTCTTGAAAATAGATATATGGGGGATTTATTTATCCCTCATTTATCAGAGCCAAGAAATGCAAAGCTTCAGGGGGCCTACTAGACAGTTCCATGACTTTTGGCTCTTTAACAAGGAAAGAGGGAAATATAATAATTCCCTTTTCCAACTATGACCTCAGTCTTTTTAAAAAATAAATAAAGGAAATTGTATGAGATTTTTGTATTTGACTCTAAATGGAAGGATCAATCCCCTTCACATACTCTGGGCCAATAGAAAGTGTGGTTTAAAAATGCAAATGATTATGAACAAAGGGTAAACTCAATTTATTGATTACTTTAAAACTTCAAAGTATAGCTATACTTTTTGGGAGGACCGTCAAATGTTACAAAAGTGTAAAAGTGGGTGATATGCACTTTGTAACTGCATTTTCTTTCTGATGTTGCAGATAAATTCACAGATGAAAATAAGAAAAATGGCCAGAGTATTTCATTAGAATCAGTGAGAGTTCTGAGGTGTGTCCTTTATCAGAAAAGGTACTTGATGATACCAACACCTAATACTGCCCTTGACTGTAATATACAGTTAAAGGAACAAAGTTCTCTTTTTAAATAATCCTAGCTAAAATAAGGTAGTTGGACATTTTAAACTTGTTTTTTATGAATCTCATAATCAGAGGCTGAGAAAATATAAGGCTACAATTAGAGTTACATTTAGCTGGGAGATAAGCCCCACTGAATTCAATGGGGTTTATTTATTCTTAAGCATTTATGATTTATTTAATGAATTATATCCAACTCCCCCGCACACACCAAATTAGATCCAAGGTAGCTTACAATAATGTTAAAAGATGCTGCTAAAACATTAATTTACAAAATAGTAAAAACGAATAAAATATCATTGTTATTAAAAACATACTTAAAATATAGTTTCTATAAAAGATGAAAAACAGCACACCACTTACAAAATGTACTGCTGCTCTATAATTAAAATCCACAATTCAAATGCCTGCCTAAATGAAAATGCCTTCACAGGTCAATAGAACAAGAAAAGAGAGATGGAAACTGGACTGTGGAAAGTGTTGGGGATTGTGGATTATAGGTAGAAGCTCTTATGTGTGTCCATAAACCCAGTGTCACCCTGCAGAAAGATGCACCACTCGCCACTTGGGAGGCGCCTAGTGCGCATTGCTAGGCAGCATTGCGCATGGGGCGCTTCCCTAAACTGGCTTGCTGGAAGGGATATAGGGCCTCCCTATTATCCGTCAGTTCTGGTTATTCGACATTCAGCCCGCCTGTTTATGTCGAATAACCGGAACTCTACTGTATATTTAAACATACATAAGATATAGGAAAGAAAGAAGAGTGTTCTCAGATGGCATCAACTCATATAAATTATTATTATTATTATTATTATTATTATTATTATTATTATTATTATTATTACCACCATCATTATTAACTTTATTTCTATCCAGTCATTCACCCATAGAGACTCAAGGAAGCAAACAAATAATAACAAGTATGGTATCACAAGACACAAAGTTCACCTGCTATAAACTAAGAATTGCTTGATTATCATGGTATTACACAGGACTGTAACTGAAAACTCCAATAAGAAGTCTTAAATTCTCTATATCAGGAGAATGTTAGGATAAACATAAAGTAAATAATATATAAGAAGAAGTATCTATAGTCATGGCTTTTGTTTTCATTTTAATGGACTTGTGGCTTGGTTTCAATAAAATAAAATAAATGAGATCAAGACCTGTTAGTCCTATAATTTGAACTGCCTCAGAGCATGACGTTGTGCTGCCTACCAACTAAGTAGCTGTGGTTATGGGCTATTGTCAAGATATATTGGAATGGCACTGTCATTCCTTATAGATGGTTCTAATCTGCAAAGCCAGTTGAAAAACACATTTGAACTTATTATATAACTACCATATACACCAAGCATGGGCAATTTTTGGCCCTCCAAGTGTTTTGGACTTCAAATCCCACAATTCCTAACAGTCATTAGGTTGTTAGGAATTGTGAGAGTTGAAATACAAACACCTGGAGGGCCAATGTTTGCCCATGCCTGAAATACTCCCATGTAAATGTTGACCTGATGTATAAGTGAGAGCACTTTGGAGACCAAAATTATGGATTTTGATATGACCCATGGATAAGTTGAGGGTCATTCCATTGAGAAGGGGAAATTAAAGCATTACTACAGGGAATCGCCATCCCTGACCGCCATCACACCATTTTCCATCCAGGCATTCAAAAGAGCCAGAAGTGGCACTGTTGTGGAAATAGTAGAGGGGGTTGGTGCTTCTTTTAGGTTCTCTAAGCTCTTGCCTTTTGCCTACTCAGAGAGGGAGATGATCCCCTTTTTGATAAGAGTTAAGGCACAGTACTTGCATTGACCAATAGATAAGTTGACCCAGGGATAAGTCGACTCATTTGACTAAAATTTTGTACTTCTCCTCCAAACTTCACAGCAAAGGCAACATACCTAAAGGTCTGGATTTTCTATAAAATCTTGGGGTAAATGGTATGTTTTTGAAATGGATTAAACACAAAGAAACACATTGCAAACAAATTGTCATGGAAGTTTTGGAGAGCCAACAAGGGGAGTATGATTTCTTTAGTCTATGCTGTGAAGTCCACAAAGAAGAATAACCTGAGTTCCAGTTATTATCCCGAAAGTGGGAACATAAAGAAACTGGACTGCTACTCAAAACATTTTACAAATCTTGCTCAAATTGTAGCTAGCTGCACTTCAAGGATTATGTGTGACAAGCCGGGCACTGAATCTCACCAATGTGAAAAAAAAATGTCACATATACAGTAAAATATGAAATGAATACAGCAAAACATGTTCTAAATTTGAAAAAAAAAATAACCAATGAATGCTAAAGGAACAAATCTATGGCAGAGGATCACATAATTGACCTTTTAAATGCTTCAACCATGTCTCCTTATATTCACTGTTTCGGTCTCAGAGATAATCATCTATTTGCCAGAGACATAATAGTGGTCACACAACTGCCACTTACTAAATCACTACTTTTCCTGCTACTGCCAAGTAGCAGCTGTTCATTTCAGTTTAATGGAAAGCCCTTTTAGCATCCTTTTCTGTGCCTTAGAAGCTTTTAACCAGGCTGATTGTTGATAGGCATACAGTATTTTATTGAGTTGCTGTTTAGAAAGAATATAGTAGCGAGAGATGAAGTCAACAACTATACATGCACACCACAATTATTTATCTAAACATTTTTCTGATAAGCAGCTGTAGTCCCAAATCCCAGAGGCTAGTCTTTTCTCAGGACAGTTCAACATACAGTTTAGTAGTTCAGTGAATAGAGTGACTGATCAAGGGGCATATTGACAAAGATGTGTGGATATAGTCCTGCAGGCATTGTCTCCTATATGTAATATTCAAAACTGGTGGAAATGATCATCGTATTATTCCAGGAAACTTTACTGGCAATGGTTTGTCAGCTTACTATGAGGAAAAAAGTCAAAGTGAGAAGAGAGAAAAATCTAGCTTTCATAAAACTAAAAGCCAAATTTTAAAAAGAATTCAGATTTCCTTTACAGGGCAATTGTATCTGTGTCTCCTGTCAATAGCACAACTACAGAGGTAGGGTGAGAATTTTCCCTGCCACTTAATGGGAAATAAATTCAAAAGTAGCCACCCAGACATACCACAGAACACATGATATAGTCTAAATACCCAATAATGCATACCACACATGTATAAAAACTCAAACAAGGAGGCAATAATTCAAATGAAGAGGTGAACTGCCTGGAGCTCTATCGTTTTGGCCTCCAGCCATGTAGAAATACAACTCACCGGGGGGGGGGGGGGCTCTAGTGAAAGGACAGGTGGAGAAATGCTCTTTGTACACAAAATAGGTCCTGCCTAAGCAGCATTTTTATTGAGGATAAAATAATAAAGAAAGAGAAAGAAAGAAAGAAAAGAATAGTAGGTGCTATCTTTCTTTTTACAATGAAAGTGGTAGAACAATTCAGTTACAGAATAGTAGAAATAAGAGCAAAAGGAGAAAGCACCAAAAAAGAAACAAAAAACAAAAAAGGGGAATGCAGTTCTTTCTCCTCCTCCTCCTCCTCCTCCTCCTCCTCCTCCTTCTTCTTCTTCTTTATATGAAACTAATTATACCAAAAAGGAGTGGGGGGGAGATGAAAAAGAAAGAGGTGGAGGGAGAAAGGAAAAAACAAGAGGAATGAAACAAACAAGGGAAGTCGTTGACTTCCAATCTCTTCCTCTTGGGATAGATCTCTGTATAATCTTCCTCCTTTACATAGTCCTCTCTTATCCATTTATGTTTAATCAAATGAACAGTGCTTTTTTTCCTTCTCACTAGGGAACTATGGGCATGAGGTCACAAAGAGTCAGAAGCGACTGAATGAATAAACAACAAAGGAAACAAATGCATTTCAAAAAGCAACTTCTAAAGAACACTTTGCACTTCAGTTTTTTATGCAGTTTACCTAGATGTGCTTCTGCATTTTTACACATTTGTCTGCTTGTAATGTATACATTTTAATGCATATTTTATTCTTTGAATTCAAACTTTTGAGTTATTTGAACAGCAACTCCCAGGATACTCTACTTAGGGCACCCACATATGACAAAAATGGAGAGGCATTTGACCTCACATGCATGTAAGCTGTCTGTAGACAAAGACCTCTTTGTTCTATCCCAGGGGTTCTCAAACTTTTTCAGCCATAGAGCCCTTCTTGAAGCTAAAGTTTCTTGTGGAACTCCAAGAAATATTTATATATAATATTAAATATTATATATAATGTATATATCATGCATGGGCCAACTGTTTGATACATTGTATTGGAAATTTGACAGAGGGGCAAGGCTAGTGGCAGATGGATGGAGAGTGTTTGTGTGAACTATTTTTTTTAAAAAATGAACAATTTCACACGTATACAGCACATTTGTAGTGCAAAAAGAAAGCAAGAAAGAACAATACAATATTGAAAATTAAGAATTATTTTAACTAACATAAACTTTACAGTATTTCAGTGGACGACCCCAGGAGTCATCCAGTCCAACCTCCTTTTGCCATGCAGGAAAAGCAAAATCAAAGCACCCCCTGAGTGATGGGAGGGAAATATGGCTTTGGAAGGAAAGAAGGTGATGGGGGAAGAATTTGGGTGGTGAAGGAGGTGAGGAGCCTGTGGGGGTGAGGGAGGTGGGACAAAAGGCTTTGAGTGACAAGGAAGGTGTGGGAAGAAGGCTTTTGGAGGTAAGGGGGCTGAGCGAAAAAGGCTTTTGGTGGCAAGGGAGATTAAGGAGTAGAAGGATTAGGAAAGAGGATAGAAAGCTCAGTATGCCTCACGGCTCCCAATGGCTCCGTGGAGCACAGTTTGAGAACTATTTATTTGTCATATTTGTACCCTGCCCTTCTCACCCTGAAGGGGACTCAGAGCAGCTCACATATAAATCGGCAACAATTTGATGCCTTACAAACATACATCAGCAGGTAACTCTATATATTAAAAACCAACTGCTAAAACATATCAAACATTAACATCAATTTTAAAACCACTGCTGTTCTGTTCAGTACCATTGTTATACAAATGCCCATGAGTATGCTTGTTTGACAAGAACAAATCCTGACATGCAGTTTTTAAAAAAACTACCACTGCAGCCATAGATTTCTACAGTAGCCTCCAAAGGAAAACATTGTAACTACACTTCACAGATGTCTCGCATTTGGCTTCTGCTCCACTATCCATTTCATTGGAACCAAGTATAGGACACCTGAGAGCATTTTCATGGGTCAGGGCTGTGGTACAGAAGGGTGCAACAGAGACATATTAGCTTCTATTGAGAAACTAATACCTCTGTGTCCCATTCTTTTGTACCACAGTCCTGTGCCATAACCTGATAGAAAGTGCATGTTATAGTGTTTGTTTTAGCTAATCCAACTTACAGACCCACCACTAAGAGTTTATTACCCTTAGAAGACAATCATACTTGGCAATGAGTGATCGCCTATAGACAGGGCTAGCGTTTGCACATCTTTTAGATTTATAACAAGATTGTTTTTTATTGTTCAGACTTTTGGAGGCCTGGTAACATTTTTAGCTGTCATTTTTAATCTTATTAGAATGTTACTGCATTACTATATAATATAATTTTAAAATGCATTCCTATATTAGTTGGGAGCATTTCTCAAAATCTGTCTCTCTTCATAAAAGAATGCAAATATACCAAACATGTGCAAAGCAGAAACATAGTAAACAGCATCAACAAGCCAAGCCAAGCATATGACCTTAAACACAAGAGTAAAATGATTCTGTGTCAAAGAAATAACATGAATTGCAGAATCCTTTCTCAGTGAGCTGAATCCCGATTGCCTTATGAAAAAGCTGATATAGTTTCTTTAGAAACAACAGGAAGGCCTCCACTTCAAGACAATCACTGCCCCTCTGGTTCAGGTTACCACTCTGGCCCATCCAGCTGAAACTTATTGTATCACAATTCCCTAAGAGGGTGCTGCTTCCTATTATTAGTTGGAATATACCCTGATGGCTTTCTTTAGTGGTGTCAGCATCAATCCATAGGACAAGAATCTTCCCAAAAGGGGGGGGGGAGAAGAATCCAGTATGGGTTTAAGTAATCCTTGCTTTAAATGCTTGGGACCACAGCACTTCACATTTTTTTCAGATTTTGGAATACATGTATTTACACATATGTACACAATGGGATATTTTGGAGATGGCATCCAAGTCATAGAATCATAGAATCATAGAATCGTAGAGTTGGAAGAGACCTCGCAGGCATTCCAGTCCAACCCCTGCAAGAAGCAGGAAAATCTCATTCAAAGCACCCCCGACAGATGGCCATCCAGCCTCTGCTTAAAAGCCTCCAAAGAAGGAGCCTCCAACACTGTCCGGGGGGAGAGAGTTCCACTGCCGAACAGCTCTCACAGTGAGGAAGTTCTTCCTGATGTTCAGGTGGAATCTCCTTTACTGTAGTTTGAAGCCGTTGTTCCACGTCCTAGTCTGCAGGGCAGCAGCAAACAAGCTTGCTCTCTCCTCCCTATGACTTCCCCTCACATATTTGTACATGGCTATCATGTCTCCTCTCAGCCTTCTCTTCTGCACGCTAAACATACCCAGTTCTTTAAGCCGCTCCTCGTAGGGCTTCTTCTCCAGACCCTTGATCATTTTAGTCGCCCTCCTCTGGACACTTTCCAGCTTGTCAACATCTCCCTTCAACTGCGGTGCCCAGAATTTGACACAGTATTCCAGGTGTGGCCTGACCAAGACAGAATAGAGGTTTAGCATGACTTCCCTGGATCTAGACGCGATACCCCTATTTATGCAAGCCAAAATCTCATTGGCTTTTTTTTGCTGCCACATCACATTGTAGGCTCATGTTTAACTTGTTGTCCACGAGGACTCCAAGGTCTTTTTCACACATACTGCTGTCGAGCCAGTCATCGTCCCCCATTCTGTATCTTTGCATTTCATTTTTTCTGCCTAAGTGAAGTATCTTGCATTTGTCCCTGTTGAACTTCATTTTGTTAGTTTCGGCCCATCTCTCTAATCTGTCAAGATCGTTTTGAATTCTACTCCTGTCTTCTGGAGTGTTGGCTATCCCCCCCCCAGTTTGATGTCGTCTGCAAACTTGATGATCATGCCTTCTAACCCTCTGTCTAAGTCGTTAATAAAGATGTTGAACAGAACCAGGCCTAGGACGGAACCCTGCGGCACTCCCCTCGTGATTTCTTTCCAGGATGAAGAAGACACATTGGTGAGCACCCTTCGTTCGCTTAACCAATTACAGATCCACCTAATCGTAGTTTTGTCTAGCTCACATTTGACTAGCTTGTTTGTCAGAAGGTCATGGGGGACCTTGTTGAAGGCCTTACTGAAATCCAGATACGCTACATCCATGGCATTCCTCGCATCTACCCAGCTTGTAACTCTATCAAAAAAAGAGATCAGATTAGTCATGATTTGTTTTTGGTAAATCCATGTTGACTATTAGCAATTACTGCATTTGTTTCTAAGTGTTTGCAGACCACTTCCTTAATGATCTTTTCCAGAATCTTGCCTGATATCAACATGAGGCTAACTGGACAGTAATTGTTTGGGTCGTCCTTTTTTTGCCTTCTTGAAGATGGGGACCACATTCGCCCTCCTCCAATCTGCTGGGACTTCTCTCATTCTCCAAGAACTCTAAAAAATGATTGCTAGTGGTTCTGAAATAACTTCCGCTAGTTCCTTCAATACTCTTGGGTGTAGTTGATCCGGTCCTGGAGACTTAAATTCATTTAGAGCAGCCAGGTATTCCTGGATGACTTCTTTCCCTATTTGGGGTTGGATTTCCCCCAATCCTTCATCCACTCCGTGTTGCTGAGGTTGGGGCTGGCTTTCTTTTTGTGAGAAGACTGAGGCAAAGAAGGCATTAAATAGTTCTGCCTTTTCCCTATCCCCAGTCAGAATTTCCCCATCTTCTCCTCGCAGAGGCCCTATCTCCTCCTTGTTCTTCCTTTTCCTACCGACGTAAGCAAAGAAGCCCTTTTTATTTTTTTTTAATGTCTCTGGCAAGCCTGAGCTCATTTTGTGCTTTGGCCTTGCAAACCTTTTCCCTACAGGAGTTGGCTATTTGTTTGAATTCTTCTTTGGTGATTTCTCCCTTTTTCCACTTCTTGTGCATGTCTTTTTTTAGTCTTAGACCAGTTAGAAGTTCTTTGGACATCCATTCTGGCTTCTTTGCACTTGTCTTGTTTTTATTCTTTGTTGACACTGTTTGCATTTGTGCCTTGAGTATTTCACTTTTGAAAAACTCCCATCCATCCTTGACTCCTTTGTCTTTTAGTATTGGCGTACATGGAATGCTGCTCAATATTTCCTTCATTTTTTTGGAAGTCAGCTCTCCTAAAGTCCAGAATGCGGGTTTGACTTTTTTTTCTTTTCGACCTTCCTTTGTATCGCAAACTGCAGGAGCACATGGTCGCTTGCCCCTAAGGATCCGACCACTTCTACTGCATTGATCTGGTCCTCCGCATTTGTTAGGATGAGATCAAGAGTAGCCAATCGCCTTGTTGCCTCTTCTACCTTCTGAACCATAAAATTGTCTGCAAGGCAAGCAAGGAATTTGTTGGACTTTGTACTCTTGGCCGAGTTTGTTTTCCAGAAGTTATCAGGATAGTTGAAATCGCCCATAACTACTATATCTCTTTTTTGTGCCTGTTTGGTAAGCTGCTGACAGAAGGCTTCATCAAGTTCTTCATCCTGGTTTGGAGGTCTGTAGTAGACACCCACGATGAGATCTTTTTGAGTCCCAGTTCCCTTGATTCTTATCCAGATGCTTTCAAGCTGGTTTCCCAGATTGCCGTCTTTCATCTCTTCTGCCACATAAATGTTTTTGACATATAGGGCTACTCCCCCCTCTCCCCTTTGTTCTGTTTCTGTGAAAGAGGTTATAGCCTTCAATGGCTACATTCCAGTGATGGGAGTCATCCCACCACGTTTCAGTGATGCCTATAACATCGTAAGTGTGGTGTTGTGCTAAAAGTTGCAGTTCGTCTTGTTTATTCCCCATGCTCTGTGCATTAGTGTAAAGACATGTAACCCCCTGGGACCTTCCCCTGAGATGTTCCTTTGGGATTATTGTGTTCTTGGTACTTGGTCCTTGTGTTTGTGCAACCCTCCATTTAGCCTTATGGCGATTCCTTGTGGTTGTGGGTAAAATACTGCTTGCAAGGCTATTGTTCCCCTCCCCCGGCTGACCTAGTTTAAAGTGTGCCTAATGAAGTCTAAATACAAAATTCAGTTATGTTTCCTATATACCTTATACACTTAGCCTGGAGGTAGTTTTATACACAATAATGTTTACAATTTTGTGTGTGAAACAAAGGATATGTATACTGACCCATCAGAAAGCAAAGGTATTGCTATCTCATCCACCCATAGACAATTTTAGATTTAGGAGCATTTCAGATTTCAAATTTCCAAATAAGGGATGCTCAACTTGTATCAGCAACTGCAAGGCAAGGTTCTGTACAGCTATTTCTCTATCATAAAGATATACAACCCTAAAAAGTGAATTTCTTGTTACAGGAAATTCTACACTATTAAAATAACATCACGAGTTCAGTCCAATACTATTTTTTCTGCTCTTCTACCCGGTGTCACTGAAAAGTTACAACATATTCCCCACTCAGCACAGCCATTGGCCCTGAGGTCAATGGAGAACAAACTCAGGGAGATGGAGCCTAGAGATGCCCATCCAAGTTCCCTCTGGAAGGAAGTGCACAACTTTTAACACTAGGGGCATTGGGATAAGGAAGCCATGTCCACAATGCCAAATTCCTCATACTCTTCTGTCACCCCAGCCAACAATGCAGCTCCTTATTCTTGAGGTGGATCACCCTTCCCTTTACTTGGCATGCCATTGCACCTTGACTGTTTAGGGTGAGCCTATAGCATTAATAGGTCTTCATTATGTGAGAAGGAGGTGACTACTACCATTTTGAAAGAAGCAGTAGTACAGTCCTGTCCAGGCCCCTGGTTTGCCACAAGTTTTTATCCTCTTTAGTATCTAAGTTGAAGCCATTGTTTATGGTCATCAAAAGTTCTGAAGTTGGATTACTATTAATATGCTGGTGACATTCTGCGCTACTTCTCCTTGTAATTAGAGAAAATGGAGGCTAGGGAGGTGATGAACTGGTACCCGGATGATGTAATAGATGGAAGAAAATAAACTTAAACTGAATCCGAACAAGATGGCGGCTCTGGAGGTTAGCAGTTCTCAAATCTGGAATTTGGGCAAGCAAACTGCTTTGGCTGGGATTATACTGCCCTGAAGAAGGGGTTAGCTTGGCACTACTCCTGGATTTTTCTCTTTCATTGATGACTCAGGTGATTCAAATGCCCTAGGGCAGTGGTTCTCAACCTGTGGGTCTCCAGATGTTTTGGCCTTAAACTTCCAGAAATCCTAACAGCTGGTAAACTGGCTGGGATTTCTAGGAGTTGTACCGGTAGGCCAAAACACCTGGGGATCCACAGGTTGAGAACCACTGCCCTGGAGTCAGATTTGATGGCCCATAAGTCTTTCCTTGACATCAACCATAGCCCTTCCTGGACTTTTCCAGGAAGAGTTTATCCAGAGGAGTCTATTCAGTATCTAGACTGCTGTTATGTGTTGTGCATCGGACTATCTTTACAGATGATAATGATGCTAGAGTTACTGCCCTAAGCAACAGCTAGGTTACGAATGTAAGCCATCTTATAGAAACCACCTGATACGGATTTTAAAGGAAATGTACTTGCTGCTAATATGAATTCAAGATGCTGGTGATGATATTTAAAGTCCATAATAGATGTGGACCTCAATACTTGAAGAAGCCCTTCTTCCTTATTACTTATCTGACATCTGGTCGAGGAATCTTTTTTGCCTCACCAGTAGGAGACATGGGAAAAAGTTTTCTGCTGTGGAGCTTCAGTTGTGGAATACCTCCTGGAGGTCTACTGGCAAAACTGTTGACATTATTTCAGTGCCAAGATAAATGTGGCTTTTTAGAAGATCTTTTGGGGTCTAAGGAGCTTGGCATGCTCTCACAAATAAATGGTTTGATAGTGTTTTAAATTGCCTAAATTGTTTGCACAGTTATATATGTTTTAGATTTTTTTTAAATTGTCTAAAAATCGTTTTACTAGTCTGAATTGTTTTAAATTGCTTTTTGTCTGTTTATCATCCTATGATGTTGGAAAGATATACATATTTTAATAAAAGTAAATAAAAATCACTGAGTGGGCTCCTTTTATATCATTTTTCTCTTCACAAGCAAGCAGCTCATGGGGACATGACCAAAATTTGACCAGAAAAGAAATAAGCCTGGAAAGTTCTGGCACGTCTGGGCTGGAAAATCAAGTGGATGCTAGTCTCATGGAAGGTCAATATCTTATACCATTTCTGGTTCAAGCCCATGTATCTCCTAGTACTTCATTGATGAAAAAATGGAAGATATGTCACTCAAGTGTACATCATGTGTGTATGTATACTAGGAACTCAGACAAATAGCAGAAGACCACATTCAAAAAAGGTTTCTGTTTCTGTTTCTCTTGACTCCCAGGAACAGCAAACATCAATGAATACAGCAGGAACCTGATAGCTAGATGGTGAGCAACGTAAATTTTTTGCATGTGGCTCAACTTGTCAATTTACAACTATTCTCTAATCTATGCCTCCAGGTTATAGAAGCAGATAATAATCATGAGGCAAAGGAACATAGGGAATTCTATTCACATCTTGACACTTACCTTTCTGACCGCTCTGAAACTGGAGGAATGACCAGCCCTGTCCCTACGTTACATGCCATACCTTCTCTGGCTCCAGAATACATCATTACAATACTTACAATACTATTCTATTTCCTTAGTACCTGAACTATAGCTACTTGAAAGTGTTTTGCGACACCATTAAAAAAGAAAAGAGAATTCTTCATTCATATAATTTTTAAAAAGTGAACTGAAAGCAACATTCAGAAAATCTTTTTTCGAGGACAGAATATGTAATTAAAGTTATGTGTTGTGCATCTGATCTTGCCTATGTTTTGGATTGCTTGTGGGATAGGGAAGGAAAAACAGTTTTAACAGCATCCATTCGTTAAAAGTGTTAAGTCTTTACAAAGCATCCTTCCTTCTTTACCCCCTGCAGCAGTTGCTTTGGTGTTCATTGACTTGGGAGGTCTGAATTCACTGAAAGCAGTTAGCTTTTGAGATAAATATCTGGTCACATACCCTGTTCTCTCCCTTGAAATGCATAGAGAATTAGTAAAATCTGTATCATTCATGCTGCTGAATGGGAGAGAAAATACACAAGGCAAAAGGGGAAGGGTCACCTGCAAAAAAGAAAAGAAGCCTTCTTCAAAGTGCCAAATGATTTATATTAGCAGCAGTATTCAGAGCAATAACACAGAGGCTAGTTTGATGCTGACATAGCACATCTTTAATACACAGTGTGATTGCTATTAATCTATTAAAGATGGCTTTAGTACAACTCCTCAATTTCTTGTTCCTCCCCTTTCTCTTCCTTGCTTTTCTTTAATCTTCCTAACTTCCTCTCAATGCTTCAAAATGTGCTTTTACACTGCTTTATTTTTGTACAAGCAATAAGAATCTGCCATTACTCAGAAGAATAATGAACCATTTTCACTGATTGTTCAATTTCAGGTTGAATCCAAAAATCTAATGGTCACAGAATGCTACAACTGGTGCAGGAATGGGACAAAAGACTCAGATTGACTCCTTCTCTCTGTTGCGCTGCAGCAAATGCTCACCAGTCATTAGGCCTGTTATTACATCAATAAACATATCAATTTTCATGTTCCATGCTTATCTTCCCATATCTCTCTCTTTCCTTTTCATCTCCTGTCCCAGATTTTCTTGAAACATCAATTCAGTTTCCTAACTTAAAACTGTCATTCCAGGTTTGTTTCCTCAAAAATGTTTGCAGTGTCCATTGGCCATGAAATCCACATGGATAGCCTCATACCTCAGTTCCATCCATCCTGTCCCATATCTAATCCCTGAAAATAACCAATACTGTACTTGTATAAACAGGAATATATTAGCAGACACTGCAGAGTATTCCTCTTCTTATCAGTTACTTCCAGCTGTATAAATATAAATATACACTGCTACTGCTGATATCTCTTATTTCAGACCTTCATCTTAAATTAGTTGATTTCATCTGTAGATGCTGCCATTTTGCTTGGTTTACTCTTCACCAGGTATTTAATATGTTGAAAGCAGCACACGTCCCAATGCAGTTACGCAGTAGCTATATATCCATGCCAGTGTTGACTTTTTCGACTATGGAAACCTGTCTAATATGTCCTTATCTACAGTGAACCAGAGGAAGTCCATTAAGGCATCCCTGGATACAAGCTGTGTCCGCTAATCATTCCTCAACGGCTCCAAATTCTCAGAAGGTAATTGTAGTTAATTAGCAGCAAATCCACAAAAGTCCTTGGGCATATAATCATTCAAAGAAGACATGATTTGAAGAAATGAGATGGTACTTATTACTTTTAAAAGACCCAGAATTATGATAAATTTGAGTTTTTTTAATTTAGTAAACTTTTAATTGTTTACGCTATCTTAAAATAGTTTTACTCTATTACTCATTGTGTTTTGTCATTTATCTGAGAAGTCCTATTTTTCTAAAGTGAAAAGAAACTTATTTTTTAAAATTTAAAAATTGAACATAAATAAACAACCACCAAGTCAAACAATGGTATCTTAATAAGACTTTCCTTTTATAACTGTCAACCTTAAGGAAAGATCTTAATAAAACCTAGGAAAGACTCATTGTAACAAACATACTACAGGCAGATGACACCTGGCTTCTTGGGATTTATTGCAGTTAAAATTATCCATAGCAGCATGTGATCATGGGAAAAGAATTTTAAACTCCCCCCATCAGTTATTATAATTACATTCCCTAGGAAAGCAATCTTCTGATTCCAATAATGTAAGGCAAACAAATATAATGAATGTATTCTCTTTAATAGATAACGTTCATATTCTTGAAGGAATATCTCTGGCTCCAATAGTATTTGAGCCTCTGGAGAGTGATTAACTCTCCAAAGGCCAAAAGAAAGAGGCAAGGTTAATGTATAATTCAACATCTTAATTTGTTCTGTATGTCACTTGGGTTACACAGAGTGTTATTTATTCTTGTAGCATGCAAAATGCAGCCATTAGGAACCAGATGTTTCACACACACTCAGGCAGATCATCTCTGAAACCATTTAATAAAAAAACTGAAACTAGCAACACAGATTTTTTTAAAAATATACACACCAAAATAAACATTCATGGTCTATAAAACTGTTCCGTGGCATGCCCTCTTTACAAAAGAGTCACAGGATAAACAAAAATTCCACTGCAGTTCCATACCTCCAGCAAAATTGCATCATACCAGACAGAGATACTTCAAGTTAAATTATACTGTTCAGATATGAAAACTGAACAATTGACTGAGAAAGAAAAGGAATGAAATTTAATTGAGCTTGACATTAAATTGAGTGAAATTGAAACATTTTGCCCCTCTTGAGATGTGTTACAAAAAATTGTAGTGCCTCTACAAAAGTGCCTCTTATAAAGCATTTGCACATTTGCAAGGCTCACAGGGCACTGCTGGAAAATAACACGTGTATCTTGTTTTTGTGAATCTCTGTATCACACCTTGGGAGCTCTTCCAGTTGAAAAACATGATGGACTGCTTTAAATACAAATAATATAACAAAAAGAGGAATATCCTAAAAGTCAAACAATGAAACATGCATAACTTCCAAAGGCTGAAGGCGGAATTTTGAGTGGGAAAGGATTGGAAGTAAAGGTGGCATGTGAGACTCTTCTTCATTAAATCATTGTTTAAACTCTAAGACTGCCTTGGCTTGTGTGGGGGAGTTAAGCTCAGCTTTGTGTAACATCTAGTTAAGCCATCAGCTGGTTTATGATTGCATTCTGTTTTTCCAGACCTCAGGCACACCATCCATTTAATAACATTTATTATTTGCTTTAAACTTGGTTGCCTTGGGGAACAGAAACCTCAGTCCAAACAATGAAATGCAGTGTTTGCCAGATGCCTGAGAATCTCTAAGTCCTTTTCAGAATATATTTTCAGCCATTCAATTAATGATGCTGATGAAGCTGAAATACTGGGTACTTGCTTGCATCGTTTACCTTTTTTCTAGTATGACTTGTAGACTTCCCTTCAGACATTCCCGGTGGACAGGGTCGGGGGCTAAGGGTCAGGGGGATGCTTGCCCCTGCTGCATAGGATAACGCATTTCAGGCACTATTTATTGCATGGGTACAATTTATTGGATTTTTTTTCTTTTCTTGTTTAAGCAGAATGCCTAAACAGAACTTATATCCCTTGAGTGTGCCCTTCCTGGGACACAAAATACACTTCTTCAACAACACCTCAGTACACAAAAAGAACATGAAGCAAAGGGTGAGCCCCAAAATAGAACCAAGAAATATCATGTGATATTTCTTTGCGAGCATTGAGTGCAGCCTTATTCCTATAAAAACTATACAACTATTTAAAAGCCCCAAAATGAGTGACTAATGGAATATCTTTAGTATTGTATGAAAACCATAAAGAATGAATTGTAAGTAGTGTATTATTTTCAACGAGTTACTTCTAAACTTTGATGAAGTGCTTCCTGTCCTCCACTACCATTTCTCTCTCTATCTGGAGGTTCATACTGCTGTGCTTTATATCCATGTGACTAGTGGTGACTGGGAATAGTGGAGAAGATTTGATGCAAGAGCAAATCTCTGTTGTAGAAGTCGGTCTCCTGCTGATGAGTGTTTGAGCCCACTCCCACCACCACTAGTGCCAACAAAACTGTTCCTTGTTAAACTAGAAAGCAATTAGGGCCTGAATTATTTTGTCCCAGGATACTGGATAAGGAGGTCCCAAATGCAGTTCTCAAGTAACATTACAGGTAATGACCTCTATTTCAGTGAAGTAGTAAATCCACCCTAAGTTTTAATCTGAACTTTAAAGAAGTGTTGAATCCTATCTCTCCAACATTATTAGAATCCTAGAGAGCTCTTTTAAAGTTCTGACTAAAACCCAAGGTGAGTTTGCTAATATGAAGTCACCAGCCTCTTTAGATATGAAACATGTCTGGGAAACAACTGGGTAATATGGAGCCATTGGCCTCTGTTAATGCTGAGCAGAATCTTTGGGCAGTTCATTATGCTGGAGATGTGATTCAGCACCAAAGATAGCTCCTTTGGCATCTGGGCTAAATCTTACTTAGATTTACTTCTCCACTGGCATGTGGGCCCCAAAAATAATACATATACAGTAATCAAGTCATTGCAAGTCAACATTGAATTCCTGACCAAAAGTGTGGTTTTTTTTTTCAAATTATTTTTGGGGGGAGTTTTAAGTAATGATTTGAAAAAAGTAGGATTCACTTGGATAATTTTCACTTCTATTTTACATGGGAAATTAAAAATACTATTACACTGCAGTGACATATGACCAGCAGAGGGTGGTATGCACCATATCCTGCTTACTGAGGACAGGATGCTCTCCTATCCAAATAGCAGCTACCTGGATGAAATGTAAGATTGTAGCAGAAATAGGCGAGAGACTAGAGATCTTGCTGAGTGCTATCTATATTAATAACAATAAATAAAAAGCAAAGAAGAATAAAATGCATTGTATGGGCAGTAGCATATCAGACTGTCATCAATAAGTGACATTGGGGAAGAAAAGCCTATTTTCCTACAGAGGTGCCTATCATCCCATTTGCAAACCTGGCATGATGTAAGCCCTATTGTTTTAAAGTTAAAGATGCTGACATGAAATAGCTATGCAGGTACTATACATCCTGTTATGGGTATATCAACTAATTATGAATGTTATGGATGTTATAAACAAGCTGCAGGGGCAAGCAAGGAAGACAACCTGCTTTCTTGATCCCTGCCCCTCTTGGCTGGTCATTCAGGGAGGAGATGCAATTCAATCTCAAATACAACAAATTACTAATGCATCTCTCAGGGAGGGAAATTTTCCATCTTGTTCAATAAAAAAGAAGTTATATCACTACTGAATAAGCCTTCCCTGGTTCCCCTGAACATTAATAATTACAGACCAGTGTCTAACCCTTTTTTCTGGGCAAAGTGATTGAGAAAGCAGTTGCTTCCAGCTTCAGGCAGTCTTGGATGACACACGCTTCCTTGACCCATTTCAAACTAGTTTCAGAGCAGGATACAGAGTTGAGACTGCTATGATTGCCTTAGTGGTGCATGTTTCTGTTGGTGCTTCTAGACCTCTCCACAGCCTTCAATACAATAGACCATGGTATCCTTCTGGAAAGCCTGGAGGGGGTGGAAATTATTGGCACTTTGTTACAGTGATTCCAGCTGTACCTTTCAGGCAGGTTCCAGATGATGTTACTTGGGGACAACTGCTCCTCAAAAAAGGAGCTGTTATGTGGTGTCCCACAAGGTGCCATTCTATCCCCAATACTTTGAAATATTTACATGAAACCACTGGGATAGATCATCCATAGAAATGAGGTGGGGTTGTTATGAGTATACTGATGAAACCTAAATATATATTATCCATGTCTTAACAGCCTCACCCACGGATAGTGTGTCTCCTCTGAATAAATGTCTGGAGGAGATAATGAGCTGGATGTGGAAAAAACTGAATCCAGACAAAACAGAAGTGCTTGCCATCAAGGATCCTAATCTGGGGATGGAGGTATGTCAACCAATTCTGGATGGTGTTACACTCCCTCTGAAAGACTGTGTTTGCAGTCTGGGAGTGCTCCTGGATCTGTCTCTCCAAATGTCAGCCCAGGTAAATGTGACGGTCAGGAGTGCTTATGATCAGCTTCAGCTGATCTACTAGCTGCACTTCTTCTTAGAGTTGGAGGACCAAAAGAAGGCAGTGCAAACACTGGTAACCTCAAGGTTGGTCTTCTGCAATGTGTTTTACATTGTGCTACCTTTGTACCAAGTTTGGAAACTTCAGTTGGTTCAAAATGCGACAACCTCATTGTTACGGGAACATCCAGGAGTGAGCATATTACACCCATACTAAAGTCACTCCACTGGCTGCCAATTAGTTGCTGGGAAAATACAAGGTGGTGGTTTTGACCTTTAAAGGCCTACATGGTTTGGGTCCAGGTTACCTACAGGACTATCTTCTCCTGTACAATCTGCCCCACACACTTAGGTCCTCTGGGGGGCATCTACCCCAAGCAGCCAAAACCCAACTGGCGACCATCACCCAGAGTACCTTTTCACCGGCCACCCCAAGACTGTGGAACGACCTGCTAGAAGAGGTCTGACAACTAAATGAGCTGCCAGCATTTTAAAACTATCTAAAGATCTACGGTATCTCTTCTGGCAGGCCTACCCAGCTAGTTTTAACTACGAATTTTTAATTTGTGTCCTATGTTTAATCTTTTTTTCTGTGTATTTTAATAAGTATTTTATAGAAATATGTTTTATTATGTATATTTTATAAAATGTTTTTAGATGATTATGTGTTTTTGGTGATGTTGTGACCTGCCTTGAGCCACGAGGAGAGGTGGGTAAGAAATAAAATTATTATTATTATTATTATTATTATTATTATTATTATTATTATTATGTTGTTGTTGTTGTTGTTGTTGTTGTTTTGTTGTTTCAGATGACAATTTTTGAAACTGAAATTGTTTGAAATATTTTAACATGAAGCATAAATTAACACTGCATTAGACTATTTTAGAAAATATATTTGCAAAGGCAGAAGAGCAAAGCTGCCATTTCAAACTTCAAGGAATGCATTTTTATTTTGTGGGGAGGAAATTTATTCCCCCATCAATGCTTATAGGGATTTAGAAGTCCAGGCTTCCTCATTTACACTGATTACCTTACTGGAAGAAGGTGTGGTAAAATGTGTGACACACCAAGCCAAATTCAGCACTAGCCATATTTTGAGGGTGGCAGGTGTTTGGTGTCTCAATAAAAATGCAAAACAAGACAAAATAGGAAGGCCACCAAGGCCCCAGTGAACTGCCAAATATGACTGATGTGTTGTGGTTTGATAGTTTAGAAGGCAGGCAGGCCTGGAACAAAGCAAAGAAAAGGAACAAGAAAATAATTTCAACCAGAATTAAATTGAGGTATTTTTTCTATAATAATTTTACACTAACCAAATAATCCCATTCATAGTTCTTCTCCCTATATGTAACAGTATGATTTCAGGTTGCATAGATTTTATTTAAAATAAACTGTGCAAAATATGATGACATTACTACTACACATACAAGCGATACTATGTTCTTTGAAATTGTCTTAATCTTTCTCAAAGTGATTTGCAAATCTTACTTCAATACTTTTTTTTCATTCTCTGTTGGGAGCACTTGTTTTTAGTCATTGTGAACTAGACCTAGAAAGATCACTTCCTAAGACCAAATTCATCACTAACTATAACTTTGTTGGGAATTAATTTGAGCCAGCAGCACAAGGCAAAGGTCATACAAAGACTTTTGCTGTGAATAGTTTACATTCCATTATCATTTCCATGGAATGCATTTTCTCTTGAATACATTGTATCACTCTTTGATTGGTTTTTATTATTTGCCCAAAAATCCTTCGGTGTTCACAACAACATAATCATTTTTTCTATATGTTCAAAGGAGAAATAATTAAGGTGGAGGGTACTCAATGTTAAGTAAAAATGTTTATGCCTGTATCTTCAGGTTTGGCTAAAAAATTCAGGATGCACAAAAAAACTGAATTATTTTATTTATAGGAAATATCACTTCAAAGTAAAGCTAATAACACAGGCCTGGAAATTTTCCATTCAGTCAAAAGGGAAGAAAAACTTCCTCTTCTTCCCATGGCCAAAGTGAAACCATTTTGAAGAGAAGTGGCTAACATAGGAATGGGTTCAGGAGACTGAGGATGTACACTGCAGAATTAATGCAGTTTGAGACAATTTTAACTGCTATGGAATTATGGGATTATAGTTTTACATGTTCTTTAGCCTTCTCTGCTGATGCCTCACTAGGCTACAACTCCCATGATTCAATAATATTGAACCATAGTAAAGTGGAGTAAAACTGCATTAATTCTACAGAAGACAGCACACAGCAGACTTGTTGTAAATAAATGTAATAAGTGAGTTGTAAGGCCTAATTATATCTCTGCATATATATGCTGCTTTTGGAAACTGAAGACAAGATGACATTTCCCTCTTGTTTCTCAATGAATGCAAGTAAGTTGAAGTAGTCAGGCTAACTGACAATAGCAATTCTTTCTTTTTGAGCAGGCACTCATAGGAGAATTCAGGGACCTAGATCATATACCACCGCCGTAAAGAACATTAACATAAATATTTGATCATCTTTTGAATATCTTATATTTATGGAATTACAATCTAGGTGAATAATGGGCTTATCCAACTGACCCTTGCATATAAAGTGATACACTTAAGCAGTATGAGTTGCTTGAGCACATATGGTAACACAGTGCTAGCTGCACAAGGCATATCTGCATGACATTATTATATTGGTTTGATACCATAAGTGCCATGACTGCATCCCATGGAATCTTTGAAATTCGAGTTTGTTGAGGTGCTTGGAACTCTGTACTAGAAAGCTTTAGTGAAATTAAAACCCTTTGGAATTTATTATTTAGGAACAAACAAAATAATACCCACTAGAATTGTACAGTCAAAAATGAAAGGGGCCACATTTAGTCCAACCCCCAGTGGTGCAGAAATACATAATTAAAGCACTCCTGAAAAATGCCATTCAATCTTTATTTAAGGACCTCCTAAGGTGAAGAGTTCACTACAATCCAAGAGATGTCAAACAGCCATTAACAGCACAAACACAACAAATATGCTTTGTGAACTTTTTTTCCTCATTGGGGCTTGCACACACAGCATCATTTATCTTCCCACCAGAAACCACAGGTTCCTTGTGCATCCTGGCTTCAGCCACTCATGAAGTCTTGGTGAAACTTTTTTTTTCAGACTACCACTCCCTGCAAGCTTATGCTGGCTGTGGATTCTGGAAGTTCCAATCCAAGAGGACAATGCAACCAGATATTGGCATCTCACCTTGACATGCCTGAGATCATCCATGGTAATGGCATCATTGTGGGCACAGTCATTACATTTGAGTGTTCTGCAGAACACCAACTGGTTGGACAGGGAGTCGTCACATGAATTTGGGAAGGCAATAGCACCCAGCAGACAGCAGATATCCCTTCATGTAAATCTATATCCAAATATGAAACCTTTGGATTTAAAGTTACAATGATTGCCTCCATTGTGAACTGTGCAATTATTCTGCTGATGTCTATAGCTTTTTTAACCTGCTGTTTCATGTGTTAAGAAAAGTGAGAAAAGGAGAAAGAGCTCAAAGGGATATGGAACTGTGGTACCAGCTTAAAAGTGAAGAACTGGAAAGCATGCAAGCAGCTTATTTTGGTTATAAAGGAAGAAATAACAACAATAAACATATCAAGCATAAGGCAGCATTTGATGGTGGCTGTCATATGGCATATGATAACCAAGGCTTCTGCAGCTTCCATGAAGAATGCAGGAACTGAGTGTTATGGAGAAAATTATTTACAAAGGAATTCAGCCAAAACCATTGGTGCACTTGGTCATCAGTTAGTACCAGGACAAAGTATTGCCTTGCATGTACTCTACATGTTGTAGAGGTCTATGGTCATGAAAAAGATGCCCTTGGAACCCTGGACACTCATTGACCTGGGTATGAGACCTCAGAAGAGCAATGAAGAATTTGCTGAACCAAAGCAGATGTGAACACAGATATGTGCTGAATGTGCCTTTCAAGACTGCATAGAAATAAATCACTGAATTATTCCTATGTATCAGTTAGAGTGAATGTCAGTATATTTGCAGAATGAACAGAATTATTTAAAATAAATTCTGATCAGTTTTCAAAATATAATTGTTATGAGCCACTCTGAGTCCTCTCGGGGAGAGGGGCAGGATATAAATAAATTATTATTATTATTATTATTATTATTATTATTATTATTATTATTATTATTATTATTATTATTGGTTTGAACATCCTACTAAACCTACACTCAAATTTCCAAAGAATGGGAAAAATCCAGAATGTTTTTCCCTTTCAACTTGTGCATTAGACTTTTAAAACTTTATGCCAGTCTGTAGTTCACCTACACTTAGCTGAACAGGAAAACTTCCACTGTTAATTACAACTACTCTGACATAATTACCACTCTTCCAGTGACTGTATTATTGATTGTTGTCCAGCACTCACATAAGATAAAGCTTTCAATGTGCACTTCTAATCTTTCTTACCAGAAGTACTGTTTTAAAAACAGGCTTATGAAATCAATTCACTATGTTTTTCTTTCACGGAAAGTGGTTAAGCAGGATTCCACCTCTGCAGGTGCATAATTTGTGGCAAGACAGCTTATGTCTGGAACACAAATCAACTATAATTAAAGTTTAAATACTTTGTGCTGAAACGCAGACCACATTTGCTCATTGTCTGGTAGTAATGTGAACATGAATACATTTAGGGATATGACTTCACATGCACCAGTTAAGTCTTTTCACTCAGCCTTTTAGCAACCCTCATAATATTTACGGATAACTTTTTTTGAGACCTGTCGTTGGATGCTGCATTCCAGCTGCCAGCTGAAAGGACCACATTCCAGATTTGCATAATCTTTTTCAAGAGTCAAAATGACATTTAGTCAGAAATTAGATGTTTAGTCAGAAATCAGATGTCTAGTTACATTTACTAGTATGTTTTTAAAAGAGAGACTTTTCAAGTTTTTCGAACATCATAATGGCTGGAAGCTATTTGACATGTGAAGAGACACTAGCAGTTATTATATCTTTCATAAACGCCTGACAGATTGAAAGTTCAAACGTTTCCTGTAGAAATGCTGAGAAATGTTATGCCCATGTTCAACTTGCTGATTTTGATTGCCACAATGAATGATACAGTAATAACATTGATTTCACACAAATACAAAATCAAAATGCTAAAAAGAGTGCATACCAATTGGAATATTCTTCCAATATCCAAGACCTGTTTCAGACAGACATGTCACAACCACCTTTTATGTGATAGGAAGTGGAACAAAATTTAAGAACATGGGAAGTTATATGAACTACAGTTGCTGCCATGGTTGTAAAAAGGAAATGGATAGGGTGACAACTTTTGACAATGGTAAACCAAGAATGAGATGGTGGGGGATGCAATAGCTGTTCCACCAAGAAGCAGGAGTCGGATCGTTTAATGTGTATAATTTACACTATATCCACATTTACACATTATACTGTATTTAATGTTTATAGTGTACTTGATTTGCATATTATACAAATTAGCAAAATGTGTAGATTAGGTTATCCAGATCTGGAGAACTAGAATAGTCTTACAAATTGATTTTAGAGACAGGAATTGAATGACTCTTCTAAGACTTTACAAGGGTGAGGAATCATATGAGGTTTTGGAGTAAGGCCTGCTCAACCCACTTATTCATTCTGAGTGTTCGGAATGACCTGCCCTTTTCAGTTTCTTTGGACTAGGCATGAAGCAGAGAATCTAGTCACTATTTCAGGCCACCAAGCCAATGTAAATAATGCAGAGCTTGTCTGTCAGACAGTGGCAGAATCAAATGACACAAATTGCACCACTTGAGCTGGAAGCTTTCCCAAGCATTGCGGATAAGCCACCAGAGACTAAGAAAACACTTGATCTTGTCTGTGCTGTAGAAGTCAAGCATCTGCTCTGAGTGGAGTGCTCCCAACTTAGGGCCTGTTTCAAGAGCAGATGAGGACACAGGCGTAGTCCAGGAAATGGGCTATTACCACATGGACCCATGAATCAAAGAAAGTCTTGATCACCTCACAGCATAATTATAGGGAAGAACTCCATCTCAGTATTTCCAAAAACATGTAACACAGGGTATTGGTATTCTCTCCATGTAAGAGGATAACATTATTACAGAGAGAAAGAGAGGGAGGGAGGGGGAGGGAGGGAATGCATTTATTTACTAATTAAATATAGAGCTTATTTCCTAGCTAAAAAAAGCAGAGGAAGGGCCCTAGAAGCTGTTTACAGATTAAGACTCATAAATGAAAGGAAAGCAAAAGACCAGCAAAAGCACAAAAAGCATATGAGAAAACACAGTGACATGGTGATGCTATGGCTTGCGGAGTTGCACTATATTCTTGGTTAGCAGTATCCTGATATCATCACCCACTTTTCTCAGATTTCCATGTTTCCTCTGAGATTAGCCAAGGTTTTCACAGTAGCTTGGAAGACATAGGTCTTTCCCCAGTAACAGTATATTGTTTTGAAGTTTGAAGATCAGGTTTAATACACATTTATTTAGGGCTGGCTTGGTCCTGAAAGGGTAGTTAAAATCCACTAGCTTAAGGAAAAGCCTTCACCTGGTTCAACTTGTACTTCTAGAATGAGGTTCTTGATACAGGTTAAACCAGTTGCCTGCATTATTGCAGTCTCTTTGGGGGCCTGGCTATGGGACTATGTCAACAAGTCATAATTGCTTAAGGTTAAGGTTGCCAATTAAGGTGTCTTATTTTCAAGCAGACAGTTGGCTATATTCCTTGTTGCTTTTTCAAGCCTCTATTGATGGATTTTTCATTCTGTTTAGCTGTTCTGACATTTTTATCATGTCTTTTTATCAAATTTTGAAAAATCTTTTTATCCTTTTATGCCTTGCTTCCTTGATCATGCTTTTTGATGGAAAGGCTGTATCTGAATTACATTTTAAAATGCAGAGAATAGGCTTCAGTAAGAATCAGATCATTTGAAAGTTATCTAACAAGGAACAACATAGCCTCCCACAGATAGGAAGAAATATAATCAGCTACCCTTTCCCCTTTATCAAAGCATTACAAAGAGGACTTTTAGACTGACTGCCATCTGCAACATCTCAGTATTCGGATATATAAGGAATACTATTTTACTATGCTAATATATATAATAGGGCTGTAGCATTCACATAATGAGTGAGGAGGAGTCTTGGAACCAAACCTTCGCAGATATTGAGGGCCCACTGTATAGAGCTACTCATAACAGCTATATTGTATAAGGAACTATGTAAGAAGAGAAAGATAATATTGATACTGTAATTATATTTGTGATTTACAGGTTTCAAGGACAAAAAGATTTGCCATATTATTGTTGAGAGTAAAGAGAAACAATAATTCTATTAAATCTGTGATAATACTATTGAGTATAAATTGTATGGCTAGTGCACATTAAAGATTATACAGCCGTTATGGTGACATCTTTTATTACTACGAATAAACAATGGTTTCCCATTTTGATGTTCCGTTGGTGAAACAGATATCAATGACTGATGAATACCAGTCTAGTCCATCGGCTGCCAGTACAGGAAATTTCTGGCTGTGGCCTCCCTATTAGGTGAATGTAGGGACACTGTTGATCTCTGTTTGTAAATTCTGACATTCAAGTTGACCATTAGCAAAATAACCATGCCTATTGTGATTGACTGTCTAAGGATGGATATGGTAACATTTTCCAACTAAACCCTTGCATAGCTATTGTCCAGCACAATGGAAATTGCTTCTGTAAAGAAGTACGGTAGTTAAATTTTCTTGAACCGTAAACTATGTCTTCTGTGCAGGAAACAAATTTTTCTGCATATGCTGCACTGTGGATCTTTTCACAGAAAAACCATCTACATTTCTGTGCAAAATATTTCCCCAATACACTTTGAAAAGTATAAAAACAGTTTGCAGAACAATTGTGGCCTTATTTTATCTTTAAGATTTGGTATGGAAGAGCAGTCTAAATGAACATAATCCAATCAATGTTGAGTGCCATCCAAAGTAGTACAGAATTACCTGAGTTACAAGATTAAGTGAGATTGCATTGCATGAGCCAGGTTTCAGGGGTCACAAACTGCATGCTTGGAGATCTTGTACATATTCAAGAGATCATCAGGAGTTTCGGGGTCCGGTGTCATCAGTACGCAGATGATGTCCAGCTCTGTCACTCCTTCCCACATGTCACTAAGGAGGCTGTTCAGGTCCTGAACCGGTGCTTGGCCACTGTGTCGGACTGGATGAGGGCCAACAAATTGAAATTGAATCCAGACAAGACAGAGGTCCTCCTGGTCAGTTGGAAGGCCGATCAGGGTACTGGGTTACAGCCTGTGCTGGATGGGGTCACACTCCCCCTGAAGGCGCAGGTGCGCAGTCTGGGGGTGATCCTAGACTCATCGTTGAGCCTGGAGCCCCAGGTCTCAGTGGTGGCTAGGGGAGCCTTCGCACAGTTAAAATTCGTGCGCCAGCTGCGACCATACCTTGGGAAGCCGGACTTGGCCACGGTGGTTCACACTCTCGTTACATCCCATTTAGACTACTGCAACACACTCTACGTGGGGCTGCCTTTGAAGACTGCTCGTAAGCTTCAATTAGCTAGGTTAATAACTGGAGCAGCGTTCAGGGAGCATACTACTCCTCTGTTACGCCAGCTCCACTGGCTGCCGATTAGCTACCAAGCACAATTCAAGGTGCTGGCTTTAGCCTATAAAGCTCTAAACGGTTCTGGCCCAACTGATCTGTCCAAACGTGTCTCCCGCTATGACCTATCTCGAAGCTTAAGATCATCAGGTGAGGCCCTGCTCACGGTCTCGTCAGCCTCACAGGTGCGGCTGGCAGGGACGAGAGATAGGGCATTTTCAGTAGTGGCTCCCCGGCTATGGAACACCCTCCCCAGTAAGTCAGGCAGGCTCCCTCCCTCCTATCCTTCCGTAGGAAGGATAAAACTTGGTTGTGGGGCCAGGTTTTTGAATAAAAATCAGCAGCGCCAATTATTATTATGTACTCCAGAACTCAATTGACAGACCCAGTCTTTTGAACTTAAACATGTCCATTTATATTTTAGAATGTTTCTATGAATGTTGATGTAAGTTTATAATTGTCAGGACCCAGGCTGCAAAGGCACCAATAACCAAACACAGAGGCCAGAATCTAACTAATATCTTTATTGAAGGAATATATAAAGTTAATAAAAGCAAGTATATGAAATAGTCCAAAAGCAGACCTTTCAGGAAAGGTCTAAATTAGTCCAAAAAAGCGATGTCCAATATGAAATATTAAGGTCCAAAGTTGTAATCCAATAACCGAAACACTCACTTTGCCAGGCAAAGTGAGGGGAGATGACAAGGTCCTTTAGTCCATAAACTTGAGCAAGGCTAGGAAATAACTTGATACTTGAAACAAGGCTTAAAACGTGGAACAAGGTAACAAGGAACAAGAACAAGGTCCGTGGATAAACTTGGTAAAATCCGTGATACAAGGCAATGTTTAGTCCTGGGAAACAAGCAAGGTCCGTAGGTAAACAAAGGCAAAACAGGAGCGAAGGCTGGAAAGCAGGGCAAGGCTTGAGCAGGAGCGAGGCTTGAAACGGAGCGCGCTGTCCAGACACAACTCGCTCCGGAGGTTGACGAATTGACTCCGCGAAGTTACTACGCGGGTAAAACACCTATATAGAGTCTAACTTTCTCGCCGAAGCAGTTCTCTGGGAACCAGAAACGAAAGCTAAACTCTGGAACCAGATGTTTGACTCCCTAAAGATTCTCACGGAAAACAGTCTTAATTGGCTACATTCTTAGCTGCTATCCTCGCACTCCTGCGCGAAGCTGCTTCCAAACCCCTCTGTTGTTTACAAAACTCACGGCGCAAGAACACGGGAGATGTGGGCTCTGGGTTTGTTTGACATACTTCTGGGACACAACTTTCTTGCAGGTGCAAGGTTCCCAGATCTGCCTGGGAAAGATCTGGCTGAAAAGATTCCAGTTCTGACTGGGAAGGTAAAAAACCCAAGTTTTCTTCTTCATCAGGGGTTACAATGTCCTGAGCAGGACTACAAGGCCCATGGGTCATCACACTATCCCCCTCCTCAAGGCCCCTCCCAAACTGGGGCCCTCTCCCCGAGGCGCGAGGTCGCGGCTTGGCGGGATAGGTCTGATGAAAGCGACGGGTTAGATCAGGAGCATGGACTGTGGAGGCGTCTTCCCAAGAGCGTTCCTCAGGGCCAAAACCCACCCAGTCAATGAGATATTGTAGGCGGCGGCGGTGAAAGCGAGAATCCAAAATGTCCTCAACCTCGAACTCCTCCTCCCCATTCATCAAAACAGGAGGGGGGGCCGGTTGGTCTGTATCAGGACGCACACCATCCGCCGGAAGGAGCAGGGAACGGTGAAACACTGGGTGGATGCGCATTGAACGCGGAAGTTGGAGTTTGAAAGTCACGGGGTTTAATTGCGCCACCACTGGATAGGGGCCAATGAAACGGGCATCTAACTTCCGGCAAGGGCGGTGGGAGGGCAGAAAGCGAGTGGACAGAAAAACCCGATCTCCTACCTTGATTTCGGGGCCCGGCTGGCGATGTTTGTCAGCGTGGCGTTTATAGTCCTCCTTGGCTTGGTCTAGTTGCTGGAGCAAAAGTTGTTGCACCGCTGTGAGTTCCTGCAGCCAATCCTCTGCTGCGGGGACTTCTGAAGTTTCAATGACAGGGGGAAAGAAACGTGGATGGAAGCCGTAGTTTGCAAAGAACGGCGTTTCTTTTGTAGAAGCTTGAACTCCATTGTTATAGGCAAACTCAGACAGTGGTAACAGAGAAGCCCAATTGTCCTGTTGGTAGTTTACATAACAGCGAAGATACTGCTCCAAAGTGGCATTGGTGCGCTCCGTTTGCCCATCTGTTTGGGGATGATGAGCTGAAGATAAGCGAGAGTCTATGCCCAATAGTTTTTGTAGTGCCTTCCAAAAACGAGAGGTGAATTGAGATCCACGGTCTGTGACTAAACTCTTGGGCAATCCATGTAGTCTGAAAACATGTTGAAGGAATAGATCTGCAGTCTCTTTGGCCGTGGGAAGACCTTCACAGGGAATGAAATGGGCTAACTTGGTGAAAAGGTCCACCACCACTAGGATCGTGGTGAATCCACAGGAAGGTGGTAGGTCAGTGATGAAATCCGCAGAAATTATTTCCCATGGCCGAGATGGGGTAGGAAGGGGATGCAGAAGCCCTGAGGGCTTCTCCCTTCTTATCTTGGAGCGCTGGCATACTGGGCAGGTGTTGACATATTTTTCCACATCTTTGCGGATCTTGGGCCACCAAAAATCCCTTAGGATCAGATGCATGGTTTTAAATAGTCCGAAATGCCCTGCTGGTTTGCAGTCATGACACAGACGAAGCGCTTTCTCCCTGCCCGGTCCGGGTGGGATATAAACATGATTTCTATAGCAAAGCAGTCCATCTTTAAGCGAAAAGGGAAAATGCAGACCTTGACGAAGTTGGTCCTGCGCCCAGGTATCTGTTTGTTGACTAGCCCTGATTTCTTGAGCACAGATGGGTCCTGGAGTAGAGGAAGTTGAACCAATGGGAGTGGATTTGGTGTTCCCCACTGTGAGCGTGGCAAAGTTCTCGGGTTGTAGTAGTTGGGATTCAAAGGTCTCCTTGCGTCCTGCAGCGTATTCCGGTTTACGTGACAGGGCGTCTGCTTGCTTGGTTTGGGCTGGGGTCACATAATGGATCTGGAAGTTGAAACGTTCAAAGAATAAAGCCCAACGTTGCTGCCTCTGATTTAGTTTGCGGGCAGTTCTTAGATGTTCTAGATTTCGATGATCAGTGTGGACTTCAATGGGAAATTTGGCCCCTTCTAGCCAATGTCTCCAAGTTTCAAAGGCTGCCTTTATGGCCAGTAGTTCCTTTTCCCAAATGGTGTAATTTCTCTCTGGTGTGGTTAGTTGACGGGAGTAAAAGGCACAGGGATGAAGGTGGTCTCCCACCGGTTGTAAGAGTACAGCCCCAATTGCCACATCCGAGGCGTCCGCTTGCACAACAAAAGGGGTTCCAGGATCTGGGTGCTGTAGAATTGGCTGGGACGTGAATAATTTTTTTAGTTGCTGAAACCCTTTCTCTGCTTGATCAGTCCAGCGGAAGGGCTGTTTTCCACGGATGCAGCTAGTGATTGGGTCAGACCAGCGGGCAAAATCTGGAATGAACTTGCGGTAATAGTTCGCGAACCCCAAGAAACGCTGCACCTCTTTCTTGTTAGTTGGCGCCCGCCATTCCAATACTGCTGAAACCTTGGCTGGATCCATGGAGAGCCCTAGAGGCGAGATACGGTAACCAAGGAAATCTACCTCTTGTAGATCGAAAGCGCATTTTTCCAACTTGGCATAAAGTCCATGATCTCGCAAACGTTGTAACACCATTTTGACGTGGTTCTCATGTTCTGATTGTGATCTAGAAAACACCAAAAAATCGTCCAGGTAGATTATCAAGAACCGATCTAGATAGTCCTGAAAAATATCATTGACAAAATGCTGGAACGTTGCGGGGGCTCCGCATAATCCGTAATTCATAACTCGGGACTCGAATAATCCGAATTTAGTCTGAAAGGCAGTCTTCCACTCGTCCCCTTCTCTGATGCGAACTAGATTATAAGCCCCTCGAAGATCCAGCTTGGTGTAGACCTTGGCTCCTCGAAGTCGGTCCAGTAGATCCGAGATTAAGGGCAGGGGATAACTGTTCCGCTTGGTGATATTGTTCAATGCTCTGTAGTCCACCACCAAGCGTAATTCCCCTGACTTCTTCTTCACAAACATTACTGGGGAGGCGGCTGGGGATTGAGAGGGTCTGATGAATCCCTTGCGAAGGTTTGTCTCTATGAATTCCCTGAGAGCTTCTTGCTCCGGTTCAGTCAGGGAGTATAGGTGCCCTCGCGGGATCGGGGCCCCCTCCACTAAGTCAATGGCACAGTCATAAGGTCTATGTGGGGGTAATTTCTCGGCTTCTTTTTCATTGAATACATCCCAATACTCGGAGTACTTCTTGGGCAGGGTGATGATGGGCTCGGTCTCTGTGGCATGGCAGACCTTGGCTACGAGGCAATGGTTTTGGCAGTATTTTGAAGCAAACTGCAGTTCTCTGTTGGACCAGGAGATGTTTGGGTCGTGGAGAGTCAGCCACGGGATTCCCAAAATCACAGGGAAATGGGGAACCTCGGTAACAAAGAAAGAAATCTCTTCCATATGTTCCCTTATCCACATCCTGGTGGGTTCTGACCACTGGCTTACGGGCCCCGTCTTGAGGGGGCGGCCGTCTATGGCTTGCACCACACGGGCATTCTTGAAGTCATGATATTGTAATCCCAGAGAGTCGGCATACTCTCTGTCAATGAAGTTGTTGGTGGCTCCGGAGTCTATCATGGCGTGGATCATGACGGGTCCCCTTTTTGCTGACCATAAGGTGACCACTAGAAGGAACAGGACTCCGGTTGGCGGCTCTTGAATGGGTTTTCTGACCGGGTTGGCGAGCCTCTCTACGCCCGGTCGTTGGCTTCCCCCGCCGGCTGTGTGCCAGCCGCCTCAGACGCCTTCGTCTCCGTGGAGGACGCCGCCGCAAGACGGGCGGCGGGCTTCCCTTTGGCTGGACACTCTCTGGCGAAGTGGCCCCCATTTCCGCAATACCAGCAGAGATTTAAGCGTTGGCGACGGGCCTTCTCGGCGGCATCTAACCTGGGTCGCACGTTGCCCAACTGCATCGGCACCTCCTCGCTCCCTCTGGGGTATGGGGTTGGTGGTGGGGGTCTCCACACTGGACGCGGCTGGACGCTGGCGGGAGCGGGGGGTTTTGCCCCAGTTCTACCGCTCTGACCACGTACCCATTGTTTCCTGTTGGCAATCAAGACTTCAGCCCGTAAACATTGGTCAATGAGTGCTTCGAGGGACTGGGGAGGGTCCACCTTGGAGATTTCTTCCAGCATTTCAATGTTGAGACCCTCCCGAAATTGCCCCCTGAGGGCTACATCGTTCCAGCCGGTGCTGTGGGCCAGCACTCGGAACTCAGCTATGTACTGAGACATGGGTCTGTCTCCTTGAAAGAGGCGCCGGAGTTTATGGCCGGCTGCCTCCAAATTGTCCTCGATTCCCCAGGTCTCCTTAAGGTGATCCAAGAAGCGTTGCGCTGTTCTTAGGTGGGAAGAGGCTTGATCGAATAGGGCCGTCGCCCAGCTGGCCGCTGGTCCGTCTAGAAGGCTGTAAACCCACGCCACCTTGATGTCTTCTTGGGGAAACTCGGCGGCACGGGCCTCTAGGTAAGCCTGGCACTGGCGGCGGAAGACTTGGACCTTGGAAGCTTCTCCAGAAAACTTAGTTGGCAACGCCATGGCCGGGAGGCGGACTCCGCGCTCCCTCAATCCTTTTATTTCTCCATCCTGCGCGTTGAGTCTGTCACGGATGCGGTCCACTTCATCTTTGCTGATGGTGTAGCTGAGCGGCTGCCCAGCCGGCGCGGCTCCGGTCGACATTCTGGCCTTGGTTAATTGGTGCTTATGGGTGGCGGAGTCAAACTGTCAGGACCCAGGCTGCAAAGGCACCAATAACCAAACACAGAGGCCAGAATCTAACTAATATCTTTATTGAAGGAATATATAAAGTTAATAAAAGCAAGTATATGAAATAGTCCAAAAGCAGACCTTTCAGGAAAGGTCTAAATTAGTCCAAAAAAGCGATGTCCAATATGAAATATTAAGGTCCAAAGTTGTAATCCAATAACCGAAACACTCACTTTGCCAGGCAAAGTGAGGGGAGATGACAAGGTCCTTTAGTCCATAAACTTGAGCAAGGCTAGGAAATAACTTGATACTTGAAACAAGGCTTAAAACGTGGAACAAGGTAACAAGGAACAAGAACAAGGTCCGTGGATAAACTTGGTAAAATCCGTGATACAAGGCAATGTTTAGTCCTGGGAAACAAGCAAGGTCCGTAGGTAAACAAAGGCAAAACAGGAGCGAAGGCTGGAAAGCAGGGCAAGGCTTGAGCAGGAGCGAGGCTTGAAACGGAGCGCGCTGTCCAGACACAACTCGCTCCGGAGGTTGACGAATTGACTCCGCGAAGTTACTACGCGGGTAAAACACCTATATAGAGTCTAACTTTCTCGCCGAAGCAGTTCTCTGGGAACCAGAAACGAAAGCTAAACTCTGGAACCAGATGTTTGACTCCCTAAAGATTCTCACGGAAAACAGTCTTAATTGGCTACATTCTTAGCTGCTATCCTCGCACTCCTGCGCGAAGCTGCTTCCAAACCCCTCTGTTGTTTACAAAACTCACGGCGCAAGAACACGGGAGATGTGGGCTCTGGGTTTGTTTGACATACTTCTGGGACACAACTTTCTTGCAGGTGCAAGGTTCCCAGATCTGCCTGGGAAAGATCTGGCTGAAAAGATTCCAGTTCTGACTGGGAAGGTAAAAAACCCAAGTTTTCTTCTTCATCAGGGGTTACAATGTCCTGAGCAGGACTACAAGGCCCATGGGTCATCACAATAATTTTTAATTTGATTTATAGTGTATTGTATAATTTTTATATGTGTGATTATTGTAAGCCGCCCTGAGTCCCCTCTCGGGTGAGAAGGTGTCAGACCTCTGTCAGCTGGGTACCAAGAACCATACACGGAGGCCAGTCTCTATCTAATATCTTTATTAAGGAAATATATAAAGGCAATAAAAACAAGTGAAGAATATAGTTCAGAAGCAGACCTTTCAAATGAGGTCAAATATAGTCTAAAAAAGTATTGTCCAATAAATGATATTAGAGTTCAAAGTTTTAATCCATTTGACCGAAACACACACTTCTGCCAAGCATTAGTGTGGGGAAATGTCAGAGTCTTAGAGTCCAAGGTAGCTTGACAACAAGGCTGGAACAAGGCTGGAAATAAACTTGGTTCTTTGACTAGGTCCGTGACTAGAAACAAGGTAATCCGTGGATCCTGGAACAAGGTTCGTGGTCGAAAGCAAGGCGATGCATAAACTTGAATACGTGATCTGGGAGGCAAGGAACTGGGGTTACGAAGTCCACACACGATCTCACTCCTGAAGCTGATCTGTTGACTCTGCAAAGAATCTCCCACGCCAAACACCTATATTGGGTCTCGTTTTCCCGCCAACAATCTCTTTCCCTAGAGAACGAGAAGCGAAACCCAACTCTGTCCAGATGCATGACTCCTTAGAATTTCCCAAGGGAAGCAGGCCTAATCAGCCTGTTGTTTGGCAGCGATCCGTAAACTCCTCCGATTTGCTTCTCTGACTCCTCTGTCTCTAGAGTAAGATTCCTTCCTGGGAAACGGAGGGGAGTAATGCCCAAGGCCTGTTTTACTGAATTCTTGAGGGCAAACATCAACATCCGGCAGGTGAAGGGACTCCGGCTCTTGTTGAACCGGCGAAAACCCCATGTTTTCATCTTCATCTGCCACGATAGTACTAGGAACAGGACTACAAGGCCCATGAGGCATCACACTATCCCCTCTCCCAAGGCCTGTCCCCTCATTCAGGGCCTGTCCCCGAGAGTCGCGGGGCCGCGGCTTGGAAGGGTAGGCTTGATGGAAGCGGCGGACTAAGTCGGGGGCATGGACTGAGGAAGCGTCTTCCCAGGAGCGTTCTTCGGGGCCAAACCCCACCCAGTCAATGAGATACTGAAGGCGGCGGCGATGGAATCGAGAATCCAAAATGTCCTGAACCTCGAATTCCTCCTCTCCGTCCACTAAAACAGGGGCGGGGGCCGGCTGGCTCGCGTCGGGGCGTACACCATCCGCCGGAAGGAGCAGGGAATGGTGGAACACCGAATGAATGCGCATGGAGCGCGGAAGTTGGAGTTTGAAAGTCACGGGGTTAAGTTGCGCCACCACTGGATAGGGACCAATGAAACGGGCATCTAACTTCCGGCAGGGACGGTCGGAGGGCAAAAAGCGAGTGGATAACAGAACCCGATCTCCTACCTTGATCTCGGGACCAGGCTGGCGATGGCTGTCAGCGTGGCGTTTGTAGTCCTCCATGGCTTGATCAAGTTGCTGGTGTAAGAGTTCTGTGAGTTCCTGTAGCCAATCTTCTGCCGCAGGGACTTCTGAGGTTTCCATGATGGGAGGAAAGAAACGAGGATGAAAACCATAATTCGCAAAAAATGGGGTTTCTTTAGTTGAATTCTGGACACCGTTGTTGTAAGCAAACTCTGACAGAGGTAATAAGGAAGCCCAATTGTCCTGTTGGTAGTTTACATAACAGCGAAGATATTGTTCCAAAGTGGCATTGGCTCAGTCTGTCCATCTGTTTGGGGATGGTGAGCTGAGGATAAACGAGAGTCTGTGCCCAATAGTTTTTGTAGGGCTTTCCAAAAACGAGAGGTGAATTGGGATCCACGGTCAGTGACCAAACTCTTGGGCAATCCATGTAGTCGAAATACATGCTGAAGGAATAAATCTGCAGTCTCTTTGGCCGTGGGAAGGCCATTGCAGGGGATAAAATGGGCCAACTTGGTGAAAAGGTCTACCACTACTAGAATCGTGGTGAATCCAAAGGAGGGTGGTAGATCAGTGATAAAATCCGCAGAAATTATCTCCCAGGGGTGAGAAGGAGTGGGAAGGGGATGTAATAGCCCTGACGGCTTCTCCCTTCGTGTCTTGGAACGCTGGCATATGGGGCAGGTGTTAACACAATTCTCCACATCTTTGCGAATCTTGGGCCACCAGAAGTCTAGCAGAATTAAGTGTATGGTTTTGAATAGCCCAAAATGTCCTGCAGGCTTGCTGTCATGGCACAAACGAAGTGCTTTTTCTCTGCCGGGGCCTGGAGGGATGTAAACATGGTTCCTGTAACATAATAGATCGTTCTTGAGTGAGAAAGGGAAACGTAGTCCTTGGCGAATCTGTTCTTGAGCCCAGGCATCTGTCTGTTGGCTGGCTCTAATCTCCTGAGTGAAAGGGGATTCTGGGTTAGGAGAAGCAGGTTCAATTGAAGTGGATTTGGTGTTTCCCACTGTGAGCGTGGCAAAGTTCTCGGGCTGCAGCAATCGAGATTCTGAGGTGTCTCTGCGCCCTGCTGCATACTCTGGTTTTCGTGACAGGGCATCTGCTTGCTTGGTCTGAGCCGGAGTCACATAATGGATCCGGAAGTCAAAACGTTCAAAGAACAAAGCCCAGCGTTGTTGTCTTTGGTTTAGCTTCCGTGCGGTTCTTAGATGCTCCAAGTTCCGATGGTCAGTATGAACTTCGATGGGGAATTTGGCCCCTTCTAACCAATGTCTCCAATTTTCAAAAGCTGCCTTTATGGCTAAGAGTTCTTTTTCCCAAATGGTATAGTTCCTCTCTGGGGCCGTTAGTTGTCGTGAGTAATAGGCACAAGGATGGAGGTGTTCTCCCACTGGTTGCATCAGTATAGCCCCTATTGCTACATCAGAGGCATCAGCCTGCACAACGAAAGGGGTTCCAGGATCAGGGTGCTGTAGAATTGGCTGGGTCGTGAATAATTGCTTTAGCTGCTGGAACCCTTTTTCAGCTTGTTCTGTCCAACGGAAAGGCTGTTTCCCTCGGATGCAGCTGGTGATTGGGTCAGACCAGCGAGCGAAGTCTGGGATGAATTTGCGGTAGTAGTTTGCAAACCCCAAGAAGTGCTGTACTTCCTTCTTGTTAGTTGGCACCCGCCATTCCAATATGGCCGAAACCTTTGCCGGGTCCATGGATAGTCCTAGTGGTGAGACGCGGTATCCCAGGAAGTCTACCTCTTGCAAATCAAAGGCGCATTTTTCTAACTTGGCATATAGTCCATGATCCCGCAATCGTTGTAACACCATTCTAACGTGCTGGTCGTGTTCCGTCTGTGATCTAGAATACACCAGAAAATCGTCTAAATATATGATCAAGAACCGATCTAGATAGTCTTGGAAGATATCATTGACAAAATGCTGGAACGTTGCGGGGGCTCCAGATAAACCGAAATTCATGACTAGGGACTCGTATAATCCGAATTTGGTCTGGAAGGCGGTTTTCCATTCGTCCCCCTCTCTTATGCGAACCAGATTGTAAGCCCCGCGGAGATCCAGTTTGGTGTAAACCTTGGCCCCTCGGAGTCGGTCCAATAGGTCCGAGATCAGTGGCAATGGGTAGTGGTTCCGCTTTGTGATGTTGTTCAGTGCCCAATAGTCCACAACCAAGCGTAGGTCCCCTGATTTCTTTTTTACAAACATCACTGGGGAAGCGGCTGGGGATTGAGAGGGTCTGATGAACCCCTTGCGGAGGTTTGACTCTATAAACTCCCTGAGAGCTTCCTGCTCTGGTTCAGTCAGGGAGTAGAGGTGTCCTCGTGGAATTGGGGCCCCCTCCACCAGGTCAATGGCACAGTCATAGGGTCTATGTGGGGGCAGTTTCTCGGCTTCTTTTTCATTGAATACATCCCAAAAGTCCGAATATTGCTTGGGCAAGGTGATGATGGGTTCTGCACCTGTGGCTTGGCAAACTTTGGCTACTAGACAATGATTTTGGCAATATCTTGAGGCGAACTGCAGTTCTCTGTTGGACCAGGAGATGTTTGGGTCATGGAGTGTCAGCCATGGGATACCCAAGATCACGGGGAAATGAGGAACCTCGGTAACAAAGGAGATTTCTTCCATGTGTTCCCTTATCCACATTCTGGTGGGCTCGGTCCATTGGCTTACTGGACTTGTCTTCAGGGGTCGGCCGTCTATGGCTTGTACCACCCGGGCGTTCTTGAAATCATGATATTGTAGTCCCAGAGAGTTAGCATAGTCTCTATCGATGAAATTGTTTGTTGCCCCAGAGTCTATCATGGCATGGATCATGACGGGTCCCTTTTTTACTGACCACAGTGTGACCACCAGGAGAAATAGGACCCCCGTTTGCGGCTCTTGAGTGGAGTTTCTGACCGGGTTGGCGAGCCCTTCTACGCCCGATCGCTGGCTTCCCCCGCCGGCTTTGTTCCATCCGCCTCGGCTGCCTCCGCCTCCGCGGAAGGCCGCCGCTGCCAGACGGGTGGGGGGCTTCTTCTTGGCTGGGCACTCCCTGGCAAAGTGGCCCCCATTCCCACAGTACCAGCACAGATTCAAACATTGGCGGCGGGCCTTTTCAGCAACATCCAGCCTGGGGCGCACATTGCCCAACTGCATTGGCTCCTCCTCACTTCCCATGGGACCAGGGGCTGGCAGTGGGGGTCTCCATACTGGACATGGCTGGACAGTGGTAGAAGTGGAGGACCTTACCCCGGCTCTTCCACTCTGGCCCCGGAGCCACTGTTTCTTATTGGCGAGCAGGATTTCAGCCCGTAAACATTGGGCGATGAGTCTTTCAAGAGTCCCAGGGGGATCTACCTTAGAGATTTCTTCCTGCATCTCGAGGTTGAGGCCCTCGCGAAATTGCCCCCTGAGGGCTACATCGTTCCAGCCGGTGTTTTGAGCCAACACCCGGAACTCGGCAATGTACCGGGACAACGGTCTGTCCCCTTGGAAGAGGAAGAGTTTGTGGCCGGCCGCCTCCTCGTCGTCCCCGATCCCCCAGGTTTTCCGAAGATGGTTCAGGAATTGCTGTGTGGTGTTTAGGTGCGTGGAACCCGCATCGTACAGCGCCATCGCCCAAGTGGCCGCAGGCCCATCTAGGAGACTGAAAATCCACGCCACCTTGACATCTTCTTGGGCAAACTCGGCGTGGCGGGCTTCTAAGTACGCCTGGCACTGGCGACGGAAGACATGGACCTTGGAGGCTTCTCCGGAAAACTTGGTTCGTAGCGCTAGGGCAGGGAGACGGGCTCCACGTTCCTTTAAGCCCCGTATCTCTCCCTCCTGCTCTCGGAGTACGTCCCAGATCCGGTTGAATTCGTCCTGGGAAATGGTGTAACTGGGTGTTGGGGCCCGGGCGCCCGCTCCGGCTCCTGGTGTGACAGACATACTGGCCTTAGGTTGCTTGGTGCTGTGTCGGCGGAGTCAAACTGTCAGACCTCTGTCAGCTGGGCACCAAGAACCATACACGGAGGCCAGTCTCTATCTAATATCTTTATTAAGGAAATATATAAAGACAATAAAAACAAGTGAAGAATATAGTTCAGAAGCAGACCTTTCAAATGAGGTCAAATATAGTCTAAAAAAGTATTGTCCAATAAATGATATTAGAGTTCAAAGTTTTAATCCACTTGACCGAAACACACACTTCTGCCAAGCATTAGTGTGGGGAAATGTCAGAGTCTTAGAGTCCAAGGTAGCTTGACAACAAGGCTGGAACAAGGCTGGAAATAAACTTGGTTCTTTGACTAGGTCCGTGACTAGAAACAAGGTAATCCGTGGATCCTGGAACAAGGTTCGTGGTCGAAAGCAAGGCGATGCATAAACTTGAATACGTGATCTGGGAGGCAAGGAACTGGGGTTACGAAGTCCACACACGATCTCACTCCTGAAGCTGATCTGTTGACTCTGCAAAGAATCTCCCACGCCAAACACCTATATTGGGTCTCGTTTTCCCGCCAACAATCTCTTTCCCTAGAGAACGAGAAGCGAAACCCAACTCTGTCCAGATGCATGACTCCTTAGAATTTCCCAAGGGAAGCAGGCCTAATCAGCCTGTTGTTTGGCAGCGATCTGTAAACTCCTCCGATTTGCTTCTCTGACTCCTCTGTCTCTAGAGTAAGATTCCTTCCTGGGAAACGGAGGGGAGTAATGCCCAAGGCCTGTTTTACTGAATTCTTGAGGGCAAACATCAACATCCGGCAGGTGAAGGGACTCCGGCTCTTGTTGAACCGGCGAAAACCCCATGTTTTCATCTTCATCTGCCACGATAGTACTAGGAACAGGACTACAAGGCCCATGAGGCATCACAGAAGGGCGGGATATAAATGTTGTAATAAATAAATAAATAAATAAATAAATAATATTCTAGGAGTGTACATATCTAGTACCCAGTCACTATTTAATGCACTCATGTTAAGCCACACATTTCCTTGAAGGGAACTAAGGATCTATTTTAAAAGCCCCGTAAAGGGGTAATATTCATATGAGAGAAGTGTCAGAATGCACTGAATACCCATGGAAAGTATAATTAATTGGTACTTAATGAACTTTGGTGTTGGAGGAAAATCCTGAGAGTGTCTTGGACCACAAGAAGATCCAACCAGTCCATCCTCCAGGAAATAATGCCTGGCTGCTCACTGGAGGGAAGGATATTAGAGGCAAAGCTGAAGTATATCATAGCAATATTTAGCAGTGAACTTATCAATTCATACTCCACTACAATGAAACTCCCCACGCATATGCCCACATATACACAGAGAATCAAGAAATGTGTCTAAATTCTTAGCTTCTGACTGAGCATCTTTGATTCCCTCTATAAGCTGCTAATATTAGATACCTCTCTGCTCCAGCCAGCTCAGAAACCTTTTGATGCAGCAACACATTGTTCCTTGTGAAAGGGGGGCAGGAAAGCTGGCAGTGCAGCTAATAAATGTAATTATGATAAAAGCCCCCTAAATTGCTCCATTCTGCACTGTCACTCACAGCCCAGCCTCCTATTGCTCCATCCTGCTCCACACAATGACCTTTGTCATGCTTGAGCAAATAGCTCCCTGCTGCTATTTGACTCTTACTGAGTGACCAGATGGGGCAGTTTTGCTTCATTATTTGTGCCTGTGAAGTGGAAACGACAACAGAAAGATTCATTACTGTCACGACTGTCTCTGCAAAGCTCCCCTGATTTATTAGGGCATAACTGCTGTACTGGATGTAATGAGACATAAATGTTCTCTAAGGCCTATGAACTCAAGAAGGAAATGCACTGCCATCAAGAGGCTATGGCACAGCTAATTTATTAAAAGCTTAGATTATGCAGTCACTGGAGGATAGGGTGGGATGGGGGTTTGAGGGTAGATTAGCAACACACACTAATCCGTTTGTGCTGAGAGGAGACATGATAGCCATGTACAAATATGTGAAGGGAAGTCATAGGGAAGAGGGAGCAAGCTTGTTTTCTGCTGCCCTGCAGACTAGGACATGGAACAATGGCTTCAAACTACAGGAAAGGAGATTCCACCTGAACATCAGGAAGAACTTCCTCACTGTGAGAGCTGTTCGACAGTGGAACTCTCTCCCCGGGGCCGTGGTGGAGGCTCCTTCCTTGGAGGCTTTTAAGCAGAGGCTGGATGGCCATCTGTCGGGGGTGCTTTGAATGCGATTTCCTGCTTCTTAGCAGGGGGTTGGACTAGATGGCCCATGTGGTCTCTTCCAACTCTACTATTCTATGATTCTATGATTCTATGATTCTATGATTCCTGGCAATTATAATTTTTAAAAGTAATTTGGCACCAGGATATTGGTAGGAAAATTGCATTTTGCAATTATTTTAAAGAAGACTCATCTATCTGTTATTTCTGCACAGAGAAGAAGCACAGAGGTCATAAAATGTGTGTGTGTGAGTGAAAGACAGAGAGAAACCTTGAAACACTTGTTTTTGGGGAGGGGGTGATTGATGGATTTTACCCAACACACACATCATGGACCATATACAGAAACAGATAGGATTTGTGTGGTTAGAAATCCAAACATTTCTAGACGAGAAAAATGTGTTGACAACATATAAGCTTTTTTTTAAAAAAGTGATTAAACTCTACATACCTTTGTAAAACATGTGCAACCATTCAGTTTCCATTTTTAAAATGCACACAACGCTGCCAGCACAAATAAGAGGAACAGTAAGTAATGGACTTAGCAATAGGAAATTCATGAAAAAAAATACCTTGTAAAACCTGCCCACCCCAGTCTGTCTGTTTTTTCTATGGAGAGAAAGCAATGTGTAAAAGTGCAGAAAGGAGTGTAGAGAGATTTCTCAAACATTCTGCATCGTAGCAACGAAGGATAAACTCACATGTCATTCTGTGATGCCTCATGGGCCTTGTAGTCCTGTTCCTAGTGCCATCGTGGCAGATGAAGACGAAAACATGGGGTTTTCGCCGGTTCAACAAGAGCCGGAGTCTTTTCACCTGCCGGATGTTGATGTTTGTAACCAAGAATTCAGTAAAACAGACCTTGGACATTCCTCGCCTCCGTTCCCTAGGAGAGAGTCCTATTGTGCAGACAGAGGAGTGAGGGAACAGAATCGCAGGAGTTTACGGATTGCTGCCAAACAACAGGCTGATTAGACCTGCTTCCCTTGGGAAATTCTAAGGAGTCTTGCATCTGGACAAAGTTGGGTTTCGCTTCCCGTTCTCTAGGGAAAGAGGTTGTTGGCGGGAAAACGAGACCCCAATATAGGTGCCTGACGCGGGAGAATCTTTGCGGAGTCAACAGAGCAGCTTCAGGAGCGAGATCGTGTGTGGACTTCGTAATCCCAGTTCCTTGCTTCCCGGATCAAGAATTCAAGTACTGCCTTGCCTTGCTTTTAACCACGGATCTTGTTCCAAGAATCACTGTTTGCCTTGTTCCTAGTCACGGACCTTGTTAAAGAACCAAGATTATTTCCAGCCTTGTTGTCAAGCTACCTTGGACTCCTAAGACTTTGGCATTTCCCCACACTATTGCTTGGCAATAGTGTGTGTTTCGGTATTGGATTTAAACTTTGAACTCTAATATCATTTATTGGACAATACATTTTTGGACTATTTTTGACCTCTTTTGAAAGGTCTGCTTCTGAACTATATTCTTCACTTGTTTTTATTACTTTTATACATTTCCTTAATAAAGATATTAGATAGAGATTGGCCTCCGTGTATGGTTCTTGGTGCCCTGCTGCCAGGGGTCTGACACATTCTGATGTTTTCAGAAAGAGAGTCAAATGGTTCTATGCTTAGCTCAGCATGCACCAAAACCATAAAGTGATTGCTTCAACATGTGGCTGGCTTGCAGCTTCCATTTAACATGCCACAGCAAAGGTCCTGGTTAACGATGATGACTTTTTTGACTTGATCCTGTCTGACATCTACAAGATTTAGTCATCCCATCCCGTATGCATAACTGATTGTGTGAATGTTGATCTCAGCATGGACCAGTTTTCCACATGTAACAGCAGACAACATTTTTGTTCCTGCTATATATTTGCAAGGATAGGGAAAGGCAGTGTTTGCTGAAAGGGGCAACAAGATGGTAACTAGGCTGAGTACAAAACATAATGGAGAAAAGAACCTTTAGGGCTCAAACATATACAGAGTCTTTATGTATGTATGCAAATCTTAGTACAGTAGAGTCTCACTTATCCAAGCTAAACGGGCCAGCAGAACGTTGGATAAGCGAATATGTTGGATAATAAGGAGAGATTAAGGAGAAGCCTATTAAACACCAAATTAGGTTATGATTTTACAAATTAAGCACCAAAACATCATGTTATACAACAAATTTGACAGAAAAAATAGTTCAATATGCAGTAATGCTACATAGTAATTACTGTATTTATGAATTTAGCACTAAAATATCATGATGTATTGAAAACATTGACTACAAAAATGTGTTGGATAATCCAGAACGTTGGATAAGCGAATGTTGGATAAGTGAGACTCTACTGTATTAGGAAAAACATCCTGACAGTAAGAGTTGTTTGACAGTGGAGTATGTGGCCTTGGAGTGTGGTGGTCTCCTATGGAGGTTTTTAAGCACAGGCTGAATGCCTACCTATCCAAAGGGTTTCGATTGTGTTTCTGCATGGCAGAGGGTTGAACTGGATGGCCCTGAGGGTCTCCTCCATCTCTTTGATTCTATTAACAATCAATCTAGAATACAAAAAGAAATCACCACCACCCTTTAAATATGGCTTAAATAGCCATGCCACTCTAGTATCAGTTTTAAAATATCGTGCTTCAAATGCAAAGGCTTAGTGACAATATTATATAAATATTGTGACATTTAACATATATAATATGCAAGAGTTAAAATCTATATGAGGGAAAGATTTGGATTATGTCATTAAAGATGAAGCTTGGCATTCTGCTCAACATTTACAATGTCATAAACTAAACTTAGAACATCATTATTACTGGAATTCACTACAGACTGATATCCTTTCTCTGAATGCTTGGGGACAAGAACTGCTTTATTTTTCTGATTCCCCCTCCCCCCGGATTTCCTAATAATGAGAATATCTTGGAGATGCGACCCAAATCTAAACACAAAATTTATTTGTTTCATATACATATAGGCTGAAGGAAGCTTAATACACAAAATGTGTTTCCATTGAGCAATCATAAAGTAAAAATGTCACTATCTCAGGCACCCATATGGACAGTTCTGAATTTTGGAGCATTTCAGATTTCCATATAAAGAATACTCAACTTTTCTCTTTTTATCCCTGCAGTGTCCAACAGGAATCCCCCCCCCCCCACAATATCTTTGAAGCTACACAACCCTCGGGCAGGCAGCAGCGGTAACCCCTGAGGTCCTATTGCTGTGCACACTGCTACTATTCATATAAGCCAAACACATTGATTTGTCAACTTCATGACTTATCAATATAACCTTGAAATATGTCATATAACCTTGTAATACCTATGGTAAAATGTAAAGCATGAGGTATGTGACCATTTTTGCCATCTTTCTGTATTGTGGTACCAAAAGAGAACACATCTTTAGTTTAGATTTCATTCTGGGAAGATAGATAGAGGTTTACCATAGGTCAGTGGTTCCCAACCTTTGGGTCTCCAGGTGTTCTGGACTTCAACTCCCAGAAATCCCAGCCAGCTTACCAACTGTTAGGAACTATGGGAGCTGAAGTCCAAAACACCTGGAGGCCAAAAGGTTGGGAACCGCTGCCATAGGCAACCTTGTAGGGTTGTGCATTAAATGACACCTGGTAATAGACACATTTCTAGAAGTACAGTGATTACTAAATAAAGATCTAGAATGTACCTAAACAAGATCTAGGGCTTCTAATTAAGTAACCAATGCACTGTGTGGGCATCAGAAGAAAATAAAAAACCTAAGTCAGGGCTCATGTGTCAGGTTGATTCCAACATACCTCCAAGTGGAAAGAGAAGGTAATAATGGAGCCTTCCAGAAATATTGCTTCTAATATAGTTACGTTTTCAACCCAGGGCCTCAACTAAGGAGTATAAAGAACTGGACACTTATTTTATTTTGTAAAATAAGGGTGTTTTTTCTTTATTTTTTAAAATTGACTCGGCTATCACAAAACTATCTATTATTCAGTTTCAATATTTCTGGCATGAACATTACTGTTAAGCATATGGCATGGACCCATTACTGTACAATGCACTATATTTGGATATTCACAGGCTGAACTACCTCCAGCAAAAAGTAATGTGTCAATAGAAAAAAAAAGTCTGAGATCTAGGAGGAAAAAGATGCCGTACCTTCTGCAGGATGTTATCAATAGTCATAGAGAAATCCAAGACATGTTTCTGCATCTGGTGGCACCTCCATCTCAACCTACTGATAGAAGCTGCATGGATTGGAGGCTGTTGCAATGGTGGTGTGGCGGGTGAACTACTTCTCCTGGATCAGCGTGCAATGTTAGGGGAGTCAAAATAAGCCATGAGATCTATACAGCTCTGCCTTCTAGTCCAAAAACAGTCAGGAAATTCAGCAGGAAAAACAAAGAATATGCCCCTCAGCACCTTCTCCCTGTGGACTGTGGTGGAATCTCCTTTTTATGGAGGTTTTAAAATGAAAGCTGGGTGGCCATCTGTTGGTGTGCTTTGATTGTTCAGTCCTGCATAGTGGTATTGGACTGGATAGCCCTTGGGGGCTCTTCCAATTCCACAATTCTATGCCTCTATAAGTGTGACAAGGATCATTCTCCACAGAGAAACTGTCTGCATCCCAGAAAGTTGCATTGTCCTAAATCAGCCATATGGTAGAATTAGAAAGTAATAAATCTGAAGTTTTGCCATCCTTTAAGGTTTAATGTACTCTACAATAAGTTACTGCCATCTTTCTGAGGAGCTTTCTCCCTTTAGAGACTTCTATAACTTGTTCCCAAAGGAAAGTGTTTATTTCTAGTAATTTTACAGAGAGAAAAATACAGCAAAGTGAAATGTGAAAGACTGGCAGCTCAGTTCTATGCATATTTTCATCATCAGTAATTCCTATGAGCTGGAAGCACCTTCATATTTACTGGGTTAAGACCCACTGAGCATGGCATGGGGCCAAATAAACGTGTGGAGGAAGGGACAGAATGACACTTAGTTTCAGTAAATACACACTGTTATGACTAAAATCTAACCTTCTGAAAATAGTGGTAACAATTAAGCAAAGTACAGTGTAAGGCCATATGCCTCTTGCAGTTGTATAACCTCAGCAATGACTTTAATCATTCACTATTCCTTAGAGACCTGGAACAGTTTATTCCAGCACAACCTCTTTGGGAGCTTTTGCGTCTAGCAGAGACCAAAGTGCTGTTAGCACTTGATTAAATGGTATGATGGGAATATGGGGCAGTTTCATTTGCCACTCAGCAACCCATTAATAGGTCACTCTGGAGCAGCAAAAAGTAGCTCCAAACATTTATGTTTTGTTGAATTGCTTTATTTTTGTAAATCTAACCTGATACCTGGGTGGAAAAATTTAGTTCATTAGTAGTGTTTTATACATTGTTCACTTTACCTTATGTTTCCCTCATGCCTCTTAAAATAGTTTTGCATTTAAAATGCTCTGAACTGAATTCTAGAAAAGCCAGGTGTTTTCTCATTAAATTAGGGATGAAAAGACATTAGTTCCATTATGCCTATATTAGGAATTTTAGTTACTTTTGAAACTGCAATAAACAAATGTCCTCAAATGTATAAATCCTAACATGAATTGATCAAAATATCTAGGCTATTACAAGTCTTATAACTTATGTATTGTTTTAGTTAAAATATTTATTTATCACCCTATATCTAAATATCTGAGTAGCTTACAATGAAATCATTTTAAAACAATTAATAACAACAACACTTTGGCCTGATTTGTTCAATTATTTATGAGTTTGAGCCAGATAATTTTAAATACATAGCCGTGTTTGACTTGCCACTGAATGCAGATTTCTAACTGGAGCCGGCTATAGGGAGCACCCTATTAAAGCAGCTCCACTGGCTGCCGATAAACTGCCGAGCCCAATTCAAGGTGCAGGTTTTGAGCTATAAAGCCCTATACGGCTCAGGCCCTACCTATCTCCGTGATCGCATCTCCCCCATGAGCCAGTGTGGACCTTGACATCATCCAGGGAGGCTCTTCTCGCACTCCCACCACCGTCTCAAGTGCGGCTGGTGGGGACGAGGGAACGGGCCTTCTCGGCAGTGCCCCCCTGGCTCTGGAATGCATTGCCAAAAGAGATCAGGCAGTCCCCTACATTATCCAATTTCCGTAAGGAACTGAAGACCTGGTGGTGTCGGCAGGTTTTTCAGTAATTACATTGGAATACCGCCGATTTCTGGGCCTGAATATATTGCACAAGATTTCTCTAACTTAAAATGATACATTTTAATGTATTGGGTTTATGGTTCCCGTCCCCTTGATCAGGTCATGTAAGTGTTATTTATTTCTATAATTGTATTTTTACTTTGCTTAATAATGTGTTATTATGTTTGCTATGTAATGTTTGTGTTGTTTTTATGATTGGAAACTGCCCTGAGTCCCATCCGGGAGATAGGGCGGTATATAAATAAAGTTTTTTTAATTATTATTATAATGCCATTGGCACCAACTGAGCCTCCAAAGGTAGGGTATTTCATAACTGGGTGTCACAACAAAGAAACCACTGTACAAGTGCTGATATTCAGACATAATATAAAAGATCAGCCAGTCCCCTCAGCTTAATTCTACCAGAAAGTTGATAGGGGAATATACAATCTGGCGTACACCTAGTGCACCACCCCCTTTGGGGTGAAGGACATAAGCTAAAACACTCATCTGGTATCCATCTTGTACAGGTGAGATGAAACAAAATGCCCTTGGAATGTGTAGAATTTGGCCTCAACAACTTTGAGGGAGTCTTCTCCGACACGTTCCCCTTAAAGGGTGCTCGGATTCAGGCTAACCGGGGACCAGGTGTTCTTGCCCTTATCAGCCGAGGGGTAGGCTGGGTAAGGGCACTACCTCGACTGGCATTTTCCACCAGATTTTCCACCAGAATAGAGTTACATTTAGTTTCAGAGTTGAATAGGTTGCCCATATTTAAACCCATTTTACTTGTGCTGTCTCGTTATTTCGGGGGTGGCAGGCAAAAAGTTATCTTTTCGATGCTATGTTTTATCAAAAGATACATTTACAAGTGTATTGATAAAACATCCCAAAAAGAGGTTAAATGCTTTCATATATATACAATTCTACTAAGCTTGTCCCTCCCCCCCCAGTGTTTATCAATATGTATGCAAAATAAGAAAAACAGGATTGAAATAACTTCCTATGGCTATTCCTTCAAATACCAGGTATCTGAAGCCATTTCCTCAGACTATAGGAGAAGGAAAGATGGAAAGTGAGTATACTGAGGAATCAGTTCACCATGAACCATTTTCAGTTCTGTTATAAGAACTTTGTAACTTCAAGAACTGGTACCTAAGCTTGACTCCTTCCCCCACCCCTCTCCATCTTTCTTGTCCTTTAATGTTTTGCTAGGTTAAAAGTCTGTTGACAATGACTATCTTTTCCATTCCTGACATGTAAGCAACCTTGTGAAAGTTTTCTGCTGAAAAGTGAGATAAAATACTTTACAAATGCAATAAATATAACTAAAAGCTTTATGTACAATTTGGAACCTTTGAAGTACAGAATAACAAGAGGGTTCATGCTGCATCAATTTAGTTCCAACATGTAAACAAGACTGAATAAATCAGCACTTCACATTCAGAAGAAAGGCAAATAGGCAAATGTAGAAGAAATAGAGAGAAAAAGATAATTCTTTGTTGCCTAGAAACTGAAACAACCTAGATTACTAAGAACTTTGGTTGTGGACTCCTTTTAAGTGACTACCCTTTGTGGGACAAAGGATACTCTGATACAATCGTTCTGTGCTATTATCAAGACAGCATCAGAAGAGATACTTCAAGAATTATGCCAATACTTTTATACTTTGTGCACAGTCATACACTCTGGAAAAGTCAGAACTACAGCGGTATCTAACCATAGCTCAGTTCTTTTATGTGCATAATTGTGGTAACTTAAAGCACACAATCACCTTCTCTTTCTCTTCTGTAGACACAGATATGAATTTTCATGGGAAGTGAACACTTGATCAAAGCAAAATTACTCAAATCTCTTGGAAATGTTTATAGTAACCCACTTGTTCCTGTCACAGATGTTTCAGCTGGTACAATTTAGCTAGTGTGCACATTTACTTAAAGAAATGATTAACAGCTTCTTTTTTTCTTGAAAGTTCTCAAAGAAAAGGTTTTTTAAAAAATAAAATAATGAATAGCCATAATTGCTTTTTTTTGTTCTTTACTACTCTTCTATGGAAAACACATTTCAGTACATATCAATTCCTGCACAATAATAAGTTTTAAGATGATTAAACACAGGCTCTTTTATTTTTAAAAAGTTTCATTTTAAGGGAAGGTGGCCATAAAAGATAATTGAGAGCCTTTTGCATAACTAAGCAAGATTAACATGCAATCCATCATCTGATTGGTTGCTTTATTGGTTGTCTAATTTATCTAAATTTTTCAGCCTACTTGACTATGGTTTGTAGATGCCATTAAATACTCATCACTATGCCCTTGGAAACAGAAACACTTTAATCCAAAGCCAGGTCTTAAGGTCTGCCTTCTCTAAGTCCAGAGCAATCAACACATCTGGTATCCAGCATCCTATAAGAATATGTATGCTTTAAATGAAATGTATCACAGAATACAATGAAGGCAGACCCTCAGGGGGGAAAGTAGACATTCACGCTTTTTAATTATTCTAAATGACTTCTTAGAAGTGGGAGTGAAATTAAGACAAATCCTGCGGTTTCCATTTCTCAGCACTGGATTGTTTTTCCAACCTCTGTGAAGACTGTGTAGCCATTCTTACTGGGCAAATAATGAAGAATTGACTATATCTGGAACTCCTTATTCTCCCTTATTATTTCTCTTCTCTTTATATAGGGACCAGGATATCCAAAAGATAAACTCTTTCCATTTGAGTCTGTTTAGAATGTAAGATTCAAAGTGGAGGCCCTGTTGTGTGTCTGCCCAACTTAAGAGTAAGCTTGGGAACACAGGAGTCAGGGCTTTCTCTGCCGCAGCATCTCTGTTGTGGAACTCCCCCCCAATGGAAGCCCATTTGGTCCCACTCATTCTGAGCTGGCTTCTTGTGGGAAGCCAGACTGCTCATAAGATCTTTGAGGCTTAACAGCAAGGTCAGTTTAGGGATTGTTTTTTGTACAGTGATATATATTGGGTTCTGTGTTATTAACTGGGATGAGGCATCCACTGGGTCTTGGAACGTATCTCCTGTGAATAAAGGGGAACTAATGTAAGCTTAGTTTTGGCTAATACAAAAATGATCAAGGATAGTGGGTTGCTATGAGTTTTCCAGACTGTTTGGCCATGTTCCAGAAGCATTCTTTCCTAATGTTTCACCTGCATCTATGGCAGGCATCCACAGAGGTAATGAAGTATGATCAAGGATAGTATGCAAACATAGCCTGAGTCCTTGAATTGTCTTCCAGAAATAGCAGAGGTAACTATAAATAATGTTTAGACATACATATGAAGAGAATTGATCTCCAAAGGAGTCTATTTATATGAAATAGGGCTGATCCCATCAGAAAGAGCCAATTTTTATAAAATGGAAAGAAAACAAAGGTCAACCATTTAAATATATGTCTTTCTGCCCTTAGTTTGTTCCTTTGTAGTTTTGACTTACATGAAATCACAACTACGAACAATTTCTTATTATATTATTCTGTTTTCTTTTCTTTTTGCAGCATGTCAAACAGAAAATGGTAGATTATACAATGAAAAATTACAATACAGTGGAATATGTCCCAAGTGATTTGTGATTGTGAGGTGTATTTTCAAGATATGAATCCTTAAGGAATACATACACTGAAATACACTGAATCCAGCAATAAATTCAAATCATTTTCTATGTTAAAACCAAGAATAATGTTTCATTTGTTCTTATGGGAAAACTCTGAAAGTCAGATGAAATTTTAACAGAGTGCAGAGCTCTAGTATTATCCCATGAAAATGTATATAACTCTGATATATAATTCACCTAAGGGCAGCTTTTCATAGAGCCAACTGTGATTATGACAGCAGAGTGAATTAAGACACATTCATTCCTGGATTTGGAATTTTCACAAATTAATGTATTTTGTAGTATGCATTTACTGGTGGAAGAATGATTTAGGAATTAAGTCTACTAAGGTTACTTAATAGTTCAGTGAGGACCCAACTTTACGGTGAGAGATTATTTTTCTGCCTCTGTACCCCTTTTAGGGCTGCAAACACTACCAATAATTCTAAAATCAGGGGGAGAGAGGCGGGGTGGGAGAGAGGGAGGGAGGGAGGGAGGAGAGAAATGACGGGATCCCTGACAACTCAGCAGCCCGCTATGAAGCATTTGCTCGGTTATTTGTGGACAAAGTTGCTTTGATCCGCTCTGGCTTTGACACCATATTAACAGCAGTCTCTGAGGATGTAGCACGAGCATCTGCTTGTCCCATTTTGATGGATTTGTTTCAATTGGTTCAGCCTGAGGACATGGACAAGGTGCTTGGAGAGGTGAGGGCAACCACATGCATCCTAGACCCCTGCCCATCCTGGCTGGTGAGAGAAGCCAGAGGGGGATTGGCCGAGTGGGTGAAGGTGGTGGTGAATGCCTCCCTTCGGAAAGGCATTGTTCCAGCAAGCCTTAAATTGGCTGTGATCAAACTGCTGTTGAAGAAGCCATCACTGGACCCCACTCAATTGGATAACTATTGGCCTATTTCCAATCTCCCTTGCCGGAATGGGCCTTGGAAGTACTGTTTTGCAGTGGCTCTGGTACTTTCTGGAGGGTTGTTCCCAGATGGTGTAATTGGGGGACACCTGCTCGGCCCCACAACCATCGACTTGTGGGGTCCCGCAGGGTTCAGTACTGTCCCCCATGTTGTTTAACATATACATGAAGCCGCTGGGAGAGATCATTCGGAGTTTCGGGGTGAAGTGTCATCTGTACACAGATGATGTCCAGCTCTGTCACTCCTTTCCACTTGTCACTAAGGAGGCTGTTCAGTTCCTGAACTGGTGTCTGGCCGCTGTGTCGGACTGGATGAGGGCGAATAAATTGAAACTGAATCCAGACAAGACAGAGGTCCTCCTGGTCAGTTGCAGGGCCGAACAGGGTATAGGGTTACAGCCTGTTTTGGACGGGGTCGCACTCCCCCTGAAGACACAGGTTCACAGTCTGGGTGTTCTCCTGGACTCATTGCTGAGCCTGGAACCCCAGGTCTTGGCAGTGGCCAGGGGAGCATTCGCACAACTAAGACTTGCTGATTGATTTGGTATAGGCATCTAATTGTGCCAGCGTTGTAAGCCGCCCTGAGTCCCTTCGGGTGAGAAGGGTGGGATATAAATATTGGGAATAAATAAATAAATAAATAAAATGACTAGAAGTCTACTTTGAGCTTTGGGTTGTTGTTTTTTTGTTTTTTTGTTTTTTACAAAACTGTTAAACTACGTTGTGTGGGGGTACTAAGAAAACTATTTAAAGGATTCTTACTGTTAAGTAACTACAGTCAGTTCTCCCTATCAACAGATTTTACGTCCATGGATCCAACCATCCATAGCATGAAAAAAATTAACAATTGAAAAGGCAATTGGTATTTTATATAAACAGTATCATTTTACCACAATATTGTATTTATAGGGGCTTGAGCATCCAGGGATTTTGGTATCTACAGAGATGGTGGGATAGGGTTCTAGAACCTAACCCCAGCAGATGCCAAGGACCCACTGTAATAGAGGTCATTGCTCAAACAATGAAGTATAAGTTTCAGCTCTGATCCTCTCAGTTGTTCAATATCTTGGATAAAGAACCACCAACAGCCATGAGTCATTTTCACATTCCTAATAATGCTGAACTCAGATGACACTGTGCAAATAAATGTAAAAGTATTTTTGTTGGACTGATTTCTTACACGTTGATTAAAATAGGTAGGTAGGTAGTGCATTGTTAAGTGGACTTTGAAATTCAGATGGATCAGAGGGGCATGTTGCCTCCTTTTGATCAAACAACCATGTCATGTTGCACTTTATATGTGTTCACAGTGTGGACAATGACATTTGATGCAAACTCAACAAGAAAAATGTATTCGTCTTGTTCTTATGCAGTAGGCAAGAAATCTCATGGGGGTTAGCAAACTCTTGCCAGACATGTCTCATCATGTTTAGACACTCTATCTCATTGAAAATGAGTAATTTGCCCAGCTTACCTCATATTCTTAAGCTAGAGCCACCATAGGGGTAACAGCAAGCAAAATGGAGTTTAGGTAAAAAAAATTGAATACAAAACTTTAAAGCAAATAATAATGAAGAAAGTACAAAAAATATTTGGGGATAGGATCAAGAGAATGAAAAATTATTATGTGAAGGCTGACATGATGAGCAATGAAAGCATTTAGCTGCTGCTCATTGGTGGAGGAATCCTAGAGAGAGCTATTCTTTTAGCTGTTCAATTCCTGGTCTCTCCAGAGGTGTTTGGTCTACGGTGAAATTCAAGATGCTGTACTTTCTGCACTGTTGGTCAGATCCAGCAGGATTCTTCTCTCATGCAATGGTTTCTTACCCCCCCCCCCAACCTTATTTCTTTTCCTAAGGCAAGGGAATTGTGGCAATATTTAATCAGTAAGCTTTTATACTAGCATTTCCCTTTACTGAATGAGGCCATTGATCAAAATATTTTGGAAAAGCATTTTCCCAAACTAATTCAGAATAAATATGTAGTGATTCAAAATGAATCTCACACAGCATATAAAACTGTCTGAGCTACATCACATCATTGCTTGATGCAGTACAATACCATCCCTTCAATCAATCACTTAAATTATAGTCCACCTTTCTTCTAGACCAAGGACGTCTCAAGGCAGGCAAACTATCACTGCAGTTGATAGACCCTATTACACAACACCACTTACATCCTGCTAACAGTTTGCCTATGATGCTCCAATCTCTAGCTATTGAGTTTTTAAAAACATATCAATAACATCCCATCTCACTACATTTGCACTACGTATTGTTGTGCAATGGATGCCTTCCTCTTCTGTGCCACCATGCCAGCAGTACTGTGACATCAGGAAGAGGAGTTCTCCTCTCTCACAATCACCCTCCCACCCAAACTGGCTGTTTTCCTTTTAATGCTGGAATTGCACAATTATTTTAAAAATAAATAATAAATAAACCATGAGTGCAGAAAGGTGGAGTTATGAGGTGTGCAGAAGTCTGATCACTGGACCACACATTGCTGAACCTGTGCAATTGCATTACATATATTCATAGTCTATGCTAACACAACTTTAGTGAAATAGCCATTTGTTGGAATGCAGTCCTAATTCTTAAGGCAGCTTATAAAAGGGAACATCATTACAATAAAATACATATAAAATATACAAAATATATGCTGTAACGGTATTTAATGACAATAATGTTATAACAATTTAATTCTGCAATTATCAGCCCTTTTGTAAACTGTCTTGACTATTTTTATCACACCAATCCACTATGTGCCTGTGAAAGCAGTGAGTTAGAAAGAAATGCCTCCCTTCCAGGTCTTAAATCTCAAGCAGACTCAAATGGGGAGATATGGTCCTTCAAACAGACTAGGCCTGAACTGTATTGGGTTTTATGGATCATAACCAGCACTTTGGAATGTGCCCAGGAGCAAACCAATGGCTAGTGAAATTGTTGGTAAAATGGAGTTATGTTCTCCCTGCAAACAGTCCAGCTTCAGGTATACAAAGCCATCTTCAGTTTCTTTAAAAATAATGTGTGGGCTAAAATAAAGTGCAGGAGGCATATTTTGTTTTAAAGAATAAATATGGCCTCGAGAGGTATCATACCTCCATTTAAAAAAATAAAATAAAATATCCCATCTAGGAATCAATGGGGACGGCTCACATCTGACCTAGGAACCAATGGTTGCTTTCCATGGTCTACACTGACTTGTAGCATGCCTCAATCTCAAACAGGATTTTCTCCAAGCATGCCACCACTGTTTGGAATGCTATGGCTTGAACCTGAGACCATCTGAAAATAAGCAAATTTTTCACTACTAGGTTGCAACCCTTCTAACACTGTCTCCACTGTATACTACAACTTGGAAAATACCTATTTCTTTTCATCAAAAGAAAATTCACTATGAGAAAGACATGACCATCCTAATTTCTGCTGTTCCTCATATATCACAAATGATTGATGAAGTCTTCCTTTGGTCCAGGAGATAGAGAGAACAAGCAACAGTAGTAACAGTCACTTTTGAAACATTTGACTCTTTTTTCCTATTCTACAAGAGAATCAATTTAACACTGCCAGGACAATAGTATTGTGAGGCTATTATATTTCCTGCTCCTAATGTTCCATGTGTGCAGCATCAGCATGTTGAAAAACTAGGCAGCACTGGTTAAAATTTTGGGGAGCAATTTAATATGCTGGAAATTGATAAATTGTCATTGCAGTTATGTCATGGCCCAGCTATTTATTTTATCAAATGTGTTTTTAAACATTATTTTACCCTTGTGGGAAGTTGCAAAAGAACCATGTGCTAGCCTTTTTATTCTCTTTTGAAACTCACAATAGGTGTTCTGCTATAGTACAGAATTGTGAAATCTTTATACGAAATCATATTTATTTATTTATTTACAGTTAACATTTCTTGATCATATATCATGATCCACATAGGAACCATGTCAAAATATAGAACACATTAGTTAACATGCTGCACAACCAATCTGTTAAAAGTCACATAAACACACGACACAAAATACATTACATTTGGGTGCACATACAAGCAAATACTGATCCCAAGCTAGTTTACACAGCCTTCTTCCAAATACAGTATGTATGGATAGATGTTTGTATATACATAGGTAAGTAATATATAAATGAATAAATACATACTCTGGGCCAGATGAAATTACTTAGTTCTGTGTGCTATAGGTGATTGAGTCATAAAGAGATTGTGACATATGGAAGAGAATGCATGTATTTCAATTCACAACCTTTCTTGATTTTAATAGCAAGATGATTTTTTCAATATAAAAAGGACACTCGTTCTTGTTATCCATACCTTACTTTGCATGCTTGGAAATGTAAGAACTGCCATACCAATTCAGTACATTGATAGCATTAACATCATTCAGCACTGGGAGGAAGATGGGGAGACATAGGACCTTATCACATTGAGGTCCTGAAGCTGAGTAACAGTGAAGGAATCCATAGGGCAGAGTGGCAAATCTGTGAGGTAGTGGATGAAATTGCATTGCCCCTTTCCCCATCACAGGGGAAGCCGTTGCTGCCCCCTGGCTTACTAAATTAGAACATAGGCAGTCAGACATATTTTGATTTTTTCCTCCCAACCCACTTTCAACTCTGAGCCGGAATGGAGCTCGGTCAGAAGTAGTCCTACATTGTATGATGGGCTCCAGCAGGCTCCATGTCCACTCTATATTGAAAGCATTGTACAGCGGGGCAAAGCCCCATGTGATAAGCTTGTAAGGCAAGGCTGGGCAAGCTCCAGTGGTCCAGTAGCAAATTTTCCCATTTCAGGACAAACTTTGAGGGTTCCATAAGACCCTCCACATGGAAAATCAAATACTGTAGGGGTTTGCTGTGTTTTTTTAAAAAACAAAACAAAAAACAGAACAAAACACTAAACATAGATGCATGGTAATTACTTGTCTTATAGTAAAATCACCCTTCCTTTTTAAAAAAATGACTGAAAAAAATGGAAAGCTGAGGGGCTTCTAGGCCATGTACTGCCTAGAACCTCTAACCTCTAACCTAACCTAAGATAACCTAAGAAGGAAAAACATTCTTCTAACCTAAAAGGAAAAACATTCATTTCATCAGTCTTCTTAAAAACATTGAACTTTCACTTATTGTTAATTGTATAGATGAAGAAAAGAGACCAAGGTATGATTCAGGGTACTTTTACATTTGAATTATAGTTTCCTGACCTTCTAAAATTGATAAGGTTATTTCTTTTTTTAAAAAGAACTGGAAACATATACATATTTTAGACTACAGCTTTCAAATGTCAATAATACATTGTTGCAAGTTGGGGGTGGGGGTGGGAGGCAGGACTCAAAGTTCCAGTCTCTGTATAAGATATGGGGTGTTCCTCATTGCTTCACTAGTTCTTTCTGTGGAGCATTAATGCTAAGTAAAAATAAAACTTAGCTCACATGTACCTGAGATATGATTGGATAAAGAGTTACATGGAAAACTTAATCATTTTGAGACCTCAAATAAATCCCAAACATAGGGTGGAACACATATGCTGACAAACCAGGGAAATAAGAGACCAGACAACAGGAGGGGAATGAAATAAGGGCAACTTTTATTAACTAGTTACTTTTAAAGTTGTTTCTTCTAGATAGCAAATCAATCGTTTAGGGGAGCAATTCGGTACTGGAGCAGCTGAAGTGGTTGGTCATCCCTGACATGAGCCCCAGCGTCCTTGGGTGAAACGCAACCCCTGATTAACACAGCTTCTCAAAGGTCCAGCTTGTATACTGGAAGGATGATCAATGGGTGTAAAGCCCTCAAAGTCACTTTGGCTTCTAACTAGGGCAAAAACCCCCAAATCAGCCCCAAGGACAGGAGATTAATTCCAACCCGCAGATTGCTTGATTCCCAGGATAAAGTCAAAATTCCCATCAAACACATAAAGTAGAACACTGAATCATAGCTCCCCCCAATATCTGCTTATTTAATTGACACCACCTGAAGCCAATTGTCTATAACTCTGTAACAGTGTATGGGAGGTGGAAAAAAAAAACTCTGAGAAGAGGGGGGAAATGTCTACCCGGATCCTAAGGTGACCACTTCAAACTACACTGTGAAAGGAGGCTGGTGGGCAGGTGGGCTGAAGAATTTCAAAAAGGAAGATGAGGGTGATGGCTGACTTAAATTACTTACACAAGCCACTTCCCCTCACCACATAGAAATGGTTTCGGGCCATCCCTGCATGACAGCAAATTGATTTACCCCATTTCCACTGCCAAAACATTTTGAAACCTCAAATAAATGCTAAGCATATTGTGGAACATATATATTGTGTATACATGACAAATGGCCTTATCCAGGTCAGTGTATGTTGATATAACTTTTCTCAGACCCAACAACACATAAAATTATTGTTCCACAGCCACAGCATAAAAACCAGCCAGGTCCAGGACATCCATTCATTGAATTTTCATCTAGCAACTCCAAATAGTCACAAATTAATAAATGATAAGAAAGAATCTCAGCTTTCTAATTTTATCTTTCAGCTTTTCATTTTCTTCTACGATAAGCTCAGTAAAATTCAAGACATGCATTGCTGTTATCCACAAATTGCACAATTAAAATATCACCTTATCTACTGACTCCACAACCATATTACTGTACATGACCATATTACTGAAGGGAATGTTCAAAGACATAAGCAGTTTTGGGCTGTCATTCTGCCCCCAGAGCTAGAGAGTATATCTCATGGTATATAATGCTATGTTTTCCTTTATGCACAAAAAGACATGCTAGGTTATTTTGCATTTGATTCCTTTCGTTAAAAACACTCATAAATGTGCGCTCATGCAAACATTTCTGTATTTTGTTTCTGCCAGTATTATTTGTTTTGTTTTTTAATGCACACATTTCTAGAACCAGATAACCGCATAACTATCATCTTCCTTTCCCATTCAGTGTAATACCACCATGCTTCAAAAGCACCTTGCTTTTACAAGCAAAATATACACCATCGTGTTGTTGTAACAAGACACATCTGGGCAGAAATGAATGCTTGTCTTTATTTGTTGTTGGTAAAATATCATACTGTGGAATAAATATCTTCAGAAGCGCTTTCCTTTAAATCAGGGGTCCCCAAACTAAGGCCCGGGGGCCGGATGCGGCCCTCCAAGGTCCTTTACCTGGCCCCCACCTTCAGTTTTATAATATAATACTTTTATATCAGTTTTAATAATATAATATATAGTATATACATATAATATTGATAAAATATTATTATGTTATACAATATAATACTAGTAATAATACCATATAATAATATTAATTATATGTTATGTATTACATATAATATTACAGTATAGTGGTATAGTTCAATATAGTAATATATAATACTAATATTGTGCTATGCTAATAATATAATATATTGTATGTACATACAGCTACTCTGAGTCCCCTTCGGGGTGAGAAGCGTGGGATATAAATGTAGTAAATAAATGAATAAATAATTTTAGACTTAGGCTCGCCCAAAGTCTGAAATGACTTGAAGGCACACAACAACAATCCTAATTAACTAGACTATCTCATTGGCCAGTAGCAGGCCCACACTTTCCATTGAAATCCTTATTTGCACTACAAATAAGACATATACAGTGTGCATAGGAATTTGTTCGTATTTTTTTCAAATGATAATTCGGCCCCTCAACAGTCTAAAGGATTGTGGACTGGCCCTCTGCTTTAAAAGTTTGAGGACCCCTGCTTTAAATCATATCTTTCAGGTCCTTAACAATACATAAATCTGTCTAGACACCATTAGGGCTAGATCAGGGATTTGTCATCCAGAACCTGAGATCTTGGAGATGTCATTGGGGTGGGTCCTATTGAACTCATTAAGCTTCAACTGTGGTTGTTCACAGCATGTCATTCAACTAAACAAAATAAATGTTAACACTTGATACAGGAAGAGATCTACAAAGCAGTTTTGTTCAAGCAGGCTGTAGCAATGGAGACTGGTAGTACATAGAGGAGAAAGGCATTTCTTAAGGCATTTTGTCTCAAGTAAGAATATATTTCTCATTGGAGATTTCTCCCTTTACCCTGTGATCCCAAGAAGAGGAACCATGTTCTGAGACTCAGAGCCAAGCCCTAAAGCCTTGGGATCTTACACAAAAACCCCCATCAGTTTAGACCCAATCATAACACTAAGTGAAATAGAAAACCATCCTTATGATATCAGGTATAGGTGCTCCACTGATAGGTATAATCGACTTACCTTCCTATCTGGCCAATTATACTTTTCAAATACTGCATCATAGGTGTCCACAGCACCATCTGTAACCAGCATTATAGCTTGACTGCAAATACTCCCTTGACCTGTGTGGTTGAACTGGGAAACATAAATATAACCAAAATACTGTGATTGTTATTTACCTTTTGACACATGTAGATAAATCAAACATTTTTTCTATGAGAAAACTGTGTTGTACTGAAATTTTACTAGGATAATCAGTGTTTTAGATCACTTTGGCAAGCCTATTCAGCCAATTTTAAAATGAGAACTTTTGTATTGTATTGTATATTAATCTTTGTTCAGGTATTTTAATATATGTAGAAATATATTTTAATGTGTGCATTTTACTGAATTTTTTGATGTGTTTAATTATGTTACGCCCTTCTTCTAGACATGAGGAGAGGTAGGTAAGAAATTACTACTACTAGAAATTACTACTACTACCACCACCACTTTTGTTGAGGATAGTGGACATTCCCAATGTGCTATACGTTCATCAAAGAAATTCCAAGTGTTTATTTTTATTGGAAAACATTCTTTCCCTCAAAAAAAATCAAGTGGTCCAAGAGAAACTGCTATGGTACTATGTTATGTGGTATTAGAAATGACAGATTTCAGAATCAGAGGAATTTTGTGAAAATATGCTAATAGAGTAGTATTCATTTATGGTCAGATAAATGAGAGATAGCCAAAACAAGCATTGGTTTATTCAAATTAGCCAAATAATCCCTGCAGTCGAAAGGGCATTAAAATGATTACTATTATTTCATCATCATGATTTAGAAAAGTAGAAACCCGAATTGATAAAGGACTAGTTCTCTCTTTTTGAAACAGTATGTTCCAAAGAAAGTGGAAAGGTATTATTAAAATATCTCAGAAATGTGCCATCATATCATGTTAATGATGATTAGGATACAGAATGCTTGGCAGTTTTGTGATCGGTAATATAGGTCATGACTAGCAGTTTGGTGTTTGTCTTGGTTAATCTCTGCCTGCATATTGCCAGAGCCGTGGATCCTGACACATCTTCATAAATGTATTTTAAAATATTACTTTCATCTATCTGCATAATCATAATAATTTAACATGTTTGCCTTTTAAGCAAGTAATTTAACATGATGAGTGATATTTCACTACGTGTATCTACAACCATATATATATAAATATATTGAATAGTAGAAATGATGAAAGTCCTAATAAAAATGACAATGATAAAGCACATTATGATGAAGTACAATTAACAGAGTTATTCCTCAGTCAACAGTGAAAACCTGGATGCATCCTTACATTTGGAGCACTTGGTTGTGATTAACCATCTTCAAAATGTCATAGAATTTATATTGGTTGGAATCCCCCCCCCAAAAAAAGGATAAATACAGGAAATATCTAATTTATCTTCAAATAATTACAGTTGCTATGTGGTAACATCAGGCATCTCACCACTTTTGCATATTAAACTTGGGAGGGGAGGGGATTTGGACAAAGCTTTGAGAGTATGTATTTAAGAAACATTCATACAAAAGCCTCTAGCTCTTTAATGTTCCAGGCAATAATATAATACTATTGTGAATTAATATTAACCAAGTTTAATTACCATATCCACAAATCAATCTAAAAATGAGATTAATAGACTACTAATACAGCAAAAGGACTTATGCATATGAAAGTGTGCTAAACGGTAATTTTCAAAAATGATCTACATTGCACATACCGTTAGATAAAGTGAATATTAACTCAACGATTACTATAAAAAGGCATGATTTCCTTTGATACTATCTGGCAAATGTTAAGGGGGAAATAAATATATATATATTTCTTTCCAGCAACTGAATATTGAAATGAAACCAATAACTTGGGGGGAAAGCAATTAACTTACATCACTGAGCATGTTGAAGGCTTCAACTAAAGCAATATCCAGCATTCCAATTCCTTTTGCAAACAGTTTGTCAAGATGTTCCCTGAAGTGCTGGGGGGGGGGGGGAGAGAAAAAAAAAAAAAGATTTCAGGCAAAGTATTTATCAAGACTTTACACTAAACTTACCCTCGAAATATTAAAGGCCAAGTCTGGCTTCTAGCACAGTATCAGCACCTTTTATAAAGTCTAAGAAAGTTTGGTCATTTTTTTAAAGTTCAATTCTTTGGCCTTTCTATTTCTGAGAAAAAACATACACTTTCACAGTAATACAGACTTACACCTCTCTTCTCATATTTATAAGTAAAACAAACATGTAGACTAAAAATAAAAAAGCAAAGAGAACAATGCCAAGAAAAACACCAATTAAGTGATTAGTAATGCAGTAAATACAGCTCTGAAGTATGCACGATAATTATTTTTTAAAAGTTAAAAATAGTTTATCTGGTGAGAAATCAGAAAATTCCTAATATTTCAAAACAATAACCCTTGCTATAAGGAATATTAACAGTAAATTAAGTACACGTTTTAGGATCCTATCCTAACTATACTTCTCAAGTAGTCAAGACCATTGGAATCAGTGGGACTCATTTAATGGTAGAATTGCACAGGGGTGTAAATCTTTCAGAAGAACATATTTTCCTTCTTTGGATTTCAAATGAGCAAGAGAGGCATAATTCATAGTTCACATTTCCTCGTTCACGGGCTGTCAGCTTTTTATCTTTCCCTGAATATTGTGTATCCCTCCATAACGTAGAAAAAGCAACTGACTTCAACTTATAAGCTACCCTAATCAATTAACTTATTGTTTTTCGAAGCCACCTTGGGCCCTGCTCTGGAAGAAAGGTAGCATATAAATATATTTAAAAGATTGACTGAAGATTAGCCTTTGTTTAAAAACTGAAGGTTAACAGCTTACACAGGGTGACTTTGGTCAAATCACATCCTCTTAACCTCAGAGGAACACAACTCCCACTGAACAAATCTTACCAAGAAAATCCTACAATATGTTTTACAAATGTGACTGAAATAGTTAACTTTCAGTTACTTATAGAGAAAAATGAATACCAAAAACCTCTGCTTTTGATATAATAGGTGTTCACCTAACATCCACTGACTGATAACACAAGGTGGTAGAATTAGGCACACAAAGAAGCCAGCTTCCAAAACACAAGCTACTTCTAACATGAAATCATACCTCAGTAATGAAAAATTCCATACGATGGTTACAACTCAAAGGACTGTCAATATTCCTTATGTTACTACTGCTGTACAATATAGTTAGACTTTTGCAATTATAGAAAGGAGTTAATTTACATGTATAATTTGTTATTGTGCCCAGTTACCACTAAACCCAGCAACAATAATACAGTTCTAGAATTTGTTGTGAAAAACATATGCTGTAAGATGAGATTTTCCCTTTGTCTGTAACAAATGAAACTGTTCATTCTAAAAACCATAAAGCTTGACCTTTTCTCCACTTAAATGAATAAATATGCATATATAAAAGAATGCATAGGGAAAAGAGTGATATATTGTTAAACGAAGTGCCATGAAAGGAAGTTATATACTGGAATGCCTTATATGAGATTTCCCCCTCCCCCAAATTTTCTCCATGAAACATTTTTTCCATATTCTTTATTGAAATAATGGATTCACACAGTTTTGTGGATGATAAAATATTATGAAACTTTCATAACTTAAGAGGGAGAAATTTCAGCTTATGGCAATTTTCAAGCATATGCTGTTGCCGCAAAACTAGGTGGGTTTTCCAAACCAATTAGTGTAGCTTTAATGTTCACGGTGACCCTGTAAATATGGTTCATGCAGCTCAATATTTTAAAAATGCCTAACGGCAAAGTCTTGTTCATTTAAATAAGCAGTTAAGGCATACTGAACTCTGTAGCTACAACAGGGGAATGTGTTTCACTACCTTTTGTTGTCAACAGTAGAACTGACAGTGAAAAATCTTTATATTCCAACTTTTTAAAAATAATGTTTAATTTTAATGACATATTATGCAATGTAAAATTAGGATATTAAAACACATTAGGAATGTCAGTTCTTAGGACTAGGGGAGATGTTCAGATAGAATTCTCCTTAAGGCTTCTCATATATTTACTATGGTATTACACATTTTTCTGCATTACCTCAACTTCAATAGGTAAATTCTATTATCCCATTTTAACCACATTGATCATACATATTACGCATAGTAAGTGTACTTGCTTTCCAGAACTTCTGTTGGGAGGGAATGTAATATAATTTAAAACTCTTCCAAATATTACTGTGCTCTGTGTCAATACTTAATTTGGCTTGGTTGTTTAATGTTAATGGGTTTGCAAAAAGCAGCTGGTTATGCTGACCTGATACTGGTTAGAGAGTCATATAATAATATGAATAATTAGCATAAGATTTATGGATATTGATATACAATAGGCACTGCATGGATACGATGTCTTTGGTCCATCTGGAACTGGGATTGGTCAATTTCAAATGGTAAGATATATTTTCACACCAATATATATATATATATATATATATATATATATATAGTATTTTTATACCTATTTTGTTTCTTGGGAGGAAAAGAAGACCCAATAATATTAGATGTATGATATGGGTTTTTTTAATATATAGTTTATATATATATAAAACTATATATAGTTTTTTACTTAACCATTTTTTCACAGATTAGCTTAACTGTTCTCTTCCTTATGGTGCAATAATTTGCTCTTTAATATGACTCTTCATGAGATTAGCATCATTATATGTTTATATAAAAGGGGTTAGATTTAGTAGCATCTGAATGACATCAGGAGTTTTCTAGCCATTGATTTTTTCACATGGCCCCTGGGGCAGTCTGTTTAATCAGGAGGCACCCCATGCACCTTCCCTCCTTCTCCCATCATATAGTAGGGATGGGGCAAGGCACATTGGTGCCCTGTCCCCATCATATGAGTGAAAGGGCAGCAACGTGCATTGCTGTGTTGCCCTTTCTTCCGTCATATGGAAGAAAGAGCAACAAAATGCAGGTAGCACAACTGGAGCAACCCGAAAAACATTTACCTCGCCATGGTGGCAGAGGAAGCATCTTGCGACGCTTCCCCTCCACTTCTGAAGGAATATGGGCAGGGTCAAGACAATGTCATCTGATGATGCTTGGCAGGCTCCATCCAAAAGAAAAAAAGGGGGCCAAAAAACACCTGTGTGAAGAAGTCCCATATGTCATTGAAGAGACAAATATGGAGACAATACAAATCTTAACCAGGTTCCTGATTGATATGTTCACCTTACAAAATTCAGATAAACAAATACAATGTTGATTCCATTAGCTCCAAATATTGGCAAAGAGCTCTCAGAATGGATCCTACAGCTGCAGCAAAAACCACTGCCAAAATAGTATCTGTCTAGAGTACAGAACTTGAAAAATTCCTTTTTGGGGGAATGGGAATGAAGACGATAAAAAACCTAAACTATAGATAGATCTATCTTGCAATAATGACTCTAATGGTGAATCATAGTTTAGCTTTTTATCATCTTCATTTGATAAAAAAGGGAGACAGAACTACCCCTTGCAAAAGTCTCTAGGAATTGTAGTTCATCTGTCATTTAGGTCAAACATACCCTGTACTGTTTAACATTGCAAATTACCTTTTATTTTCAAAATTAGAAAGTAACTAGTGTCCACTTCTGCTTTTGTCTTGGATTTGGATTATATTCTCAATTTGTACTTACAGGTCTTACTTATTTCGTCTCTGTGGTCTCTAGAATGAATATTAGATTCTTAATAAGAATTCAGAAGCACCAAAAGTCCTATTTGCAGGACAGTGTTCAGTGCAATCCATTTGGAACAGTTTAAAACATTAAGAACAATTTTAAAAACATAGCTGTTGAAGTACACTGGAGTGCACGAAACGTTGTGTTTCAAATTCCTTTCTTCCCAATTAGTTTCAAAGCTGCTACTGCATTTCTTTATGGCTTTTCAGACTACTAATATTTAAATTATGAAACAGAAAAAGCAAATCAATGTTTAAACCTGTGATAAAGTATAAATCTCCAACAGTGAGAACACCTCTGTAAAAATAGGTAAAATTCAAATAAGATTATAGCTATAATGATAATATTTATCTGCAGTTCACTACATAAAAAATCTAATAGTTTTCATTAACAAGAGAAGCTTATTCTGACACGTATAAATTATCACAGATAAAAATAAGGAATAAAATGCATGCTAGTAAATTGTGTTTCTTTTTTTCTTCTAATATATAATTCATTTTTGTTATCTGATAAATACACTCTGTATATACACATGTATATGAAAAATTGTGCTACTGACAGTTAACACTATTCAAAATGTTAAAATGTTGAAAATGGATCATACACAGTGTGAACTTTAATGAAGCCGTCTCCCTTGAAGTCTCCCTAATTCTCCAGAAGAATATTAAGTAAGCTTACTTGTCTTCTACTCATTACCACTGACCAAGGTTTAGTATTTTATTTGTTCTTTGAGAATAACATCAGTGCTAGAACTAAGTGTTAACATTTAGTTTTAAGGAAGGGCTATAAATTATGGAACTGTTTATTGAATTCTCACCTCTGAAATAACTATTCTAAGTTTGGAGTCTACCAGCTCAAAGTATGAACTCCCCTAACTTCAACCACCTAGCCTGGGGTCAACACACAAATGGGTGTTCATGTTTGTTTCTTATTTTTCCCCAACTTAAATATTCTTCATTTTAAAAAATTCTAATATCACATTTGCTTTGGATTTTGAGAATTTTTTGAAGCTTGTCTGAAATGTATATACATTTTGTGTGTTATCATTCTAAGCAATGTATTTTTAGAATTTTATCTTGATACGTCCACTTTTACAAGTAGCTATCACAATAAAAACATTTTCATTTATAGCATGTAGTTTTGTGTCTACTTTTCATTAGGATTTTTTATTTTTGATGCTAAATTCAGAGAAAAATTAATTTTGAAGAATTATTGACAGTTTCAAGGAAGGTTTGATTCTCTGAAGATACAATTTAGACATGTTTGAAATAAAGTAGATTTCTATTATGTATTACGGTGAAAGCCAGTATAGTATAGTGATTTGAGCATTAGACTATGACTCTGGAAATTAGGGTTAGAATGGGAACCTCCTGGGTGATCTTGGGCAAGTCACACTTTCAGCTCTAGAGGATGACAAACCCAACCAAGCTCCAAACAAATCATACCAAGAAAATATCATTATAAGGTCATCATAAATTTGGATAAAAGACTTGAAGCCTTACAATAACAACATTTAGGGATAACAGAGCCCCATAAATAATAATAATAATAATAATAATAATAATAATAATAATAATACTAAAGGAATAATAATAATTATTATTATTATTATTATTATTATTATTATTATTATTATTATTATTCCTTTAGTGTGCTATAATTGATTATGCAATAAAAACATGCTGAGACAATTGGCTGCAGAATTGGCACCTGTGTCTTTCATCTGGGGTCCTCATGTACATTTACACCTGTTGGATAAAGTTTATGAATAGTATGTATTTTATGAAATCTGTATGTTATAGTTCTGTCAAATACATTACTGGACAAAGTCTAATTAGAGCATGATTTGTGCAGGTAAATTATCTGAAGAACAAGAACTCCTCCTTTGATATAAGTCCCAGGTGCAACTAAGCACAAACTACAGAGAGGTGTCTCATTTAGATGCAACAACAGGACATATCTTGGTTTCCTATCACATACCGCTTTGCTTCTGCATTGCTTCACCACTACCAACAGCTTCTAGGTAAACAGGAATTGAAAGCATAGTGTGTCGTAAAGACCAAGAGGAACTAATTAGGCTCTGTGTATATGCATGTAGATCTTTTACAGTAAACCAGGATTATGTCATATTATGGTTTACAGTTGCCAGAATTACAGATAATTAAAACAGCTGCTGAGTAAAGTTATGCTGTTATAATGCACATCAACCTTCTTGGGACTCTTATACAATTCTAGTCATTAAGTACAGATGCAGGTACTGAAGATACAGCCAAAAACCAACTACTTCCACATCTGTCAGATTATGCCAATGTCCATTTTGGAGAAATTCCAGGTTATTAAATGATGTCTAGAGAAAATTCATCTGCCATTTAGACAACAGTATAATATGTTGCAGTCCCAAACAGAGCATAAGGAATCAAAACTTTTTTGACTATTTTCTATTAACCTGAATACTATGAAGAATTTGTAGCTTTGTTGGAATAGTTCTGGCATGCAATAGCATGCATAAATTTTCATTTATAATTACACTATCTCTGTGTGTAATATTCTTCTGCATATGCAAATATCTTGTTTACATACACCATAATGGTAATTTCATGCAAATGAAATAGATAATTGAGGCCATTATATCCTGATGTCTGATTAGGGAAATGATAGGTTCGTAACAGTGTGATACAGATGGCAATTCTCATGTTGACCCCAGAGATTAAGAAACATAACATCTGAAAAGCTTTTATCAGGACTAATTTTGATGGAATAAGAATACACATGGGAGGACTTTCAACTTCCTCTGTACATGTTTAACTGAATACAAACAAATGGTCAAAGTTTTATTCTATTTTTTAAAGATTGGTTATATAAAAAATGGAATTATCTGCATTTCAAAAACTGGCTTATAGAAGATGCTTTAAGAACTGAACCAAGGGCTGAATAGTAATATGATATAACAAAACAAAGCATAGTCCTTGCCCATTACAATATCTTGACTGTCATAATTGTTTATTAGAAATCAATCAAATTAATTAACCAAATTTTGTATGTCTTTTCTTTGTTTACATCTCTGATTATGAATGATATCCAAAAGAAATTTTAATCTACATTGGAAAAGAAATGTGGACAAGATCTGTAATTAGTCCGGGACTCCATTATTTGCAAACATGCATTGTTCTAGAGCAGTGGTTCTCAGCCTTCTCAGATGTTTTTGACCTTTAACTCCCAGAAATCCCAACAGCTGGTAAACTGGCTGGGATTTCTAGGAGTTGTAAGCCAAAAACATCTGGGGACCCCAGGTTGAGAACCACTGTCCTAGAGCATGGTTCACATCCAACCCTGAATAATCAGAGGGATTTTTGCTAACTTGGTAGTTTGCAGAATGTCTCCTTGTTGGTAATCAATCTGACTGAATTTACTCTCAGTGAACCATACCACTGCAACTTTTCAGTGAATAATCTTTTGGATTGATTTCATTCATGGCTCCTTCTGGATAAGAAGGTACATAGAAAAGCTTTCTATCACCAGAATTATAAGATATACCCAAGCTCTGATGTACTTCTGTATTACTGATGCTTTCTTCAATCCTGACTCTTGCTTTCTTCTGACTGTTCTTCAGCACAGATTCCTTGTTCCCATCTCCTGTGTGACTCCTGATATTGCCCTTAAAATAGCTCTGAAGCCCAAACAGAATATTGTGGAAGGATAAAATACTGAAAAAGCTAATTCTTGCCACCATAGTGCCAGTATAATGGCTCCTCCTTTCTCACACAACAGAAATGGAGGTTTTCCATCCTTCCTTGAAAGAGAGCTCCACAATCAGGGCACTAAAAGGTCTTGTTTCACATTCCCATCTGTTATACCTCTTTTGTGAATAAAACACAAAGCAAAGTCTCTGAAAATGACTACCAATGATAGGTAGGTTAGGATTATAGAAAGGTAACTTACACCAAATCAGACTACAATTTTAGCTAGTTCAGAAATATCAAGTCTGGTTTTGGTATTCCAAGGTTTCGTGTAGGATCCTCTCCTACACCTATATGGATATCCTTGGTATTCACAGGAGGTTTTCCATCCAGGTACTAATCACAATCAACACAACTTATCTTTCAAAATTAGTCAAAATCTAGTTTGTCCAGAGTGGTGGATTTTGGTTAATTGATTACAGGCATGGCAGCCTTTCACATATCTTGGTCCAAAGCCAGTTAGCATTTTAAAGAGAAGCCAGGACTCTAAATTCATCTCAGAAATACATTTGAAACTAGTCATCCAAGTCCTCAGCCTGCTTCTAAATTCTATCTTGAACCTTTCATTCTTTTACCGATACTGGACTGTGTCTTAAACCTTGTATCTCACCATATCAACTTGGGCAATTAGCTTTTGAGTTGTGCTATAGGAACAATATAATATAGGTAGCTAAGTTTCACTCAGATGTTCTGTCAACTTAATTTCATCTGGAAGTATTTAGAACAAAGTGAGTATGCATGTGCGTATAATGCATGAATGTAAAGAGTGATATGTATTCTTGCATTAAATCAGACAGGCCTATAATTCCAAAGGAGTAGGAAACTGTACTGTGGATTTTCTCAGACATGAAAACCTATTAGCCTAAGTAAACTTGTATTAAACTAGGCAACTGCACATGTTTGCAATTTTATAGGAAAATCTACAGACAATGATAAAATACAGTCTGTAATATTTCCTGTTTTGAAAAGGGGGAAAGGGAACAGTTTACAGATTGATACAATGAAGGCAATACCTGCTTAATAACAAAACTATAGACTAGACTGCTACTATGGAACATAAATTTACTTCATACCATTTAGCTTAGGAAGTCATCAGGATATATAGTAACATTTTTGACTCAAAGGCCACTGTTGGTTGCAAGTTCATCCCTATATTGTTTTTAAAAACTACCATTTTGCACATTTTGGACTACTGCTTCCAAAATCACTCAAGTAACATGGCCACATATCATGCTGGCTGGGACAGTTTGGTAGCTGTTGTCTAAAAAAAAAATGTCAAAACTCTGAAAATTTCACCATTCACTGAACTTTAGTGAAATACATGGCCATCTCAAAGGTAAACTAATTAACCAAAAAAGGCTCCACTCCAAATGTTTATATAAGAAATTGGGGTGATGAACATATGAAGGTGTTTGTGTTACTAAATGTGGAGTGTTTCAATAAGGTACTTCTGAGCACCATCCCCTCTGCATAATCCTCAATTTTCAAAACGTTGAAAAACACTGATGGCTTTCAGTAGAAAGCAAATAGATGCACTCTGGGGAGACAAAAATAAAACTAGCATGTATGTATAGACACAAATGTACACCTAAGACTTATAGACCACAGCCTTTTTTCCTGGTATTTCCAGAACACTACAAGGTGTACTTTCACAAGACCACATTATCACATGAATATGTATAAGAATACTCTGTGGCTCTTGAAACTTAAAATGGAAATGTAGACTGTCCGTGTGAATGTGTCAAGATCCCATGAGTTCTGCTGAAATAATATGACTTCTGCCCTTTCCCCTCCTTCTTCCCATTAGCTCTCTTTAAAAATCTGCTTCAGAAGGCACCACATTCTTCTACAGTATATTTTGAAGAGACATGTAAATGCAAATCAGGAGGGAAGTCACTCTCCCTGGTCTACTGACAGTGTTCATCTAGCTCAGGGGTCCCCAAAGTAAGACCCACTGGCCGGATGCAGCTCTCCAAAGCCCTCACCCTAAACTTTAGACTTAGGGTCACCCTAAGTCTGAAACAACTTGAAGGAACAACCATCCTAATTAACTTGATTACCTCATCAGCCAAAAGCAGACCCACATTTTCCATTGTAATATTGGTAAGTTTATGTTGTTGAAAATTGTTCTTAATTTTAATTTTTTTTAATTTTTATTTATAATTTTCTTCCATTCTTCAAATATATATTTTACAACACTGTATTCAAATCTTTTATTCCCGATTAAACAAACTATTAAACATGTTACAATTCATTTCTTAAAGTATTCTTCCAGTTTACTCCAATTTGTCCTTCTAACAAATTTTCCTCTCGTTTCTTTCAAAAGAAATGTAAGTTTGTCCATATTTTGTATTTCTTCTAGCTTGCGTATCCAAAGGATGACTTTCGCGAAAATGTGGAAATTGGAGGAAATACTGAAAAAGACCTTCATTTTAAATATTTTATTGTCCTTTCATGGCTTCTTTTGGCTCTACAAATAAGATATATGCACTATGCATAGGAATTTGTTCATGTATTTTTCCTATACCTATACTACATGGAAAGATTCAATCTGCCATCCTTCCTCCACTTTCAGTGGGAAATACTTGTGGGACATCTCTGCAGCAGATAAATACAGGCAGTTCCTGGGAAAGGGACAAGATGAGTTCTGCAGGTTTGTTCTTAAATTGAATTTGTATGTAAATCAGAACAGACACTCCAGCATTTTTTTTAAGTTTTCGATAGTATAGGGAAGGTATTAGTATCATTATGTTATTTTATGACACAGCAAACAGGACAGATATGCTGGATTTTGTATCACAAAATCACAAGTCGAACACTTCCCAAGCGTTTAGGACTGTGTGATGTATTTTCAGATGATGCGCGCAGATCCCAGCAGGGTGGCCTTTTGCAGTTGGCAGATCGTAATTTTGTCAATGTCTATTGTTTCCAAATGCCGGCTGAGATCTTTTGGCACGGCACCCAGTGTGCCCATCACCACCGGGACCACCTGCACTGGTTTCTGCCAGAGTCTTTGAAAGTTCAATCTTGAGGTCCTGATAGCGGCTGAGTTTTTCCTGTTGTTTTTCGTCAATGCAACTGTCACCTGGGATGGCAACATCAATGATCCAAACCTTTTGCTTTTCCACAACTGTGATGTTTGGTGTGTTGTGTTCTAGAACTTTGTCAGTCTGGATTTGGAAGTCCCACAGTATCTTTGCGTGTTCATTTTCCAATACTTTTGCAGGTTTTTGATCCCAGCAGTAAAGAACTGGTGGTACTTGAGGCATAAGTTCCAATGAATCATTTGGGCCACATAGTTGTGCCTCTGTTATGTTTATTATTATTATTATTATTATTATTATTATTATTATTATTATTATGTTTATGTTTATGTTTATGTTTATTATTATTGTGTTTATTATTATAATTATGTTTATTTATGCCCTGCTTTTTCTCTCTACAAAAAATACTCAAAGTGGTTACATCCCTGTCTGTTTTGCTGTGTGTGCTCCTGTTCAGAATATTTCACCTCACTTTCTGTCCCTGTGACCATTAACTTTGAAAAATTTGAGTTGTCATTGAAACAAGGATTGGCAAGAATCATAGAATCATATATAGTAGAGTCTCACTTATCCAACATAAATGGGCCAGCAGAACATTGGATAAGCAAAAATGTTGGATAATAAGGAGGAATTAAGGAAAAGCCTATTAAATGTCAAATTACGTTATGATTTTACAAATTACATTTCATGATTTACAATGAATCGACAGAAAAAGCAGTTCAATACACAGTAATGTTAAGTATTAATTACTGTATTTATGAATTTAGTACCAAAACATCACAATGAATTGAAAACATTGACTACAAAAACATTAGCTACTAACAAATTGACTACAAGTAAAGATAGAATTGCATAATATGAACTTATAGTAACAACATTGTCGGAAGTTAAATCCGTAAAAAGTTCAGTCCTTGCTGCCTAGAGAAACAGCTGTGGATCCAGGTGGGAGGCAGACTGCATTTGATAATCCAGAATGTTGGATTAGTGAAAGTTAGATAAGCAAGACTCTACTGTAGTTGGAAGAGACCTCATGGGCCATCCAGTCCAACCTCTTGCCAAGAAGCAGGAAAAAGCTTAAGTGGAGACACTGTTTTACCATGATAACTCTTCCAGGAGAGAAATTCCCTTCCAAAGGGTAGATTTTCTCTCACTTCCTGTTCCACATCTGTAACTACGAATTGTATGTAAATCTGATGTCTATAACCTGCCTGTATCGGTATACATCTGTGTATGTGTTGCTGTAAAGAAAATATTGCCACATACATCAAAGAACTTCTCCTGTATTGTACTGGGGAACCTTGTGAACCAGTGCAAACACATAAAAATATTCAGCCAGTATAAAACAAAAATAAATTGACTCTACACTAAATTACATTCTTTGATCTCCATTGGAAACTCAGTGAATGCCACACAAGCTGTCTGTATTTCATAAATAATCATGTACTATTCAAAACTAATGTTTTAAAATAATAACGGAAACAGAACATGTAGGAGAAGGTGGCCTGTCTCTTTTCTCAACTTGTTTTAGTGCATGATTTTCATGTAAACATATCAAATTCTTTAACATTGCCCTGTCATCTCTGACACTAAACTTGCCACCTAACTCATTTCATCAAAATACTTATTTGATTCAGCTGCTTCTCAAAGACTCTTTTTCATGAACTGTTTACTGCATATAAACATAAAAAATGAACAGTGACTTCAGATAGTGTTGACTTTAAAAATCTATTGTTGGAATGACATTTACTATAAAAGTGCAATTATGTAAGGTGACGTCAGGGTATATAAAGGAGTAAGAATACATTTATTGAATAGTCCTCAGGGGCTGGAAGAGAGCTGTAATGAGTGTATAGAGACAGTATCATCAAAGGATGGATCATGGAAATCCATGATTTGATATCCTTGCATTTTCAACCCTAAAGTGGACAGTGGGGGAAAAGTAGACATAGCTAAAGAATAAACTAGGTCTATAGTGTTGTAGGAAGGGAACAGTTAACTTTAATAACCTGGCTTAAACATATTTCTCTACCACTGGTGTGGAAAAGGTGCACATATCGAATGTATCTATTCCCCATCAATGATGTATTATTAGCAGTGCAAGAGGAAAATTTAGAAATGGGAAATTTCTTCTTCTCCATGGCACAACCCAAATTCAAGTTGCCACAGCCCCTAACTGTCTCCAACCCAAACTCTCTCCCTTGATTGCTAGGAGCCCAAGAAATATATATGAAGGAATGAAGTAATACATTTCCTGCATCACCTATGGAGCCTGGACCATCCAATATTAACAGTGAATTTTGGTGTTTGCCTCCACTGTATGCTGTCCCCAAAACATAATAGTTTTTCTCCTTAAAAGTTAATAGTTCAAAAAAGGGAAGCCCATAGGACTCTACAATGTGAACAGAATTAATGTTTTATTCAAGGCATTAAAACATTAGATACAATTGCCATGGAAATTCCTGACTATGTGTTCGTCCCATGGGTCTATGTTTTATCTTTGGATTAGATATCAGTATGTTACATCCGTCCACCGGAAAGGTAATGGTAAAGTCTAGATTGCTTCAATTCAAACTCATGGCATGATAATTAACTTTTTTTAAGCTAAAAAAATGATGTAAATATGCTTAGAGGATGATCAAATCAATCATGGTCAGCCAGAGAGAGAGAATACAGATTTCGTAATGCCACTTTCATTCCAAAGACAGTGATAATTTCCTTTGCATTCAGTTGGACTTGCATTATCCACTGCTGACATAATAAAATGTAGTTACCCTCACATTAATGGTTCACTTTCAATATTTTTCTTTCCACATGTTTTGTCACAGAGGAGCTCTTTCCTCTTTGTATGGTTCCAGAATAATGTACATTTCAAATGTTTCTTCTCCCAAAAAGGAAGGAAAGCAAATGACAGTCTTGATCACATGCCACATTTCTGTATGAGAGGATGATTCTTCAATTAATCTTCAAGCTACTCAATATTATAATTACTGTGGTATTGAGTGCCAATTAATAAGTACATAATGGAATAAAATGGCATTAGGCAAGCTGTCAGTTTTACCATTGCTTAACATCATTTGGCAAAGGCAGCACATTCAATCTGTCAAAAATAATTCACATCACCACACAGACTGCTAGGAATATGGTCCACAATTTTTCCCTGATTTCCAAAAAGTGGAAAATCAAATCTTTATACCTCAGCTCTAAATGCTTGCATCTTTCTGCAGCATGATTTTGTATATCTATGCCACAAAATCTAAAAGAGCATCAGAAATAGTAGAAATAAGTCATTAAAATAAAAAATCAAAGCAATCATGCTTGTTAAATATATACAAAGATTAAAAAACAAACAGTTTTAAGAATAATGGTAAAATACTAACATAGAATCATAGAATCATAGAGTTGGAAGAGACCTCATGGGCCATCCAGTCCAACCCCCTGCCAAGAAGCAGGAAATCACATTCAAAGCACCTCTGACAGATGGCCATCTAGCCTTTGCTTAAAGCCTCCAAAGAAGGAGCCTCCAGTACAGTCCAGGGCAGAGAGTTCCACTGCTGAACAGCTCTCACAGTGAGGAAGTCTTTCCTAATGTTCACGTGGAATCTCCCTTCCTGTAGTTTAAAGCCATTGTTCCGCGTCCTAGTCTGCAGGGCAGCAGAAAACAAGCTTGCTCCCTCCTCCCTATGACTTCCCCTCACATATTTATACATGGTTATCATGTCTCCTCTCAGCTTTCTCTTCTGGAGGCTAAACATGCCCAGCTCTTTAAGCCGCTCCTCATGAGGCCTGTTCTCCAGACCCTTGATCATTTTAGTTGCCCTCCTCTGGACACATTCCAGCTTGTCAACATTACCCTAAACTAATGACTTCTTGTATAAACCTACAGGAAAAAAACAGCAGCTCACTTAAATGAAATTGCTGTCATTTGGTATCTTTTCACATCAACTTTAGCTTGTTCAAGGATCAGGCACTACATTTCATAACAGCAGACTGTATCTGAGACAGCTCCAGATGCTTCCGCTAAATTTTTGAGATTTGCCATCATGTGAAAGCAGATCAAAGCTCTAGGGCACAGCATATGCTCTGCATGCAGAAAGATCTCATTTTCAATGGTTGGCATCTCCAGTTAACAAGAAGAGACAAACCTCTGCTTGAGATCTTGGAGAGCTTATACAAAGGATACAATACAAACCTAGATAAATACATAGCCTGAGCTAAGTATATGGCACCTGTCTATGTTGCACAGAATAGCAGAAGGGTCTCTTCTGCCTAGTCAATAAACATGGACAGCCCAAACTGGAGATTAATGTAAATTAATACAAAGCTCTTCTGGAAATAACAACCATGACATCTTGAGGTCTGTTCATACACACAATGATGGCATTTCAAATAGAAATGTATGGTGGGGAGCCATTTGTGTGAAATGGCTTGGAAGATTTCAACCATTTTTCTGTAAAACCCCACATTGCTTTCAAAAGGCCACCAAGGGAAATGGAATTAATGACTGAAGAGACATAATGGATTAAACAGAGATCTTTGTTCCAGGAGCCAAAATAAAAGTTTTCTTTATATGTTTCTATTATTTAACCCTCCAATGGCAATTCAGAGTTCTTGCTGTAATCAGAAAACCCTACTTTTAAGTCAGCCCAAGTTAAGTTTCCCTGTTCTTTTGTAACTAAAAAAAAGGACTTGCAAACATCAACACTTGTTACATTGCATAAATCTTAGTTCCACCCTACTTTAGTACACAGACCCTTGTTCACTGAAAAGTCCAAACCATTTCAACTCATTATTTCCTGAAGTTACAAAGATGGGCAAAAACATTTCTTAGCTGCCAAATATTCCAGACCTCTTCATGTGCAACTGATTGCCTACACCGCCCTTTGCTTACATTTTGTTACTGAAAGCAATTATCTCCTGGCACGCTGGGTATATTTTCAGTAATACTGTTACAGCAATGTGCACAGAGAAAAGCCTTTTCTGGAAACACATAACGAAATGTTTAACACGAAAAATTAGTCTATTTTACAATTAAGACTTTCGAGTCAAACTCCCCTGTAATCGTTATGACTGTATTCCTACCAGTTGCTGCCTTTCAAGGTGCAGATGATGACCTATAAAGCCATCTATTGCTCAGGCCCTGCCTATCTACCGTGATCGCGTCTCCCCTTACAAACCGGCGTGGGCTCTAAGATCTGCAGGAGAGGCCCTCCTCTCACTCCTGCCACCCGTTGGTGGGTACATGGGAGAGGGCCTTCTCAGTGGTGGCCCCCCGACTCTGGAATGCCCTTTCCAGAGAAATCAGGCAAGCCCCTACACTGTCTTCTTTCCACAAGGATCTGAAAACCTGGTGGTTCCTGCAGGTTTTAAGCAGGATTAATCCCTTGGTCCGCCTGGTTATCAACTAGGACCTTGTTTTGCACTTTATCTACTACCTGGCCCTATGATATTCTGATGCACTAATCCCAGTTTAGCCTGTCATAGTTGGCCATGTCCACTCTGAAGCTCAGGTCACTGGTATATTGAACCCGTTGATGGAGCATATTGAAACTGAATTTTAACTTTTGTGGATTGTTTTGAATTGTATGCTCTTGTTTTATTATGTTTATTATTTTATTATGTTCACATTGTTGTATGGCCAATTGAATATTTTGCTTATTGTTGGAAACCACCCTAAGTCCTCCTGAGGAGATATGGCAGTATATAATAATTTTATATTATTTTATTGTATGACACAGCAAACAAGATAGATATGCTGGATTTCGTTTCACAAAATCACAAGTCGAACACTTCCCAAGCGTTTAGGACTGTGTGATGTATTTTCGGATGATGCGTGCAGATCCCAGTAGGGTGGCCTTTTGCAGTTGACAGATCGTAATTATGTCAATGTCTATTGTTTCCAAATGCCAGCTGAGATCTTTTGGCACGGCACCCAGTGTGCCCATCACCACCGGGACCACCTGCACTGGTTTCTGCCAGAGTCTTTGAAGTTTAATAATAATAATAATAATAATAATAATAATAATAATAATAATAATAATATATTATTATTATTTTATTTTGACACAGCAAACAAGATAGACATGCTGGATTTCGTATCACAAAATCACAAGTCGAACACTTCCCAAGTGTCTAGGACTGTGTGATGTATTTTTGGATATTATTATTATTATTATTATTATTATTATTATTATTATTATTATTATTATTATTATCCTAGGGGTAGTTCTTCATCTGAAGCTGCTTGAATTTTAATCATAGAATAATTGGGTTGGAAAAGACAATAAAGGCCATCCAGTCCAATCTTTTGCCATGAAATACAATAAAAAAAACTCCCAATAGCCTCAATAGGGAAATATTCTGGAGTTTCTCATGCTCTTCTCCCACTTACTGAACCCCTGAAATGCATTTTGAGATCTAAAATACACAAATAATAGGGACATCGCTATGCACCCCAAAGCTATTTTTTCAGTCTTAAAGAGGAGAATTCATTTCACTAACTCAAATGGGTTTCCTTTAGTAAAAATAAAGTCAAGGTAATATAGTGATTTTGATCACAGGCACAGTTTTATTGTTTCTCATAATTCTCATTCCTTTGTTACCTCTTTGTTGGCTCTGTCTGCTTGAACTAAAGTTCCATTCAGGCATGGTTCCACATAGTGGAGTTCTTCATTATACTGCAGAGAAACAAGATTAAACAAAAAAGTGTGGCAATTAATATAAGTTTTTGAAAGATCCAATTTAAATTTAAAACAATGCAAACATGCAGATGGTACAAAAATAACATAAGCTTTGTTGCTTTCTTTTAAAATGCACAAATATTTTGAATAGCTTTTTTTAAAAAAAAAATCTGAATCATCCCTATGGTATAACATAGCTTAAAGCTTCATTTACTATATTTTCAACAATTCAGATTGTATAATATAGGGGAAAGTGTATGTATTTGAAAAAAAATCCTTGAAGTTGATGTTATTGTACCATTCTGGGAACAAATTGAGAAAACATTCTTGAGTAATCCTTTAAAAATAGTGTTGCCCAACATCTTTATTGATTTAAAGACTTGCAAACTAGCACACAAGTCTTTGGGTTTGATTTTGCTTGTTTTCACCTTAGACACACATTCAGAATGATCTGAATCAAAACCCAGAAACTGGAAAGAATCAAATGATTCTTATCAGAGTGCATGTGAACAAAAAGATTGTTACAGAAATATATTTCCTTGGAGAACTGCATATATAGTGCTTGCGTCTTATTAGATATTGCCTGTGAGTAGCATTTTTTCACATTGTATTGTGCCCTCCTCTAATGAAACAAAGCTCTCCTGCTCTCCCTTTCTAACCAACCAGTCTAGTGGCAACTTGTTCCTTATTGGACATCTGTCTCCATCACTCATGTGGACAGTTCATTGCTCTCTGACAATCCTTAATTAATTACCCTGGCTCATCAGAAATGTTTTATTTGGACCATATCAACGGTTGCTGAATACTAATCTGAAATTGATGATACCATGTGAATATAATCATCTCCTTACCGATTTGTGCATTCATATTTATTTAAATGCCCTATTTGTTTTCCATTATTAAAACCACTCCACTGGTTGCCAATTAGTCCAGGTAAATCTCTTTTTCTCGACACCGAGGTCTTCTGGGGGGCAGCTACTCCAGCCTGCCAGAACCTGTCTGGCAACCATCACCCAAGGACCTTTTTACTGGGTGATACAAGACTGTGAAATGACCTGCTGGAAGAGATCTGGCAGCTAAGTGAGCTGTCTGATTTTTTAAAAAAACTTCTCTCTTCCGGAAGGTCTACTCACTCAGTTTTAAACAATGACTTTTAAATTGGCATTTTATAGGAATGATTTAATGTGCATTATTATGATTAATTATCAATCCCATATCAAAACATCCAGGCATCCCCTGGGCAACATCCTTGCAGACAGACAATTCTTTCACACCAGAAGCAACTTACAGTTTCTCAAGTCGCTCCTAACATGAAAAAAAATCCCACTCTCTATTGTGACATCTCAGCAAAACAAGACAATTATTAATGTTAAATAAATATACAAGTAAGAATAGTTATTTGGCTAAATCCCCCTTTTTCTGTTCGATGTTTTAAAATCCCCCTTCCTGACATTTTTTTTCTGTATGAAATCTGCAAATGAATCTTTGGGGTCTAAGGAAAATTAAATGCAGTTAGAGTAGATAATTTTTAAAATATATACTAAAATATTAGTGAAACATGAATTACTGGAACACATTTCTTGGACCATGGTTTTAACCAGTTTCATAGCTTGTTCCTTCAGATGTTCTGTATGCAAAACATGTGTTCTTTCAATGGGCTACAGTTCTTCCTCAGTTAGTCATTCTCTTTTAAAAATACTACATAAACTTCCATTATGAAACCAACCCCCCCCCCCCCCCCATTTATATTCATCTTTAGCAGGACACTACCATTTCTAGTGACTTTTTATTCTGTAAAAGACTAATCACAAAGCGTGCCTACCCAGTCAATTTAAACTTGTGAATTTAAGCTACATTTTATTGGTGTGGTCTTGTATGCATTTTTCTATATGCATTTTGATAGTGTTGTGTTTTATCTCTCTGTGTAATGCCTCAGGCACTTTTGGCCCCTGACCCTGTGGCCATTGCTGACCAGGACGAAGAAAACTTTGGTTTTCTCCCACGTCAGCAAGATTCAACTCCTTTCCAGATACCTTCTATTGACATTTCCGAGCCAGCGCCAATTAAGGATGCCCTTGAAACAGTGCCGGCTCTCCCAGATTCTCCTGACAGGTTGGTGCTTGATTGCAGGGCTTTTTTGAAAACAGAAAGATCGCAGAGAGGAGTAGCGCCAGATTAGCGGAGCGTGGTGACTATGACTAAGCTTAGTTCTCTTGGGAAGAATTAGGGAGTCAGGCACCTGGTGCAGTGACTATGGCAAGCTCAGTTCTCTTGGGAAGAATTAGGGAGTTGGGCAACTGGTTTGGGGGAGCTTATGAACTTCAATAAAAGTACTGCGCTGGGAACTTTCCTTTGCGGTGTCAACTTTACTTCTTACTAAGAAGCATCATCGTCTCTAGCTCCTGAAATCCAAGCGGCATGACGGTGCGCTTACTCCTGAGTAGACTGGGCGCAGGTCTACCTTCTTGCCGAAGTTTGGACTGCTTTTCAGCTCCTGCACATCCAGCTCTTGCCTTGCTCTGAAATCCTGCTTTTGGACATTAACTCCAGAGAACTCATTTGTGACACTTAGCTCCTTTTCCCCACTCAATACTCAAACCGAGTTTGAGTGTGTTTCGGTTTCTGGACTTTGGACTTTAATACTGGACATAAGACTTTCACTTATTGGACTAATTTTGATCTTTCCTGAAAGGTCAATTGCTTGCTTAACTTTTCTGCTTATTTTCTTTGGAAACTTTATTTGCTTCAATAAAGATATTATATTGTTACTAGCTGTGCCCGGCCACGCGTTGCTGTGGCAAAGTGGTGGTGGTATTGGTTAAAAATTGTTGTGTAATAATTTTTATTTGACGTTATTTGCATTTTTTTATTGATTTTATTGTAAGTTATATTTTTATTTATTATACTTTAATATTTTCTTGTATTATTTTTAGTTATTTTCTGTTATTATAGTATTTTATTGTATTATTTTTTTAGTGTTTTTTATTATTTTTATTGGGTTGCTAGGAGACCAAGTTGGAGGAGCTTAGCCTTCTAACTGGCAGCAATTGGATAAAAGCAATTATTCCTCTCTCTCTAATTAGGACTTTATTTTTCTTTTTTTTTGTTGTATCAACCTAGAGGCGTGGATGATGGGTTGTGTTGTCAAATTTCGAGGTTGGGGGGCCTGTAGTTTTGTTGTTTTGTGGGTCGCCGTGATGCCATCACTCTTTTATATATATAGATTGGCCTATGTGTTGGTTTTAAGTGCTCTCGCTGCCCAGGGGTGTAACACTCTGTTTTAATCTGTTGTACTCCACCCCAAGCTGCAAGGAGAGACAGATAATAATTTGGGTACTGTTCCATTATGTGGGTGAAGGCCACTAGGGGGTGTTAGAGAGAAAAGGATAGTCAATTTTATGGGGATGGAGGGTGGGTTGAAGGAGTAAAACCATTTCCCCCTGTTTTCCTGTTATTCCCTCCAACCATGTCCCTGTCGTGGAAACAACTTTTGTTTATAATATGGGAAATGGGAAGGGGGAATAACACAAACAGGGGAAATGGTTTTCCTCCTTCAACTCCCCCCCCCCCCTGTAAAATGGACTATCCTTCTCTCTCTAGCACCTCCTAGTGGCCTCTGCCCGGATAATGGAACAGTACTATAATTTGTTGCTGGCTGTTGTTGTTGTTGTTGTTGTTGTTATATTAATAGCCTGGATGCCAAGACCAGCTAAGCTCAGAGTAGGCCAATTAAAGTTGAGCTGAATATGAACTGCTCTCACACTAAATAGGATTGTCTTTTTCCAGGTTTAATTTTTTTGCCAGCATTTTGGCTCTTTCTCTGGGCTGTAAGAAGTTTCTATTTTTTCAACTTAGCTCCTCACCCTCCTTGTCTCTTTTCCACCCCCTTTCTGCTGGCAGATCATAGCCATTAGGTCTCTGACATAAGCCGGTTAAAGAGAAATTCTGCCAGTTGAAGGCCATTTCTAACTTTGAGTCAGCACACCTTTCAGTAAGGTTTACATTGTTATTTAGACCACACTAAACTGAGCAAAGGCAGAGGAAGTGAAGTTTTTATCCATATTACCCCTCTTTTTCTGGATAATAAAACAATATTGCTATTTGTCTGTTGTTGTTTTTTTTGTTTCTTTTACTTTGTTCTTGTAAATTTTCCACATTGCTATAATATGTTTAAACACTTTAACTGAATTTAATTTTTTTTCCTGGCCAGAATACAGATGACTCTCCACAGATTCTAAATCTACAGATTCAACCAATCACATCTTAAAAATAGCCAGAAAAATGTTCTTAAAACTAAAACATTGGGTTGTTCATCCTTTAATATAAGGTAAAGCATTTTACTACACTATTGTATACAATGGGACTTGAACATCCATGGACTTTGATATCCACTAGGGGATCTTGGAACCAAAGCCAGCAGATACGTAGGACCCGATGCATAGTTAATTTATTGTAAATCTTATATTTTTCTCTAGGTTTCAACCAAACATGTAGTTAACACTTTGTTTTTAGAGCAATCTTATTAATTTAATGCTTGACTTAGAAATTACTTCAAAGAAAAATGGGGGGAAGTCTTACTACACTAATCTCTGTTCTTGCACTGATAATCTGATCTTATATTGCAACTACACAAAATTGAGTGCATTGTTCAATAGTTCTTTGTTAATTCAATCATCTAGCTCATCAATTTTTTCTATGAGTTACCCATGAAAGTAACAAATGATTTTTACATTATCTTTTTTATGTTTATACCCTAAAAGGCCCAGCATTGAACTTTTGTATGCCATTTATTCATTTATATATTTAGAACAGGAATTATTGGAGGATGAAATGAACTCAATATATATCAGACAAATAAGCCATCACTGAAATAGTTTTCAGAACTTAGTTACATATTTTAAGAGTTAATTAAATTTTTAATCGTGATCATGTACACTGACTATAACTTCCATTATTTTTAATGAGCATTATAGACATAATTATCTGCATGGTGCTTTGGGGAAATAATCAAAACTATTGCAAAGGAACAGATAAGGTTTTAAAGAAGTTCATTTTTTACTATAGTGGTTCCCAAACCTTGGTACTTCAATTGTTTTGAAATTGAACTCCCAGAATTCCTGACTGTTGGCCAAGCTGGCTAGGATTTCTGGGAGTTGAAATACACACTCCTGAGTGATCAAAATGTGGGTACTGAGAATAGAAGGACAAAGGAAGGTGATCACATCTTTAAAAAAATTACATCATTCAGGACATAATATTCCTATCTTCATGTGGGCTGTATTGCCACTGGAGACCTCGAATAACAATGTGGCAGGAGGGTCTCATTAAGTTACCCCTCCTGGCATGCAGAAGCTTCAATGGAACCTCTCTTAAATATGAATGTAAAGAAAATTTGTAAAATTTCTCATTCTTAATTAAAAGAAAGGTCTTGACATATGAGAACATCTTGCTGAGAAACTGTGAAATGGCTGTGAGATTCATTTTATCTGGATACAGACATGAAATGTGGGCATGGTATTGTGTGATTAGTGTCCCAGGATGCTGCCTGTGCTGTGGGTCCTCTGTCTACAATTTTTTGTTTTAAAGATTGGTATCTCATGAAATTTTGCCCCCCCAAAATCAATCAACATAATGAAGAAGAAAATAAAACAACAGAAAGCTTCCTGTAACATACCGTTTGGAAACAAAGGCATGTCTTGTGAGGAAACTTGGCCTTCTTCTCTAAAAACCATTAGTTGTTAAACTCTTTTATATAAGGAAATTATTTACTATACACGCTCCTGTACAAATCAACCTCAAGTATATGTCAAGGTCAGGTTTTTTGACCAACGTTATAGATTTTGATATGATCTACAGATAAGTCAAGTGTAATTTTGTGGAAAGGTGAAAGCATCCCTGCTAGTACCATCTGTTCCTCAACAAGGTATTCAGAAAGACCAGAAATGGCACCAAGGAGGAAAAAGTATTGGGGGTTAATCCTTCATTTAGATTCTCCCTGGACACACTAAGCTCTTCACTTTTGTCATTCTACTTAGAGAAGAGGATGGTTCCTTCTTTTTTTTTTTTTGCTGACACTCAAAGTATGGGACTTACAATGGCCATTGAATTAGTCAACAAAGAATTTCTGTCGAAAAATTCTAATTGATACATGAGCATGTAGAGAAATCTATGCAAACTACAATCACTAATAGCTATTACTGATAATTTCTGATGGATCAATGACTGAAATCCATTTAAATATTTCAGATAATATCTAATTAAATCTTTCCACTGTGAATTCTGTCCACAGAGAATTCTTTGAGGAAAACAAGCAAATCAGGTGATATTAATTCCTGTCTCTGCAGGACTCTGGTGGACAATTTGGCAAGAAGAGCAAGCAATCAATTTATCAATGACAATGTATCTCCACACCTTCTATTCCTAGAAGTCCAGGATAAATCAAAGAGCCCTTGGTTGATACTTTTAGCCCATTAAACTGTTGTAGCATTTGAATTTATCACAGAATAAACCTTTTTTGGGGGAGAATATAACTGCTTTATCTTATTCTGTCAGTTTCTGGAAACAGTAATCTAGTGAGTAATTATATTAATACAAATAATAAAATGATAAAAAATAAATATTAATAAGTTTAATAATAATCATTCTTTCCTGTTTAAAAAAGTAATTATACTTTCTTATTATGTAGGTTTCTATTAAACATAATGTAGTGTATGATTACAGATTATTAAGAAAGATACTTCAGCTAAATGTTTGCTATGTTTTAATATACCACATTAGTCTGAATTCTATGAAATAAGGCACACCACTTGGAAGCATTTTTGTGACTGAGCCTAGTTTTAAGCATTTAAAGCACATACAACATCCTAACAGACATCTAGTTTATAAAGAAACTACGTTGATATGGACAGTAAAATATGCTCATAGCTCAGTTCTTCCTTACACATTATTTATGTACATATGAATTTATTCATCTGTATTTACTCATGTATTTATTTATTCAATCCTATCTATATTCTATGCCTATTGTTGAAGATTTGTTGAAGGAAGTAGCAGCTTGTGGAACACAGGAATTTTTTTAAAATGAGAGAGAATGAGAGAGGGGGGAGGAGGAGTATTTGTCATAAATCTGAAGACTCTTGAACCCATGTGTTGTTATTTGGGACATGATTGTAAATCCTCACTAAATATTCACATCAAAAAAAACTTATAAATAATGGCTACAGTTTCCCAAGTAACCAAGTATACTTAAGAAACTAAGTAAGAAAGTTCCAACAAAAAGCAGGAATTTAGAAATCTCTAACATCCATCCTTTGAGTCAAAAGTGGCCATACTAACCTTTACATAAATCAGGTTATATATTTGCTGGTACAAATAACTGAAAATGTACCCGATTACATAGACTCCAAACAACATCAAAATATAATAGTTTGAAGAAACCATAAGCGCCATCCAGTTCAACCTCTTGCTATGAAGAAAAATACAATAAAAGTAGTCCCATAACAGATCACCACCCAGCCTCCACTTAAAAACCTCCAGAGAAGAAGACTCTACCACACCACAAGGCACATATTCCACTGTCCAACAGCTCTCACCATTAGGATGTTCTTCCTAATATTTAGGTGGAATCTCTTTTCCTGAAATTTGAATCCATTGCTCTGTGTCATAATCTCGAGCATAGCAGAAAACAAGCTTGCTAGTTCCTTAATATGATATTCTTTCAAATATTTAAACATGGATACCATGTGCCTCTCTGTCTCCTTTTCAGAAGCTGTTCAGAAGTCCCTGACTCAGATACTTTCTACGAGCCCAAATGTAGTCAGAATTAAGACCATCTCCTGGCTACGCAGGGACTTTCAAGCTCGGGACCGTTCTACATGCCTCGTTGTCACCTTTGAGGATAGTTCATTAAATGAAGAGCTTTGGGCACGTAAACCTTTATTAAATTTATGGGAAATTAGTATCAGGAAGGTGTTTTTCGATCCCATAATTCGGCCTCTGATGGCAGGTTTCAAACTGCCTCCTCATATTACCACCAGACCCAAAATGGATAGTGCCCGTAATCATCGAGTTAGGTCTCCATCCCCTCCAAGAAATTGTTTAGTATTCCCCAGTTCAACCCCAGTCCCTTCTCAATCTATTTCCGAGTCCTGCCCACAGACATTGCTTTTGTTCAATTCTCCTGACTGCTCCCTCCCTCTGTCTGCGCATGATACATTCTTAGACCATACCTATGATAAAATCCCGAGTAGCTCCCTGGCAGCGGAGAGCTGACTAGGGCCACCCAATTCCATCTCCATTCTGCCTGTTGCCCAAGGGGTGGGGGGTGGACCAGAGCCGGGGGGTACCATTGAGGTTGTGTGGGGGAGGAGGAGGAGTGGTTACTGTCATCCCAGGGAGAAGCGCAACAGAGTTCTTGCGACCCTGGAAAAGGTTAAGTGTGGTAGCACCCATGACGGTCCCCTTGGATTGAGGATCCTGCTGTTCAATGCCAGGTCCGTCAATGGTAAATCAGCTATCATCCAGGATCTTATCTTGGATGAAGCGGCTGACCTGGCTTGCATCACTGAGACCTGGTTGGATGAGCTGGGTGGGGTAAATCTCACCCAGCTCTGTCCTCTGGGTTTTGGGGTGCAACAGCAGGCCAGATCTGGGGGAAGGGGAGGTGGGGTCACGGTGGTCTTTCGGCAGTCCATCTCCCTGGTCAGGTGTGCCGTCCCGCAATCTACAGGTTTTGAGTGTGTACATCTTAGGGTGGGTGCCCGGGACAGTCTGGGGATTCTGCTAGTGTACCGACCACCCCGCGACACTGCAGTTTCCCTACCTGAGCTAGCAGAGGTGATCTCTGGTGTGGCGTTGGTCTCCCAGTGACTGGTAGTGCTGGGGGACTTTAACATCCATGCCGAGTCCACCTGAGGTGCTGCTCAGGATTTCATGGTTGCCATGACGACCATGGGGCTGTCCCAAGTGATATCTGGTCCCACCCATCAAGCTGGTCACATGCTCGACCTGGTTTTTGTTGCGATGGACGGTGAGGTTGTAGTGGAAGAGAAAAACATTCTTCCGTTGTCATGGTCCGACCATCACCTGATCAGTCTAAGACTCACCGTGTCCCCAAAAAACCTCCGCAGGGGTGGGAGATCCATTAAGATGGTCCGCCCCAGGAGACTGATGGATCCTGATGGATTCCTGAGATCTCTTGGGGATTCTCCTGTCTTGGGTGCTGACAATCCTGTTGATGCCCTGGTAGATCGCTATAATAGCGAGATGTCTAGGGCAATTGACACGATTGCCCCCAAACGTCCCCTCTCTTTGCGCAGAGTTACTTCAGTTCCCTGGTTCTCAGAGGAGTTGGCAGTGATGAAGTGCAAGAGAAGAGGACTAGAAGGCCGCTGGCGGAAGACTCAGGACGCCTCTGACCGAGCATGAGCTAGTGCTGCTATTAGTGCCTACTCCGCGGCTTTGCGGGCAGCCAGGAAGACCTTCACGACTGCCCGCATAGCATCTGCAACTAACAGACCATCGGAGTTGTTCCGTATCGTCGGGGAGCTCCTCCACCCTCCTGAGGGTGGGGAGGCACCCGAGGACGCGGCAACCCGTTGCAGCGAATTCGCGCACCATTTTGCAGACAAAGTCGCTCAGATCCGTCATGACTTGGACGCTAGCTTGGATGCAATGCCATGTGAGTTAACCGAGGCACCTGTCTGTCCTATCTTGTGGGATTCGTTTCAGCTTGTTCACCTGGATGACGTGGACAAGATCCTTGGAGCTGTGAGGGTGACCACTTGTGCCAAGGATCCTTGCCCTTCTTGGCTTATAAAATTGGCCACAGGAGGATTGGGAGATTGGTTTGTGAGTATTATTAATGCCTCTCTAGTTCAAGGCAAATTTCCATCTGCCCTAAAACAGGCTATAGTGAGGCCAATTTTGAAGAAAGCCTCCCTTGATTCGACCATCCTAAATAACTACAGACAAATCTCGAATCTTTCTTTTTTGGGCAAGGTCATGGAGCGGGTGGTTGCCTCTCAGCTCCAGGGGTTCTTGGATGACACTGATTTTCTGGATCCATCACAGTCCGGCTTTAGACCTGGGCACAGTACCGAGACGGCTTTGGTCGCCTTGGTGGATGACCTCCGCAGGGAGCTGGACAGGGGGAGTGTGACCCTGCTGGTTCTCTTGGACATCTCAGCGGCTTTCGATACCATCGACCATGGTATCCTTCTGGGACGGCTCTCCGGGATGGGCCTTGGGGATTCTGCTCTGCAGTGGCTCCAGTCCTTCCTGGAGGGCCGATCCCAGTTGGTGAAGCTGGGGGAACCTGCTCGGACCCCTGGCCATTGACCTGTGGGGTCCCGCAAGGTTCCATTCTGTCCCCCATGCTTTTTAACATCTACATGAAACCGCTGGGAGAGGTCATCCGGAGTTTTGGAGTACGGTGCCATCTCTACGCGGATGACACCCAACTCTACTATTCTTTTCCACCAAACTCCAAGGAAGCCCCTCGGATTCTGGACCAGTGCTTGGCGGCTGTGATGGGCTGGATGAGGGCGAACAAGCTGAAACTTAATCCTGATAAGACAGAGGTCCTCCAGGTCAGTCGCATGTCTGATCGTGGTATTGGGTGGCAACCTGTGCTTGACGGGGTTGCACTCCCCCTGAAGGCGCAGGTCCGCAGCTTGAGGGTCCTCCTGGACTCATCTCTGACACTTGAGGCTCAGGTGTCGGCGGTGGCCGGGAGGGCCTTTGCACAACTAAAACTTGTGCGCCAGCTGCAACCATACCTCGTGAAGTCTGATCTGGCTACGGTGGTCCATGCCTTAGTTACCTCTAGATTGGATTATTGCAACGCACTCTACGTGGGGCTGCCTTCAAAGACGGCCCGGAAACTCCAACAAGTTCAGCGGGCGGCAGCCAGGTTTCTAACAGGAGCGAATTACAGGGAGCGGTCTACTCCCCTGTTCAAGGAGCTCCACTGGCTGCCGTTCACCTTCCGGACCCAATTCAAGGTGCAGGTCCTGACCTACAAAGCCCTGAACGGTTTGGGACCCACTTACCTTTCTGACCGCATCTCCCCCTACGAACCTGCACGATCTCTTCGTTCATCGGGGGAGGCTCTCCTCTCACTTCCGCCTCCGTCACAAGTGCGGCTGGTGGGGACGAGGGAGAGGGCCTTCTCCGTGGCGGCCCCCGGCTCTGGAACGCGCTCCCCAGGGAAATTAGACAAGCTGCCACCTTGGAAGTGTTCAGGAAGAGCCTGAAAACCTGGCTCTTCAAACAGGCCTTTGAAGAAGTACCGCCCACTGTATACTAAACCCTGGTACTAGTGGGTTCTTCTGACCAGTTGTACCTCTTGGTTAACTCCCTGACATAGCCTCAGTGTTCACCCCAGTCTAAGGCTCTTCCCATGACCTTGTAGCACCTTAAATTCCTTCTTGTTTACAAGTTCCACTCAGTGCACTTTGCCCAGCTCATTTTATGTTTTTATTGCTGTGTTTCTCAAGTGTTTTATAATGATTGTGATTTTTAATGCCTTTTAAATTTATTTGTGTGTTTTGTATTTGATATTATTGTATGTTGGTTTTATATCTGTAAGCCGCCCCGAGTCCCTCTGGGGAAATGGTGGCGGGGTACAAAAATAAAATAATAATAATAATAATTATTATTATTATTATTTTCTCCAAGCTAAACATATCCAAGCTTTCTAAGCTAAACTCATAGGACTTGGCTTCCAAATCTTTGCTGATTAGGTTACCCTTCTCTGAACAGCTTGTTACTATCCTTCTTGAATTGTGGTGTCAAAATTGGACACAGTATTCCAGGAGAGGTCTGACAAAAGCAGAATAGAGTGGGAATGTTACTTCTCTTGCTCTAGTAGACACTATATCCCCATTGATACAGTCTAGAATCACATTGCTTTTTAGCTGCCACATGATACTTGTGATCTACTGTAAGACTCCTAAATTCTTTTCACAGGTACTGCTTTCAAACCAGATATCATCTATCCTATTATTTGTGCATTTCATTTTTTATGTCTAAGTGTAGTACCATACATTTCTCCAATCATGCTTCAAATAATTTCTTGCAAGCATGCACCACCATAGAGGAAGCAAAGAGAAAGATTGTGCCCTCTCCCAAAAGAAAGAAAAGGCTAGAAATTTAGAAACTCACAGCTATTATGTTAAAAAAATCATCATCCCCAAGAGTGTCCAAAATGGATGACACGGTCTGCTTTGCAATTGTCAGGCGGAGTCCTTTCATGCTCCCACTGACATCGACTAAAATAACAACATCTTTGGGAGAAGTGGCTGCCTGAATGTACCTGGAATAAACAGAAGAAACATGTACATTGGTATTATAAGAATATAACTTTTCACGTTCTTTAAAAGTTTTTCTGGGTGACTATGACCTACCACTTTCGATTTCTGCAGTCAAATGCAATGACTCCATTTTCATCTGGCTCCCATTTTATTCCTAGAGGGAAAGTGGGAAATACTTCATTATGGCAAATTAACAGGCATGTTTTAATATTTGAAAGTGAAATCTAATATTATTATTAATTGAGAAGGTAAGTATAGAATACAAAACATGGATGTAATTAACAATATGAAAGGCAGGTCATAGTAATTGTACACTGTCGTATAGGCTTGTTCTTGTCATAAAAGCTTTCTGGGCAGCACAAATAGTTTTTAAAATCTGAAATATATTGAAACACAACAGAACAATAAATGAAGAAGCAGAATATAAAACCAAAATAAAAATGGCACCAATAGAGAACTTCTGTGTAAAACCATTAAAACATTTAAATGCTTTGAAGTTTAACTGACATTGGAGGAAAAAACATAATGATGACTGAGAGAGTACCAGTACATCTCTGAGTTAGGATTGGCCTGCATAGGATGTATTCACCTAGTCATTTAATTCAAAACTATTTGAATCTGGCTAGAACTTCTCATTCAATTGTGGATCTTATCTGAAGAATTATCAACTGTTTTTCTACTTTGAGAGAACCATGCTGCTTTTCAGTATTCAAGTAAGTGTAAGGAAAGAACAAACCTCAATGAAATACCCAATAGTATTTAAATACTTAACTCTGTACAGTAGCATTAAACTGTTTTAATCCATGCAGGGTGGAAAGACAGCCTGATGATTAGACAGGTAGGGTTTTTTTTAATTTTGTTGACAAGTAAAGCAGAATCAGTGGAAAAGGCTTGAAGTTATCTATGATGAAGTGCTGAAGTTGAATTTCACTTGGCAATTAAAATTAAAGTAGTTCTTTAAAAAAAACCCAAGAAAGATCAAATTAATTTAATATGGCTGCTGCAAATTTTAATTAAATCCAGATCTTTGCTTAGCTGAATGGAATTACTTCCTATATGGTTGAATACTGTACTGAGCAACTCTGGACAAAGAGGAAATGCCCTTCAGACTCTCCAAATCAGTAGTAGCTCATGGCTCCTATATCAGTAACCAATGAGCCCATTCAAGGTTCTAAGCCAGGCTTTAAAGGAGCTCTTCAAGTGGTGAATACAATTCATAATAGGATCAGCACCATCTAGAGCTCTTTTATGACTAGCCAACGCAATAAACATCTCACTATCATGGGAGCCACTCACGTCACTGTATATTTGGGGAGCACAACTCCCATGAACGTCATCATTGGCCAAGCTCACTAGGCCTGAAGTTGTATCTTAGCAACATAGGCACGGCCAGTGTTTCCCATTTCTCCTATAAAATGTTTGCCGTCCTATGAACAGAGCATATTTTGACTCTACATCAAAGTATTAAAGGAAATTATTTTCTAAAGAAGAACATAGAGTTTGTTGTTGCACAATTTTCTTGCATAAAATCTATTATTTTTCTGTGAATTAATGTTTGCATGAAAATGCTGATTTTGTGCAAAAGCATGTTTTTTGAGGTCATAAAACCATATTTCCAGAAACAGCATATTGCATGCAAAGCCTTTTTGAACAAACACTCTGTGTGTGTGTGAAGTTGCACAAAAATGATGATTTGCATGAAAAGTACTCATACTTCTACACAGAATCAGTTCCCAAAATATGAATACAGGAAAAGAAATTGCACAGAAACTTGTCTACTGTGACCTAATGTATCTTTAGAATGTAATTTTTTATAGCTTATAAACCTCTTGACTGAAAATAGCATGTCTCCTTCTAACATGATCCTGACTTTTTGGTGCTTTATTTCATCCAAATTACTGGAAGAATAAGTCAGGGGGTTCAGTTTAGCCTTTGATGGGCCAGTCCAAGGACAAGACCCTTCTGCTAGAAGAAGAGGCAGGATCTCCTTCTTCTGAAGCTATCTGTTGCCCCTGAAGGAACACCAGATGAAATGCTTTGGGACGGAAGGAAAAATCAGCAAATAATTTCTCCTGTGAACTTTTGTTCATAGAAAGCAGCTTTCACACCAAGATAGAACTGTGTTGGAATGATCTGTTTAGGTATAAATAGGTATTTTACTGGTGCAAAATACCAATGCTTTGCAGTAAACACCAATAAAAAGAGCTAGTAAGTTGAATATTTGAAAACAGATATGGCGTGACAATATTAACTTCATGTAAGAAAACAGTAAAAACTACCCCAAATCTAGGTTTTAATATTATTTTTAGTTATGTGTTTTTATTACCGCAGGTGCAAAATCAGCTCTATTGGAGCCTTAAGTAATGTTTTCTAAATTTCCAAGTAAAATTAAAACTTCCTCTCTCTTAAAAAAAGGAAATGTTCCTATAGTTGGAAATATATCCTAAGGGTTTCAGCTGTTTCCACTGAGAAAATTTTCTGCCTTGAACAGTCTTAGAACCTGTGCAAATGCTAGTATTATCTCAGCATAGAGCAATTTAAACTTAGAATAAACTTTTCCAATGCAGATTAAACCCATGAAAATATTATATAAGAAGCATTTCCCTGCAGCTCCAAAGGTTTTATTTTCTCTACAGAAATATCAAGATCTCCGTACAGTAGTCTTAATTGTTAGCCCTCCAGATTAGGAATCTATATCTTCCACTAGGGAGATCAAAACAATAGAAATGTTTTTGCATGTTTGTCAATTAATTGTTACATTCTGAAACTTTTTGTGACATATTCTCATACAGAAGAATGTTGATGTTTGCCCTCAATTCACAAATTTTTGTACAGATACACAATTTTCTGGACAAATATGTTGGTTTTAGGAAACATTCAAATGTTTATGCTCTTTTCCCCCAAAGAAGTTCAAATTGAAAAAAAGGAAATCATGCATCAGTTAACCATATGCTGAAACGGGCACTTTACTGTTCCAGGACACAGTTTTTCATCAAGGACAAGGAACTATATGTATATTTTTTACATTTTAATCCAGATGTATTGTAGGATCTTACATCTTGGAGGTGAAGACTCAGAGATGGAAAAGAACCAAAGGTTGAGAGTTAGGGTCTTTCTTTTCTCAGTGCAAGTATGAGATGAAGAGAAAGGGAAAGAATCCAGATAGACCCATTTCATTGAGACACTGGAACTAGAATTCCTTCACTTCACAAGAGTGTTTCTGTCCTTTTCTTTTTAAAAAGCAGTATTTTAGCTTTGCAGGAATATGCTTCACCTCTGTGCACTCCACACATCACCTTCAGATATATCACTATTTCTGCACTGAAATAGTTGCAAAGGCATTAATACAGAATTGGGCAGGCTGTTCTAGAGTGGAGGATAGGAGAAAACTAGGAGAGGATTCAAGCTCAACATCATCAGTACAAACAACAGCTTCTTCTTACCTGGATATTGCCTAAAAAAGCCCTTTGCACTTCCAAAATATTGCCATATAAGGGAAGGGTCATGGTCAAAATTGTCAACAAACACTTTGTTTAATGATTCTGACCAATAGACTCCATTCACAATAGCAGGATCTGGGGAGAAAAAACGAAAAACAAGATAGTGAACTATTGTAGTATAATTAGTAGCCATAAATACCTTTCATGGTAAGCACTGATGTCATGTTATTCAAAACAGCTAGAGCAACCATTCCTAACTTTAAGGATGAAAGTCCTATCAAAATAATACAGATTAACCAGCCCACTAGAAGAGATGGAACTAATCTGGTCAAAAAAGAAAAGAAAAGAAAAGAAATTTGTTGGGGTTTCATTATATGAGAAATCCTTTGAGAACTATGAGGAGAAGTAAATCTTGGCTTCTTTCTTTCACAGAGGACCATAGCTAATTGACTTCATGATAATGCCTTGGAGCAAAATAAGAATTACATTACTCAACACTTTGTTGCCCTGTAGAGCAATTACCCAAATTATATCCATTGTCCCTCACACTAGGCTCAGATAGCAAACTTCATTTTCCAGCCACAGAATCCTTCAGGAACTACATGAGCCCCTCCAAGTGAATCAGGACATGACTGAATCTCATCTCCTGGTTTTTGAGCAGAAGGACAATTTTAGTTTATAGGCAAAAGCCGAAGTTTTTTGCTAAAATAAGATGAGGGGATCACAACTTGTTTTAGAAGAGAATCACACCTGCTAGAGATATAAAACTCTTAATTTGTTTGAAAACAAAGTATTACAATGATCCATAGGTAGTATTATTCTTACAACTGGAAAGGAGTGAGGAATTCCCACTCTGTTCTAATGCCATAAGCACTTCAGGAATAAGCAGCCCATAAGATATGTAATAAAGATGGAGGAAGTCTGGGTATAGGTATCTTCAAGGCTTTTGATGATCCCATGAATTCCACAGGGTTTTTCTAGGGAAGTAATACTCAGAGGTAGGTTGACCATTCCTTCCTCTGGAACATTTCCTATGTTCTGTGCTGCTGGTACTGTTTTAAGTGATATTGAGGGAAGGCAGAGGGAAGAACATTCTTTGAAGGTGCTCTAAGCACCAGGTGTAAAACTGGCCTCAGTGGGGAACAGAGCTTTTTAAAGGTGAGTGCTCACATGTGCAATTAGGTCCTATCGAAAGTAGGTGGTGGGGTAGCACTGAATGTGGGTTGCGGGGTTACTGTACTGTGGGTGGTGGCTTGTCTTTGTATGTGTATGTGTATATGTTTGTAATGTACATTGTGGCTGTATTACAATTTTAAACGAAATAAAGAAAAAAGAGCCTTCTTAAGTTCTCTGGGACAACTATAAAGATATTTCTTTTAAAGGAAGTGTAATCTATACCTCACTTTATGGAGTCATATTTACTCCATAGACAATAATTCTATTGCTAATTCTAATTACAGCAACCCATTCAATCAATTAGATTCATCTATGTAATGACTCACCATTCAGCAATTATACAGTGAGTCTAATGTAGACTAATGAATTGAATTCTGAGAAATGGATAAAGAATTTTGAAACAAACAATAAGAAAAAAATAGTTAATTTCACATGAACATTGCAAATTCTGGCAGAAGAAAGATGACCTATGTGAAGATGGTTTATCTTATTCCTTCCAATATACCAAATTCCCAAGCCAGAACATAAACATAGATTTCCCATGACCAATTCAAGCACTCTGTTTCGTGGATTATATTGTTTTCAGAAAGATCAAATTATGCCTTTTTACATGGAGCTCAAGTCTCCTGGGTACATAACAGAGAACCTGGAAAGAGGCAACAAAAATCCTCACCATTTGTTATTATCTGCTTTTTAGAGCTGCTCTTATAACAATGTACAACAAGGCCTTGATGTCAAGTCTATAGTCTATTTCTGCTAAGAACATTCCTTACATAAACCCTGAACTAGCTTCCATTCATTTCAATTTATCCAAAAAGTGCATACGCTTCTTTTGCTACTTAAATATAAAAAGTATACCTAATGAATAATATAGAAGTTAGTCATAACCATTCAAATTTTAAAAAACGTCATCATCATTTTATAATACATTCAATATTCTGGTGCTTAAGTTAACTCTCTTTTTTGGCAGATCATTTTGATAATGTTCAGCCCACTTTTGACATGTCTTCATAAGTTGACAATCCCTTCTAGAGGCACATCTATATGAACCTCTTTTTTTCAATGGAAGTGTTTTAATTCTACACAGTAGTAATGTTCAAAAGCAGTTAAAATCATGTACAAAAAGGCTTACAAAAGGTATAAGAAAGAAGTTAGATAAAATAATAAATAAACATTCATGATTATTTTAAAATATAAATATAAGTTTGTTGCAAACCGCTTTGAGTCCCCCCAGGGGTGAGAAAAGCGGTATAGAAATGCAGATAATAATAATAATAATAATAATAATAATAATAATAATACGTTTCTTTGCACGTGTATTTGTCCCATTATGTTTTTTCGAACCTCTTAACATGGATTGAAGGCATCTCAAAAAAACAGTGTTCAAATGATGCATGGCACAGCAGAAACTCACTTTAGAGGACTTAAACTGGGATAAGCAAAATCAAGGGATTCTCCAAAATAGGACTCATAAAGAGAATCAGTGAGCATAGATTCAAACCACATCGCATGGAGAAACTAATTATGGGATGGGTGCTCTAGCAACGCACATTGCAGCAGGGCAATTTAAAAGAAAAGTAAAATTATATAATTCTATTATATAATTATGTATTATATGCATATATTTTAGATTCAACACCTTTGGTCGAAGCCACTGTTTGTTTCCTTTTTTTAAAAAAAAATCTTTATTACAGTTTTCCATTTAAAACAGAGTATAAAGTGAATCTAAAGTCATGAAGAACATATAAAATCATAGAAAGTTTGGCAAGAGAGAAAAGTAAAGTAGCAAGAAGAGAAAATAGTTGGTGGGAGGGGGGGAAAGGGTTGACAGTACGAGAAAAAAAAATTGAAAAGGGGGAGGGAGTTGTGTCCAAGAAGTGTCAAGATAAAAGTGATAGAAAATAAGAAAGGTCTAGATTTTCTTTGGTGATGACTTCCCGGGACTCTTCTAAGAGAGTTTTAGTCCTTTTCCTTGATCCACTGTCAATTCTTGATTTTTTCTTCTCCTGTCTTCTTCTATGTTTCTGGTTCTTTAGTTCACATCTTCATGTTTTTGCTCCTTATTTGGTTTTTAATATATTTCTTACTTTTCTTAACCTATTTTATTCATATTTATCCTTTGTTTATTTTCTATTTTCTATTTTATATCAGTATCTTATAATTTTTTGTTTTAAGTATTCTGTAACTCTACTCCAATCTGTCTCTTTTATAGATATGCCTTTACTTTTAGATAGTAAGAAGGTAAGCAGAAGCCACTGTTTTTTATTGTTTTATGTAGCACCATGAATATTGATGTCACTAGATAACTAATAATAACTATATCAGGCAGAATTGAAACCCATAAAAGTATCTTTGGCTTCTTTAAAGGTCCTTTTTTAGTTCTGACCTTCACAAAGAAATTTCTCAGCAAGAATAAAATTAGAGGTTTTCTTTCCCCATTCTATTAATAAGACATTTGTGGCAATGTGCAATTTGTTTTGCTGCCTTTCCTGCAATTTTTATCAGGTTTTCTATTGATATTTAACATAAACAATGCCTGTGGACAAACAGGTACCATGACAGGAACCTGAAACATAATTGCCAAGGAACTGTCCAAATGCATGTAGCAATTAAGTGTCTGTCATAGATATTATTGTCTCCAAGAAGTAGAACCAAGTATTACATTTAATCTCCAAGAGTGTAGTGGAAAAAGTAAAAAGCCATCTTATTGATAGTATTTCCTAGTTCTTCTTCAGTGCAATGTAAAATCCAAGTAATTGCAACTTAGTGTTAGATATGTTAAAAAAAGAAGTATGCTCAAATAATACAGTATATTCAATTTAGTCTACCTGTAATGTAGTTTTATAATACATCCCACAGTATCACATGGTCCTTTCTAATCAACAAAGATTTTCCCATGAGTAATTTCTCTAAACACATACAAATTTGTAAAAGGTTATGTCCAACTGGCAGACATTTCTACTCGCTACAAGTATGTAGTGCACATGCATTTCTTATATTTCAGAAAGGATATGCAAAAAAATCTTCTACAAAATCACATATATAAGATAATTTGAAACATAAATTACATATGCTTGATGTAATCAAGTCTGAAACCACAGAAAATGGGGAGACCATACAACTAGATTCACATAAAGCTTGTCACACGTTAATTAATATGCACACTTGGATTGCAATCACAGAGACCATGTGAAACAAGGGAAGAGGGCAAACTGCCCCTCAAAATCAAATAATAACATATCATTGAAACCAACCTATTTTAAATAGACATTTCAACAATTCCACTTCACCTTCTATGGTAAAGGCTCTCAGGACAACTTGGAAACAAATGCATCACAAAATATGTATAAGGTAGCTCAAGATATGTTTAGTGGGTTCTAAATCTGACAAATTATAAAATAAGAGTGACTTTTAAAATGTGTGTTACTATAAACAAGTGTTATAAACAAATATCAATGTATATCAAACAGACATAGCAAAACACTTGAGTAAAGCTCAGTTTAATCTAAACCATAATCAACATTACCTTCCACAACGCAATTTAAGTAGGAAATGCTAAAATAAGTTTCAATGATTTTAAAACCAAGAGAAAATGAACTTGGTAGGTCAAAATGAATTCTAAACAAGGGGCATCTATCAATAGAGCTGTTTCTCACAGTCATCTAAATCATTCTAGAAAGCAGGGACTCTTTCAGCAGAGCTTCTTCAATTTCCTATCTGCCGTATTCTTAAAGAAACTAAGATGATACCCTAAATACACCTGATTATGTCTTATTTCAGCTGCCAATCAGGATTGGCTTTAGTTAGATAGGAGACCACCAGGGATTTCCATGTAGGACTACGAAAAAAAAACATGCCAAAACCCTGGAGAGTTGCTGTCAGAGAAAATTAACAATATTGGTTATTAATCAGATAAATGTTTATAAGGATGTCATACACCAGGGCTTGAAAGCAGACAGCCCCATATTTCTGCCACCTGCAGAATTCTGGGAAATGTAGCTTAGAGTGGGGCTTTTTGAATTTTCTGCTACAGAGGTCCTCACCTTCCGAAACTACATTTCCCAGAATTCTGCAGGCAGCAGAAATGCGGGGCTGCCTGCTTTAAAACACCAGCATGATAATGTGTTTAAATACAAATGAGAGCTAGAAAGTGTTCACACTATTACAATTGCTGCTGCGATTACTACAACAACTACAATTAATACATTTATGACTCACCTTTGGTTGTGGCTTGAGTCGGAGTACAACACAGTTAAAATAGAAATATAATACACAACACTAATAAAATACATATAACAAGATACACACAGGTAAAATGCAGGTTAAAATTAACCAATAAAGTGCAGGTTAAAATTCACAAGTTTAAATTGACTGGGTAGATCTGCCAGAAGAGATAGGTTTTGTGACAACTTAACTTGTGACAACTCACAAGTTAAGATACAGCTTAAGACCTATCTTCTGGCAGGTCATTCCACACTCTTGGGGCAGTCAATAAAAGGTCTTCTGTGTGATGGTCGCTATAGGGTTCTGACTGTCTGGGGTAAGCATCCCCCAGAGGACCTAAGTGTCTGGGGAGGATTGTGCAGGACCAAAACCTGGACCGAAATCATGTAGGGTGCCAAAGGTCAAAACCAACACTTTGTACTTTGCCCAAAACTAATTGACAACCCATGGAGTTGCTGTAGTATCAATGTTCCTGAAAGTAGTCTGGCTGCTGTGTTTCGAACTAATTGGAGATTCTAAACTTGGTACAGAGGCAGCCCAATATAAAGCACATTAAAGAAGTAAAACCTTGAGGTCACCAGCACATAAACTATCATTTTTAAGTCCTCCGATTCTAGGAAGGGGCATAGCTGGCATATCAGCTGAAGCTGATAGTAAGCACCAGCTTCATCATATCTACCTGGGATGACATTTGGAGAGACTGATCCAGAAGGACAAATCAGATAACATGTTTATTGTAGCCAATCAAATGTTCTCTTTCCCTATACTGCATTAGTGGAGTGTCTGAAGGAAAATAACACAATGCCATATGGTGATATTGACCTATATATCCACAACAGCTTGGATACTGTTGGCAAAAGTGTGGAGAACAGCTCAGTTCCCATTGTTAAGAGAACTGGAAGCAGTAAACCCAGTGTATAATGTTAATGGATATACTTTATGTTATATATAGCTTTGAGAAGAAGAAAAATATGCAACAGAGATTTTAAGGATAAATTTGTCTTTGTTTATACAATACTGGAACCAGATGAGACCAAGAGAGATTGTAATTCAAGATTGGTTGGCTATGAGGTAAGCCTCCAGACTTGAGGTGGTGAAACTAAACTGATTTATTAATGGTTTCTGCATTGCTCCCTCGCTGGGCCCCACTGCCTGAAAAATGTTATGGATTGTCTGATTCAGAATGAGAGGGGAAAGGAGTACTCTTGATGGAGTTTAGAAAAAATTGCCTTATTATACTACAATTCCCAGAATCCCTAATTAGCATGGGGATTTGTGGTCCATAAATGTTTTTTTTCCACAGCTTTTTCCAGATTACACCTTCTCTCCCATTTTGCAAAAATACATATGAGGCACAGCTTCATGCAAAAAGAACATATACGGTAATTAAAACATGTAGAAAAATGAGTAAATATGTCCATGCAGACCTTTTGAACAACTGAATTTACAGACTTCACAAACTGATGCAGAAACAGGGCAAAACAATTTTTATCTGGTGAAAAAAGGAGATACTAAAGTCAGTATATTTCTCTGCCCAACATGTTTCCAAGATCTCAGCACAAAATTACATCTGAATCCCTCTGAATTCAGAATCTTGGTATCGTTTTTCATAGAAAATAGAAATATAATTTCATAATACACTTTTAGCAATGATAAAGAAGTGGGGAAACCAATTTTACATGTTTATAATGCATTTTTGTTGTTAGAATATCTGGTGTATTATGTGGTGTAAATGCCAAATATGTTATTTTTTAAAACAGGATTAATAAGATTTTGTAAAAACTGGACTGAAACTGCTTAATACTGTTCTGTGACAGGTTTCTATTTCCAATGCTGACTTTTTCAATAGAGGAATACTCCCACAAGTCTGTCGAAATGCAGAGCATAGGAAGGATTTATGACTGCCTGTCTATAAATGAGACTGACGTGAGCATGTTTAACTATTCACAGATTCTTGGCATATACATGCTTGTCTCAGGAGTAAACACATAAACCATCTCCCTGCTGTAATTTTAGTCAAACAAGATGGCAAATCATAGTCTGGGAATTAGGATTCAGAACAGCCCTTTTCAGTTTGGTTTCCACAGAAAGTGGTATCAGGAAGAGGCTAAAAGAGCATGCTATATAAATATATATCTACACAAACATATATATTCATTCATGCATGTGTGTGTGTGTGTGTGTGTGTGTGTGTGTGTGTATATATATATATATATATATATATATATATATATAGAGAGAGAGAGAGAGAGAGAGAGAGAGAGAGAGAGAGAGAGGGGGGGGAGGGTGATATGTGTAATGGAGGAGGGTGATATGTGTCTCACCAAATCATTTTGGCCATTCTCATGTGGGGTTCTATGGGGTCTATACGGTCTTCTATGTTTTTCGACATCTACATCAAGCTGCTGAGAGTGGTCACCCAGAGCTTTGGGTTGGATGTCATTTGTATGCTGATGATACCCCAGCTCTCTCTTTTTCTCCTTTACAGTTTGTGATAAGGAGTCTGTGATAATACTGAAGAGTTCTCTGGATTTAGTAAAGAACTGAATAATGGTGAATGAACTGACAAGATGGAAATGCTGCTAGTCATATTTTTATAGTTGTATTGTTCTAATTTGCTTATTGTTCTGGAGCTGGAGAACAACAGAAATAATATAAATAAATAATCTGTGCAAAACAGCAACTGTGATAAAACTTCTCCAAGAATGAGAGAAAACTGTGGAGAGATTTCATATGATTTCTACTTTTCTTTGGAGCATTAGTCAAATCTGAGTATACATATTTTTAACTAAATGCTTCAAAATAAGATTTACAATCTTTCCCTTAAAAATCTGACTACAAAGAATGTAGAGAGTAAGTATTGCTTCGGCATTCTAAAAATGTAGTAAGTAGAGCTACCTGCTGCTGACACAAGAGGGAGTGGGGGACCACCCTGCCAACAATGAATTAATTAGATTTTGATTAAATGCTTTCCCAGGTCAACTAGGGGCTGTTTATGCAAAATTCCAGATGTTTGTGGACAATTGAAAGTGAACTGGAGACGTTTCTAAATTCATGCCACTGATTCCTGTAAGTGGATGTGCAGCTGTGCATAGCTTCAGTACAGTTTGATGCCTAGAAACTCAGCCATGTGCAGTGCTGCTGTCACAGTTTGCTGCATATATCAAAATCATCTTGATGAAGTATGTCTGGACAAACCCGTCTGCCAATTTATCCAGACGCATGAACATTAAAAAATTCTGTCTGGACAATAATTAATTCTGTTCCATTTCATGCTGCAATTAGAGCAAAACAGTATGTGAACTCTTAAACTTTCTTATTACCACAGACTAAGAATGCACTCTGGCTTCCACCGAAAACAGTTCCCTATGTGGAGCACACACATACATAATAATATATATACATATTACAGATAGTGTTATGTGCTGCAGATGGCTTGACCAGAAAGACTCCCCCTCCTTTCTTTAATAAAAATCTTTCCCTTTTGCTGAGAAATGTGTGCTAGCCATGCACCACCAGGCCACAGATGGGAATTCAGCAATGTTACAGAAAAGTAACAGTGCTGCTTCCTCACCTCTCTGTGAAGAATAAGAAGTATTCTAAAGGCCATGGTCACAGAGCCACAATCTCACACTGCTGAAATAACATGAATTGGAACAGCTGTTTAGGGAACCATAGCACCTCAACTGATTCTCATGGTTCAATAATGCCTAATAGAAAATAGTTCCAATGAAATCATGCAGCGTGAGAGAACTGGAACATCACACTAGCAATTTCTATGCTCCAGCTACTGAGCACATCAGTCACGTGTTCCGTGGCAATGCAAAGTGATCCTGCACATCTACCCAGAGGAATGAACTTGAGAAGGAACGCTTGTCAGGAAGATTCCTGAAAGATTAAAAAAACCCCTCCCTTGTGTTCTACAAGCATAAGTTAGTACACACATATGGTATTTTCCTGCATGGTGGGGGTTGGATTGAATAGCCCTTGTGGTCTCTTCCAACTCTATGATTCTATGGTTGCTTCACAAGGCCACTAAAAACAGTCTCTGAAATCACTGCCTGTAGTCCTTTCACAGGTATTGCTAACTTTCTGTAAACTTTACCTCCTCCATGTAGATAATTCTGTTATTTATTTATTTATTTATTTATTTATTTATTTATTTATTTGTTACCCATATTGATCTTCATTCTTGGCATTCTGCAGAATGGAGAAAAATCCCTTGAAAGGGTTTCTAGTAGGGTTGTCCATATTGTCGTAAAAATTCCCCTACCGTAATTATTTCGTATTGTTCCCGTTTTTTGACATGAGTATTGAAACGTTTTCCCTGGGCGCTACTGGCAATGTAATACGATCCATCGTTGGCCCATTCTGTAATTGTGTCTTAAAATTTTTGTTAATTTTTTTCCTCCAAAAACATTTTTTTTAATATTTTAAAAATATTATTATTATTATTATTGTTTCTGCAACCTAACATGAACGGGAGCCTAGCGCAGCCTAACATGGCTCCCGCTCCCTGCCAATCAGAGTCTTCCACGATGGCTAAAAAAGGTGGGGGCTAGCGTCCTCCGCGTCCACGTTTAGAATCGCTATAAAAATCGCCTCCGCACGGAGCCAAGCCATTCTGGGTTGGGATACCGAGGAGAGAGGGTGGTTTGTGCGTGCCGTGAAGCTGAGAGGGCAAAGTGACTGGGGGTAGAGGGTTGCTGCAGTGCTTAGATATTGTGTTGGGGGGAAATTGGCTTGGGGCTTGGGGCAGAGTCCTTGCTGTGGATGTTGGGAATTTTTTTTCCAAAGGAGTCTGCGTCCCTCCCTGCTAGTGCTGAGCTTTGGGTTGGTTCCTTCTCCTGAGGTAGACCTTTTGCCTTTCTATTTTTCCTTTTTTGGAATAAAGCAATCACCCCATAAGCCTTTCTTTCCAAGCCTTAAAAGGAGGGAGCTTGAAAATTATATATTATTATATATTAGCATTGCTTCCCTCACGCTCCATTTCTATTCCCAAGCCTTGGGCTGAGTTTTATTTCTGCAATCACAAAGTCAGACATTGATTTGATTCAATAGAGGGTCCACAGCAATTTATAGTTTCCAAAGGACATTGCCAATCCTGTCAAGGCATTGCTTGGCATGTGCTGCATTTCTAATCCAAAGTCCTCAGCCAAAGTTTCATTTTTGCAATCACAAGGTCAGCCAGTGGCACCATTGATCAAAAGGTTCAAAGGCAATTTATAGTTTCCAAAGGACGTTGCCAATCCTGTCAAGGCATTGCTTGGCGTGTGCTGCATTTCTAATCCAAAGTCCTCAGCCAGAGTTTCATTTTTGCAATCACAAGGTCAGCCAGTGGCACCATTGATCAAAAGGTTCAAAGGCAATTTATAGTTTCCAAAGGACGTTGCCAATCCTGTCAAGGCATTGCTTGGCGTGTGCTGCATTTCTAATCCAAAGTCTACACAAGTAGAAGAGGGACTTTTACAGTGGTAAGAACCCAATTGAACAGGAAATAAGACTTTCAAACCAGGAACAGGTTTCTTCAAATATTGAAAAATAGTGTATTATAAAAAGTTATGAAAATTCGCCAAAAATCATAGGAGACAGGAAACATTCTGCAATTTGTTGAGCAAAGAGTGTGGAATGTGTTCTCCCACTGTACCAAATTTGATGAGAATAGCTCAAGAAATGAGGGCGGGAGACCCCCAGAAATGTCCCCCCCAGTTTCCTGTTTTTGGTGATTGCGCATGCGCGTCCGCCATTTTAGAAACATTTTAGAAACATTACGAATTTTCGGAAATATCCAAAATTTTTGGGTGAAACATTTAGAAATAATTTCTACATTGAAGAGCCGGCACCCCCTACTTTAGAAACGAGAATTGAAACATTTTTTCCATCGATCGGACAAGCCTAGTTTCTAGAATGGAGGTTTTTCTAAAGTACAGCGATGTGAACAAGAATTTGTAACCTTGTGTATTTACATAAAAGCTCTGTTGATTGGATATGACAAACAGCATTATCTCATTGATTAACTAAGAAATTAACATAAAGATAGGTCTGAATGCATGCAAGACTTTTTTTTTTTTAGCTCGGGAGTTCTAGGCTCTAGTGGGCTATGGTGATTGGGTATCCACACTAAATCTGCATCAATACCCACCTCCCAGTTTTAGTAAATGCATTAGTTTCTACACAGGATCAACAGTGAAACAAGCTATGGCAAGAAACTGAAGAATGCAGAAAATAAATGCTGGCTTTAAATGTGTATTTAATTTTTCCACCTAGGCTATACAGAGATTAGTAGACCCTTTCATGATCAGTTGGTCAAACATATTCACATCAGTGGGAATTGAAGCTTATAATACCACTGGGGAGATGATAACCCACTCTATGTTTTATTCTGAACTTTAAAGGAGCTCAACTGTCTTGGGGATAGAGTACAGCACCTCAGAGACCCCACCATCACACTGGCCACTACTGCACTGAGGTCAGGCTTCATATATGTTCGCTTTGGTAAATATGGGTAATGTACTCCAATGTAATGTGGTCTTATCTAGAGAAATTGAGGGAGCACAAAAACAGGTAAAGCACTGAAGTTAAGGTTACATTTGTAAGCACTTTGTCTAGACAGCAAGTCTGAATTAAAGTGAATTCACTTGTGTGTACTGTTGACGCCAAGTAGTGATGTGTCTTGTTAAAATTGTTCCCACAGGAAAGAAGAAAAAACAATTCAATCAATTTTCTCTCTGATGACTGAAATGCAGTTTTCAAAGGGGTTTCCTGAGACAGATGAGAAAGTATCCAGTGGCGGGATGGAGGGAAGCCAAGTGAGGATTAGGAAGATTTCTTTCCTTTCACAGTCTTCTCTTGTCCTCTCTTCACTTTGACTTCAGGAGGGAGGGGCAAGTGAAGATCAAGGAGGCTATAGCTTCATATATAACACTTACCAACCAATATTGGGGTCTAGTTTTTGGAAGTATGCCACAGTTCAGCAAAAAAACTCTTCATCTTAACTAAGAATTGTTCAATATATTTATGGTAGAAAATAATAATTTACTGGGAAGGGAGGACCCATGTTGTTATTCTAGCAAGCATAATTATGGCAATTGCCATAAAATATAATACTTCAGAATAGTTTCCAACACATGCTTTTATGGCAGCTGTTGCAAGATATAATATAATTTTTTCTCCCAATCTTCCTGTTTCTTAAAAACCATTTCCACCAGGCTTAGAAAACTCTGATTGATTTTTAAAGAAGTAGAACATAGCAAGTCATACTGCTTTTGGTTCAGGAAAGAAAATGTTATTGCAGTATCAATACTGGAAACTGTCTTTGGACCAGATTAATGGACATGGTTTAGTTTGGTGGAGGTAGCAATTTGGTGTGCATGTATTTCTTTTCTATGACAATCAAACAACTCATCTTTCTATTGCAATGTGACAGGAAGGTCCATGGAACCCTATGCAAATGCTTGCAATCACGACACATGAAACAATTTCCAAACACAAGTATACAATTATGGGGGTTTTTTTAACACCGTTTGAAAATAGGAAAGAATTTTCAGCTTTATTATTAGACTGGATTATTGCAATACACTCTATGTGGGGTTGCCCTTGAAGATGGCCCAGAAGCTACAATTAGTCCAATGTTTGGCAGCCAGGTTGTTAAAGGGAGCAAATTACATGGAGAGATCTACTTCCCTGTTTAAGGAGCTCCCCTGGCTGCCGATTATTTTCTGGTCCCAATTCTAGGTGCAGGTTCTTACCTATAAAACCCGCCTACCTTCGTGACCACATTTCCCCCTGTGAACCTGCACAATCTCTTTGTTCATCCGGAGAGGCCCTTCTCTCGCTCCCGCCACCATTGCTGGCTCGGTTGGTGGGGACGAGGGAGCGGGCCTTCTCAGTAGTCGCCCCCCGGATCTGGAACTCCCTCCCAGGGGAGATCAGGCAGGCCCTCACCTTTGCTTCTTTTAAAAAGCAGCTAAAAACTTAGCTTTTTCACTGCGCATTTGAATAACTGAGTCCCCATGACCAAAAGTCAGATTAATACACCTTCTTTCGCGCAGGTCCCTCTTCTCATAACAAATTGGCCGACCGTCTCCCACCCCTTCGGTCTAGAAATGTTTACACTTTGTCCTTTGGCCCCAAAGCACTTTAAAACTGTATTATTGCACCTTAAGTGGCCTCTCCATGCCATCCCCTCCACCAACCTGGTGGTCCATTTTATCCTACTTTATTTTTAACTGCTTTATATGTTAACTAAGCTTTATTGTTATGGTTGAGCCTTTGGGCTCCGGTAATAGAAGAAGGGGTCATAAGACTCCTCGAGAGTCAGACTCTTTCGAGGAGCGTGAAAGAAAACGGCTCCAGGATTTGTTTACAGACCCGACAGATGAGGACTCATTTGAGGGTTTTTCTGAGGGTTTGGAGGAAGAGATGGCCAGCTCGGAGGAGGATGACATGGAATGGACTCGTGTGAGGGAGGATTTGGGTGTTGGGGAAACAGGCAATGAAAGCATGGGAGGTGATTGGCGGGTTGCAGGATCAGACCCGTGGACTGGCTGGAGGGATGGAGCAGGATCCACAGCTGGGGATGCTGTGGGGCGTAGTCAAAGGTGCTTAAGCTCTGATGAGGATGATGATGTTGGGGCGCCTGGAATTGGGATGGCAGCTGACAGCGATGATGAGCTTGAACTGGGAAAAATTGGGGTTTGGGACCAATGTCTAATTGCGTTGGGCAAGGTAATCTGGACGGACGCTTGGGCTTTTGTTGGGGAACTTCCTGAAGACGGGTGTGATTCGTTACTGGATACGTAAGTTTACCAAGGACACTGGGCATCGACGGCGGGAGGAACTGTGCGGGGTTTTTCTCTGTGCAACTTGTGTTTAATCTCGATAGCTTGGACCTCCATCGTCTTTTTGACGGGCAATATCTACTCGCACTGGATTGACGCTGGACTGACTGACTTCGATTCCGGATTATCCCTTCTGCTGGCTATCGGTGAGACCTTTGGATTTCTAGACGACTACGCTTGGCTATTGACCTCTGGACCGGATTGGGACCCTGCTGACTGCCGTTACCCTGACTGCTGTGCCTGGACCTGGATATCGTTGGCCGCTGAACCTTAAATTGAATCCTGACTACGACCACGCTTTCGTTTGCTGCAGGGAGGAATAAACAAGCCTGGTTTATTCTCCTGCTGTTTCTGAGTAGCAGAGAGGAATCTGCTACCAGTCTGTTGTTTACATTCTGACTCCTGTTGATCCTCTTTTGTTTGCATTGTTTGCCAGGCTGAAGTAAGCACTTTTGATTTAATCCGGATTATACTTCTGTTTAACCCGGTTTATCCCTTTGAATTGTTTAAGCTCAAACTGAGTTGTTTTTTGTTACTTATCACACTGAAGTCAAGTGTTTGCCCTGTTCTTTGTCTCCTACGGGCGTTTTTAGTTCTGTAACCTCAATAAACTGAGTTTTGTTTTACTCACTGGCGTTCTGTCTATGACATTTATGGTTTAATGTATTGTTTTGTTTAAAGTAACTGTTTTTTACAAATGCTGTTTTTACTGTGTTTTATTGCAATATGTTTTAACTGATCTACTTGTTTTGTATCTTCGGGTCTGTGTCCTGTGTAGCCGCCCCGAGTCCCTGCTGGGAGATGGTGCCAGGGTAGAAAAATAAAGTTACTTACTTACTTACTTATTCTTGCCCAAGTGACACCAAAAGGTAAAATACCTTAACCCTGAATCTTTCATCTCCCTCTTCCCAAGTTCTCGTGGTCAATAAGGAACTCACAGAAAGACATAAAGCATGTTTTCTGTTCAAAAGTGGAACGCTATTGCAAGCTTACAGGTTCTTACTTGGAGAATCAAGATCTGATAATGCCTGGGGTGTCTATTTCTGTCCTACTTTTACAGTGTTTATTTTCCAGCACTTTGATTGAATGTATGTGCATGGGGTTCATTTGTCTTGTATACAACTGAAAATAATATATGTACATACATATAAAATATATTTGTACAACATTCCTTAGGTAAGCAATTTCAGGGAAGCTAATAGTAAACAAATACTAAGGAACTTTTTAAGAATACTTAAATTAGGAATGAGGAATCCTGCTGATTAGAAGAATCCTTACAACATGGTGTAATTCATTCATTCATTCATTCACCTTTCTCTAAGTGCAAGAGAGGATGCTGAGAAATGTAAAACAGAGAACAGTAAACCAGAAGGCTGTTAACTTAAACAATGGGCCACCTTTATAGGAAACTAGATTTTAAGGGAAGCGATTATAAATAACAATGCTTTAAAGAAAATAGGTCTGCAGATTACAAATAAAAATTTATTTCTAGAAGTGATGAGATTAAATCACTTACTGAAAGAAAGCTGGTACTGCAGACATTAATTCATAGTATGCTCTATTTAATTTGTAGGTCATTTCGGTGAACTGTTGGTGGCCATTTGAAACCCATGTCTATTAGGTATTAAACTATTGGACTTATTAACCCCATATTACCCCCTTCCTCTGCCAGGCAAAATCACATGAGATGCAATATAGGACTGAAAGTTGCAGAAATATTTGGTTGCTTATTATTCCTAGCCTGCCCAACATCTCTTCTTTATAAACAACATCTACAAGAACACCGTAGGTACGGATCCTGGAGGACTCATCTGTTGTAGCCCAGCCTCCATTTGAGCTGTCAGCTGAGTCTGAAGTTGGGCTTGTTCAGCCAGTGATTGTCCCTGCACCTGCCTTGTCAGAGGTACAGCCAGAGTTTGTTCCTGCACCTGCCTTGCCACAGGACTCTGGGTTTGGGCCTGAGATGCAGCCAGAGTTTGTCTCAGTGGATTCTGGGACCAGAGACAGAATGGTTGCAAGTAGGCAGTTTGAACCACATTCCTCAAAGCAGTCAAGGTCGGATCTCCTGGAAGTGATAAGGCGGATCATAGAATCATAGAATCATAGAATAGCAGAGTTGGAAGAGACCTCATGGGCCATCCAGTCCAACCCCCTGCTAAGAAGCAGGAAATTGCATTCAAAGCACCCCCGACAGATGGCCATCCAGCCTCTGTTTAAAAGCCTTCAAAGAAGGAGCCTCTACCTCTACGGATAGGGCTAATGAGCTTGACAGGAGGGAAGCGATAACTCAGCAGAGAAAAGAAAGGGAGTATGATAGAAGGAGTAGACATTTGCTTTTGAAACAAAATAATGAGCTACCTACTCACGGGAATTCTCCTTAAGAAGGGCTGCTTTCTCTGACAGAGTCAGAGGTGGTAACTTCATGTTCCTGTGAATTCCTGCAGCTTTGTATCTTGATTCAAGTTCCAGCCTTGTTCTTGTTTCTGTGTATCCAGTTGAATGTTCCAGTAATTTTGCAGTTTGGATTTCTGTTCCAGCCAAGACCCTTGCTTTGTGTATCAGCATTGACTCTGTACCTCGGACTAAATTTGGGGGTTTGTTCCTGTATTCCAGTTTTGCTTCCTGTGTTTCCAGTTTGACTCATGCCTTGGATTAATCCTTGAAATCTTGTTCGGACTATTCGTGATATCTTCCTTAGAACTTACTTTGATATCCAGATTGGACTATGTTCTTTGAGAGCCTTTTATAGACTCTTGCTTCAAGATCTTAAAGTACTTTGTTCTTGTGGATTCAAACCCATTTATTGACTTTGAACTTTGATTTGCTATTGCTTGCATATAAACTTCAATAAAAAGCTTGCTTGTTTCTGGGGCTCCAGTGTGGTTTTGAGGTACCTATGCAGCCTAGGGATTCAACATCATCTCTTCTTGCTGTGCCTTCAAGCCATCTCTTAAGGTTTAACATAGTGGTTTGTTGATAAGATTTATTCAGGGGAGGGTTTCCATTGTTTTCCTCTGAAGGACTCAGAGACTACAGTAACTGGTATTTCTTATTAGTCTTCTTTCCAGGCAGTAACTTGGCCTGACCCTAAATATCTTTTGGGATGAGACAGATGGCCTCTTCAGAATATTTAAGCTTTGGGATCAGTTGAAGCATGATATTTTAAGTTGACACTACTTCAGGAACTGGCAAACAGTAGCGAAAATTGGCCCAGCAAAGACCCTAATCTCAAAAACAGCCTCCTCCTCCTCCTCCTCCTCCCTTCTTCTTCCTTCTTCTTCTTCATCATCATCATCATCATCATCATCATCATCATCATCATCATTTTACAAACAATGGGACCACCCTGTCTATCCCTATGCATATCATTTGGTATGCACTTCTTTCCGTTTGTCAGAGGGCAGCTGATGATAGTGGTCAGAAGAGCATTTTCCCACATTGAGCCATGTTTGAAAAGTTACTTTTGTAGTTGGCTTTCTGTATCCATGGATTCTGCATAAATGTGGGGTCCTAGAATCAAACCCACTCTATATGTAATGAGTTATATGTACAGTTTAAGGGGACAAATAAGTAGCCAGAGTGTTTTCAACTCCCCCATTCTGAAAAAGAACAAAAGCTACTTGTCACTTGTTCAATGCCCACAGCAAATGCCAGAACATTAGGCACAGTTTGAACAACACCTGAACACCACGTTGTTCTTCTTCCGTTTAAAGAGGACACACTTCTATATCTATAAAAGTAACTTTAAATGTTACATTTACCCTCAAACCATGGTAGCTTAACTCATTACAGGCATATTTCAGCCTCTGACAGAGAAGTTCTATTTATAAAGTATTTTATGACCGCTCCGCCCCCATCTTTCTCTTAAGATTTAGTTAGATTTTTTTAACGTAACATTAATACCGGAAACATGTTGAAGGAGGGATAGAAAAACACAGACATTTAATGTTGTAATGTGATCCGCCCTGAGTCCCCTTCGAGGTAAGAAGTGCGGAATATAAATACTGTAAATAAATAAATAAATAAATTATGACTAATCTGTATTTTATTATTGTAAAACTCTCACATGACATATATCTGGGAGATGAAGCATGTGCTAGAATCCTCGATTATTACCAATGATAAACATAATTAAGTAACTTCAGTTATAGGCTTAATAAATTATTGCAATTACCACCAAGTATAAACTCAAGAGAACAATAAGTTCCATATTTCTAATCTATTCTCAGCCTACTATAAACAGAACTCGCTAAAACTGTAGTTTGTGGTTTCCACGCTGCAGAGGGAGTATTCTATATGGCATTTCATATAATATCATACTTTCATATATCATATCTCCATGAAAATACCAGTAATGAGAATAAAATACTACACAGATATCTTGTCAAATGGAAATATATAGGTATTTTAAGAAGTACAAATCCTATCTAAAAGAACATACTATCTAAATGAAAAATGAAAATTTAATTTTATGTTTCACAGATAAAAAGATGTACAAAATAGAATGCAGATAAATCAGTTTATTAAAATCCTGTGTCCACATGCATGTGTTTTCAGCACCATGTTGCATGAGGATTATCAGGCAAGAAAGCCAAGAAATTACACACTGTGACAAACAAGACTCTTCCTCCCACAACACATGCACAAATTTTACACAAATACACACACATTTTACTATCATAAAGGTAGATGTTAGACCTATCTCACAGCTGTAGATTGTAATCAATTTATATCATTCAAGGGATGGAAAAAACCTGGCCCATAATATTCAGGAAAAATGGAAAATATTGCAATCACTTAGAAAAAGTTACTAGGGAAATATGACTGAATGTTATTCATATTTCCTTTTAAGTGGCATTTTAAAAAACCCTACTTCATTAGAAGTAGTGGTGGATTGTCATAGCTGAATACTAGGCTTGCTCAAATAATTCCATTTCCCCATTTGTCGTTACTAATTCGTTAGTTTTGTAACTTGTGAAGCAATATTCGACCTAGATTGTCCAGTCGTGTGGATCCCGCGGTTTCGAACCGCGATAGGCCCTTTTTCTAATGTCGTCGTTTTTTTTTCGTTAGGAAAACAAGCTTTTGCAAATCACCCAAACTTGTTTCAGTGCTCTGGGGCAACCTAGCGTGTTGTTTCCACCTTGTGGCCAATCAGAGAGTACGTTTAACTCAGGGGAGGGGCTTGTACGTCCTGAATGTGCAGGGTGTTTTTCCAAAGGGCCTGTGGGCTTTTTTCCCCACCAGCTTGGCGTTTGCCATTTGCCCAGCACTGCAGCCCTGCAACTTTTCTGCTGCGCCATATTGCCTGGTGCGGGGTGGGCTTTTTTCTTTCAGACAAAGAGGAGTTCAGCAGCTTTTTGGGCGTTTGATTAGGAAACTTTTCTTTGCATAGGCATTAAAGTGAGTTGCAAATAGAAGAAATCAAATTTACCAATTTTCATTTTGCAAAGTCTGGCAAAACTCCCCATAATCCACCGAAAAACAACTTGGGGAAAAGGGAGGGTGTATTGTTTTTCCCTCTTTCCTTTCTCTGAGCTGCTCAATTTGGGCTTGCAGCAAATCTCTTTCTCCTATCAACCCTAGCAAAGTCTGGCAAAAGGTTGCAAGTCCCATCATCCTCCGCAATACAACTTGGTTTGGGCAAAAGGGAGGGTGTATTTCTTTTTCCCTCTTTCTTTTCTGTGAGCGGCTCAATTTGGGCTCGCAGCAAATCTCTTTCCCCTATCAACCCTAGCAAAGTCTGGCAAAAGGTAGCAAGTCCCATCATCCTCCGCAATACAACTTGGTTTGGGCAAAAGGGAGGGTGTATTTCTTTTCCCCTCTTTCTTTTCTCTGAGCTGCTCAATTTGGGCTCGCAGCAAATCTTTCTCCTATCAACCCTAGCAAAGTCTGGCCAAAGGTTGCAAGTCCCATCATCCTCCGCAATACAACTTGGTTTGGGCAAAAGGGAGGGTGTATTTCTTTTTCCCTCTTTCTTTTCTCTGAGCTGCTCAATTTGGGCTCGCAGCAAATCTCTTTCTCCTATCAACCCTAGCAAAGTCTGGCCAAAGGTTGCAAGTCCCATCATCCTCCGCAATACAACTTGGTTTGGGGAAAAGGGAGGGTGTATTTGTTTTCCCCTCTTTCCTTTCTCTGAGCTGCTCATAGGGCTGGCAGCAGTGACTCTCTTTCTCCTATCAACCCTAGCAAAGTCTGGCAAAAGGTAGCAAGTCCCATCATCCTCCGCAATACAACTTGGTTTGGGCAAAAGGGAGGGTGTATTTCACAGTGAAGGAACCCCTATTGAACAGGAAATAACAATTCAAAAGCAGGAACAGATTTTTGCAATTGTTAAATAAAGTTTTTTAATATAAACTATGAAATTGCACAATAAATCTTAGGAAAGGGCAAACGCTCTGCAATTTGGCGAGCAAGCAGGGTGGATTGTGTTCTCCCACTGTACCAAATTTGATCAGTATAGCTGAAAAAATGAGTGCAGGAGAGCCCCATAAAAGTCCCCCCCCGGGCTGTTTTGGGCCACTGCACATGCACGTCCGCCATTAACGAATTACTTTTGAAACTAACGAATTTTCGTTAATTTCAAAAAAATTTGAGGGCAAAATTCGGAAATGACATCAGAAACGAAACGCTACCCCCCTACTTTTGAAACAAGTTTAGAATCCATTTTTTCGTGGATCGCTCAAGCCTACTGAATACATTATTAAGAAGGATTTATACACCCAGAAGAACTTCTTTTTTAAAGGCAATCAGTGGTTTGATTTCAGACCACATTTATCTACTTTTAGAAAATCAGCTCATGGCACAGGAGAGCCAGTAAAAGACATCTGGTGAGATCACCCTTCTGTTGTTCTCACTGGGCTTGAAAGATCAAGAAACCCTTTAAGCTCACATTCAGAAATTAAACTTTGGAGCCAATCACCACAAATCTTGTGCTGGGAGAAGCAAACAGCTAAATCAAACTAGAAATACAAGTCCCATGGAGAAAATATTTTTACAAATATCTTTTTCTCAAAAGCCATTTAGTGAACAGTATATAGCACAGAACATGACATGCTGCAATTCAAACCCTATCTATTTCATTATGTTTAGGTTTTTCCCTTTCTATTCTATGAGGTTTTTAAACTCTCTTGCTAATTTAAAGAGCCAAAAGCTGATGAATAGGAAGGGAAAGTGTGAGAAATATACTCATTTTGTACAGCACGTCTGTTGCCTTATTTGCTAAAATAAACAAATAAGCCAAAGTCTGGGAAATCTGATTTGGCCACGGTGGTCCATGCTCTTGTTATATCCTCCTTCCTATCAGTGTAAAAAACATGATATTTCCATTTGGCTATTTTTGTTTATTTCGGTTTTACTCCATTTCTAGCCAAACATTGATCTCAGTGGCTTCTTATAGTGCATTTGAAAATTGTGCTATTTTGTGAACCAGTTTTATCACAGAGATAATATCCTGTCCTAAAATAGAATATAGTGAACATGAGGGGGGGGGGGGGGGAGGGGAGAAAGGATATTTCCCTGAATGCATATGAGCTAAATCCTTATTCCCAGTATGTCTCCATTGTGTCTGAATTACAGAAAACACTTTAGTTGTGTTCAGATAGGCTGTAGAGATCTATGTTTTGAGTGAGTATGGTAATATAGTTCTGGCTTTGTCTGGTTCTTTGTTCTACAAATGTATTACAAATCTTTCGTTTACATGTCCTAATGTTTTAATTGTGAAGATGGAAGACTTAGTTATCTTGTGGCAATGAGATGTTGAGCCATTACTTCTAAAACATTATATGGAAAAGTAGAAAAAAATTGTGGAGATACAGGTTGGGAATCCCTTATTCAAAATATCCATATTTACTCAAGTCTAATGTGCCATTGATTCTAATGCAACCTCCTTTTTTAAAAACCAGGAAACCAACAAAAAAAATTGCTGGCAAATGTAATGTGCAGCAGCAAAAGGTGCACTCTTTGAATATGGCCATTACAATTGCTGTCTGCTTAAAATTTCTTCTTTTAAAACAATTGTGTTAGAACACCATAGCTTTCTACAATTGAAAAGAAACCTTAGTGTGTATCTCTGCTGTAGAATGAATCCACTTTAACTGCCTTGGTTCAATGCTATAGAACAGTGGTTCTCAACCTGTGGGTCCCCAAGTGTTTTGGCCTACAACTCCCAGAAATCCCAGCCAGTTTACCAGCTGTTATGATTTCTGGGAGTTGAAGGTCAAAACATCTAGAGACCCACAGGTTGAGAACCACTGCTATAGAATCATGTGGGCTGTAGTCTTACAAGGCCTGGGGCCTTCTCTGGCAAAGAGTGTGGATTCCTCATCAAACTACAAATCCCAGGATTAAATAGCATTGAGCTATGACAATTAAATTACACATGATATCCCTCAAATAGAATCTCCAGGTGTTCCCAAAGCAATTCTCCTATTGCTTTGTTTGTGCACTAAGATTACCATATTATGTGAATCTAATGTACAGGACAAGAAGTGTTTTGGATTTCAGGGTGGTTTTTTTTTGTATTTTGGAATACTTGTATTTACATAAATGTACAAGATAGATATGGGACTCATGTATAAAAAAGTAAGTTTTGCTTCATATTTATTTTATACACATACTTAATGGTAATTTTATACAAAATGTTAATAGTTTTGTGCATGAAACAAAGTTTGAGTACAAGAAATGATCAGAAAGCAAAGGTGTCACTATCCCAACCACTCATGTGGACAGGTTTGGAATTTGGAGGTATTTTGGATTTCCAAATAAGGGATGGTCAACTTATATTAATAAAACTAAAGCACCTTAAATCACTATAAAATCAAGGACTTAGTGGGGCTTGCTAAGTCAATATGTTTATGCAGAGAGCTTTCTCATGCTTCTTATTTCCTCTCAAAGTAAGTAACAAATAAAAAAGAACCAAGTTTATTTGAACTTGGTACTTCCCTATGAACCTGATCCACCCACAGAGTTCGGAAAAAGTTAATTTGACCAGATGTCCATAGAAACAAGGTACAGCATTAAATAAATTAGTTCCTCTGTTATTTTCTCCCTGTATGGAGAGGAACACCCATATAACCAAGGCTTAGTGTGTGTCAAGAGTCCTTTCCAAAATAAAATGACCCAATAGGCCCCCAGGATTAATTTCACTATTCCTGTGATGATAAATGAAGTAAGAAATATAAATGGGCTACAGAAACAAACTATTAACATACTTTTTCCTTAATGCTTTATTCCAAAGCTGGTTTTGTTTCCAAATTAGTCAATGACTTGAATTAAAATATAAAATAAAAGACAATGTCCTTTTTTCCAGATTTATATTGTTGATGAAAACAGTTATTGCTCTATGTGTGGAAGGAGCACATGAAAATGGTCCATTTCACATGTCATGGATATAAAAGTTGTTACTCTATATAGTGTGAATGAGTTTCATTTATTGCAATATAATTATTGGAAATTAGTCAAGATTTCTCAGTTTCTTTCTTCACATGATTGAGTTTCCCATCTTACAGTCTGCATGATACACATGTTTTGATATAAAAATTGATAACAAGCTTCAAATTTTCTTTTAACATCTTGCTTGTTTTATTTTTATCTGTGGAGCTGAAGTAAAACATATCCCCTGCTGACAGGAATGCCTGAAAAAATGCATGGACTTTACCAACTAACAAGAAAAAATGGTCCATAATTCTGGCAAAAAGATAAAATCTCTCCCTGCATTCTCTAAAAGCTCACTGCAATACAGAGGGATTTATTGGGAAGGGAAAAGGAGAAAGAAATAATTAAACAAGAGCACCCAAAGTGTATCATTCAGCTGGGAGTTTTTTCTGCCTAGAACGGGCAGATTATAACAGAATAGTCATTTTCTTTTATCATTTGCATCACTTTGATTGAGAAATACTGTTCTCATTCACTACTTCTTATAATTTATTGTTCTGTTTTTATTTCTACAGAATTGTATTTTAACATGTTGGTTCTCAGAGTTTTTTTGGGATTTAGTTCATTTTTCTTAATTCAAGCATGGAAGAGAATCATACTTGAAGATGAAGCTATGCAATTGAACATAAGATCCAACCTTGATAAGTCCCATTGATGTTGATAAATCAGTATAGAAAAAGCCCTTCATTTTGAGACTGTGAATGGGGGAGCTTCTCTGCAATGGCTATGTGTCAGATGAGGTCTCCCTAGGGGACCGAGGAAGTGGTGTCATTAATAAAAATACCATTTTTTCCTGACAAGTTTGGAAGAAAAAAAATCCTACCCCACATTCATAGATGGAATTATAAATGAATCTGTGCTGCCTGTATTGGATTAGAATGGGCAGGGCAGCGTTACTGCAGCTTTCTCATTGCTTGGCAATGTTACAATAGTTCTTGCGCATTTGTATGGTTTTTCACACTCAGGATATTGAGTAAAATGTTGTAAAAGGTTTGTTGTTTTTGTTTTTCTGCAAAATAATATTTGTGCTAATGCCGCTACTGATGGGGTGGAGGTGGGGGTAGATTTTATTTGCCCTCATTCAGGTCCAAAAAAAACCCCATGACAGGCTTTTTTCAACATCTGAAGACACTCTTACCACACTAAAGACAAGAACATTTCCAAAGTTCTCATATCCCTTCTTTTTCTTTACTCGTTCAGTCGTTTTTGACTCTTCGTGACCTCATGGACCAGTCTCATATTCCTACTGAACAGTAACTTGAATTCACATAATATTAACACCAGCTTTGTTCCATAGTTGGCCAACATATAATGCATTCTTGTTTTGAAGTCACAAATTGCTGTGAAGGAAAATGCTTTCACTTACCTTTGTTGTACATGTTGGTTGGCACTTGGACATCACTCAGAGTGACATTCACAGGCAAATTATTAAAATGGTCGTTTGGCTCCAGAATGAATTCTTTTCCCAGTTCTAAGAAGTTCCCATCTTCATCTCGTTCATTAATAAGAACAGCGTTGAAATATTCATACTGAAACAGAAATCCAGCAATTACATTATCTAATCTGTGATCCTTTCAGAAATGTCTAAAACTAGTTCACTTTTATTTTCTGCAGTATACAATATTTATCTAAGAAAACCTGAGGAAATTGCAACCAAAAGTCCACCTAATGCAGTATTGAGTTTCCAATAGTGGTCAACCAGCTCTCTGATTGATGCCCACAAACATCTTATGAAAAAAGTACCTTTCTGACAGTGTACTCCTCAGACACTGGCTGGGTGAATATTGTCACTGAATCTGGAGACAGATTAGTCTTCTGTTATCAATATCCTTTGGATATCATTTGTCCCTCTTCAGACCTAGCCATCATTTATAGTTTGGCAACCTCGTCTTGGTTCCCCCAAGCCCCATCTCATTATACAACTGCTGTAAAACCAAGATACCAATCCCATTACCTCCATCATAGCTTAGAAAAGCAACTTTTGGGGATTAAAACCCCATGTAGTCTGAACTACATGTTGACCCATTCAATGGTCAGTAATGATGAAGTATGTAATTTAAAATATCTGGAGAGTCCCAATTATTCTCCTGCACATATTCAATATGAGATACCCTAATATTTTACAAGTCTATTTCCAAGTTATGTTTTTCATAGCTACATGAAAACAAATGTTTTCCCAGGAGCACTGTCATGAAGACGTGAAATAATTCAGTGAATTAAACAATATTGTAACGCCCACCCTCAGCTGCAAATATTTCAGTAGTACCCAGCTCAATGGGACTCTTTTATGGAACCTCATGTATAAAACATAAAATATTCATATAAAAACATAGCTAGTTGTATTCATTAATTTAGCTTTATTTAAATGTACAATCTAGCAGTTTGATAGGTGTTTTGGTTTGAGAGGGGGAGAAACAACTATGTTTTTAATCTTTTTTATGTTTTCTATCTTTAGTTTGCATTTTAAAAAGGTGAGACTAGAGGGGTCTGGGGAGGTTGTGAGTGGGTGTTTTAAGTTGTATTTTAATATATATATACATTAGAGTCTCACTTATCCAACATAAACGGGCCGGCAGAACATTGGTTAAGCGAATATGTTGGATAATAAGGAGGGATTAAGGAAAAGCCTATTACACATCGAATTAGGTTACGATTTTACTAATTAAGCACTAAAACATCATGTTTAACAACAAGTTTGACAGAAAAAGTAGTTCAATATGCAGTAACGCTATGTGGTAATTACTGTATTTATGAATTTAGCACCAAATTATCATGATGTATTGAAAACATTGACTACAAAAATGTGTTGGATAATCCAGATTGTTGGATAAGTGAGACTCTACTGTGTGTGTGTGTGTGTGTGTGTGTGTGTATATATATATATATATATATATATATATATATATATATACACATACTGTATATATAAAAATATTGTAAAATAGCTTTAGTATTGAATGGCAGATATTGAAGTTTAAGGATTCATTAATCTAGTAATTAATTCTACAGTTATTATCTAATTTTTAAAAATCTCATAATTATTGTATTATATAAAATTTATATGTGGTATAATTGTCATTCTCTTTGACAAAAGTATATATATGTATATGTTTCAACAAGCTTATTGTAGAACAGGAAAACATGTAGAAGGGACTCCCTATGATATATTTATTAATTTATTTATTAAAATGTTTATATCATGGACTATTAGGCTTGAGCACTTGAAGCACTCTTGTTGAAGTAGGAAGCTCAAGTCTGTAAATGCCTTTTGGAAAGCACCAAATCTGAGATTAATGAAATTAGAATGGAACTGAAGGTGGAGTTAGATCATCCTGTGAAAGGTAGTCAATGTAAAACTGCCCTCTCTTCAATATCTAAAACTTCTTCATTTGATTCAGCAAAAATTGATGTTTCCGATATACTATGCACCATTACAACTATTTAGAAACTGTTTACTTCAGCTAAATGTTGTCAATATAATACTGCTAATGTTTTATTTTGTCAACAAAGCTGATAACATGGGGTCTTGGAGGTCTTTCATTCCAAGCTGATTTTATGGCAAATAACAATAGTGTCACATGATGTGGGCATGTTTATTTGTTTTTAGTTGGACACATTGCAGTCTATCAATTTGGTATCAGAAAATACCTTTTATAATTAAAGAAACATTTATTTTAAATTATACAATTGAAAGATGGAATTTAGGTAATTTTCAACATGGTCAAGTCCTGTATATTGTTCCTTTTGCAAAAATTATTGTACTCCAAGTCCAAACTGAAAAACATTCTCCACCTATTGTGCAATGGTCAGACAGTGTCACAGCTTTAGCTATTCATGAATATATATTTCATAGAATAGATGCTGACTTCGAGAAAACATGTTTCTATATTAATGTAAAGACTTAGCTCATGTTCATATCTTATGCCTTTTCTTTCTCTTTCTTTATAATCATATTAAAATTCCATTATAATATATTTTTTAAAAAAACAAAAAACTGCGATATCCCTGTAAATATCATGGAATCTCAGAGAAAGGGGTTTTTTTGTTCAGAAAAAATAATGTAGGTTGTGACAGCTGTGTATAACACCATGCTTTATGTAGGGAAAGTAGATATGGAGAAATATTTGCCCTTTCTTCAACCTAAATCTGAGTCATGGATAATCCAGAACCAATGAAATTGAATGGTGGGAGAACCAAGACAGACTGATGGAAGAATGTTTTGATGAAGCATATCCTCAAGCAATGGAATTTGCAACTGCTAGATATAGTGATGGATAACTGACTTGGATGGTTTTCAAGGGAGATTAGGTAAACTGATGGTGGATAAAGCCCTTAGTAGCTATTAAGTCATGAACTACCTCTAAAACTACACGCAGCATGTTCTTTTTAGGTTTCTCACTGGGCATGCATGCTTTTGGCCACTGTGGGAACAGAACACTTGGATTAGGCCTTTGGTCTAATCCAACCGAGGTTTTTTTTTTTTATGTTCTTACAGCATTTGAAGGAGAAAGATAGACGAATTCTGGATAGGCTTTAGCATTCTTCAGACATTAAATAAAAGATAAGCAAAAGCAATTTAGATAAAACTATTGATTATTTCTCTGTGTGACCTAGGTCAAAGAGGGATTCTGACATAATCTTTACAAAACAGCTTAAGTCCCCCTTTTGAAATCTCACAGATATTCTTAATTCATCGAAAATCAAGAGTTTTAGAAATAAAAACCACAAAGATAGCATAATGTCAGAAGTTGCTCGTTTAGTTTTGTATTACTGTATATTTAAATGTTTTTGTAAACAGAAAAAGTAACCTCCAGTAATGTATAATTTTACTTCAATTGCTGTTAATGTTTTTTTAAAAATACATATGTTATAAATACCTACCTACCTACCTACATAAATACATACATACATTTTATGCTGAGAAACCTTAACAGGATTCCACTCTCAAAACTCATATGTTTTGTTTTATTTGATAGTTTTGCTAAAGAATTTGAATAATCAATTTTACAATATTTAGATTATCATGTAGATTCCCTCCTCCCAAATTCTTAAAAACCTGAATATAGCTAGGGATCTTTTCTATTGTGCCTTTCTTTTTGTTACATGCTTGACTAATCACTTATTTGGTCAAACGGAACGAGAATGCTACTTTGTGCATTCCAAGGATATTCTAATGTTGTAAAATTGGGAGGGGGGATTTGTAGAGAGTTAGCAGTCCATCTTATCCTCCAACTCCAGTTGCCCTTCAACTGATCAGTTTTATTGTCTGATTTGAGAACATATCTTGGTTTGCTTTTCTCTCACAAAAGAGCAGTAGGTTTTGCATCTGAACCATATTGTGTTATTTAGAGTACAAGTTCCAGGAGTGAAGCCTGGATAGTATAACTTTCACATAATTTGGCATTGGTCCAGTTGAAATCTTTTTCTTTCTTGAGTACAACTTTTCTGTTCACAATGTATTTAATTTATTATACTCTTATCTTTAAAGATAAACATTCTGCCCATGGACCCATATTAAACCTCATAGGTTTAGCTGGTATAGACTATCCAACCTTCTAGTATAGCCTTCTGAGATGGTAGGCATTGATACATTTAGAGTTGCTCCAAACCTGGAATGGTTACTTTTTAAACATAACTAATACTGAAGAAGTTAATTGCCACCGCAGAGACAATTTCATACTGATAGGATGCACCATTATAGTTTTATTCATTTGTTGTATTTATTGTTGTTGTTGTTTGGCTGCAAGTTGTTCGCAACCTATGTTGGCCTTAAGGCCAACCTGTCACAAGGTTTTCTTAGCAAGATTTTTTCAGGGAGGAGTTGCCTTTGCCTTCCTCTGAAACTGAGAGAATATGACTTGCTCAATGTTATCCAATGGAATTTCATGTCTAGCTAAGCAGAGATTTGAAACCTGGTCTGCAGAGTCATGGACCAACAATCAGACCACTACACAATGCTGCCTTCTTAGCCATATATATATATATATATATATATATATATATATATATATATATATATATGTGATGACCCATGGGCCTTGTAGTCCTGCTCAGGACATTGTAATTCCTGATGAAGATGAAAACTTGGGTTTTTTACCTTCCCAGTCTGAACTGGATTCTTCTCAGCCAGATCTTTCCCAGGCAGATCTGGGAACCTTGCACCTGCAAGAAAGTTGTCTCCCAGAAGTATGTCAAACAAGCCCAGAGCCTACTTCTCCCGTGTTCTTGCGCCGGGAGTTTTGTAAACAACAGAGAAGTTTGGAATCAGCTTCGCGCAGGAGTGCGAGGATTGCAGCTAAGAATGTGGCCAATTAAGACTGCTTCTCGTGAGAATCTTTGGGGAGTCTCACATCTGGTCTCAGAGTTTAGCTTTCGGTTCTGATTCCCAGAGAACTGCTTCGGCGGGAAAAGTTAGACTCTATTTAGGTGTTTTACCCGCGTAGTAACTTCGCGGAGTCAATTCGTCAGCCTACGGAGCGAGTTGTGTCTGGACAGCGCGCTCCGATTCAAGCCTCGCTCCTGCTCAAGCCTTGCCTTGCTATCCAGCCTTCGCCTTGCTTCCCAGCCTTTGTTTATCTACGGACTTTGCCTTGTTTCCCAGGATCATTCCTTGCCTTGTTCCACGGATTTTATCAAGTTATTCCACGGACCTTGTTCTTGTTCTTAGTTACCTTGTTCCACGTTCAAGCCTTGTTTCAAGTATCAAGTTATTTCCTAGCCTCGCTCAAGTTTCATGGACTAAAGGACCTTGTCATCTCCCCTCACTTTGCTTGGCAAAGTGAGTGTTTCGGTTATTGGATTACAACTTTGGACCTTAATATTTCTTATTGGACATTGCTTTTTTGGACTAATTCTGACCTTTCCTGAAAGGTCTAATTCTGGACTATTTTCTACACTTGTTTTTATTAACTTTATATATTCCTTCAATAAAGATATTAGATAGATTCTGGCCTCTGTGTATGGTTATTGGTGCTCTGCAGCCTGGGTCGTGACAGTTTGACTCCGCCACCCTAAGCACCAATTAACCTCGGCCAGAATGTCTACCGGAGTCGTACCTGGGCCGAGCGGCCAGCCGATTACCTACACCATCGACAAGGATGAGGTGGACCGAATCCGTGATAAGCTCAATGCACAGGATGGAGAAATAAGGGGTTTGAAGGAACGCGGAATTCGTCTTCCGGCCATGGCGTTGCCAACCAAGTTTACTGGAGAAGCTTCTAAGGTTCATGTCTTCCGTCGCCAATGTCAAGCTTATCTAGAGGCCCGTGCTGCCGAGTTTCCCCAAGAAGACATCAAGGTGGCATGGGTTTACAGTCTTCTAGACGGGCCAGCGGCCAGCTGGGCGACGGCACTGTACGACCAAGCCTCTCCACACCTAAGATCAGCGCAACGCTTCTTGGACCACCTCAAGGAGACTTGGGGAATCGAGGACAATTTGGAGGCAGCCGGTCACAAACTCCGTCGCCTTTTCCAAGGAGACAGACCTATGTCTCAGTATATAGCCGAGTTCCGAGTGCTGGCCCACAACACCGGCTGGAACGATGTAGCCCTCAGGGGACAATTCCGGGAGGGTCTCAACATTGAAATGCTGGAAGAAATCTCCAAGGTGGATCCTCCCCAGACCCTCGAGGCACTCATTGATCAATGTTTACGGGCTGAAGTCATGATTGCCAACAGGAAACAGTGGGTTCGAGGCCAGGGCGTAGAGCCGGGGCAAAACCCCCCGCTCCCGCCAGCGTTCAGCCACGTCCGGTCTGGAGACCCCCACCGCCAACCCCATACCCCAGAGGAGGCGAGGAGGTGCCGATGCAGTTGGGCAATGTGCGTCCCAGACTAGATGCCGCCGAGAAGGCCCGTCGTCAACGCTTAAACCTCTGCTGGTACTGCGGGAACGGGGGCCACTTCGCCAGAGAGTGCCCAGCCAAAGGGAAGCCTGCCGCCCGTCTTGCGGCGGCGTCCTCCACGGAGACGAAGACGTCTGAGCCGACTGGCACACAGCCGGCGGGGGAAGCCAACGACCGGGTGTAGATAGGCTCGCCAACCCGGTCAAAAAATCCATCCAAGAGCCGCCAACCGGGGTCCTGTTCCTTCTCGTGGTCACATTATGGTCAGCAAAAAGGGGACCCGTCATGATCCACGCCATGATAGACTCTGGAGCTACCAACAATTTCATCGATAGAGAGTATGCCGACTCTCTGGGATTACAATATCATGATTTCAAGAATGCCCGTGTGGTGCAAGCCATAGACGGCCGCCCCCTCAAGACGGGCCCCGTAAGTCAGTGGTCGGAACCCACCAGGATGTGGATAAGGGAACATATGGAAGAGATTTCCTTCTTTGTTACCGAGGTCCCCCATTTCCCTGTGATTTTGGGAATTCCATGGCTGACTCTCCACGACCCTAACATCTCCTGGTCCAACAGAGAACTGCAGTTTGCTTCACCGTACTGCCAAAACCATTGCCTCGTAGCCAAGGTATGCCACGCCACAGACACCGAGCCCATCATCACCTTGCCAAAGAAGTACTCCGAGTATTGGGATGTATTCAATGAGAAAGAAGCCGAAAAATTACCCCCACATAGACCTTATGACTGTGCCATTGACTTGGTGGAGGGGGCCCCGATCCCGCGAGGGCATCTCTACTCCCTGACTGAACCAGAGCAAGAAGCTCTCAGGGAATTCTTAGAGACAAACCTTCGCAAGGGATTCATCAGACCCTCTCAATCCCCAGCCGCCTCCCCAGTGATGTTTGTGAAGAAGAAGTCAGGGGAACTACGCTTGGTGGTGGACTACAGAGCATTGAACAATATCACCAAGCGGAACAGCTATCCCCTGCCCTTAATCTCGGATCTACTGGATCGGCTTCGAGGAGCCAAGGTTTACACCAAGCTGGATCTTCGGGGGGCTTACAACTTAGTTCGCATCAGGGAAGGGGACGAGTGGAAGACCGCCTTCCAGACCAAATTCGGATTATTCGAGTCCCGAGTTATGAATTTCGGTTTATGCGGAGCCCCCGCAACGTTCCAGCATTTTGTCAATGACATTTTTCAGGACTATCTAGACAGGTTCTTGATAATCTACCTGAACGATTTTTTGGTGTTTTCTAGATCACAATCAGAACATGAGAACCACGTCAAAATGGTGTTACAACGATTGCGGGATCATGGACTTTATGCCAAGCTGGAAAAATGCGCCTTTGATCTACAAGAGGTAGATTTCCTTGGTTACCGCATCTCGCCTCTAGGGCTTTCCATGGATCCAGCCAAGGTTTCAGCAGTATTGGAATGGCGGGCGCCAACTAACAAGAAAGAGGTGCAGCGTTTCTTGGGGTTCGCGAACTATTACCGCAAGTTCATTCCAGATTTTGCCCGCTGGTCCGACCCCATCACTAGCTGCATCCGTGGAAAGCAGCCTTTCCGCTGGACTGATCAAGCAGAGAAAGGGTTCCAGCAACTAAAGAAACTATTCACCTCCCAGCCAATTCTACAGCACCCAAATCCTGGAACCCCTTTTGTGGTGCAAGCGGACGCCTCTGATGTGGCAATTGGGGCTGTACTCTTACAACCGGTGGGAGATCACCTCCATCCCTGTGCCTTTTATTCTCGTCAACTAACCACACCAGAGAGGAATTACACCATTTGGGAAAAAGAACTACTGGCCATAAAGGCAGCCTTTGAAACTTGGAGACATTGGCTAGAAGGGGCCAAATTTCCCATTGAAGTCCACACAGATCATCGTAATCTAGAACATCTAAGAACTGCCCGCAAATTAAATCAGAGGCAGCAACGTTGGGCTTTATTCTTTGAACGTTTCAACTTCCAGATCCATTATGTGACCCCAGCCCAAACCAAGCAAGCAGACGCCCTGTCACGTAAACCGGAATACGCTGCAGGACGCAAGGAGACCTTTGAATCCCAACTGCTACAACCCGAGAACTTTGCCACGCTCACGGTGGGGAACACCAAATCCATTCCCATTGGTTCAACTTCCCCTACTCCAGGACTCATCTGTGCTCAAGAAATCAGGGCTAGTCAGCAAGCAGATGCCTGGGCGCAGGACCAACTTCGCCAAGGTCTGCACTTTCCCTTTTCGCTTAAAGATGGGCTGCTCTGCTATAGAAATCATGTTTATATCCCACCCGGACCGGGCAGGGAAAAAGCGCTTCGTCTGTGTCATGACTGCAAACCAGCAGGACACTTCGGACTATTTAAAACTATGCATTTGATCCTAAGGGATTTTTGGTGGCCCAAGATCCGCAAGGATGTGGAAAAATATGTCAACACCTGCCCGGTATGCCAGCGCTCCAAGATACGAAGGGAGAAGCCCTCAGGGCTTTTACACCCCCTTCCTACCCCATCTCGCCCATGGGAAATAATTTCCGCGGATTTCATCACTGACCTACCACCTTCCTGTGGATTCACCACGATCTTGGTGGTGGTGGACCTTTTCACCAAGTTAGCCCATTTCATTCCCTGTGAAGGCCTCCCCACGGCCAAAGAAACTGCGGATCTATTTCTTCAACATGTTTTCAGACTACATGGAGTGCCCAAGAGTTTAGTCACAGACCGTGGATCTCAATTCACCTCTCGTTTTTGGAAGGCACTACAAAAACTATTGGGCATAGACTCTCGCTTATCTTCAGCTCATCATCCCCAAACAGATGGGCAAACGGAGCGCACCAATGCCACTTTGGAGCAGTATCTTCGCTGTTATGTAAACTACCAACAGGACAATTGGGCTTCTCTGTTACCACTGTCTGAGTTTGCCTACAACAATGGAGTTCAAGCTTCTACAAAAGAAACGCCGTTCTTTGCAAACTACGGCTTCCATCCACGTTTCTTCCCCCCTGTCATTGAAACTTCAGAAGTTCCCGCAGCAGAGGATTGGCTGCAGGAACTCACAGCGGTGCAACAACTTTTGCTCCAGCAACTGGACCAAGCCAAGGAGGACTATAAACGCCACGCTGACAAACATCGCCAGCCGGGCCCCGAAATCAAGGTAGGAGATCGGGTTTTTCTGTCCACTCGCTTCCTGCCCTCCCACCGCCCTTGCCGGAAGTTAGATGCCCGTTTCATTGGCCCCTATCCAGTGGTGGCGCAATTAAACCCCGTGACTTTCAAACTCCAACTTCCGCGTTCAATGCGCATTCACCCAGTGTTTCACCGTTCCCTGCTCCTTCCGGCGGATGGTGTGCGACCTGATACAGACCAACCAGCCCCCCCTCCTGTTTTGATGAATGGGGAGGAGGAGTTCGAGGTCGAGGACATTTTGGATTCTCGCTTTCACCGCCGCCGCCTACAATATCTCATTGACTGGGTGGGTTTTGGCCCTGAGGAACGCTCTTGGGAAGACGCCTCCACAGTCCATGCTCCTGATCTAACCCGTCGCTTTCATCAGACCTATCCCACCAAACCGCGACCTCGCGCCTCGGGGAGAGGGCCCCAGTTTGGGAGGGGCCTTGAGGAGGGGGATAGTGTGATGACCCATGGGCCTTGTAGTCCTGCTCAGGACATTGTAATTCCTGATGAAGATGAAAACTTGGGTTTTTTACCTTCCCAGTCTGAACTGGATTCTTCTCAGCCAGATCTTTCCCAGGCAGATCTGGGAACCTTGCACCTGCAAGAAAGTTGTCTCCCAGAAGTATGTCAAACAAGCCCAGAGCCTACTTCTCCCGTGTTCTTGCGCCGGGAGTTTTGTAAACAACAGAGAAGTTTGGAATCAGCTTCGCGCAGGAGTGCGAGGATTGCAGCTAAGAATGTGGCCAATTAAGACTGCTTCTCGTGAGAATCTTTGGGGAGTCTCACATCTGGTCTCAGAGTTTAGCTTTCGGTTCTGATTCCCAGAGAACTGCTTCGGCGGGAAAAGTTAGACTCTATTTAGGTGTTTTACCCGCGTAGTAACTTCGCGGAGTCAATTCGTCAGCCTACGGAGCGAGTTGTGTCTGGACAGCGCGCTCCGATTCAAGCCTCGCTCCTGCTCAAGCCTTGCCTTGCTATCCAGCCTTCGCCTTGCTTCCCAGCCTTTGTTTATCTACGGACTTTGCCTTGTTTCCCAGGATCATTCCTTGCCTTGTTCCACGGATTTTATCAAGTTATTCCACGGACCTTGTTCTTGTTCTTAGTTACCTTGTTCCACGTTCAAGCCTTGTTTCAAGTATCAAGTTATTTCCTAGCCTCGCTCAAGTTTCATGGACTAAAGGACCTTGTCATCTCCCCTCACTTTGCTTGGCAAAGTGAGTGTTTCGGTTATTGGATTACAACTTTGGACCTTAATATTTCTTATTGGACATTGCTTTTTTGGACTAATTCTGACCTTTCCTGAAAGGTCTAATTCTGGACTATTTTCTACACTTGTTTTTATTAACTTTATATATTCCTTCAATAAAGATATTAGATAGATTCTGGCCTCTGTGTATGGTTATTGGTGCTCTGCAGCCTGGGTCTTGACAATATATGAGAGAGAAATGGTAAAAATTATGGAAATTGTGTTAATTTTTTCCCCAAAAATATAGAATTGCTCCAAATCTAGATTGACTAATTTTAAAACATAGTACTTATAGTATCTCCCAAAAGTAACAAGTAATGAATAAACATTACTCGTTGCACAGGAAAAACAAACAAACAATGCCATTCTTTAGATAATTTGGAGAAGGAACATTATGCTACCCTGTTTACTATCACAAAGGATTACTGCAGTTCTCTTCATCTTCTTCCTTTCTCTTTTTCTTTCTCACACAAACTGACAATTCATACTGCACAGTTGTTTACACATGCTAATTATGTTTGGTATTTACTGCCAATCAAATATACCTGTCTTCTAAAACAATGAATGAATACACACTGCCTAGTTATAGCAATTGGGTAACACTTTAACTGTTGCAGTTTATTGGGATTTGCAGTTTGTGTGACATTCAGATTTTCTGCTTTGTTCCACTTCTATGAAATACAACATTAGAGCTTACTGGCACCGAATACATAGGACAATTGTGTGAAAATTAAAGTGATATGGAAGTGGTATAAATGTATAGTGTGGATACATCTCTAATTTTTCATTGCTGTGAAGTCTTTCCACAGCCCAACTGTGTGAAAGAGGGGCAGTTGAAGGAAGTGGTAAGAAGAGGAGTGGTATGCCTTAATGCATGTTGCTAACCAAGAGGCTTTGGGGATGAGTTGGCATGTGAGTTTGCCCCTTGCCATAGTATTATTATCATTATTATTACTTATCAAGGGTCAAATTATCATCCTCAAATAGATAAGTAACTGAGTTCTGCAGTTCTTATAGGATTATGCTGGAAAGATCAGGTCTGTAGTAGAGAAGGCAAGGAAAGCACTGCATATAATCAGAAGCCTTGGACTGTGAGCATCTGCAATTGATTTCGAGGAGAGAAATGTGCATGGCATCTGAAAGGTGATAGAAAGAAAATTTAAAAAATAAAACTGCATTTGAAAAAAGTGAAAGCAAATTCATCTGGCACTCTGACATAACATTTGAGATAATGCCCCAGGGGAAAGTGCTAAAGCTTTATTTGCTGACAATGTAGATATCCAAACCGCAAAGCTCGAAGAGAAAATGATTTCAATTTAAGCTTGTCAATACGGGTCAACCTCTAATAGAACCTTAACAAGGTGATTCCAGAGACAGTGCAATATGCTGTGCCTGAAACGTATGAGGCTAATAAACCACGGATTATTTACATTAGGACATCCCCAGGACATAGTGTGACAAGATCAGAAGTGAGATCATTTTAACACCCCTGAGGAAGAAGAAAACAATAGAAGGAGGAAGACAAGGATGATGAAGACACTGAGCATGCAAGCAAAACAACAGTAGCATTGAACACTTTGCAGTGATTTCAACAGACCACCATGCCACATACAATACATATAATAACTATAGTCTCCATGTTGTAGTGGGAGATCAGGAGCAAAGGCTACATCCATACTGCAGAATTATAGCAATTTGATACTACATTAATTGCCATGGCTCCATCATATGGAATTCTAGGGCCTCATTTACATTGACGATTTAATGCAGTTTGAAGTTAGTGAGCGAAAGAAACCTCTCAATGCGGATTAGTGCTCTGTGATTTGTGTAATTATCATCTGGGTCTCAAACTGGTTCCAGGATTTCCTGTGTAATTATCTGCACAGTAAAACCACTTTTTGCAAGTGTGGATGGTCTGTAAGAGATGGTAGCTTGTAAAATGACATTTACTGAGTTCATTACTGAGGTAGAGAGGCATTAAGGCATGACTGGCTGGCATGAGGGATCATCATCCCTTGCTCAAACCCATCACCAAAACCTGATGATTTTTTTTACTCCTTCCCCTATCATTATCACTTTACAAATAAAACATTTTATTATTATATGGTTTTTCTGCGAACAAATTCCTGTATTGGAAAATCACTTAAGTAGATTTATGTCTCATAGTTATTTTTAAACAACTCATTAATAATCTATCTATCCAGTTTCTTGTTGTTCCACTCCTTTGGGCTTCACAGAAATCTACTATTTGCAAATGGCAGGTTTGGCAAAAGATAGGTTTTCATTAATGATATAAGCGTACGAATTCCCCTTCATTCTCTCATGTGGCCCATGTGGTCTCTTCCAACTCTATGATGCTATGATTCTAAATGAATAGATGTTCACCAGTATTCTACATTAGCCACTTAGTTACATGTTTAGCTAAGTAATATTCCCTAGAACAAACCCCACTTCAGCCCATCTTAACAGTCAGCAGCCGGACTGGGCAAAGGAGTTCTGTCCAGATGGTGATCCAGGTGCAATCCCTTTTGCCTTAAACCTGATTCCCAGCTGGACAAACTTCCTTAGTCCAATCTAGCTGATGGCTGTTAAGGTGGGCTAAGGGTATAGAGGCAATTAGTTAGTCCTATAGTAAAACTATGTACTCATTAGGCTTGCTCAAATAATTCGATTTCCCCGTTACCCGTTATTAATTCGTTACTTTCGTTACTTTTGAAGCAATATACGGCCTTGATTGTCCACACGTCTGGATATCGCGGTTTCGAACCGCGAGAGGTCGTTTTTTGTTATGTCGTCGTTTTTTCGTTAGGAAAAAAAGCTTTTGCAAATCACCCAAACTCCCACCATTCCTAACAGCCTCAGGCCCTTTCCTTTTGCCCCTCAGCAAAAGGGGCGTCACGGGCTCAGCCAATGGGAGGGGGCGAGGGGGAAGGAGGCCGAGGAGGAGGAGGAAGACGGAGGGGGGAAATGGCCGCCGCCGCCGCCGCCTCGCCTCAGCTCAGGCCTGGTGTCTCTCTGTGAGGCGGGAAGGCGGCGGATGGAGCCGGGAATGGAGAGACCAAGAGAGACAGAGACACGCAGAGATGGAGGCTGGCGCGGGGCCCGGCGGTGAGGAGGAAGAGGCCCGGGATGTGAGGGGGTGTGGGCCAGGCCCGTCCTCGGCTGCTCCAGGGGAGGGAGGGAGGGAGGGAGGGAGGACTACGACTCCCAGGGGCCCAGATTCGCACCCTCCCTCCCCCCAATACAGGTCTCCATATGACGCTACATGAACTTGAATGGATACTGTGGTTGTGTTGTCGAAAGCTTTCATGGCCGGGATCACACTGTTGTGGTATGTATTCCGGGCTCTATGGCCATGTGCCAGAAGCATTCTCTCCTGACGTTTCACCCACATCTGTGGCAGACATACTCAGAGGTTTTGACGTCTGTGCGAAGCTAGGCAAGTGGGGTTTATATATCTGTGGAAGGTCCAGGGTGGGAGAAAGAACTCTTGTCTGTGGGAGGCAAGTGTGAATGTTGCAATTGGTCACCTTGATTAGCATTGAATAGCCTTGCAGCTTCAAAGCCTGGCTGCTTCCTACCTGGGGGAATCCTTTGTTGGGAGGTATTAGCTGGCCCTGATTGTTTCCTGTCTGGAATTCCCATTTTCTGGGTGTTGTTCTTTTACTGTCCTGATTTTAGCTTTTCTGTAGCTAAAAATGCATATAAAATTGATTCTATAGGGAGGATAAATGATTGGATTTCAACTCCTACAGCTTAGCTTTCTCTGCCAATAATGGTACCATACCAAACTAAACCTCCCAAGATTCTGTAGCAGTGAGCCATCTTGGATATTGTAAGGGATTTTATTATTATTATTATTATTATTATTATTATTATTATTATTATTATTATTATTAGACCTTGCTCCCAGGAAGGTGCCTTCGCTGTGGCTCCCAACTTACCTATCTACCTTTCCACATATTCTCCACATTGTGTGTATGTGTATGTATATTATATATACATGAGCCCCGATGGCAAAGTGTGTTAAAGCACTGAGCTGCTGAACTTGCAGACCGAAAGGTCCCAGGTTCAAATCCCGGGAGCAGAGTGAGTGCCCGCTGTTAGCTCCAGCTTCTGCCAACCTAGCAGCTTGAAAACATGCCAATGTGAGTAGATCAATAGGTACCGCTCTGGCGGGAAGGTAATGGCACTCCATGTAGTCATGCCGGCCACATGACCTTGGAGGTGTCTATGGACAACACTGGCTCTTGGGCTTAGAAATGGAGATGAGCACCAACCCCCAGAGTCAGACATGACTGAACTTAACGTCAAGGGATACCTTTACCTTTACCTATATACACACACACACACACACACACACACACATATATGCAGGGACTATATATATATATATATATATATATATATATATATATATATCTACAGTATATATCACACACACACCAATTTAACAAAGTTTCAGCCACAAAAACAAAGTTTCTGAAGTAGAACAATGACTTTCACAGTAAAGACAACCCAATTTAACAGGAAATAAGACTTTCAAACCAGGAACAGATTTCTGCAATTATTAAAAAATGGTTTATTATAAAAGCTATGAAAATTCACCAAAATCAGAGGATAAGGGAAACGTTCCAAATTTTGGTGAGCTATCAGTGTTAAATGTGTTCTACCACTGTACCAAGTTTGAAGAATATCACTCAAAAAATGAGGGCGGGAGAGTCCTGTAAAATCTCCCCTCGTGCTGTTTTTTTTGGCCACTGCGCATGCGCGTCCGCCATTAACGAATTACTTTTTAAACTAACGAATTTTCGTTAATTTCGAATTTTTTGGGGGGCAAAATTCGGAAATGACATCAGAAACGAAACGCTGGCGCCCCCTACTTTTGAAACGAGTTTAGAATCAATTTTTTCATGGATCGCTCAAGCCTAGTACTCATACTACCAATATATACAGAATGGTTATGGATCCATAACTATAGGTTTCAAATTTGTAATTATAATACTGAATGTAAGACTATATTTTTACAGTCTTTCTTGCTGCTTTTAATTAAGTGTTCATAGTACTAGAGTATGTAAAGGAAATGTTGGTGGTGATGGGAAAAATTACAAATCTGTGCAACACACAAAATATTGATGATCCACCCTTTGATAACAAATTTCAAGAACACGTGCTGAATTTATTAAATCAACAAGTAAATTCAAATGCAGTAATCAGTAGCAAGACAGATAATTTTGCTAAGTGTAACACCAACAAATACTTGGATAAACAAATATATTTAAAATGGTAGAAACATTGATAAGGTGGGTGTCTGACATATTGCAATGAATCAGCAGCTTGATAAGCAATGATTATATGGCATTATGTGTGCTAAAAAGAGACATATTTTTGTTAGAGAGATAAAGGGCCTAATCATACTTTACAGAGAAATTCATGTAACAGAGCTCCAAACATCATTTTTTATGAGAAGAGATGTTGCTTTGAAGAAGATGTCTGTCAGTGAAGCAGCAGGGGAGATGAGGGAGCAAGTGCTTAATCCTTTTTTCAAACCACCCTCTTGACACAACCTCAGAGACGTTCGCCTTCAAAGCTTACTTTTAACAAATATGAATAGCCGCATGGCAGCACCCACGTCTGCATAAACCTCTTCTGTGCAGAAGTGATAAATTACTCTTATGTTCAATCAGCAGTGATTTAGATTGGGAGAGGAGGAAGGAAACGTGATTGTCAAACATTATTTTAAAAAGTGGATGCTTCAAGACAAAGCTTAAGAGGAGAGTTGAAAGAAGGATAAAACTGGCCAACTAGCAGCAGAACAACCAAGATAGGAAGAGTATCTCCAAACTAATGAAGCAAGGAGCATTAACCTAACTGCTCTACTGACCAGGAGAATTTCCCATGTTATTGCCAGGTCCAGCTGCCTGGAAAGCCTCACATGTTTCTTCCTCACATGGAAGAAACCCTTCCTTCCTTCCTTCCTTCCTTCCTTCCTTCCTTCCTTCCTTCCTTCCTTCCTTCCTTCCTTCCTTCCTTCCTTCCTTGTGACCTGAGAGTGACAAGGCTTCCCAAAACCTATGGGATTCACTAGAATACAAGAGACTCCCAAATCGTAGCATTGTAATGATCCTCATTTACAACGTATGAAGCACATTAAAGAAATCAAAGGATGTAAATGATTGAACTAAATGAAAATGAAAGAAGAAAAAATATAAGAAAAACAAAAATATTCAAGTACCAGAAAGAAAATCAAAGGGACACATAAGAAGAAATAATGTTAGGTTTCTAAGAAAACAAAATCTTCACTTGATCACTGAACTTGAAGGGAAAAACCCTAATATCTCATTAAAGCTGTATGGTATTTCAGTGAAGCAAAGCTTCCCATACATTTTTGATTTTTTCAGTCTGCCTGCTGTTTTACAAATACACTAACACTGCAATCTTATATATACTAAAATCTATGGAATATATAAGGTTTGGAGTCCTAGTACTAACTACTGGAGGAGGTAGAATATATTATGAAACATTTATTAATGTCAATCACCTGAATTCACCAACCAGGCCTTAACATCAAATATCCATACATGCAAACAGGATTAATAGGATAATTCTAAGAAACTTTCATCTGAAATAAATCCCTCCAAGTTCAGAAGCAATTATATAAGGACATCAGAAGCTGTTTTTCACTGAATCAACTACTGGACCACCTAGCTCAGCACAGTTTATTCTGCCAATGAACTGCTCTATCAAGTTTCAGATAGAAAGTTGCTCTAGCTAGTTTTTCCTAGCCCTACTTGGAGGTACCTTGTAGCTGTTTAGGTTTCCCATCTAAATGTGACCCGAGCCAACTCCATGTAGCTGCTGAAATGCACCAAGATCTGATGTATTCAAATAGGATCATACAATGGAAGAGTTACTTTGAGAGTAGTATTACTCATTAGCAAAACCTAAACTCCTTTTAATAATTTAAGAAGAAATGTGAGATCTAAAAACATCTGAAAATGTATTATACTGAATAAGACCATTGGTATTATCAACAATGAATGGCTGCAGTCGTCCATGCTTTCAGATAATGTGATTCTCCTGGACTGGCCCAGAAATTTTTATAATTCCTTCAAGGTGTAACCAAAGCTGACTCTGCTTAGCTTCTGAAATCACATGAGATTTGGGGGCCATTCACTGTACACAGTTATATTGCTACATTTCACTTTCATTCCCATAGCAACATCCCTATAAGTTTACGAAGGGGCATTTGGCACAGAGTGGTCCTCTTTTGCCTCCCCTGACCACAGAATTCCATAGGAGGAAACCTTTGCATTTAAAGTGAAACAATAATGTCCTGTGTAGTGTGAATGTTCCCCAGGTGTATTTGGGGCAGATGGAGTGAACGCTTCATCAGCTTGGCCTCATTGCATGAATGGTTCTAATTGGTGTGCTACTCTGCTTCATTCTGCAGACATTTAGCTTGGACATGGAGTACAATGCAGCCAACTAACAAAACCTTAGAGATTGTCTCCTTCTCCTCTTTGTTCACTTCTAACAGCATAGGAGCGAATGCTTTAAGTTTAGGAATGCAATGCAATCTGTCTCCTAAGGTAGGAGTAAGTCCCATTAAATGTGGTAGGTCTTACTCCTGCATCATCATGCATGACACAGCCAATGGTCATAAAATGAGATTTGAACCAAGCCCCTCTGATTGAAATTCTGCATGTTGATTGCAGTAAATTGGGGTTTTATTATGTGCATAGTCATGATCTCCCATATCTGTCATCTTTTCAGTACATTCTTAGCCTTTGTTGATAATCATGAACAGAATGACTACAAATCAAAAAACAAATCAGTTCAATCAAGTTGTTCATGGGAACAACTTGCATGATACTCACTGAATCTCTATTTTTATGCTTCAAATGAGCTTTAATGTTAATTACTAAGAGGAGTTCAATCAATCAATTTATTAATGCTCCGACCAATGGTCATATGCATTTACAGAAACAATATCAAACAAATATCTATACAAAACACTGTAAAGTCCAACAATTAAAAGCAGGATGCAAGCAGGATAAAACAGAGTGTGTGAAATATACATTGCAGCAACACAAGTGCAACAAGGGCCGGGAACTGCACATTTACTGGTAAAAAGCCAATATATAAGATCAGTCATTTAAAAAACTTAAATAACAATATCAAACAAGAATCTATAGAAAACACTGCAAAATTCAACAGTTAAAAGCAGGATGCATAGAGAATAAAACAGAACTTGCAAAATATAACTGGTAAAAAGCCAGTATAAAATATCAGTCATGTTAAAAACTAAATAAAAGCATCCCTGGCACAGTCAACTGCAATGTCCGCAATCAGTCTTGCCCTGATTTTATTTGCTGCCAAGGTAAAGAGAGAGACCTTATAAAGAGGAGTTATTTATTTATTTATTTATTTACAGCATTTATATTCCGCCCTTCTCACCCCGAAGGGGACTCAGGGCGGATCACATTACACATATAGGCAAACATTCAATGCCTTTTAACATAGAACAAAGACAAGACAAACATGGCTCCGAGCAGGCCTCGAACTCATGACCTCCTGGTCAGAGTGATTCATTGCAGTGATTCATTGCAGCTGCTCTCCAGCCTGCCCACAGCCCGAGTTATAAATGCTCTTTGTGACAACAGCAAAAGGGGAAAAAATGTCAAGAATAGAAATGGGTCACTGTTATTAGTGGTGATTCTTTCATAATCAATAAGAGAATTGCACTCCTCTGCAAATCCATAAAAAGCTTCTCCACATTGAAACATGTTTGAAAGCTAATTGTTGCCAAAATTCAGATAGAAATTGTAGCTCAACATTACAGAAATACAGATAATCAGAAGAGACATTAATATCAATAAATAGGTATGTCTCATATATACACATAAAGACACACACACACACACAAAATATCTATCTATATAAATAATTATATCTGGCAGAGTAAAAGTATGCCTTCTTGTGATGAGTGTACACAATCTCTAGCTGCCCAATTAATCTGGAATACCTAGGAAACAATATTATTATTATTATTATTATTATTATTATTATTATTATTATTATTATTATCTTACCCACCTCTCCCTGTCTTGGTATGCCTGCCGGGAGAGATGTGTCTTTAGATGGTTTTTAAATTCCGACAGCTGATCTAGCTGTCTGAGCTCTACTGGCAGGTCATTCCAGAGTCTTGGGGCAGTCAATGAACAAGTCCTCTGGGTGGTGGTCACCAGTCGGATTCTGGCAGGCTGGAGCAGATGCACCCAGAGGACCCAAGTATTTGGGGCAGATTGTATGGGTATGATCACTACATTCTAACTTGCATACTTTCAGAATTGTACATTCATTGTCAGTGCTTAGAATTGTATCTAGTAATTTAGCATTCTAATTTAAGATCTTACAAACATATACAAACACCCGGAGTATCAATTTGTATGACATTTTCATGCATTTTAAATCAAAACAAGGTCATCATTGGATTCTGCTTTGAAAACAGTGCAGCTGAAGAATTACAGCTGTTTTATTTATTGCCTATATGAAACCTAGCTCAATTCTGATAAGCATCTTACTTCCCAAGAAGAAAGCGTAGAAACGAAAAGATTTGTTCACATAGCAAAAATAGAATGTTTTGGAGGACATGTTTCTTTATATAATCATCCTCGCAACCAAATCATCAGATTACACATATGCATTGTCAAAAATAAGAAAAATAATCACATGAACATAACATCTTATCTTTGCATACTATCTTCATTTATATGTATAAGTGAACATTTAGAAATAATGATTATAAATTAGAAAGCAATGATATGGTTTAATTTGAGTTGCAAACCAGTGAGATAATGCTGAAGTTCTATTAACAGGTTTCATCCACCTAAAGATCCAGCATCTTGGTGAATTCTGGATACTATGGACATGCATATGCACATGCAAAGAAGTTGCAGCCAGTGTCCAAAATGTCAGTGGAACTATAGATCTTCTCAGGATTTTAATTCAAACATGAAAAGAGTGATCTGAAGTGCGGAACACTATACTCAAAATGGGTTCAGAATTCTGGACAATTCCTTGCAGCTATTTGCTGACATGGTACATACATTTAGAACTGAAATTGTAAGCATTCTCATATTTATTTAGATGTTATTTCAACAGAAAATAATGGGAGGTACTGCATAAAGCTGGCTTAGTCCCTTTCATATACAGAACATACCTTTCAGAAACCAATGCAGCCTTATTTGAACTCTTCAGAGGAATTACAAATATAACTAAGAAGTAAAGATATTAATGATTATAGAGGAATATCATTTTAAAAACTGATATCCTTCAACTAATTCAATTTTATTTATTCTTAATTAATGCAAAACCTAAAATAGAAGATTCTATAAATATCTTCATTGCGATTGTTCTTCTTCTTCTTCATTCACACACTTGTTTCCAACTCTTTGTGACCTCATGGACCAGTCCACGCCAGAGCTCCCTGTTGGTCGTCACCGCCCCCAGTTCCTTCAAGTTCATGCCAGTCACTTCAAGGATACCATCCATCCATCCATCTTGCCCTTGGTCAGCCTCTCTTCCTTTTTCCTTCCATTTTCCCCAGCATCATGATCTTTTCCAAGCTTTCCTGTCTTCTCATGATGTGGCCAAAATACTTCATCTTTGCCTCTAGTATCCTTCCCTCCAGTGAACAGCCGGGCATTATTTCCTGGAGGATGGACTGGTTGGATCTTCTTGCGGTCCAAGGCACTCTCAGGATTTTCCTTCAAAACCACAGTTCAAAAGCATCTTTGTTCCTCAGCCTTCCTTATGGTCCAGCTCTCCATCCATAGGTTACTATGGGGAATATCATTGCTTTCACTATGCAGACCTTCGTTGCCAGTGTGATGTCTGCTTTTCACTATTTTATCAAGGTTGGCCATTTCTCTCCTCCCAAGAAGTAAACAACTTCTGATTTCCTGGCTGCAGTCTGCATCTGCAGTGATCTTTGCACCTAGAAATATAAAGTCTGTCATTGCCTCCACATTTTCTCCCTCTATTGACCAGTTATCAATAGGTGTGGTTGCCATGATCTTGGTTTTCTTGATGTTTAACTGCAGCCCGGCTTTTGCGCTTTCTTTTTTCACCTTGGTGATAAGGCTCCTCAGCTCCTCCTCACTTTCAGCCATCAGAGTGGTATCATCTGCATACCTAAGGTTGTTAATGTTTCTTCCAGCAATTTTAACTCAGGCCTTGGATTCGTCAAGCCCCGCACGTCACATGATGTGTCCTGTGTACAAGTTGAATAGGTAGGGTGAAAGAATACAGCCCTGCAGCACTCCTTTCCCAATCTTGAACCAGTCTGTTGTTCCATGGTCTGTTCTTACTGTGGCTACTTGGTCTTTATACAGATTTCTCAGGAGACAGACAAGGTGACTTGGTATCCCCATACCACCAAGAACATGCCACATTTTATTATGGTCCACACAGTCGAAGGCTTTAGAATAGTCAATAAAGCAGAAATAGATGTTTTTCTGGAACTCCCTAGCTTCCTCCATTATCCAGTGGATATTGGCAATTTGGTCTCTTGTTCCTGTGCCTTTTCTGAAACCAGCTTGGACATCTGGCAACTCTCAAGTGTAGCTGCAGTCTTCCTTGCAGGATCTCGAGCATTACCTTACTGGCATGGGAGATAAGTGCCACTGTACGGAAGTTTGAGCATTCTTTAGCGTTTCCCTTTTTTGGTATGGGGATATAAATTGATTTTTTTCCCAATTTGATGTCCATTCTTGTGTTTTCCATATTTGCTGGCATATGCCATGCATCACCTTGATAGCATCATCTTTCAAGATTTTAAACAACTAAGCTGGGATCCCGTCGTCTCCTGCTGCCTTGTTATTAGCAATGCTTCTTAAGGCCCATTCAACCTCACTCCTCAGGATGTCTGGTTCTAGATCACTCACCACACCGTCAAAGCTATCCTCTAAATTATTATCCTTCCTATATAGATCTTCTGTATATTCTCGCCACTTTTCTTGATCTCTTCAGCTTCTGTTAGGTCCTTGCCATCTTTGTTTTTGATAATGCCCATTTTTGCCTGAAATTTACCTCCGATGTTTCAGATCTTCTGGAAGAGGTCTCTTGTCCTTCCTATTCTATTGTCTTCTTCCACTTCCATGCATTGCTTGTTTAAAAATAGTCCCTTGTCTCTCCTGGCTAGCCTCTGGAATTGTGCATTTAATTGGGCATATCTCTGTAGTGTCTCAGGGACCCTCGAGTCATGACCCCGTCGCCATTATGGACCGAAGAAGATATGGGGTTTGTGCCGACTCCGCAAGATTCTGCTCCCTTCCAGATGTCCCCTGTTGACAGTTTTAGCCCACAGTTAATTAAAAAGGCCTTTGAGCCAGAGCCCGGTTCTCCAGAGAGCGCTCCTTTTGACCGAAGATTGTTTTGGGAAACATCTCGCTCGGAGAAGCAGAGTCAGAGAAAAAGCGCTAGATTAGCGGAGAGAGCAAGCGTTAATTAAGCCAGTTCCCTTGAAAGTTTCCTGGGAGGATTGCATCTGGCAAGTTGTTGACTTTAGTCCACTTTCCCTTGGGAAAGAGTGTTCAGACACCTGGCTGGAGGGGAGATTGTAGTCCCATAAAAGTTCTGGGCGCCGACTGAGCTTTGCGGTGTTCAACGTGTCAGTTGAGGAATTCACATCAACTCTAGTCCTGCAACACGCTACTCTTGAGTAGACCGGGCGTTGCATCTCGTCTCCCTGCCAAGCCTGGACAGCGATTCAGCTCTACCACGACTAACTTTGCCTTGACTTGTATCCTAGCCTCGGATTGAAAACCTGGAACTCTTTGACAGACCTTGCTGTAATCCCCACTCAAACAGCTTAGAAGTTTGAGTGTGTTTCGGTTATCGGATTTAAAACTTTGAACTCTAATACTGGACATCTACTTTCACATTACTGGACTATATTTGACCTTTTCTGAAAGGACTATTGCTGGACTATATACTCTGCTTATTTTTGGTTGTATCCTTTATTTCTTTAATAAAGATATTAGATTGTTTATTGGCCTCCGTGTCTGGTTCCCAGTGCTCACGCTGCCCTGAAGCGTCACAATCTCTCCCTATCACTGTTTCATTTCACCTTTCTTCTTTCTTGGGCTACTTCCAGTGTCTCAGCAAACAACCATCTTGCCTTCTTTGTTTTCTTTTTCTTTGGGATGTATTTTGTTGCTGCCTCCTGAACAATGTTGTGAACTTCTGTCCATAGTTCTTCTGGGACTCTGTTTATTAAATCTAGTCCCTGAAATCTATTCTTCACCTCCACTGCATATTCACTGGGAATATTTGTAAGATCATATCTAATTAGTCTGTGTATTTTCTCCATTCTCTTTAGTTTGATTCTAAATTGTGCAATAAGAAGTTCGTGATCTGAACTACAGTCAGCTCCAGGTCTTGTTTTCACCAACTGGGTGGATGTCTGCCACCTTTGGCTGCAAAGGATATAGTCAATCTGATTTCGATGTTGACCATCTGGTGAAGTCCATGTGTATAGCCGTTTTTTAGGTTGTTGGAAAAGGGTGTTTGTTATGCACAGTTCTATCAGCCTACGTCCTGCTTCATTTTGTTGTCCCAGACCATGCTTGTCTGTGATCCCGGTTGTCATTTCAATTCTGCTTCTTCAGCAGCTGTGGTTGGGGCATATATTTGGATCACTGTGATGTTAAACGGCTTGCCTTGAACTCGAATTGAGATCATTCTATCATTTTTTGGGCAACTTTGTTATTAATTATGAAGGCTACTCCATTTCTTCAGTGTTCCTCTTGTCCGCAGTAGTAGATCTGGTGGTCATCTGTTGGGAAGTGACCCATTCCAGTCCATTTCAGTTCACTGACTCCCAGAATGTCTATCTTTAATCTTGACATCTCACCAATAACCATGTCCAGTTTGCCCTGGCTCATAGATCTTACATTCCAGGTTCCTATAGTGTGTTGATCTTTAGTAATTGTTACCAATTTTGTGTGGACTATATGCTAAGAAGGTCTTCCTTAAATTATAATTAATTCTTGTTGACAGCCTCCAGAGGGTTGGTGGAATTCCTTAAAGCAAAAACAATCTGCATAAATTTAAGGACTAACAGATTTAGTGTGGCATAAATTGTTATAGATAACACTGTGCAATGCATTAAATGCTAGCCTTGGTACAACTAAATACAGGTATACATTATTCATGTATAGTTATGGAGAAAAATGCACAGTTATATAATGCTATAAAGCTTGTAAATCTAAAGTTATTTGAGACATGCCAGTAGTTTTGTGCATTTGTATAGAATCACTATCCGTTTCTGTTTGTTTCATTTGTAAGCCCCCTGCTTTCGTTTTCAGACATCTCCTGAAAATGGGTGCCTTTCCAAATGGGCATCTTCGTTCCGCGTCCCAAAAAAATGAAAATTTTAAACCTATTGGCCATTTTAGGTGGGCTTCCCTGGGCTCCCCTTCCCCTAGTTTTAAGACTAGAGGGATGAATATCACCACACATGGAGGGCATGTCTATCACGTTTAACCCTCCAAGTTTTATAACATTTGGGTCATCCCCCAATTTTTAGGGATTTTTTTCTTTCTATGAATAAAATCTTGAAAACATTCCTTCTTTCCTCCTGCTGGCCCCACGGTCTAACTTCTCCAGGAGCAGCAGGAATGAGGGAGGGCAGGACACCATTCCTTCCTGCCAAATGTCAAAGATGTTACACACACCACACACATAGCCCAGTGCCCAGCCCCACTATTTCACTTCTTCTTTAACTGCCGGCAATGGGGGGTGAATTCCCCTTCCCTTCCCATCATTTTTGGCAATGGCATGGTTTGTCCTTATATCCTTCATTACGACCTGGATTAAAAAGCATCAGAGTTACTTAAGATACCAATCCTCTTGTGATGCTTTCCCCTTGGTCTGAGTGGCAGCAGGCAAGGTGAAGCAGGCAGTAGGCAAGGAACTGGTTGGCCCAACAGGCAGGGCTCTGAGGGAAAGAGCATGCGGCAGTTCTCTGTGGGACTGCGTGACATGAAAAGCTGGCGAGGAGCTGGTAGCAGCTCCTGGTACCATGCACACCTCTACCTACCAGCACCAACAGAATATAAGGCAGAACATAGTCTGAATCCACTAATGTGCCCAGTCACTTCTTTCACTATGGCATGCCTTTATGTTCAAGCAAATGCTAGCTAGCTTCTGGTGAAGACATTTATTTAAATTAGAAAATGGTTACATTTATTTAAATTAAAAATGATGAAAGGATTTATCTTAAGCCATATACATTTGACTATAAGACAATCTTGCGGATAAATAGATGGCAGGATTTGGGTTTAAAATTACAGTTTACTATGATCTGTGGATGTTGAGGGTAAACCTTAAGAGCATGTAACAAAGGAAGTAAAGAATGAAGCAAAATAGAATGATGCCAAAGAACTTAAAAAATCTGGCAGGCAAAACTGCTTATATTCACTGGATGGATGAGGGGTGAAATAAGTTGTGGCTGTGTGATGTGTGGGAGGTTAGCTTTGGATTACTTGCAAAGTCAACTGGGTGGGGAGGCAACAAGCCCAGCTTAGGGGAGAAGGAAGGAGAAAGTTGAGACCGCTGCTAGAACCCATTTTTCCTCCCTGAAAGCTTGGGAACTTGAAACATTATCCAAATAAGGGACTTGTCCACATGGAAGTCAAAAATTCTGCTGCCTGAAAACGGGATCATGAAGCACTGTCCAAAAAAAGAGTGCACATGAAACTCTGTTCCCTGGAAGTAGATAATAAGAAAGCATTGTCCAAAAAGAGGCTTGTGACACATGGGCTTCTTGACATCCATGTGCATCAGTCCCTTGTTTGGACAATGCTTCGTGGTCTTCCAAATTCAAAAAGAAGAGGCAGACTCTAGGACTTTTCCAGCAGCCCCAGCTTTCCTCATTCTTCTCCCATGATCTGGCCTCTACTGTTATCCATGAGTAGCTTCTATAAGTCAACCCAGTTTTATAGTAAAATGTCTCAACCTATAGTTGAATATATATGCTAACTTGGACTCTTCATGACACCTTTTAGGAAGAAATAGGGCTGGGAGGGGCAGGGTCAGTTGAAGGAAGGTTTGCTATTATGTGTTACAGTAGGCTCTCAGTTAAGTGGCACCCATGGGGATTGGTAGATGCTGGGCAAATGTAGTTTCTCAAATAAATAAATCTAACTCAAATATTTCATAATAATATCATTACTCCTAAAAATAAGCCTAACTAAAATTAATATATATATACATTCACATACTATAACATATTTTATGCTCTGTACTGAATTGATATTAATATTGAAATACAGTAACTGAAAGTAAATTAAGACAACTAAAGACAAAACTTAATGTACACAGTTTTACTGTATTATACATGAATTTTACTTTTTCTTTAACATATTGTTTCTTCAGTTTTTGCCGATTGAATTAGAGTTCTGCTTATTTGAGTTCTGATTAACTTAGAATCTACTCATCAAAATTAGCTTTTGAAGGCTGTAAGCCTACAGCTGATCAAATTATATCAAACTCCCCTAAATGAACCTCTGAGTATACTGACAGAAATCTCTAACATTGCAGATGTGATGTTAATGATTTTCCACTGACAGAATAAGAGTGTTCTAGAGGGCACCATATTTCAGAACAGAGTGAGGAATCCATGATTCTCCTCTCTTCCAACAGGACTGGTCTATAATTTGCCAAAGGACAAAATGAGAGATTATAGATAGCATTTCTGTTAATGTTCTATTATCCTGTCTGTACTTTGATGAAAAAATATAGACCAACTAGAAAACTAAGTTGATCTGAAGGTATATCAGGATGCCAATAGGGGAAATAAATAAATGGAAAATGCAAAACAATATATTTTCCAACCAAGTGGGAGAAAGACATACAAATCCCAATCCTACCATATGAATTTGGCAGTGGATTTGCAAAAATGCTTTTAGCATCAAATTCAGAAGAAAATATATGCATCAGTGGTATTTAACCAGTAAGATAGAGAAAGTGATTTAAAGACAGGATAAGCATTACTTATTTCCTACATATTTTCTACAGATTTATTTGCTGGATGGAGGTGTGCTATGAAAAAATGAAATGGTTATGAAGAATTGTTTTTCTGTATGTGAATCAAGAACAGAAAATGTCTTAAAATGCATTTCATGTAGATTAAAAGCATAACAACATATGTTAAGCAATGAATTGGCTTAGACATAATAATGATTTTATTTTGACAGTTCTAAAAATATTTGCTTTTCAATGCAAGAAACATTAACTTCTCCTGTGACAAAGCAGTTGTCTTAAAATACTTCTGTAGAATATTTCCCCAGCCCAGACCTGCACAAATTTATGTATTTGTTATATTTTATCACTTAATCTAAGTTGCAAATGAATTAATACATTGTATTTTAATTTTTCATTTTTTGCACTAGCTGTGCCCGGCCACGTGTTGCTGTGGCGAAGTATGGTGGTATGGGAAATAAAGTATTGAGGAATTGGTGGTAGTGAAGGTAAAGGGTAAAGGTTTTACCTTACATAAAGTCCAGTCATGTCTGACTCTGGGGGTTGGTGCTCATCTCCATTTCTAAGCCGAAGAGCCGGCATTGTCCATAGACTCCTCCAAGGTCATGTGGCCACTGGCATGACTGCATGGAGCGCCATTACCTTCCCGCCAGAGCGGTACCTATTGATCTACTCACATTGGCATGTTTTTGAACTTCTGGGTTGGCAGAAGCTGGGGCTAACAGTGGGGGCTCTCTCCGCTCCCCCAATTCAAACCTGCGGCCTTTCGGTCCAGAAGTTCAGCAGCTCAGCGTTTTAACACGCTGCGCCATCAGGGGATATTATTTCCGAAAGGTTGTGAATATACAATATTGGAGGCAAGTATGAATGCTGCAATTCGGAAAAATGATTAGGATGTAATGGCCTTGCAGCTTTAAAGCCTGGCTGTTTCCTCCCTGAGTGAATTTTTTTGTTGGGAGGTGTTAGCTGGCCCTGATTGTGTCCTGTCTGGAATTCCCTTGTTTTCAGAGTGGTGTTTTTTGCGATATTTAATGTGCTTCTACTGTCTGTGGCCCTGAGAAAACAGAGGATTTTCCAGACTTTGATGATAGGAATACTTTGTTGGGAGGTGTTAGCTGGCCCTGATTGTTTCCTTTGTGGAATTCCCCTGTTTTCAGAGTGGTGTTTTTTATTTAGTGTTCTGATTTTAGAGATTGTATTGTTCTGTTTTATTAAACCACATTAATTTTTATATATTCAGATTTTAGTGTTTTTGAATACTTGGAGCCAGATTGTATTCATTTTCACGGTTGACCGCAACACAATAATAATAATAATAATAATAATAATAATAATAATAATAATAGTAATGATAGTAATAATAATGACTTTGGTAATACACAGTGCTTCACTCCCTTCTCAGCTTCCTTTCTGGAAGAATCCTTTCTTGGGAGGTGTTAGCTGGCCCTGATTGTTTCCTTTGTGGAATTTTCAATTTCCCTGCTTTCAAAGTGTTGTTCTTTATTTACTGTCCTGGTTTTAGAGATTATATTGTTCTGCATTATTCTATCCCAGTAATAATTTCATATTAAAGTAGAATCTTACTTATCCAACATTCGCTTATACAATGTTTGGATTATCCAATGCTGTCTGCCTTTTCATAATCAATGTTTTTGTAGTCAGTGTTTTAAATTCATTGTGATATTTTAGTGGTAAATTTGTAAATACAGTACAGTAGAGACTCACTTATCCAACATAAATGGGCCGGCAGAATGTTGGATAAGCGAATATGTTGGATAATAAGGAGGCATTAAGGAAAAGCCTATTAAACATCAAATTAGGTTATGATTTTACAAATGAAGCACCAAAACATCATGTTAGAAAAAGTAGTTCAACACGCAGTAATGCTATGTAGTAATTTATGAATTTAGCACCAAAATATCATGATATATTGAAAACATTGACTACAAAAATGCGTTGGATAATCCAGAACATTGGATAAGCAAGTGTTGGATAAGTGAGACTCTACTGTAATTACTGCGCATGGAACTACTTTTTCTGTCAAATTTGTTGTATAATATGATGTTTTGGTGCTTAATTTGTATAACGATTACCTAATTTGATGTTTAATCGGCTATTCCTGAATGCCTTCTTATTATCCAACATATTCACTTATCCTGCCGGCCTGTTTATGTTGGATAAGTGAGAGTCTACTGTATATTGATAATCTTATATTATCTGCTTAGAACTGGATTATATGAGGCCCCTTCTTCACAGCTGTATAAAATGCACACTGAAGTGGATTATATGGTAGTGTGGACTCAAGATAATCCAGTGCAAAGCAGATAATATAAGATTATAAATGGGTTATATAGCTGTGGGGAAGGGCCTTGAGTCTACACTGCCATATAATCCAGTGAAAATCAGATAATCTGTGGAAGAAGCCTAAGTGAGGCCTAGGTCTGCTTGTCCCCTAACTGAACCCTGGCTGTCTCTTGGCTGAATTGGTTGCTAGGAGACGAAGTGGGCAGAGATTAGCCCTCTAAACTGGCAGCAATTGGATAAAAACAATTATTGCTCTCCCTCTAATTAGGACTTTATTTTTCTTTTCTTTTTGTTGTATCAACCTAGAGGTGTGGATGATGGGTTGTGTTGTGAAATTTCGAGGTTGGGAGGTATTTAGTTTTGTTGTTTTGCTCGGTGCCAGGATTCCATCACTCTCTTATATATATAGATTAAGCTGAGAGGTGGTAGCTGTCCATAGGTCAACTAGTGAAATGCCAAGGAATTTCCAATTTGAAACAGAACCTGCCAAGTTCTAGTGCGATAATCCTCATTGTTCGCCAATCTATTTTTTAAACAGTCATTTTCTAACATGGGAGCACTCCCCCCCCCCCCAAGGTCTAACTGCCATTCTGGAGCAGAATGAAGAAGACGGGGCCAGGAAGACATCTTTCCACCATGTCTCCTGTATCAATTTAATGATATAATAATATATAATAATATAATATTATACTAATATTATAATATATTATATATACATGTAATATTAAAAATAATAATATGATGTAATACAATGTAATAATAATTATAATTCACTATTATAATTGTATATTTATATTACATGCAATATTACTAATAATATTGCAATATAGTCGTATAATATAATATATTGTATGTATATATGCTTGTAAACGGCCCTGAGTCCCCTTCGGGGTGAGAAAGGCGGGATATAAATATCGCAAATAAATAAATAAATATACATGTGTTTTCACAATGTAACCATTCAATCAAAATCTTTGCCAATAAACTAATGATTTTTTCCATCCTATTTCCTCATGTTTATGATTAAATGTAGATTCTAATTACTCTTGTGAAGTAATTCAGAAATTGTTAATGAATCTCCTCCTTCACATATGCATGCATTTTTCTTCTCACCGTATACATAGGGTTGTTTTCCTTTCTGTTTCTCTTGATCCCATCCCTTTTGTTCAGGATTGTTAGTTGCAGAATGAATTGGTTGTTTAATGTTACTTTGAGATTTATCATACTCTGTTTTCACTTCTCTAATCTGTATGCAATCAAACAATGCTGTAATTTATTTTAACACTAGAAAATGATTCTTCATTGAGGCTTTGTTGCAATAGACATGTGAGAGTTATGTCATTGTCTCTCATCCAATAATGACATAATCAGTATTTAAGTTGTGTTCAAATAATGGTCAGTTCTTCTAAGTGTATTCAGCTTTCACTCTTATCAAACTTGAAGTTGGTTAATTCATATATGATATATAAAGCCCTTTTAAAGCAAAGGTTTAGGTCAAGCAAGTAATGATACATGATAACCTATTTTGTAGCTGCAAAATGGTGTGCATTAACAAAGTCTGCTGTCTCAAACTGATAAGTCAGGGAGGGTGGGCAAGCTCTGGAATTGACACTGTGCCATTTTGGCAACCCCAAAGCCCAGAGGGCTGCACCACATCGTATATTTTTGGATTACTAAAACTTCATTACTTTTGACCATCTTTCGGTCTATTCCAGGGGGCTGCTTTAGGGTAGTGAGTCTTCTTGAAAGCATTTTACATATTTGGGGACTGAAAAAAAATTAGAAGAATGCTGGGATGCTAAAAGACCACACTGCACAGAGGGCTGCATATGGTCTGAGGGAAACCAGGCTCCCATATTGGGAATAAGGGTATCTGAGGGAGAGATACAAGGTGTTCCCATAGTGACCATTAGTGTGAAACATGCACAATTCTGCCAAAAAGTTCCTTTATTTTCCCTGTAGTATCTGAGAGGATATGTGACAGAATAATTCTAAAAATCAGACATGCTTTAGCTTCTGTAAATGCACAACATAATGGCAGAAAGATGCCTCTGTATTGAAGCAATAAAGGCATGTAGAAAGAATTTCACCCTGATTCAGCTTGAAGATACAATCTATTCCTGTGATATTATACCCTGTTTCCCCAAAAATAAGACATCCCCTGAAAATAAGACCTAGTAGAGTTTTTGCTGAATTGCTAAATATAAGGCCTCCCTGGAAAGCAAGACCTAGCAAAGTTTTTGTTTGGAAGCATGCCCAATGAACAGAACACCAGAGCATGCAGGATCGGTAAATGTAAGTACCATACATTGTTATACATGGAAATAATGGTAGTAACAAGAAATTCTTGATAGGATTCATAGTTTTTCTGGTTATGCTGGTTTGTGATGACAACTACTGTACAAATGTTCTTTTTTTTTTGTTCAACAATAAATGTGAATTTTTCTTCATGGAAAAATAAGACATCACCTGAAAATAAGACCTAGTGCATATTTGGGAGCAAAATTTAATATAAAACATGATAGCTATATGAAATCTTTCCTAGATATAATATATGCAGATAACTTTTTCCTGGCACCAAAGGTGTGTGTGTGGTGGAGGGGTCATTTACTCAGTTATTCTGGGTTGTCAGGTTTATTTATTTATTTATTTACATCATTTCTATCCCGCCCTTCTCACCCGAAGGGACACAGGGTGGCTCACAATCTGGCAAAATTCAATGCCAATATACAGTAAAAAAAGATAAAACATAAGCAATTAAAACAATTAGGTAATTTAACAAAATACAAGAAATAGAATTAAAACCATACATTATAAAATACTTGAGGTTGTGGTTACTGCAAGAGAATGGCACTGATGATCCTTGTTGCCAATTAATGTTGTACAGTGGGAGATGCCTTACTCACTTGATAGTTAGACTAGATCACAGCCAGAAGCATAGCCTGATGAAACTGATAATAACTACATTGGTCCCTGGGAACTCTGCAGCATTACTAAACAAATTTCTTTTTAGGTCTATGGTAGGCAGAAACCCTCAGTCAACAAGGCCACAGACTATGGTAGTTTGGGATTCTAGAGTCTAAAAAGTTTTTTTCCTTAGGTTGGCACTACAACATAGAGCATTACTCTCTCTTTTTTATCATCCCACCAATAGTCAAGTAAGCAAAGTCATTAATCAGGTCATTAATCAGCAGTTAGATTGTGTATTTTACAGTAGTAGCATATTTACCTGTTGTATACAAAACAATACTTTGCTCATATTTTCATTAGATACAAATTCAATTAGGAAAAAACAGAAAACCATTTTAACATGAAAATACTGTAGATCATTGAATCTGATAAGAGTACGGTTGCATCAGTTTGACTAAGTACTACCCTCATTAAAGAGAATTATGAAATCAACTATTTGGAATTGATACAGACTACGAAAGAACTGAACTGAGCCAATTGGTTAGAACCAAGATTTATTTATTTATTTTTTTTAAAAAAAGCTCTGTTGCATCTATCTTAGACATATCAGAACCAGTACATTACGCTGACCCCAGGTACATTTTCTTAATGTGAATATAGTATAATTTCCTGCTAAATCAGGGACATGTCCATGGAGGGCTGCTTCCACCCAGCTGGACTGAGACATCTGAGTATATGACTTATCTTACAGAAAGTATCAAAATAATGAACAGCCTGTGAGGCTAATTCAATGGTCATTAATTCAAGCTTCGTAAAATGAAGTTGCTGTATTGATGATTTGCTGTATGTACATTCCAAGGCTAAGCCTTCCTTCATCTGCCAAGATAAAGACTGAAAGGGGTTCTCTTACCTAAATACAGTGCCATAATAATACTTTTTTAAGCAACCATATATCATTTGTTATTGCGGTTACAATAATATATGGAGTGACCAGACCACACAGACATCACAACATGAATGCATACAGCACGTCATGAAAAACCCAACACACAATATATATCTTTACCACTTACTGATTTGTACTTTAAACCAACAAATAGATTTAAACCAGACTTGTCTTTTTAGGGACAAAAAAGCAAGGCTATGCTCTGTTAACTCTCAATATAGAGGTAATGATGAGAAATTTTTAACGCATATGAAATATATATATATAGAATGCAGTTCCTGTATTCCAGGCTAATATTAACTGTTGTTCTAAATTCTTTTTAGAAAACTGTGGCTACAAAAGAGACATCAGCCAAGCTTTATTTTTTAAAAAATAGGCGATAATTTATTTTCAAAAACAATAACAACAACAACATTGGCCACATTGGAGTTGCGATTCAGAAGGTTCTGGTAGTGCTCTTTCCAACGTAGTGCCATTGATGTTTTGTCCTTCAAAAGTTTGGTTCCATCTGATGAGCGTAGAGGCTGTATGCCATGCTTTCTTGGTCCGTAAATGATCTTTGTGGCTTTGAAAAATCCCTGAGCATCATGAGTATCTGCAAAGTGTTGGATTTCTTCAGACTTCTTTGTCCACCAGATGTTCTTGAGTTCTCTGGTCCTTCTTTGGACCTCAGCTTTTGCACTGGCATAGGTCTTTTTCTTAGCAGCACAGTTGGTGTTAGGCCACAGTCGGCTAGGGCACCAAGGCCTGCAGCACCAAAGCCTGCAGCATTTCAGGACCTGCACTTTGACATAGATAATGAGGAGGAATTCGCTGACATTGCACCCTCCGCAGGGGGGCCTTTACAGCTGCAGGTGCCTGAAAATGTTGAAGAATTGTTAATTGGGGAGGATTCTTCTAGTCCTTCATTGCAGACAGAGCCAGATGTGGAAGAAATGCCTGGGAATTGAGTGTTTAATCGTAGAGATTTTGTGACTAGACAAACGAAGGCCAAACAGGAAATTCACTGCAGTGAGAGACTGGCAAACAGATGGGAAAATGGGTAGTGTTCCCTTGAGAAAGTTTTGGGAGTTGGTACTCCCCAAATTCTGAACAGACCAGAATCTGTTAAAAGTGTGTTGTTCGGTAGATTTCTTTGTGGTGTCAATGATGCTTTCTGGAGGAAGGTTCCTTTGTTCCTAGTTCCTGTTCAAGCCGAGTTTCCAGTATCCAGTCGGGCTGCGCCAGGCCGCGACTCTCAAGTAGACCCTGAACTTATTTCGGATGTTATTCCTCATTCCTGATTCAAGATCGCCTCTGCTTTAACACCTTGTTTACCTTGATTGCCTCAAGCATTTCCAGTGGATAAAGGTAAAGGTAAAGGTTTTCCCCTGACGTTAAGTCCAGTCATGTCTGACTCTGGGGTGTGGTGCTCATCTCCATTTCTAAGCCGAAGAGCCGGCGCTGTCCGTAGACACCTCCAAGGTCATGTGCAGAAGATTTCCTGTTTACCCTATACCTTTTTTCATCCTGCACCTTCTTTTCTCTCTTGATTTGTATAAGTGCAATCAAAAAAAGTTATTTTAGCCAACAGTGCATTTCATTCTGAATTGCACATGCTACATACATAAAGTGTAGAGAATCAGTATAAAGTGAACAGAAAAACAGGACAGTGCTCCATCTAGCTCAATATTGTGTATCATCATTGGGAGAGACTCTCAAGAAATTCAAGCAGACCATCCCAGAACTTGAAGCTACAACCTTTCCCTGTAGCTTACATAGCTCTCAGTGCAACTGTTTGTTTGTTTACTCAGAATTAAGATCAATGAGCTCAAAAGGCTTCACTCCAAAGTAAGTGCATATACAATTCCATCCTGATATATGGACTCTTTAAAACTTATGGCCCTTTGGGCATTTTCTGTGGATCCTAAGGCTCATTATCATTGGCCATGAAGTTAAAAGATGTTGGGTCAAGTGACATCTATGGGGATATAACCTGGATAGTGCCTTTAAAGTTCAAACTAAAATCTAGATAAAACACTTCACTGACATAAGAGTCACCAGGGATTCTATGTCCTTAAAACTATCGCAGGTTGTCTTCTAGACCAATGAAAAGGATAAAATATCAGTTTAGGCTAGCACTGTTAAATAGACACAAATTTCTTGCTCAAGAAAAGCAAGTTTAATCACTCTTCTCCCTGTTTTGAATATGATAAGATTAGGAATACTAACCATTAAATATTCCCTTTAAATGATCACAGAACCGGCATATGAGGTTATAATGGTTTTCCCCACAACACTTCTCTCAGGATTCCTGGATTGATCTATACAATCCGTGACTCCTCTTCATGCAACTTTATTCAGTCTTTCCAACAGTCCCATTACTTAACCCCTGGATATTGAGAAGTGGGCTTCATTCTGTTTTTAATTCTGCTTCCACTTGACCAAGTTTTCATTTCTTCTGTGTCTCTTGTTTAAAATTATATGTTCAGCAATTCTTCCCAATGAACATATTCTGATTTTTTATTTCCCTCCCCCTTCTTCTATCTTTAAAGACAACACAGAAAAACCTTGGAGATTTACAAAGCAGCAGTAGTGTATTTGAAGCTTGTAGTTTAATAACAATGCCTTGAGCACCAAGTCTATGGGAACATTAAAGTAAAATTAATTTTCATTTTATCTTACTCTTTCAGGTCTTGCTGCTGGCCAGTAAATGCCAGAATGAGTTGTGTGTTCACTACCGAGGAATCTTCTGCATCAGTTTGTTACAAAATGCCTATGATGTTACTTTGCTCTTAACCCCTTGTATTTATTTTCCAACAAGAGCTCTATAGGCCTTATGAAAACTGAATGCCTTGTAGAAACTGGATGCCAAGCACCCTCTATTCTTAAGGATATATATGTTGGTTTATTCTAAGGAAGTATTGATTCCATTATCTATACCTAGGTTTGAAACAGGGCTAGAATTAGAATGATATGTTAATGAGGTTGCTTTGGGTGAGAAGGTTGTTTGTAGCATACAGCCATATGAAGGAAGAGTAGTCTCTTCCCACATTGTCAATGCCATGTGCAAAATAGGCTTTCATCTTTCACCACTCTCCTTACACTTCTCTACCTTTGCATGATCAACAGGATGCAAGATATAAACATGAGAGATGGGATATAAACAGGGCCAAAAAGATGCACATGCAATCTTTGGTGTCTTATATGCTTGTTTCTAATGTTTATCAACATCTTTGGCTCTCCAGGTTTCTAGGGCAACCTCATTAACACACCATTCTGATTCCAGCCCTTTTTCAAACTATAGTGGAAAAATAAGGATCTTCCTCATGACTTTGGAATCTGACCAACTTTAGGGTACTGGATCACTACCTTCTCTCTTCTGACTCATTCTCAGCAGCACAAATTGAAAGCAATGCCATTGTGGTTTTTTCTTCTTCAGAACAACAAAAAATCCCCCCTGATTTAGTATCAGAAACAATAGCAATGGTGTATTGAACTATTCAGCAGCATTTCAAATATCCCTAAATGATGGATTTTGAATGAAAAACATGCCTCACTCCTTTACTTGTTGGTTATGCTTTCTAATGTTTTCTATCAAGATGATATCATATTTTGACAGTGAGCTTACAAGGACAGGTATACCCTTTTGACAATTATATATTTTGAAGCATTGAAATAAACTGTCATAGTTTTGCTCAACTACTTTCCTGAAAGTGTTAATTACCAGCAAAACATACCAGCAAATCTGCAAAGAGTAATTAGGTTTGACTATGACACATGGCAAACAATTACTGACTCACATACACAGACACATTGTCAAAGTTGCCCCAGGCTTGGAAATGTCTTCACATTTTTCCACAGTTTATAGTGGAATTTGGTATATATAAAGTATATAATTAGTATTATTAAATGTGATTAATTCATACTGTGGGAAAATGTAGAATGAAGTGAAAGATAGCTTGGTGGATTCCCTCCCTGCTTCACATTGAAAGTGCAATCAAGCATGTGCATATTTGTCTCCATGAAAATCGAAACAAAGCCAGAACATAATTATAAAATCTGGCTTTTTTCTCCCCTGGCTGAAGGAACATATGCCCCATTTTTCAATGTCAGAATATGTACTGAAAGACCTTTATTTGAGCCATATCATTTCACAACACCATTATTGGGGTCAGCTGGCTCACCTCAGTATCACACTCTATGCTCCAGCATGTCTTTCTTCTCAGTTCTCTCTCAGATTTTTATTCATCTTCAGATGTCAATTCAGCACAGAACACTACATTCACCATTTCTAAAATAACATTTTCTCTATCTAACATAAACTTTGAGGAATTCAGCAATCTGGGTTCTTTTTGCATGGTTTTTCAGAAGCTATTGTTTGGATTCCATCTTAGAATCATATAGTTTGAAGAGACCACAAGGGCCATTCAGTCTAACCCCATTTTGCCATGCAGGAATACACAATCAAAGCACTCCTGACAGATGGCTATCCATCTTCTGCTTAAAAATCTCCAAAGAAGAAACTCTACCACCCTCTGAAACAGCATATTCAACTTCCAAACAGCTCTTACCATCACAAAAGTTTCCCTAATGTTCAGGAGGAATATCTTTTCCTGCAGTTTGAATCCATTGCTCCATGTCCTAGTCTCCAGAGAAGCAGAAAACAAGCCTGCCCATTCTCAATGTGACATCCATTCAAATATTTAAACATGGCTGATTTAAAACTGAATGTCAGTGTTAGAGACTCAGGTGCTGTTGAGATGCCCCAAGTTGAGCAATGTTTTACAGTAGCTCAGTGACAAGGTAAATTTCACTCATTACACTCAAAGTGATGTGATTAAATTCTAGCGGTGCCCTTGGGCAATTGCTAGAGCCTGAAACACCCCCAGGCAAATCTAAATGAACCCCTCATCTATAATACAGGAATACTAAATAGTACCAATGTATTTATATTATGCTGGTGAAATATGCATAATTAATGCCCTCCATATAAAATTAAAGATTTGAAAAACTCAGAGATGAAGGCATGCTTTTAGATCTCCTTAATCATTTTGGCCATTTCAAACCACATTTTACTATGCTGACCTGAAGGCTGCCAGGTTCGAATCCCACCCGGGGAGAGCGCGGATGAGCTCCCTCTATCACCTCCAGCTCCATGCGGGGACATGAGAGAAGCCTCCCTCAAGGATGGTAAAAACATCAAAACATTCGGGCAACATCCCCTGGGCAACGTCCTTGCAGACGGCCAATTCTCTCACACCAGAAGTGATTCAGGTTGCTCCTGACATGGAAAAAAAACTATGCAGAAAAAAACAGAGTTACTAGAATGAAAACTGGAGATGGCTCCTGAAATTTTACTAGATGGGTTGATTAGGTGATTCTTTGTTATCTAGCAGCAGAGCTAAACCTTCCCTTTGAGGAAGGCTTTGAATCTGTGACGGGTGTAGTGTACTATTTAGCCTTGCTGTTGTTATATCATGATCCCTTCTCTATGATATTTACGTATATCCCTGATTTTGGAGGGTGCAGTCCTGATTAATTTTTGTCATCTCACCTTTACAGTTCTTTTTTTCAAATGTCTCTTCACCTCCTCTTTTTCCTCTTTGTCATCAGCTTACTTCAATTGCTGGGTAGTGAGTTCAAACTGCAAAAGCAGTTTGCCCTCAAATAACTCTACAAAAGGAGGGAGGGGGCAAAATCTTCCTCTTTCCATCCCACTCAGGCAAAAGAAAACCACTGTAGCCACTCCCAGGTTGTGTGCTGTTCCTCACTAATAACTTTTGTCATCTTGACCACAATCTGATGTCTCTTGGCCACACATTCATCTGTGAAACATTGCAGTATATCTTTACGTTGCAGCTGTTTTTGTTTTTTGTTTTAATTTCCTGATTCTTGTTGATTTTCTTGTGTTATATTTTTGTTATTGTCTGCCTTGAGCTGCACAAAGATAGTCAGCTGGCCTACATTTTAGTTTTCCTTAAAAACTGTAATGTATTCTTTGAATCTTTAGTTATATGTTTGCATGCACATTGCAGTTTGGCCAAGCAGAAAAGGCAAATTGTACTAATTGTGCTGATATTATTTTATTTCACTTAAACACACACAATAGAATGAAAAACAACTGCAGGGTTCCTTCCAGCCAATACATATCAACTAGTTGTATCACAGAATAACTCATTTTCACGGCTGTTGAATTCTACATATATATACACGAATATGTCTGCACACATGCATATGTCTTCAAGTCATCTGTCGACCTATGGCGACCCCATATGCAATTTAATAATAAAAAGTTACTCAAAGTAATATATAGAAAAGTTGTTGTCATTACTAAAACTTGACTGTAAACAGAAGGTCAGCTGCCGTCCTCTCCTCCTTTTTGCCCTGTTTCTAATTGTGTTGTATTTTGAAATTGTCATATGACTGGTCAAATAATTAAAATTATTATTATTATTATTACTAAATTTGTGCGCCTGCTGTGACCGTACCTCAAAAAGCCTGACTTGGCCATGGTGGTCCACACCTTAGTTATATCCAGAATGGACTACTGTAATACTATGTGGGGCTGCCTTTGAAGACGACTCAGAAACTGGAGTTAATGCAAAGGTCAGCAGCCAGATTACTAACCGGGGCGAGTTTTAGAGAGCATACCATACCCCTCCTAAAGCAGCTCTACTGGCTCCCAACAAGTTTCCAGGTCTAATTCAAAGTGCAGGTGATTACCTATAAAGCCCTATACACTTCGGGTCCAATCTATCTTCGAGACTGCATCTCCTTCTACGAACTGGCATAGGCATTGATATCTGCTGAGAAGCCCCTTCTCTCGGTCCACCACCATCTCAAATATGGTTGGTGGGGACAAGAAAGGGGGCGCCCCGGCTCTGGAATGCCCTCCCTAGAGAGATCAGGCTAGCCCCTTTGCTTCAAGCCTTCCGTTCCAGCTTAAAAACATGGCTTTTTAAGCAAGCCTTTGATCTTATGTAGGTTTTTAAGGATTAGTCCGAGGACTTTCTGTAGGCATCATGACAGCACTGGGCTGTCATTTGAAACAAATTGTTTTTATCCGCAGCTATGACTGCATTTTATTAATTTTAATGTTTTACATGGTAATTATGTATGTGTGTGATTGTAACTGTGGTTTTATCATTTTAGATTTATGTATTGTCTATACTTTGCTGTATTTTGTTAGCCGCCCCGAGTCCCTTCAGGTAGATGATGGCGGGATAGAAATAAAGTTTATTGTTGTTGTTATTGTTGTTGTTGTTGTTGTTGTTGTTATCATTCATGTTGGTGCTATTATTATTATGTTTTGGTCTTGCTGTAGCATCATTGCAATTCCACAGAATTAAAAGGTAACATTTCCTGACATCTATGAAACATTCCTACTAGCCAAGCAGAAGATCATTTCTCAAAGAAAGAATGATTCACGTATTTTTGGGTAGTTGTTATAAGCTCTTTTGTATGTCAAATGTGGGAAAGCCAAGCCCATTTAATTAAAAAATAACCCTTACATACCTAACAGTTGCACAAGCATTGTTTAGTCTTACACCATTTGAACTTTTATTGGTTTCTTTCTATCTTTTATATGACAACGTTTCTTTTATGTCTCTTTATTTCAATCTCAAAGATAAGATTTAAACTAAAAACCATTTTAAGGGTCCAATAACATGTTTCAAAATAAAGTATTCTAGGAGGAGCTTTCACCTATTTCTGGATGTCTAAGGTCGGATTAGAACAAATGTAAGCACCTTAATGAAACTGTGCATCCCCCATTCAGCAATAAAGTAGGAGTCTGTGTTTGCTTCTTCTACTAAATGAAGAATGTAGGGCAGGAATAAAAAACCCTGTCTCCACCTTTGCCTATCTCCAATGCTCTGCTGGTTTGATAGATTTCTCCTCCAGCCCAGCTCTAATGTATAATGATGCAGCAGGGAGAAAACACCTTAAAACAAAGAGGTAAGAAAGGGGAAGCAAGGATAAGGAACCTATCCTGATTTATGGCAAACAGTTAGTCATATGTATAATAAACACAAATACATCTGGTTTGGCCCCAAACACGTTACGTTATAACCTTACATATATCCAATATCCAATATTCATTAAAATAAATGAATAGTATTCATTTATTTTAATGAAAATTTTATATATATATAAAATAAATGAATAATACAAAATCCTCACATACTTCAACTTTTTACACCTGGACTATGATGGGATTTTGTATCTGAAACACAAACAGCTTTAAATTTGTACAAGCCTTAATAAAATATCAATTCTTTCATACCAGGTTGTCAGATTTCTGTGCATCCTAAGTGAGTAGTCCACTTATCACAAATAAAAATAAAGAAACAAAATGAACAGTAAGAATATACACATATAACAAGGAGTGTATGGCAATATACTTGTGAATGAGTTGACAGCAAACTGTAATGTTCAAATAACTGTGATCTAAGGCACAACACAGTACTGAGTAGGACAACATAAACAAAAAAGAGGCAAAATATTCCAGACACTCAAGCATACTTTAAAGACTTATTTTAAAACAATCATAAAAAAATTCACCTTGTTGCTTTGATATAAAACAACAGCGGCATCTAGTGGCTAGGAATGTTACAGGATATACATATTAAATTTTACTTCTATATATATAAAAGAGTAATGGCATCAGGGCAGTGGACAAAACAACAAAAGTACAGGCCCCCCAACCTCGAAATTTGACAACACAACCCATCATCCACGGCACTAGGTTGATACAACAAAAAGAAAAGAAAAATAAAGTCCTAATTAGAAAGAGAGTAATAATTGTTTTTATCCAATTGCTGCCAGTTAGAGTGCTAAGCTCCGCCCACTTGGTTTCCTAGCAACCTACTCAGCTCACGGGACAGGCACAGTTAGGCCTCACTTAGGCATTTTCCATAGATTATCTGATTTTAACTGGATTAAATGGCAGTGTAGACTCAAGGCCCTTCCACACAGCTATATTACCCATTTATAATCTTATATTATCTGCTTTGAACTGGATTATCTTGAGTCCACACTGCCAGATAATTCACTTCAGTGTGCATTTTATACAGCTGTGTAGAAGGGGCCTCATATAATCCAGTTCTAAGCAGATATAAGATTATAAATATACAGTAGAGTCTCACTTATCCAACATAAACAGGCCGGCAGAACGTTGGATAAGTGAATATGTTGGATAATAAGAAGAGATTCAGAAAAAGCCTATTAAACATCAAATTAGGTAATGATTATACAAATTAAGCACCAAATATCATGTTATACAACAAATCTGACAGAAAATGTAGTTCAATACTCAGTAATGCTATGTTGTAATTTACTGTATTTACAAATTTAGCACCAAAATATCACAATGAATATAAAACACTGACTACAAAACATTGACTACTAAAAGGCAGACTGCGTTGGATAATCCAGAACTTTGGATAAGCGAATGTTGGATAAATGAGATTCTACTGTAATATGAAATAATTACTGTGGTAATCCAGAACAACCCAATTCTGCCATGGAGGACACAATCCAAGCACGCCCAACAGATGGCCACCCAGCCTCTCAATAATAATAAGAAGAAGAATAAGAATATTGTACAATCCTAAGGTTAGCAGATACTCCTAAGGATCATCCAGTTCAACTTCCTTATATCATGCAGGAGGACACAATCCAACCACTCCTGACAGATGGCCATCCAATATCTGCACAATAATAACACACATCGAATCATAGCATCAGACAGTTAGGAGACACACCTAAAGGCCATCCACTCCAACTCAACTCTGCCATGGAGGACACAATCCAAGCACTCCCAACAGATGGCCACCCAGCCTCTCAATACTAATACTACTACTACTACTACTACTAATAATAATAACAACATCATACAATCCTAAGGTTTGGAGTTACCCCTAAGGGTCATCCAGATCAACTTCCTTCTACCATGCAGGAGGACACAATCCAAGCGCTCCTGACAGATGGCCATCCAGCCTCTACATAATGATGATGATGAAGAAGATGATGTAATAATAATAATAATAATAATAATAATAATAATAATAATAATAATAATAATAATAGAAGCATAGAATCCAAGAGTTTGGAGAGACTCCTAGGGGCCATCCAGCCCAACCCTTTCTACTATGCAGCTGGACACAACCCAAGCTTTCACAACACATGGACAACGTATAAATACTATACAATACTAAAGGTAAAGGTAAAGGTTTCCCCCTGACGTTAAGTCCAGTCATGTCTGACTCTGGGGCCTGGTGCTCATCTCCATTTCTAAGCCGAAGAGCCGGCGTTGTCCGTAGACACCTCTAAGGTCATGTGGCCGGCATGACTGCATGAAGCACCCTTACTTTCCCGCCGGAGCGGTACCTATTAATCTACTCACATTTGCATGTTTTTGAACTGTTAGGTTGGCAGGAGCTGGAGCTAACAGCGGCCGCTCACGCCGCTCCCGGGGTTTGAACCAGGGACCTTTTGGTCTCCAGCTCAGTGCTTTAGCGCACTTCGCCACCGGGGCTCCTTATACAATACTACACAGGGACATAGACCCCCTCTATCCTCACCACTTTCACAGTACACAAATAACCAAATGCATACTAAACACAAAGACAACCATACAACAGACATTCAATACCACCACTACCTCAACAAGTTCTCACCAACACCACCAGACAACGCCACAGCAATGCGTGGCCGGGCACAGCTAGTGTTTTATATAATGGTTTATTACATTTCTATATATTATTTCATTTCAATTTTTGTCATTTCAATTTTTATGAAAGTATCAATCAAAATTATGTTTTGGGAATATTAACTCACATAATATTCCCTGCCTATTAGCATTTTAAACAATAAGTAAACTAATAGATGAGGAATTTGACTCCCTTAAAGTCAAATGTCAGTGGGTGGGTATAAGAGAAGTGAGGTTTAATATTAAGTTAAATGTTTATTCCATTGTGATGCTAAATGAAATGACCAGGTCCAAAAGCAAGGAAATTAATATCCTGTATATTCACAAATTCCTTTCCTGGGATAGTGATACACAAGCCTCTAATCACTCCAAATTCTCTAAGGTTATGAAAACTGTTCATAGATTAGGCAAAGGAACTATTTAAAATGTGTGTGTGTGTTGAATCAAATCCAAGCTAAGTCTCCTAGTCTCATTTTCAGCTTGTGAGAAAAAATCAACTAATAACCAGTAATATTAGAGCTATATAATCACTAAAGTTTATTAACCTACTTTTTAATACATTCTTATTATTTATTCCTCACTATTCATAATTTACATGAATCAAGTCATGAAACTGTGTTTACTGACTGTGTGGATAAGGGAATCATATTGTATTTCAGGAACACAAATACCAATTCTGCAGGATTATTTGTGGCTGTAATATGAAATATTGTTGTTGTTTATTCATTCAGTCGCTTTCGATTCTTTGTGACCTCATGGATCAGCCTACACCAGAGCTCCCTGTATCCCTGGATACAGTCCCTGAACACCAGATCCGGAAAACAAATGTTCATATTAATGGGATGTCTGTTTTGGGTAGGTACTGGACCTGCCAGAAACCCTAGATTCCTTCAGCTCAATAAGGCCAAGGAGTTTTACACTTTTAACTTTCCTAAGGCTCATTCATTCCATTCCCTAGAAACATGTTTTGTCTGTCTACTTGTTTTCTGGATTACACAGTAAATAAATAATGCTTTTATGAGAAGCAAAGTCTGGTTGCAAAGTTTGCTTCTTTGTTTGCATTGCTCTTTGGCTCCAGATGTTCCCAAATAGCTGCTCTTCAGTGAACTGTCTTGATGTGTGACTGCACCAGGTCATCTCATCCCTGTGTCTCATGATATCAGTATATTTACCTGGATCTTCTTGGATCAAATGTCCTCTTCCTGCCCTCAGACCTTTGAGCATGAGGATTGGACTCTTCTGCATCATGTTTCAACCACAAAATAGGATAGGTTATTTTTGGTTCCAGTACTGGAAACAAAAACCCATTATCAAAATACAATAGATTTGTTGTGATAGTTTTTGTTCCAGCAATGTTTTGTCCATAAAAGGATAGCAATGTTATTGGCAGATTGGTGCTACTAAAAGATTCTTCTGGAGGCAATGCCATAAAATGCCTACCCTGTAAGTACTGCCAATTTCAAATATGAATTCTGCAACATAATGTGGTTCAGGTACCAAAAAGCTCTACTAGGTAAAATGAGGCAGGATTAAATAGAACAGTAAAGATAACAAATGTGAAACCTATTGCGGGAGTATAACAGTATCATTACATTCAGCTCCTCCTCTTCTTCCTTCACATCTTAGAATTATAGAATCATAGAATAATAGAGTTGGAAGAGACCACATGACAAATGGCCATCCAGCTTCTGTTCAAAAGCTTCCATGGAAGGAGCTTCCACCACACTCTGAGGTAGAGAGTTCCACTGTTGAACAGCTCATGTGGACAGGAAGTCTTTCCTAATGTTCAGGTAGAATCTCCTTTCCTGTAATTTGAACCCATTGCTCCAAGTTCTAGTTTCCAGGGCAGCAGAAAACAATCCTGCTCCTTCTTCCTTATGACATCCTTTTACTTATTTATACATGGCTATCATGTCTCCTCTCAATCTTCTCTTCTGCAAGCTAAACATACTCAGGTCTTTAAGATGCTCCTCATAGAGCATGGTCTCCAGACCTTTGATTGTTTTACTTGCCCTCCTCTGGAAGTCTTCCAGCTTGTCAATATCTCTCTTAAATTGTGGTGCCCAGAATTGGACACAGTATGCCAGATGAGGTTTGAGCAAAGCAGAATAGAGAGTCACTATGACGTCAGTCTCATTGGCTTTTTAGCTGCTGCATCACATTGTTGGCTCATGTTCAACTTGTCCACAAAGACTCCAATATCTTTTTCACATGTACTGTTGTCAAGCCAGGAGACACTCATTCTGCATGTTTGCATTTCATTTTGTCTGCCTGCATTTGTCCTTGTTGACATTCATTTTGTTAGTTTTGGCCCTGCTCTCTAATCTGTTAAGGTCATTTGAATTCTGATCTTATCCTCTGGAGTATAGCTCTCCCTCCCAATTTGGTGTCATCTGCAAACTTGATAAGCACACTCTCTAAACCTTCATCTAAGTCATTAATAAAGATGTTGAACAGAACCGAGCTCAGGACCGAACCTGTGGCACTTTACTAATCATTTCATTCCAGGATGCTGTTGAACCATTGGTGAGCACCATTTGGGTTTGGTTGCTTAACCAAATACAGATCCACCTAATAGTAGCATTGTCTAGCCCACATTTTACTAGTCTGCTTGCAAGAAAGTCATGGGGGCCTTTGTCGAAGACCTTGCTGAAATCAAGATATGCTACATCTACAGCATTCCCTGCATCTACCAAGCTTGTAACTCTATTAAAAAAGAGATAAGATTAATCTGGCATCTTGTGCCTCACTAAGCCACAACTATTAACCTGGATTCTTTGCTTACAGGACAGGTTCTCGCAGTCAACTGATCACCTTTTTTGGCACCTTTTCCATCACTATGATAATTCTCTATAAAAAAATGTAAAGGAACTCTGAAGCACTTTCAGACTGAGAAAAAAAAATCATCTCCAGCATAAGCTTTCAACACTCCAGTCAACTTCATGAGATGCAACCAAAGGTCTCAACGTGTCCAGAGGAGATCAACCAAAATTTTCAAAGCTCTGGAAGCCAAGCCCTATCAGGAACAGGGAGATGGGTATGTTTAGTCTAGATAAGAGAAGGTTGAGAATGACATGGCAGCCATGTTTAAAAATGTTTAAGGATGTAAGGGGCAAGCTGTTTTCTGCTTTATGAAAGACTAGGACATGGACCAATGGATTCAAACTATAGAGAAAAATATTCCACCTAAACATTAGGAAGAATGTCCTGATTATAAGAGCTGTTCAGAAGAGGGAAATGCTGGCTCAGGGTATGGTGGAGTTGTCTTCTCTGGAGGTTTTTAAGCAAAGACTGGATGGCCATCTTTCAGGAGTGCTTTGATTGTGTGTTCCTGCATGGTAGAATGCGGTTGCACTTAAAAGACTTTGTGGTTTCTTCCAACTCTATGATTCTAGATATGTCTTTGAATATGATCTCCCTTTTTTACTCAAGGAAATTAAGTACTGTTGTTAAAATCTGTGTCTATGATTCATATTTTTATTACAAAGCTGCTCTTTCCCAATGATGGTAATGATATTTCAACTATCTCCGCTATATTAAAAATCTATCATTTTGGGCAACATGTTAATTAGCATTTGTTTTTATTACTATATAATGGGATTGGCAGTCAGTGAACACTGAAAGCAATACTATTAATATCAGCTGTTAAGAGAAATTTGAAACAAAAATATGAATTATAGTTGTCATTTGCAAATTTAATTACTGCTAAGTAATGCTAATTCCATTTGATATTTGGAGACTTATGATTGTAGTATTTATTTTTCAAAATAGAACTAATGGCTTTGGTTTCATTTAAAGACAATAATATATAACACAGAAATTTCTACAGAGCAATCTTCATGAGAGTTTATATATGACAACAGGGGTGGGTGGGAAGCTGTGGAAGGAAAGGAACTCTCAGAAAGAGATCAGCAGCAATTGAACCTTTCAGCAAAGGTGTTGTATATCTATATATATATAAATGTAATGTTCGTTTTACTATGGAGTAAACAACAAAACCACTGAACCAAATCACACCAAATTTAGCCACAAAAGACATAGTCATCCAAAATATGTCTTTCAATAAAAAAAACCCTAGAAAAATAGTCCAAATTACAGAGGCTGAGGAAGATCCTTTCTCCCCCTAGCTGCCAGTTAGAAAGGTAGGCTCTGCTGCCTTTAGCCCCCCCCCCCCCCGGCTGCCTTTAGACCCCACCCCCTTTGTATCCTAGCAACTCCCTCAGCCAAAATGGCATCCAGGGCACAGGCAGAGTGCACTTAGGCCTGATCCACACTGCCTATAAAATACAAATTATCTGATTTGAACTGGATTATATGGCAGTGTAGACTCAAGGTCCTTCCACACAGCTATATTACCCATTTATAATCTTATATTATCTGCTTTGAACTGGATTATCTTGAGTCCACACTGCTGTTGTGACTCAGCTGGAGTCTCAGAGTGACTCTGATGGGGATTGTGGGATTCAGGTTCTAGATGTTCAAGATGATGGGATTTAGGTTCAAAATGACTCTGATCGGAATTATAGGATTCAGGTTCAGAGTGTCCCTGTTATGAGAGATGAGGAGCAGGGAGGCATTCCCACAGCAGGGAATGGTGTTGATGATACCGAAGCTAGCCAGGTGCAAAGGGAGGATAACTCCCAGTAGATAGCATGCAGACAGAGGCTGCTGCTAATGAGCTGTCTGACCTTGACGCAACAACATCTCTGGATCGAGCTGGACGTTTGGAATTTCAGGTTCGCAGGAGTGTCAGATTAGCAAACAAAAAAGAGAGAGGTCAGAGGGCAAAGAAATGCATTCATGCTGTACAGAGAATATTAGAGGGTGTGCTGAGAGAGAAACCTTTGTCAAAAGCAATGTCTCGTTTGAGTTATAAGCAGCTCTTGCTTTCTTGGATTATCCTGCAACTTTGTGTATTCAAGTTTATGGGACTATGTCGTGAATTAATCTTGTTTTATGCCTAAAGTTATTTTGGATTATTCTTTATAGCCTTGGTTTTGCAACAATCCTTTGGATCATTACTTTTGCTTTTTAAGAACTATTTATTTCCTATTTCCTAATAAACTACAAAAGACTTCAACCTGAGTACAGCCTGGTGTGTTCAGCAAGGTGAAACTAACCTGAGGTGCGACAACTGCCATATAATCCACTTCAGTGTGGATTTTATACAGCTGTGTAGAATAATCCACTTCTAAGCAGATAATATAAGATTATAAATATAATATGAAATAATTACTGTGGTATAATAATACAGAACAATATAATCTCTAAAACCAGGACAGTAAATAAAGAGCAACATTATGAAAGCAGGGGAATTGGGAATTCCAGAAAGGAAACAATTTGGGCCAGCTAACATTTCCCAACAAATGATTTCCCCCAGGCAGGAAGCAGCCAGGCTTTGAAGCTGCAAGGCCATTAAATGGTCTAAAGGTGCCTAATTGCAGCATTCATACCTGCCACACCAAGACTATTAATTGCTATTCAAACTGGCCAACCAAGGATTCTGCAAGGTAGAAAGTGGCCAGGCTTGCAAGCAGCAAGGCTATTCAGTGCTTTTTAACCTGGCCAACCAAGATTTCCCCTAAGTGAAAAATCCCCAGGCTTTGAAGCCACGAGACTACTCTGTCCCATTCAACCTGGCCTAGCAAGGATGCCCTATGTAGAAAGCAGCCAGGCTTTTAAGCTACAAGACTATTTAGTGCAATTCAATCTGGCCAAACAATGATTCCCCTACAAAGGAAGTAGCCAGGCTTCAAAGTGGCTCTTTGATTGAAGGTGATATTCCAGCTACTCCAGAAAACGGCCAGGCTTTGAGGCTGTAAGCCTATTCACTGCTATTCCACCTGGCCAACAAATGATTCCCATAAGCCACAGCAATGCCTGGCCAGGCAAAGCTAGTTCTCTATAACAATGTTGCAGTCATCAATTTGGCTGCAACATTTTGGATTAGCTAAAATTTCTGGACACTCTGCAAAGCCAGCCTGACTAGAAATTTGGTAATGTGTCACTATGGCCAAATATTTCAAGGAAGATATGGTACAAATAACTATGCAAGTTGCAGTAGAAAACCCTAAAAGGAAGTGGTTTCACTGTGAGGATGATCACATTGCAAATCCTGGAACTGTTTCAGGGGCTAGATGGTACTTACATGCAATGCAGAGGTTGGCCTTGGACCAGTTACAGAATCTGAAGTATCCACAGCTAAAAAGAATTCATTTTTTCAGCTCTTCCCACTTAAATGTTCACTGAACAGGATAGTACATTGGGTGCCACACAGTAATTCATATTCTGAGGAATTACTTTCACTGTAAAATGTGGTTGATACAAGAGTGTGCTGATTTGCATTAAGAGCTCTATCTCAACTTCACTTATCTCAATTTCAGCTTAAAGTGTGCTACAGCATGTATTTGTGGCATGTTCATGTAAATGCCAGTTACAAGCTGCCTTCAAACTGCATAAAATGCTCAAATATGCCTGAAGTGTCACATATAATTCCTTATTGCAGGATGTAATATATAGTAACAAGTAGTTTGTGTAACAAAATCTTTCTGTGGACAATTTCCCTTCAGTATTCCAGATGTCTTACAAGAAGCTTCTATCTCTCCCCCCCCCCCCTCCCGTCTGGATGCCATTATGTTCTTCCTCATGCTCTCCTGGCGCAAAGAAATGATGTGTCAGGAAAAGGAGGGTATCACAAAAGGGAAGAGAGATCACGGACACGGACAACTATAATTAAGGCAGGGCAGACCTTTCCACACACCTAAAAGATCCCACCGCTGTGCCTACAATATGATAGCAGGACGATGATGGTTATGTGTTAGGGTAAAGTGAACCCTGCTTGTCTTTTAAACTTTGTTTTGAATTAAAGCTGCCACCAACCTAATAGGTTTTAGGAATTTTCCAAGGTATTGAGGTAAACTGCTCCCACTCCTGCCAACACTGCTTTCACCCCTGGCTCCCAAACAACTGTTTATTAAGAGGTTTTTCTGTAGTAACGGGATGTTACTAATGATGGAACTATCACTAAGGCTTGACGATGGAATGATGCGCTGTAGAGACCTTTTGACAGTTAAATAGAATAAGATTTATTTATTTTAAAACAGACAACTAACCACTCCTGAGAGGTACAAAAAAGCGTAATTTGTTACAAAAGCACTTCAGCTTGAATTGGCTGCTTGTTCAGTTCTCTTCACTTTGTTATAGACAGATCTAAACAAACCGATCTAACTGTTAGTAACAAAACCTTCGCTCTATTTCAGAGAACAGTGACAAGTTTGACTAATCTATCTAGTTAACCCCCCTGAGTTCTTAACTAACACTACCTTAGAATTCTTCCTGTTAACTAACCCGGCCAGGAGAGTCAATCTCTTGTGCTAACTCTCACAAGAAATCAAACTGCTGTCTGACCTTTTCCTGTCAACTCCCAGCACTCCACTCTCTCCCTGTGAACCCAGTTTTTTTAAAAAAAACCCTACACCTTCACACACCAGCTCTCTCACACTTCTCCACTTCCCACCTTCTCCTCTTCTTTCCCTCTCGGCCTCTCCCCACTCCTCTGGCCAATCCTAGGAGTCTCCTAACTCCTCCCCTTTTCCAACCTTCCTCAGTCAAGATGGCTGCCTCCCTGGCATTCTTTCCCAACATGGAGGCCTGCCATACTGTTATCCAGGCTCCCTTTCCGGCCTACCAAGTAAGATTCACTACAGGGGGCAAGGAGGAAAATCCCTCCTCCCCCCAGCATCTGGTGCATTCTGGAGCCCAAAAAAACCCAAGATGGCTGTGTGGATTGGGCCCGAGGATCGTGTGACACGGTATCCAGACCCAATCTGGTTCTGACTAGGCATTTAATTAATTTGTTTTTACTGGAGGCATTATTTGGATGCCTCCAGTGAAACTGAGATGGGTCCCGGTTTTTGGGCATGTCTGGATGGGCCCTTAATCTTCAGTGATTTTGCCCCATCTTCTTTTATCCGCCTATGTGCTTTTTCCAAAATATCTTTAAGGTTGGAAAACTTTAAAGTTGCACCAAATCCTGCTGATAAATTCTCTCTTGCAATTGATTTACTTCTTGTACAGTAAATGGAAAGTTGTTTTTTAAAAATTTCAATGAGCATTAGGCGGGATTGCCCATGAAATCTGCACATTTTCACAATGTTTTGTGCATTTCCATAGAAAGTGGTGCTGGATGAGTTTATATCTTTGTAAACTTGTCATGTTTTGCTTGATGATTGTGTGTGCTTAGCCTCACAACAGGAAATGACACTAGAGGGAAAACACCATCCCAGACTCACAAGGGAGGCAAGAGTTCTCAAGAGGATTGTCAAATGCTTGCAGGGCAGACTTGTCATGCTGAGATGATCAGATCTGCATAAAACCATCAGAGCTACATGATTTCTTCATGTATGCGAGAGAGTTCAGATTTTGATATATAGATAGTATAAAGGGTTTTCTAAATTATTGATTACTACATGTGATAATGTGATAATATCTGTAAATGAAAAATATCCTTTTGCTTTATATGTCAGAGGGCAATAGAAAAATAAATAGGATCCAGACAAATCCATCATACAGTACTTAAAAACAGTCATAACTAAGACATGGACAAAGTTCCATTGAATTCATAGAACTATCCTAACCATATATGCAGAGTCAAAAGAAAAAGAGGGCAGAAAGAACCTGTGTCCTCAGTATAAAAACATTTGTTTCAGAATTTGCATTCAAGTTCATACTTAGAATAAGATTACAATCTGAATTTTACTCTTTTGCATAGAAAACCAGATTTTATTCAAACATGGTGCAAAATACACTTTTTACACAAAAAACTGTATAGTTTTTGTGTATTTTAAAAATATACACTGAATTTAAAATATAAATACTGGATAAAAACTGCAGTTTTTTTCTGTACTATTCTTTTTGACTTGAGAAACAGATTTTTCAGACCATTTACAAACAACTGTGAACACTAGAATCCCCATGTAATCATATGATGCCATGCAGCTCAAATGGAATGCGGGAAATTGCTATTAGACAGTAAAACTGTGTGCAAAGGAATTCTGCATTCATGCAAATATGAATGGACATTTTCTTAAGTATTAAGACAATTATGAGAGGCAATTATATTTAAAACCACACAGGATATTAGCTGTGGAACAAGGTTCTTTACATACTGTGCCCCAGTTGGATGGTACTCCTTCGAAGGCACATGGGGTAATGCAATGTTGCATAGGAAAACACTGATGGGTGGGATGACTTTGAAGATAATACTTTAATCCATTAAAAGAATACAGGAGAAGAATTCTTTTTTAAAGGCCATTTAAGAAAGAAAGATCTCTCAGCCACTTACAGAATGAATAAGATAAGCACAGAGTGGCACTTCTTATATCCAAAGATATATCTGAATTCCCCTAAAAGCAACAGAATAATATACTCTTAGTATATAGTACTTTTGGTCAGCTCCAACTGATCCTAGCCTAGAGGAACAGTACATCTTGGTTTCTGCTTTGCTCATCTCCTAGTAGGCAATGATGAAATTGTTATCTCTGAGCCAGAAAGGATGAATGAAGGAGGACATTTTTATAGTTCCATTGTCATAGATAGATCACTAACAGGTGAGATTTAGATTCACAGGAGTCTTTGCAAGGTTACAGGGATCATTAATTTGGTTTGTCTCAAAACTTATAGATCCAGATAGATTCATAATAGCTCTTGGGGAGTTTCCTGTTGCCATAGCAGGTGATTCTGTTGAAACTCTAGTTGAACTCTAGTTGAACTCTGGAATGGAAAAAATTCCAGGGCAAACAATACAGTTGCCCTGAGTGCCTGTTCTCATGAAGTGGAGCCAACTTGAGCCCTTGTTTCCTAAGGAGCCAAACGAGTGGCACAGACATAAAAGCATCATGATGAAAACTCAAAATGGGACTACTAAACATGGGTAAGAACCTACTGAAAGCCATACACCGTGTGTATGTGTCACGCTCAAGGCAGCGGAGCACCAAGAACCATACACGGAGGCCAATAAACTATCTAATATCTTTATTAAGGAAATATATAAGAATGATAAAAACAAGTAGAAAATATAGTCCAGAAGCAGACCTTTCAAATGAGGTCAAATATAGTCCAGAAATAGTTTGTCCAATAAATGATATTAGAGTCCAAAGATAAAATCCAATAAACCGAAACACACACTATTGCCAAGCAATAGTGTGGGGAATTGTCCAGGGTCTTTCAAGGTCCGAGGTAAATCTACAACAAGGCTGGAAACAAAACTTGATTCTAGGAACAAGGTCCGTGACTAGGAACAGGGCAAGGCGATTCTTGAATACTTGGATAGGCAAGGCAAGGAAACTGGATTTGTGGACTTTGCGAAGTCCACACAAGGCTGGAAACACGAACTCACTCCTGAAGCTGCTCTGATGTCTCCGCACAGAATCAACCGTGCCAGGCACCTTTAACTGGGTCTCGTTTTCCCGCCAAACAGGTGTCCAGCGCTCTCTTTCCCTGGAGAACAGGAAACGAAACCCAACTTTCCAGATGTGAGACTCCCTGGATTTTCCCAGGGGAAACATAGCTAATCAGTGTCTTGTTTGGCTGCAATTCTCAAACTCCTGCGAACCCGTTCTTTCACTCCCCTGTCTGCAGCAAAGGACTGTCTCCTAGCGAAGGGAGGTGAGAGCTGCTCAAGGTCTGTTTTAATTGGTTCTTGGGCAAGAACATCAACATCAGGCATCTGGAAGGATTCCGGCTGTTGTTGATCCGGAGAAAACCCCATGTTTTCATCCTCATCTGCCACAGGGACACTAGGAGCGGGACTACAAGGCCCATGAGTCATCACAGTATGTGTGTATGCAGAGATATTTATTGTTGTGTGCCTTTAAGTTGTTTCTGACTTATGGTGATCCTAAGGCAATCTATTTATTTACTTTGTTTTATACCATGCCCTCTCTCTCTCATTGAGGTATTCAGAGCAGCTCTGACATAACAGGATTTTCTTGTCAAAATTTGTTGCGCTGGGTGATGCCTTTGCCTTCCTCTGAGACTGAGTAGGGATTTAAACTCTGGTCTCCAGAGTCATAGTCCAATACTCAAACTGCAACACCATGCTGACTCATATACAATATTCCCTCACTTATCGAGGGGTTACGTTCCAGAACCAGCCGCGATAAGTGAAAATCCGTGAAGTAGGGACACTAGGCTTCTCCCTAGGAAGGAAGTAGAAAGAGGGAAGGAAGGAGGGAGGAAAGAAAGAAGCAGGGGAACATGGCGCCGTCTCCTTCTCCTCCCGCTGCCATTTGGGCTCCTTCTCTGCCCCGCCGCCCGCACCCAACTGAGAACACTGCCACTGTAAATCATATTTTTTATGATTATAATATTATTTTTGTGTTTATTAAAAAATTGCGAAACAGCAAGGGCGTGAAAAGTGAACTGCGAAGTAGTGAGGTAACACTGTACATCAGTGCGCATGTATGTACACATGCATATTTATTTATGTTCTTTTTGGAATGGTCATGCTCCAGTCTAGCATTGGCTCAGTTCCATTTAGAAAAGTATTGATTTACGTGGAAACATTGATACCACTCTTTTAAAAATGTGAATTAAGACGCTTATAAAGTTCAGTTAATCCCAGTATTACAGAATAGTTGTTATAGGAAGTCTGTCAAGGCCAGAAGGTGCAGTTTAAACCTTTAAATCCAGATAGACTTGGAAGTTATGTTCTCCCATTAATCAAGCATACACTACAAAATTCCATAAAGATAGGAAATCCTATCTTCTATATTGATTTATTTCTTTCAAAGAAGAGGCTGTGTTATTTCTAAGCCCTTTTTGTAGATGTCTGTGGTTAGTTCAAACAGGTCCTATGTCAAGGAACATGCCACTCCACTAGAATTTCTACTGAATTTATTTTTTTGTGAGGGAAAGCCAATAAGAAAAATAAATTAATATGTAGCTGAATAGATAGATCAGGAACTGGAAAATAATAATAGAAGGTACTGGTGGCAACATGATTGAGAAGCTATTAGTCATTGCAGTAATTTAATATTTTCACATAAATAAAATTTAAAACATTATTATAAGAAATATTATACAACACCCCCAAACATTAACATATTCACACACACACACACACACACGCACACACACTATAAAGACCAACTAAAATATGTAATACTATATGCGATATAAAGCATATAATATAAGAATAGATTGATATCTACAGCTACACCTATTTTCCAACATAAGGTTGGAAGGGGCTGCAAAGACTATCCCGTTCAACTCTTTGCCATGCAAGTATACACAACTAAATCACTCCCATAAAATGGCCATCCAAACTCTATTTAAACATCTCCAAAGAAGAAGAATCTATGTTCTGAGGCAGTCACTTTCGTTGCCAAATAGTTCTTACAGTAAAGAAGTTCTTCCTAATGTTTAGATAAAATCTCTATTCTTGTAAAATATTCTAGTCATGGTTCTAGTCTCTGGAACAGCAGAAAGCAAGGGCACTCCATCTGCATGACAGCCTTTCAGATGGCTATCATGTACATAATCTCTTGGTTTTCTATTCTTCAAGTTAAGCATACTCAGCTCCTTAATCTGTTCCTTATAGGACTTGATTTCCACAATATTGATTGTCTTGGCCATCTCCCATTTTCAACATTCCATTTTGCCAATATCCTTCTTGAATTGTGGTGCCCAGGACTGGACACAGTATTATAAAGGTGAGGTCTAATCAAAGCAGTAAAGACGAGAGCACTACTATTTATTTTGATCTGGACACAATATCTTGTTGATGTACTCTATAACTGCATCCTTTCATTTTTGCTATTATATTACACTGTTAAGTAATACTTACTTGTGGTCTACTAAGTTTCCTAGCTCCTTTTTATTTTTATTGCTCTCAAGACAAAGGTCACCCATCTTGGAGTTATGCATCTGATTTTGTTTTGCCTAAATGTAGAACTATATTTTCCCCTGCTGATATTCATTTTATTTTTATCCAAATCTACAATCCAGGGGTTGTCAAAGTGTGCTCTGTGGAATCCTTGGGGTACTTTGAATGTGATTTTCCTGCTTCTTAGCAGCGGGTTGGACAGGATGGTCCATGAGGTCTCTTCCAACTCTATAATTCTATGATTCTACTGCGAAGCATACTGAGGGGCTCCATGGTTTCCTCCTCCCCCTCCCTCCCCCTCCAAGCTTTCCTTCCTCTTTCCTGCTCCTCCCCCCACTTCCCTCACCCCAAAAGTATTTTTCCTTGCTTCCCTCACCCACAAAAGCCTTTTCCCTTAGCCTTTCTTGCTTCCAAACCCCTATTTTTCTCCCATCGCTCAGGGGGACTTATGGCAACCCCAAAGTGAATTTATCATGGGATTGTCTTGGCAAGATTTGTTCAGAAATGGTTGCTTTTGCCATCCTTTGGGGTTTCAAGAATGCAATTTGACCAAGATTACCCAGTGGGTTTGTATGATTGAGCAGGGATTCAAACCCTGCCCTCCAGAGTTATATTAAAACTCTCAAACAACTATTCCACACTCACTCTAAATATAACTAATAACACTATTGCCTAGCCCACTCCTTCTTAAACTTTTGGTCACAACCCCAGATTGGATCACCTTGGCTCAAAGTTAAAAAGGTAAAGGTTTCCCCTGATGTTAAGTCCAGTCATGTTTGACTCTGGGGGTTGGTGCTCATCTCTATTTCTAAGCCGAAGAGCCGGCATTTTCCCTAGACACCTCCAAGGTCATGTGGCCGGCATGATTGCATGGAGTGCCGTTACCTTCCAGCCAGAGTGGTACCTATTGATCTACTCACATTGGCATGTTTTCGAACTGTTAGGTTGGCAGAAGCTCGAGCTAACAGCAGGCACTCACTCTGCTCCCGGGATTTGAACCTGTGACCTTTTGGTCCGCAAGTTCAGCAGCTCAGTGCTTTAACACACTTCGCCACCGGGGCTCAAAGTTGGGGTCACAAAAAAATGGGAACAGTAAAAAGTTTCTTCATGCCACCTAATGGCTGTTTTAGATATTACACAAATCTGTTCACAACACACAGTGTTTACAGTTGACTCTGCAGAAAATGCTTCAAGTAAACTCCATAAAAAGGGGAAATCAGCCTGTTTAGGAAGCCTTATAAATGCTGATAAATTATCAGTATATTATCAGTAAATTGCTTTTTATACCTATTTTATATGCCTATATACCCAGAGTTGCATACAAATTTATTAGGCAGAAAAGTGTTATGCATAGAAACAGTTTAAGAAGCCCTGGTCTAGCCCATATTTCATAAACCTGTCCCAAATAAAATATGTATCTGAATGCAACTCAATCTCAGTAACCACCACACTGTACTACATGGAATGGAATTGACTTCAAATGAATTATCCCTATCCATACTTTTTTATAATGAAGGTAAAGATTTTCCCCTGGCATTAAGTCTAGTTGTGTCCAACTCAGTGCTTATCTCCATTTCTAAGCCAAAGAGCCAGCGTTGTCTGTAGACACTTCCAAGATCATGTAGCTGGCATGACTGCATGGAGTGCCATTACTTTTCAGCTGGAGCGGTACCTATTGACCTGCTCACATTTGAAGGTTGGCAGAAGCTGGGGCTAACGGCAGGATAGTAATCACTTCATTGTCATATAGATACATTGTCATGTATTTTTAAACATGTTACAGATCCTTTTATAATTAATTTAAACTTTTTTCCTTATATCGAGACCAGATTGATTCTTAATTGCAGAAATATTCCTATTTTTGTTCTTTTTAAATAGATCGATAATATTTGCTCTTCTTCATTCCTCTGGCATCTCACTTTTACTCCATGATTTCTATGAAAATGATGGCAAGTGGTTAGGAGAGTACAGTGTTCCCTCACTGCTTCACGGTTAATTTTTGTGGTTTCACTGTTTCGCGGTTTTTCAATAAACTCTAAAAGACTATTATAAATAATTAAATATTACAATTTACAGCCTAAGGAAGGGAGGAAGGAGAAGACAAAGGGAGAGAAAAGGAGCCCAAGTGGCAACGGGAGGAGAAGGAGGCGATTTATCAACACGATTGGTTGATAAACACTTAAAATAGTGTATAACTACTACAATAATGAATAAATATTAAAATAAATATAGTGTCCCTACTTCACAGATTTTCACTTATTGCGGGTGGTCCTGGAACCTAACCCCCGCGATAAGTGAGGGAACACTGTACACCAGCAAGTTTCTTCAACTTTCTGGCCCTAAAAATTTAGGTTAATTTGGTAATTTATGACTATCTCTTGGATTCTTTACCAAGGTGTCTGCTGATGCATAAATGTGTTCTCATTTGGGTAAAGAACTAAAACAAAATAGGTACTGAGCAGTTTTGCCTTTTCATTGGGACCTATAAGTATTTTGCCGTCCTTACTATGCAGGGGACCTACCATTTACTGTTCTTGCCCCTCTTTGCCCTAATGCAGCAGTTCTCAAACTGTGCTCCGGGGAGCCCTTGGGTCTTGGTGAGAGATGCTCAGGGGCTCCACGGGAACTCTCCTCTGGAGTTTCTGCTATTATTCTTATTCTTATTCTTACTGCTGCTGGTGGTGCTGCTACTACTACTACTACTGCTACTGCACTGCTACTGCTACTACTACAAAGGTTGGATGGCCATTTGTTGGGGTGTTTCACTGTGTTTTTCCTACATGGCAAAAGAGAGTTGGACTGGATGGCCTTGGAGGCTTTCAACCGAAATACTGTTAAGTTTATTTTGGTTAAAATTGTTGTTCCTTTTAAATATTGTAATTTTTTTTGCACTGTGTGAATTAGTTCACACAAACACTCTCCATCTATCTGCCACTAGCCTGGCCCATGGGCTCCATAAGAAACTTTTGCTTCAAAAAGGACTTCAAAAAGACCCCTGCTTTAATGTATCTGGGGGGGGGGGGAACTCTGTTTTCATTATCCTATGCCTACAGGGCTACACCTTCATACTCTTCCTTCAGAAATTATCATTCCTCCAATTCTTTATATAGTAGGCTCACATATTATACAAGGAAACTCTTCCAGGACCATCCATGTAATATAATTGCCATATATAATCTAGAACCCTATTTTTCTTACCTGAAATAATGTCTTGGACTTCTGGCCAAGGCATAGCATACTATCATCCAGGGGGTCCTAGCAATACTCAGAGGAGTGTTCTTTCTAGGTCTCAGATGGTCTGTGTTTAACTATAGTTGCATAATTTTTAATTATAGCATTACATGATCATGTCTCCCTAAAGTATCAACTATATTGATTCCACTGACCAACTCCTCCTTATTGGTTAGGATCACATTCATGTCTGTAATCTGTCATCATTAGTAGTGTTACCTAGTGTAGTATTATCCCCATGGACCTTCTCCATACCAGATCACACCACAATATTGTAATGTAGACACCAGAAAAATTTGACAAAATCGGTAACTATAAAAAACCCTTCAGCAGTGATGAAATAATAGCAAACACCTGTAGTGCGCAGAGATGAAATCACATGATTAGAAGCATCATTGTACAATAATTGTGTAGTAATGATAGCTCTAAGCAGTGCACATGTCTATTAGAAGATCATAAGAAGTAAATTAGCATAGAGTTTTAACCTTGCAGTTATACTGATGCAATATAGCTAAACTGGGCTGTGTGGAGGTATGAATCCTCTTGCCATGTCTAAATATTATTTGAATGTGAATAAAATGAAAGGGTTAAATTTCTTTTAAATTTTTCTGTGATCAGTGTAAGAAATCATAAACCTGAGATTGCTGATTATAAAAGTGTCCTTTTCTAAATCTTACACCTTTTTTGTGGTGTGCCTTCAAGTCATTCCCAATTTATAGTGATCCTAAGTGAATCTATCATCACATTTTCTTGGCAAAATTTGTTCAAAAATTGTTTACCTTTGTAGCTATCTGAACCTGAGACAGAGTGCACCATACCCAAGGTCATCTAGTGGGTTTCTGTGGCTGATTGTGGATTCAACACCTGCTCTCCAGAGTCATAGTCCAATGCTGAAATAACTACACCAAGCTAGCTGTTGTAATTTTTGTACCTACAAAATTATTATTCGAATTTACTAGCTATGCTTTTATAAAACCTGTTGTGCAAGATGCCTCTTCCCTGCAGACATTCTTATTTTGTAAACCCTTAGGTTTTAGAAATATTGATGAGAGAAGCACTTAAAGGTTTAAAGCCACATGCATTGACTGAATTAACAATGCAGCCTAATCCCCAACAAGATTTTTATTGTTTATTATTGCCATGGTCCATTAAAACTAATCAATTGTTAATTTTGATTTCAGTGATCCATTCTTGAATGAAGATTGTTGTTCTTTATGTTAAACTAACAACAAGAACAACAAGAACTCATACTGCCCAATTTTTTATTGTTTTCTGTGTTTTCTTTTCTCTCTCTCTCTCTCTTTCCCCTTTGTTTCCTACTTTTATACTTTTCTTATAGGATATTGTTCTCCAGCTTTTTATGTAGTAAAACCCTCCTCTTTTAATAAAAATCATTAAAAAAAAAGAACTGCCCCTCCTCTTAGTATAAAATAATGACTGGATTGAGAGCATATTTTAAAAATATATGTAAAACATGGTTTGACCAGAAATTTCACTTTGGGATGGGAATGATTGAATTGTTGATGCATTCTGGTATTTTGTGGGAAAAGACAACAATTGGAGGAATATTTCTTTTACTACATTAGCAGCCTGGAATTAATTTCAAATTGTTGATATGTATTTTATAGCCCATATAGACCCACATAATGGTTTTCTATAAAATCTTTAAGTTAAGACATTAAGATCAGTAAAACACAGACTAAAAGAACAAAAAAAGTGAAAAGCTGCAAAAGTGATCAAAACAATAGCATTAATATAAACACTGAAAACGGAAGAGGTAATGTCAGACTCTTCAACAGCTTTCTGAAACAAAATGTTTTCATTATTTTTCTTGACAAGAAGCAAATCACATCAATCGTCTGCCTCATTATTATTATAATTATTATTATTATTAAACTTTATTTGTACCCCGCTAGCATCTCCCGAAGGACTCGATGCGGCTTACAAAGGCCAAGGCCTCAACACACAATATAACAATACAAAACAAAAAGCAAATTAAAAACAATTAAAACAGTATAAACAACACACAATAACAATATGCTAAAACACAATAGAACTGGGCCGGGCCAGAGTAATGGGTACAAGATTAAAAGTGCTGATGTGACGGGTGATATATAAGGCTTATAGGGCAAGTGCAGAGTGCGATATGCGATCTTAATTCTAATAAAGTGCTTATGGGACTTGCTATTGGAGATTTCCTATTAATCTGGGAAGGCACATTGGAACAGCCAGGTCTTCAAGTTCTTTCTGAAGACTGCCAATGTAGGGGCCTGTCTAGATCCTTGGGAAGGGTGTTCCAGAGTCGGGGGGCCACCACAAAGAAGGCCCTGTCTCGTGTCCTCACCAACCGCGCTTGCGACGCAGGCAGGATCACGAGCAGGGCCTCTCCAGATGACCGAAGTGAACGCGCGGGTTCGTAGACGGAGATGCGATCACGGAGGTGCCTCAGGTGTAATAATTTCAGACAGTGTGATTGCAGAGAATCATGCTACTTCATTGAGTTGCCTAGACTGCAAGATCTTGATCCAGTTTTATAGTTATACAAAGCCACAATGTTTAAAGACTAGCCCCCGGTAGCTCACCCTGCTCCCCAGGTTCGAGCCGGCAACCAGCAGCTCAGTGGTTTAACCCGCTGCACCATCAGGGCTACCAGTTTTTTTTCCCCAGATCCCATTCATTATATAATAAGTGAGGTTATTAAGGCCTTCTGTATCTGGAATGCTTAGATAACAACTGGATTCAGAAGTCCCTTTGCAGGAACAGAGAGAGTTTCAGTTTTAGAAAGGAGCCTTCTGTGAGCTGGAAGCATTTTATGAATGATTTTTTTTTCATGATAAGTAATTCCTTCTATATACAAAACTTAGATTTTGGGTCCAGACCATCAATCTTAAAATGGTAAATTCTGCTTACCTGTAAATCGGCATCAAATTCATGTTTCAAATGAGCCTCTTCTGCAGCTTCAACAAGGCGCTAAATGAAGGAAAAGAAATGGGGCATTACTTTCAAGAAATCCCCAACCCACACAACTACAAAACCAATATTGATAAACCTTTATGATCCAATCTATTCTGCTGTAGATTGCTTACCTCTTCTAAACCTAATTTCTTCTTTAGTGGGATATATTTGTTACAGAAAGAAAGACAAGATTCATATTAGCTCTTTGTCATAGACCCAGTCTCCTCTGTGCAATGATATTCCATATATTTTACGAATGTGATGGTGAAATAAATTCTCAGAAGGATCAGTTCGGATGTACTCAACCCAAAAAAAGCAATAAATGTAATTTTATATTACAGCTCCCAGAGTTGCCAAAACTCTGTATGCTGGGAATTGAAGTTCAAAATAATAATTTCCTCAAGCTTTATGCATATGACCAGTATTCAGGCTATAATGTTTCTAATTTCCAAAGCTTGATAGAAAGAAACCTGGAAGAATATCAATTGTGGTGCTGGTGAAGAGCCTTATGGAAACCATGGACTGCGAAAAAGACTGCAATAAATGGGTCCTAGTGCAATTTTATAATTGCACTATAATTAGTGCAACTAGTGCAATTTTATAATTGCACTATAATTTTTCTCTCCAGAAGGAGACTCAGCCTTGATCTACACTGCACTATATCCCAGGATCTGATCCTAGAGTATCTGTTTTAAACTGAATTATATGAGTCTACACTGCCAGATAATCTGGGATCAGATCCTGGGATTTAGGGCAGGTAGATCTAGCCTCAAAACAAATAATTAACCCTGAACTCTCACTAGAAGCAAAGATGATAAAACCGAGGCTGTCCTACTTTGAACACATCATGAGTTAACATCAGTCATTGGAAAAGATGGCAATGCGGTAAAGTATTGCCAGGAAGATATTAGGAAAAGAAAGAGACCACACAACAGGTGATTTGAATGAATGGGCAGGGCTAGGGGTGGGCATGGGGCCTCTTTCCAAGAGCGCGAGAGAGGGCTGAGCCTCTGTACCTCTCCTGAGAGGCCTTTTAGGACTAAAGGACAGGGCTAGGGGCAGAGGCAGGGCCTCTTCCCAAGAGCCTCTGTATACCTCCCCTGAGGCGCTTGTTAGAACACGGGGGCAGGGTATAGAGGTCCAGCCCTGTCAGGGACTTGGGAAGAGGCCACACCCCCTCCACTAGCCACACCCCCTGTGTCCTGGCAGGCACCACAGGACAGGGATACGAGCTCAGCCCTGCCTCAGAGCATGTAACTCCGCCCATCCCAGTCCTGGCCTCCCATTTGTGGCCCCACCCACCTCCCCCTCCCAGCCCTGCATCTTGGACTGGGGAGAAGCTCAGCCCTGCCCTCTTGAGCAGGAACCACGAGCACCCCTCTAAGCCATGCCTCCCTTTCCAGGGGGCGTTGCTGAGTCATATTTTTTCTGGAAAGGGGGCCAAATAAGTTTGGGAACCACTGATTTAAATCAGTGGTTCCAATTCAAATAGTTATTAGTAAATTTATGTATAGGTTTGAACATACCCAACAGGATATTTGATTCTTCCTGATTTTCCCTCTCCAAATATAAGTGACGCCTGGATTTATTCACCATTTCTCTTAGCAAGTAACATTTTCATGGAATGTGAAATATATCAAAACATTGTACATCTGTACCTTATTCTTAAGCCATCCAATCCCTTCCTTCAGTTCAAATGAATTTCTTTATTTATTAAAATATATTTCAAGAAAAGATAATGAAATTTCCTAAAACCCCTTACAGGAAAGTGCACTGAAAAACCCTTTAAAAAAAGAAAGAAAAGAATATCTAAAGCTACTCAGATTAGGAGCCAGTCTTTTAAAGCTGAAAGTTCCAATGTACTTCTAGTGACAGAGTGACCTGTGGTTGAGCATCCTCCAAAAACTGTGAGCAAGATCATATCATTCTTTTGTACAAGTCAGCTATCTCCTTCCATTTATGTGGAAACATAGGATGCATCTACACTGTAGAATTAATGCAGTTTGATAAACTTTAACTGCCATGATTCATTGTTATGGAATCATGGGGGTTTGAACCTTTGTGCAGACTGTTTGGCAGAAAAGGTTAAATACCTTTAAATCTACAATTCCCATCATTCGTTAACATTAAGCTATCACAATTAAAGTGGGGTCAAACTGCATTAATTCTACAGTGTACATGCACCCAGAGGGCCTTTCTAAACAGGTCCAAATACCATGATGGGTCACAGGATCATCTGAGGAATCCAAATGACGCCTCACATAAACCTGGATTAATCCTGAGTAAACTAGGATTTCCCAGTTTACTCTAGATTAATTTAACAACTGGAAAGATCTGGACCTTACCAAAAGGTCTGAAACCTTCCAGATGTGGGCCTGAGGGGACTGACTCCCGGGAGTGCGTTTTAAGAGCCCGAAGGAGCAGGATGGCATATTAAAAATGAAAATATTTATGTAAGCCAATAAAATGTTCAGCACTCAATTTGGCGTCTGCAAAATGTATCTATTATTGTCAAATAGCTACAAGCTTTTTGGCAATTTGACAATGGACCTCTTCACATGACCCCTGGGACCATGCAGTTTTGCCAGCAGTCACCCTCCCTCCTTCCCCCATCATATGATGGGGATGGGACAGGGTGATGCAGTTTTGGCCACTTGGTGTAACCCAATGTTGTTTCAAACCTTTTAAGTAGGTATAATTGGAAGGCTGCCAGTCTGTTTCCAGGCACAATTCAAAGTTTTGGTTTTGATCTATAAAGCTACTTACAGCTCAGATCCAGACTTTTTCTCCCAGTATGGGTAAACCAGCTGTCAAGGATAGGTTGCATTTTTCCTTAAAGAGCGAATAACAGGTGTGTAAATTGGCGATATGCTTCAATCCATCTTGGATCTATAGTCCATCTACAGTTTGATACCACTTCAACAGCCATGGCTCATTTCTTTAGCCTTCTTTAAGATGGGAAAGAAGAATTTCAGCTCCCAATAATTGATACCTACATTGCTTCATTCTACACAAAAACATGATTAAACTAATTTTATGGAGATCCATATAGATGTATGGTTTTGAACCTTTTTAACGTATTAAATTGGTTTTAACTTGTCATGTAACTTGCTAAAAGCTTGTTTTTTTACATTTACCTTTAAATTTAGAGTGATGTTTAAGAACATTCTAACTGTTGGGATTGCTTTAAACTGATCGTGTCGATTTTATTGTATGCCACCTTTTGATTTTCAGACAGAGGGTGGGATATAATTGGGGGGGGGGGGTTAATAAAGAATGTGTGTGGTGAGAAGAGGTAACAAGATTGTGTGCTAGGTTAAAGTTATGTGGTTCTGTGTCATGAAGATAGATGGACATTCAAGGGGATTGCTGTTGTTGCTTTTTTTGGTGGGGGGGATAAATTGATTTGCTCTAAACTCTGTGCTGTGCTGTAAAAAAGTAATGACCTATAAGGATGTGTCTTGAGAATCCCCTCCAGCTCAATAAGGGAAGCAAATGGATGCCAGGAGAGCTTGGATGGTGCCATTCTGCCTGGAAGAAGGGGGTCCATCTAGATGTCCCTTGATGGTGTCTGTACTATGATTTCTGTTCCTGGATTAGAAATGTCATTTCCTAATTGGTTCTGTCACAAAAACATGGCAAGTTTATAACACTGCAAAAACTTTGTCTTTGCGCAAGGGACATCATCCTATATATAGCAGCACATTTTGCTTTGTTGAGTCTCCACCAATTTAACACAGTTTCTGCCACAAAAAAAGTTTCTGGAGTAGACCACACAATGAAAAAGGAAATAACATTTTCAAATCAAGAACAAATTTTCTTTATAATTAAAAATGTTTTTATAAAAACTGAAAATTCGTCAAAAATCCTTAGATAAATCAAACGTTCTCAAATTTGGTAGGCTAACAATGGTAAATATGTACTACCACTGTGACAAGCTTCATCAGAATAGCTCAATAATGAGGGAGAGAAAACCCCTTGAAGGTTCCCCACCGACATTGATGTTTTCCCTATTGCGCAATCCCAGCCTCCGTTAACAAAGTACTTACGAAGATTTGTAAGTTTCGTTAGAGTTCTGAAATGTTTACCCCCAATCTTCGGAAGGAGCTTTAGAAACAAAGCCCAGCACCACCTACTTTTGAACTCAATTTAGAACCATTATTTTATGGATCGCACATGCCTACTCCAGCACTCAAACTATTACTGTTGGTTCCCATCAGTCAGAATAGGCTTATTTTATAAATGAATTTACACAAATGTTGGGTTATTATTCAGCTGCTTTACTTGACACCAGCAGCTGTAGTTAGACTGAAATATTTTAAAATATGATTATGAAAACACTACATGAAAATGAGGGAAGAAAGTTATGCCTAGAACACGTGAATGCTTGAAATGTGTGAATAGTTTGCACATTATGGCTAAATTCCAAAGCAGTGATTGGAAATGACTGAATAAAGTAGATTTGCTTGCAATTTTTTTAAATGCACTATTTTCAGATCTATTGTGCCTTCTTTGCACATTAAAATGTAAAGCCACATGCCACTCAACTAGGGCCTAAAAGTAGGGCGTGAAAATTAATCTAATTAAAATGAATGTCTTCGCAATTAAAGACTGCTCAGATGTTAAGAGTGAGAAATCCACTTAATTAGACAGATTACACAAAGTTGTTTCGGTTTGGGAGGCTATGAAAAGACATACCAGCAGAACAGCATAAACAACTTTATGTGTAGTTATTACATTATCTAGGTTTAAGCTCACTTTATCAATAAGGCCCTGAATCGAACCTCTGAAAAATACTTAAAAAGCAACTACAAGGCACATTTATGTCCTTTCTCTCCCACACAATCATTGCTACCTCCCCACCAATACAATATTAAGCACAATGCATGAGAGAAGAAAGAGAAAAAAGACACTAGGGGGCAATAATTGCTGTTAAAATATTCAATACAAAAGCTCATTTCCTAGCATCATCATTAGACTGAATTTGAACAACTAAGATTTTGCCACATGAGATTGGACTTGGATGGGGTGAAAGAGCCTCATTTCCGCAAAACAGGCACAATGACACTACAGCCCCTTCTATACTGTCCTTATATCCCAGGATCTGATACTAGGTTATCAGATTTGAACTGGATTATATCTCCACTGCCAGATAATCTGGGATCAGATCCTGGGATATTGGTCAGTGTAGAAGGGGCCTACAACACCAGTGTACTATTCTCTGGTACATTTTTAAAATATTGAGTTGATGTAACTGTGTCAATCCCAACCAAAGCACAATTAGCCTTAAGAGATGTCCTTTTGCCAGCAAATTATAAATATTTTAAAAGTAACTCTATTGTCTTTTGGAGCATTGCAGGGAAATAAAATCTTTCTGGAAAATCTGTCTCCCTCCTATCTGTTTTCTAGGAACCTTACAGGTCAAACCTCCATCTTCTCTTCACTTTATTATTACACAGCTTGAACTCAACTTCAGTTTACAGTGACAATATCAGGATTTTGTTGGCAAGTTTGACATTGCCTTCTTCTAAGGATGAGAGAGTGTGCTCAAGAGTACACAGTGGGTTTTCATGGCTGAACAGGGACTCAAAACCTGCTCTTCAACATTCACACTACTACAACCCATTGGCTATTTTTATTCAACTGCTTCCCTTTTGTTTTTGGCAGTCTTACAGTACCAGCACTTGGAACTGCACTTACTGCAAAACTTTGTGATGGACATGGGATCTTTGCATGCTGCTTCTGCTACTTGCTTAAGCCAGGCACAAGTGATGATGCATCCTTAGCTCAATTTCATTTCAGATGGAAAACATGGTCACCAATTAATAGGTGGATGTCACAGCATCATCAGAGATGCATTATGCAGTCTCTTGTTCACTTATAAAGGGCTGAAAGGATCAGTACCATTTTTGACTTCTTTCTTTTCCTTTGCCCTCCAGATATGTGTGCAACTTTGCATCATTGGTGTTTGAATATTTGCTTGACTTTTGAGTAGGGTGAGGACTCATGGGGCAAGGCCTAAAAATACCTTTTCCTATGGATTGCAATAGAACTTATTCCTGAATAGACCTGGGCAAGATTGCACCACATTACATCAACCCTACATACAATTCCCTGGGAAATAAATTTAAAAGTCATGGCGCTAAATAGAGGGGGAAGAGGTAATGTGTGTGATTTAAGGTATGCACCCAATCCAATGAAAGAGCAGGTGAGTGGTCAAAATGACCCCCCCTCCCCAAAAAATCAAATGTGTGCATGTAAAAGCCCCAGCCACTGCAGTGGTGTGACCATAAATAAACCAATAAACCAATGTAGAACAGATGCACCCCTTGTACCAATGGGATTACATGATAAGGTTTCTGTGTGACTTTCCAAACTGATTTCACTTTATATCAAAACAGGTGTGTGTGGTTATAAAATAGTCAAACCAGGAAAGGAGAATAAGCAAGAGCTCTGAAATATAGCCCTCATGTAGATTCAGTTTTAATTCAGCCGAGGCTGCAGAAATAAACATTACCAGGATTAGGCATTTGCTTTTTTTACTGTCTATAGCATCTGTCCTAATAAGATTTGCTTACTTTTTGTCCAGAATTCTTTGATGCTTATTGCTTTGGTTTTCTTTTTTAAATACATATGTCTTTCTTTGTAGTATTATTAATTTTGGTGAGCCCTCCTATGGCTAAATCTTAACATCTGCATTACTAAGGGTTTTCAAGGGGGAAGTTCAGCACAACGGATAAACTGCTTAGTTTTTTATTGCAAAAATAATGACTTTAAATCTAAAGGGAGTGAATTTGATGAAAAGGTGTTCATATTTCACTCTGTGTGCCTACTGAAGCATTTCATTTCTAGCTTTTAATTACTTTTATAATCCTAAATATATTGAGCATATAATACCAACTACTTAATATATCGCTGACAAAAAAAATCAGACCAGTGTGTCTTCTCAAATGAACCAACCTATTCTAAATTTCTTTGAATAGAAACACTGCTTAAATAACATCACCTTTTTAATGCCCCTGGATCTGTGTTTTGTATCTGGACTTCCTACATGTGCAGCCTTTCTCAATCACACTAAAGGATCAGAATTAAGAGTAACTCTTGGTTGCTATTTCTAGGCATTTACAAAACTATATTTTTAATATGGACACAAAACTACCCAACTCAGTGTAGCAGAGTTACTCTTTCCTCAGAACTAAATAAAAAGTAACACTTACTGAGAAATTTTAGATACATCAGAATGTCCTATTCCCCAAGTGCTTGCGAGGGTGGATTATTGTTGTTGTTATTGTTATTGTTATCATCATCATCATCATCATCATTATCATTATCATTATGCCTGTGCAAAACTTCAGGGCTCTGTTTCATAATTCAAAGATTTGTATGATCCATTAATACAAATCTCCAAATTATTAATTGGACCGGGACCCCTCCAAAGCATTAGAAATGGACTTCAATCTTCTTTTCAGAAGTTATTAAAGTAGAACACACAATAACATCAATCAATATTTCACTCATATAGTTAAATCCTTACCTCCTTCTATAAAGTGCAGTTATATATAAAAAATCTACTTTTGTTCCATCTCTCCTAATTTACATACCTATATGACCCCCTCCCCTTATGTATGCTATGTTATAAGTATACATACTTCTATTAACATAATTAGTTTAATCTCTCACTATCCCATTTAATATCCATCTATTATACCAACAACTGTATCTCCAAACCATCCATAGAAAAAGTTATATATTTACCGCAATTTTTCAAAACATTTATTTAACAATTACCAATTTATCACAAATCTGTAGTCCTTTGAATCATAAGATGTTACAAGCACACACAATTTCCCTACTTTAAAAGTTACTTCTTTTTATATTACTGTTCTCTTAATTCATTTAGGAAATTTAGTTTCTTTCTTCACAAAGCATATTCAATTTTCTGGTTTTAGATTACAGTCCTAAACTTTTATAAAGAAGAAAGCCAAAGATCTTTTATATTAATATGAAAAGCAGGAAACTCATCTTAGCATTGAGGAAGCTACAGGTTTGAAGATGTCTTTTTTATCTCAAAATAAATCTTACAAAGATAAGAACAGAGGTTTGTGTGCAGTGGGTTGAGCTGATGGAACATGTTCCACAGTCTCCCTTCCCTTTGGGCGCCACTGACAGTAACAGTCCCAACAAGCTTTGTGAGGTTCTCAGACCCTTCTGGGTTATCCCCTTGTCCAGGAAAGATTTTTAAAAAAACCCAGCCAGACCTGTCTCCAGGCTAGTGTCACCCTCTTTCATGAAGACCTGTGAGTTGGCCTTTTTCATCCCCAGAAGTCCCGGTTTATATAATACTTTTATGAACACCTTAACACTCCTACTCCTCGTCTCTTCGTGAACCTTACACAGAGACAGGAGCGGTTCAACCATTAGGCAAACTATGCGGTTGCTGAAGGTGCCATGAGTCAGAAGGGTGCAGCCATGCACGCTGCCTCACTCCCCCTCCCTGGCTCCCCCGCCCGGCCCTCTTCGTGCCCTCTGACCTCCTCCCCCTCTTCAAAAGTCACTGTTACTGAGAGGAGGAGGAGCCGGAATAGGCGGAGGCTACGGGGACAAAGCAGCGGAAAGAGAGGAAGGCTGTGCCTGGGCCTCCCTTCTGGTCCTATGGCCGCAGCGCCCTCTGCTAAGGCATGGCCTTCCTCTCCTTCCACTGCCGCAGCCTCAGCCTGGCCTGGGCCTGCCCCAGGCCAGGCCTGTCTCCGCAGACTGGGCCTGCCCCGCCTCCACGGCCTGGGCCCTCCTCGCCTTCACGGCCTGGGCCCGCCCCGCCTCTGCGACCTGGGCCCACCCTGCCTCCACGGCCAGGACCTGCCCCACCTCCGTGGCCTGGGCCTACCCTGCCTCCGCAGCTGCGGCCTGGCCTTTGCCCTCGAAGCCAGGTCTCTGGGCAGCCTGGTCATGTTCCAGAAGCTTTCTCTCCTGGCAGGCATCCTCAGAGGTTGTGAGGTCTGTTGGAAGCTAGGTAAGTGGGGTTTATATATCTGTGGAAAGTCCAGGGTGGGAGAAAGAGCTCGTATCTATTTGAGGTTAGTGTGAATGTTGCAATTGGCCAGCTTGATTATCATTTAATGGCCTTGCAGATTCAAAGCCTGGCTGCTTCCTCCCTGGGGGCATCCTTGGTTGGGAAGTGTTAGTTGGCCCTGATTGTTTCCTGTCTGGATTTCCCCTATTTTCAGAGTGTTGTTTTTTATTTACTGTCCTGATTGTAGAGTTTTTTTTAATACTGGGGGCCAGATTCCCTTTTGGTGACCTTTTAATTCCTATGGATTCCTAAGGACCCTCAGTGCTCTTCCACACAGCCATATAACCCAGAATATCAAAGTAGAATAACCCACAATACCTGCTTTGAACTGGGGTTTCTGAGTCCACACTGCCCTATATCCCAGTTCAATGCTTGGTGCTAAATTCGCAAATATAGTAATTCCTACATAACATTACCATGTATTGAACTGCATTTCTGTTGATTTGTTGTAAAACATGATGTTTTGATTCTTAAGTTGTAAAATCATAATGTAATTTGATGTTTAATAGGCTTTTCCTCAGTCCTTCCTTATTATCCAATATTTTCGCTTATCAAGCACTTTTATTTTTCAGTGATTGGTTTGGGGGTGGGGGTGCCAAAATTCTGTTTGCTTACACTTGAAAATTACCTAGGGACGGCCCTGCACAGAGAACAGGTCCTTTCTTTAGATTATGTAATATTTAAAGACTTTCTAAGGACTCTGAAGCCATCTTGGAAAATTCTTTCTTTCACATCAAATATTGGACAGGGAGGGTTTTTTGTCAGGTATAAGAATTGGTCAAGATTTTAATAATAAGAAGAACATGAATTGTTGTTGTTACCCACTTCTCCTCATGGCAATGTACAACACAGTCAAAGCACATTACCATAAAATACCATAAAATACATATATTACATTTTTATCATGTCAGAAACAAATTGAGAATATACTGCAAGTCGCTTCTGGTGTGAGAGAATCAACCATCTTAAAGGTCTTTGACCAGGGGATGCCCGGATATGTTACTAATCTGTGGGAGGTCTCTCTCATGTCCTCATATATTACAATACACAGTATGAAGATTAAAATACAATACAAAAATAATGTACATTAAAAATCATATTTTAAAATTTACTGAGTTGGTCTGCAAGTACAAATGAGTCTTTAATTGTGTTTTACATTCTGACAGCTCATCAGAGCCCATCTGACAGGTCATTCCACAGTCTGATAAAAACATTATCTGTATGACTATGTCTCCATATTACCATTCCCTCTCACCCTGCTGGGGTACTTCTCTTCTCCTTACCACTGGCTAGCCAACCAGCTTACCTCCTTATTTCCTTGGTGACTACTGTAGTTGTCTTCTGTAGTGCCATGATCCTGGCAGCCTGCTGCTAATTTCAAAATGACAGGAGGTGGAAAGGGGACTCTGTGGCAGAATATCCTTTTGTAAAGACATGGAAGAGGTCCAGTGCTTGGCTGGGCAAAATCTCAATGAATTTGCCACTAGGTATGGCACCAATAGATTTTAATGTGCATTTTGTTCTTTGAACTTTGAAACCAAGTTGCAACTTAGTCAAGAAAGTAGCAGCAACTGAGGCAGACAGGCAGCAGTTCTTTCTGGGGAGAAGAAAGAAGGAAAGGAAAGGGGAAAGGGAAAGGGAAAGAGGGGTGTTTTTTATGGAGGGACAGACAGCTGGGCCACAGAGACCTAAATTCAGTCCTACTGAGCAATACCACTATGACTTTGTGTGCTCTATTTTATTGTTGTTTCCAACTGTGGGAAGAAAATTGCCTTTTCCAAGCTTCCATCTGGAAACCCACATATATAGCATTCTCATTGTAGCTATGATGCTAAACTCCAAGCAGAAACTCAATGGCAGCAATCCCTATAAATATCTACATCCACTCCTTAGGACTAAGGCATCCAAATAAAGTCCCAAAACACATAAGTATAGCAGAAATCAGGGGAATTGGAAAGTATACTAAATCAATATAAAACATTTATACTGAATATGCAATCAATGAATATTTATACTGATATTTAATTCAATATCAATTGCATATAAATGTCATCATATCATCATAAGCGATCACTCATGGCCTGATATAATTGTCTTCCATGGGTAGAGTCATGGTGGTGGGTCCATAAATGACTTTGGAGATCTATTCTGGATCCAAACTGTCTTTCACATCAATGACATAGATTGCCAGGTGGAAGGTGGTCAAGACAAGGATTTGTTTGACCTGCCTTTCTCTAGACTTATGTCTTCCTTTTGCACTATATTTGTGCCTCTTCAAAATCCATAGCACTGTTGAATTAATTTGTTTTTGTTTTTTTTACTGCAAGATGGTGAGCCCTCTGGATGCGGCAGTCCTGTCAGAGATAAATAAAAGAGGTAGACTATGTTAAGGGTACTAGTGTCCTCCCCATATGGAGTGAGCACAGTGGATCCTAAACAGCTGCTCAGATGTGGATACAGCTGCCAAACTGGTCAACTGCCTTGGACCTTAGTTAGAATGACTAAATCCATATCCATCACCCATGTGCTGGTTCGTAGCTAGGGGCTTCCAGATTTCACAGTCCTGTCCTCATGGTCATTTGTTGATTGCCATGGAACCTTTGTTTGCTTGGAAGACAGCAGTGCATGAATTTATTTTATGTGTGGGCACAATGGCCAACACTCAATCTTCACAGAAAAAGGCAGTGATGATTTGTGGCCTCTTATCTGCTGCAGCCTTTGTCCACCTTCCCAGCCTTTGTAACATGAACCACCCTATCATTTGTTTGTTCTGCCATTGAGGGCTTCTTCAGATTTCTTCAGTAAGATGCCAGAAGCTCCATCTTCTATGAATCCACTGACAGCAACAGCAGTGGGAGAAGTCAATGGTCAACTTTGGGGAGCAGAATGTTTTGGGTAAATCCTTCATTGTCACACTGCACAGAGGTGAGCAATGTTTGGCCCAAGGGTCCCATGCAACCCTCAAAAAAATCCAAACCACAAAAATTTCCAAATTGACCTTTTCCTGGCCAAAAAGGTGATCGTGAATTACTGTTCCTGAAAGCCTCAGATGCAGCAGTTTACATTTTTAATAGCTTGCAAGCCCTCTCCCCCCTTTAAAAAAACATAATTTCCATCCCCTTTGGGAGTTTTTGTCCTATGGCAAAGAAATGCTCTCCGGACCTGCCAGCTGCCCATCTCTATTGTAGCAGGAAAATACATGTTCCTCCTCTAGTGAAAACAGTATAATATTTTTTTGTGAGGCTCAAGGGATTTTTTGCATTTCTAAAAGTGATTTTTGCACAAATTGCAATATTGCTGAACTCCTTTAGCTTCTGCCTTGTTACAATATATTTTTAAAAACGAAAACAGTTGATGGACTGTTTATGTTTTTTTTTAAATCAATCTGTTAGCCCTTTTGTGCTTCCTGTGTGTATGTGCAAACAGAAAAGAAATTAATCTCATGCACAGGCATGGTGCACAAATTGCAGGTATCTCACTTTAAAAGAAAGACAGTTGAAGTGAGAAGCCTTGCAAGAAAAGGGAAATCCTAATAGGCTGTCTCATCAAGGGCAAACAATCTGTTGAAATTTCATAACATTCTTAGACTAGTCATTCTTCTCACACACCTTTCTACTGAGAGCACTTTTGAGTATTACACAAAAACAGAGAACAAAGAAGCCTCAAAACAGGCTTTGTTCACATGGTTGCCTACACAAAATCGCTAGAGCTTGCACTCCCAAAATGGACTCTTATTTTCTTCTCCAAGTGATTTTCCTCCTATAATAATGAAGTGTAAGACTATAAGTCCTAAATTTCTCATGTCTGGTTGGGTTTTCAATGTTGGCACACATTATTGTGTGTAATCATGCAAAGCTCAGGCCATTATTCATTACCTTGTATGTCTGTGTTTTCTTTACTGACACCAAAAGATTTTCTTCACTAAGATGACTAGCATGCGTTTAAATTACAAAATTTGGCTTCCCTCAACCACTGACTATTAGAACTTTCAAAGTCTTTCACCATACTTTAAATGAGTCTAATGACTTACTGATTTCACTTGACTGCATTTTGTTTTAGCTGCAGCTTTAGTAGCAACATCCCATTTCAGGTGAGTAGTTTAAGAGAAAGTCACAAAAGTAAGTAAAAGTACATTTGAAATAGTACTTTCTTTCATTATAGTTTCAGTGCTGTTATAATTATACCTTTGACATATTTCAAATAATGAAAGCAAAGGCTGAAAGAAACAGTGACAGACAAGTCAGTGATAAGAGACCCATATGCACAGAAAAAGGGAGAAGAAATAAAAGGATGGCACAAATTCCTGTCATTATTTACTGCAGATTCAAGAAAATTTTGTTTAAGAAAATTGATTTTGTTATTGTTTTATTGTTTTTGTTATTATTTTATTGCCCATTGTTTTGGGCAATGGAATTTTGCAGACTGTTGTAAGCCGTCCTGAGTCCCTGAGGGTGAGAAGGGCGGGGTAAAAGTGATGTACATAAATAAATAAATAAATAAACAGAAAAATTAATTAATTAATTAATTAAAATGGAATATTGTTCAGTCTTGATAGCAGGGAACATGTGGTTCATTCTATGTTTAATGCACTTTTTCCAGTGTCATGCAAGATTTCCCACATCATAGTATCAGCCTGACAACTTTATGAAGCTGGTTAGTTGAAATATAAGATTGATCCAAAATTGGTTGGGAAACCATTGATCATCAATAGATGAATCTAAGATTGGAAGGAAGTCTCTAGGGGCCCATTCAGTCAGCTCCTTTAATGCGGGACATCTTTGGAAAATATAAATTAATTCGCCACAAACCAGGAAGGTGAATTAATTTGTTAGTTGGTTTATTCCATGCCTTCCAGGAAGGCGTGGGATAAACCCACTACTTCCACTGTCTGAACTGCAGTCCAGACAGCAGTCCTGTGTTTTTCTGTGCTAAATTATCCCGGAAAACCATGAGGACACCTACCCCCTCCCCAAAAGCCCCCCAGACTCTTCTAAAAAGTAAAAAAAAACTTTTAAAACTTATAAAAATGCAAAAATTTTAATTTGGTCACAAAATCCAAGCATGCATTATAGTTATGTGGGATACCTGCATTGGCTTTAGTACATGTCAAAAGGATTATTCTTGACCAAAACCCAGCAGTGTGATGCTGCAGCAAAGAAGCAATGTATTTAGCCTGAATGGTACCATCATTTCCAAGATAAAGGAAAAATAGTCCCACTATCATCTTTACAAGTCAGCCCCCCCCCCCAAATTTAGAGTATTGAATTGGGCATGTTATTTTTAAAAGGATATAGACAAATTAGAGTAGGTTCAGAGAGGGTCAACACAGATGGTAAGAGGTATGGAGAGCAAGACATATGAGGAAGTTGAAGGAGCTGGGCATGTTCAGCTTAGTGGTTAAAAAAACTGAGGGGTGACATGATTGCAGTCTTTAAAAACATCAAGAGTTGTCACAGAAAAGAGAGGGCAGGTTTGCCCTCTGCTGCTCTAGACATCAAGACCCGATTACAGTTACAGGAGCATATATTCCATATGAGCATAAAAAGGAACTTCATGGCAAGAGGAGCCATTTTGGCAATGCTCTAGTTGGATTTCCTCCATTTAGCAGGGGATTGGACATGATGGCCTATGCAATCCCTTCCAAATCTATGATTCTATGAATTTTCCAGAATAATCAATCCAGTGAGCTACACTATTGGGGGATTTGAACCCCAATCCAAGAGCATACTTTAGTTTCCAGCATCAGGAGAACTGAAATATTCTCCACCTCCTCCCACTCCAGTTGCAGACTTTAAAATTTCAGTCAGTTAAGTTCACTGCAAGTTAATGAATTGGTTTTGGTGCAATTTAGCATCAAAAGAGGAAATGTAGCAACTCCACATCCAAAACTCTGTTGCAAAATAAAATAATAATAATAATTATTATACCACCATATGTATTTGATTCTAAGATGACACTGATTGTAAAACACAAACTAATTTCAGTACCACCAACAGGAAAGAAAGCTTTATTTATATATAAAAATGCACCTTCAATTCTAAGATGCATCTCATTTTTAGAAATGTTTATATGGAGGAAGGGGGAGTGTGCTTACAATCAAAGAAATATAAGAAGAACAAGAATAAGAACCATCTACATTTTCCCAGTTTGAGGGACAAGGTGTCTTACAATTAAAAACAAACATTGCTGAAATTCCCAGTGTTCAAAAATTAAAAAGCAATTGAATGATTCAAAACAATTAAACAGCACAAACCACTAAACATCTTTCACTTGTGTCCAAACCCAAAGAAGAGTGCAAAGCGTACTCGATTATTAATGAAAAAATTATGAATCTGGCATGCTTCATGGTTATGATGCATTACAGTTTGTTCTTTGAACAACATGCTAACCATTGTTAATCAACATGAGAAGCATTGAAGAGAGAGAGGGAGAGCACATATACCTATGGGGAGACTGGGCTTCTTCTACTGCCTTCAGATAATCAAATCATTTCTTGATGGCTATGATCAGCATGTGAAAAAAAATGGTTGAAACCATGGAATTGAACAGAAATAACATTTTGTTGATAAATATGTGAACAGGCTCTTAGAACTGTTTTCTTGTCCCCTAAAAACTAAAACAAAGGTAAAACCCCTACAGGGAGTAGAGCAAAAAAGGATTACAATTTTGTTCACTATAGCGGTCATAGTAGAAAATCTATTTTTTATTATTTTTTTAGAATTTAGGAGATAATTCTGATCTCCTTAAAGGCAAAAATGAATCCATCCATTTGAATATCTTAATTCTGGCTAACTCATTGCTATTCAGGTTAGAGGTTTTTAACAACTCATTTGACTCAGAGAAAACTAAAATGAAATTGAACAAGCTTATTTGATAAGCTTTGCTTAAAGTGAATTCTTTGAAATTCAAATATATTTTGCTCTAGTGCTGATATAAATATTTGCACATGAGTTAGCGGCAGTAAAAATTACTTTTTAAATGGACTCGACCACAACTAACTGAGACGTAATTGGGTTTCCATCAGTGATCAAAAGAAGCCAGTTAACCCTGGGATAAATAATTAGATCCTGTTTAATTAAGATAATTCTTCATTTTAAACCCAAGGGATTAAATTCAACCCACACAAAATCCCATTGCTTTTAATGAACTTCAAAGGCAGGATCATGTTTTTACCTGTGGGAACCATGAAGGAAGATAAAGGTGGTGAAGCATGGCAGCTGTACCATCTATCCATCTGGGATCCTAGCCCTCCTAATATTTACAGAATATGCTAGCTCCAGGGAAGCTGGTATATCAACTGTTTAGAGATCCTTTGGGCAGCTTTCAACATAACACTATTGCTTCCAATGAACAAGAAAATGCATAAAAAGCAATGTCCAGAGGCTTTGTAGGTAAACTACAGATCATGTTGATTTTGAGATTGTTTTAATGCTCTCTTGTTTCCAAAGTCACAGTTTGCTTGCTATCAGTAATTGCAATGAAATAGTAATAGCACTGATTACTGGGGGATAAGGATACACATCAAATATGGCTGCAGGAGTGTATGTGTGTGCAAGTGTACACTTACGTATGAACACTGAGATGTGTGTGTTTGTATGCATAACTGTGCAAAAAATTGCGTACAGTACACCCTGTTTGACACTAAACATGGTTTTTAGGAACAAAATGTTTTGACATCCACACACTAGATGGAAATATGGTTCCCATCTACCTACATGTGGCAATTCAAACATTGACCTTGGCCATCTCCCTACACCAGTGACCTCTTTTTAAAAATGCTGTAAACTATCTGCTCTTAAAAATGACTTTGTTTCAATGAGAAATCAATAACTTTGTTATGACATTTCATGCATACAGAATCTCACATCAGTAGTGTCCGCTACAAAATCCCAAATGTCTACTTTGAGGATTGCTCTTTTTGCTCACTCTTGCATGGAGTTTGAACATACTATTGTTCTGTAACCCCACAGTGCTCAGGATTTTCTCACACTTTTGTAAACTTCTTCATGTCATAGAACAATATATACCAATATATACCAGAGAAAAGTTACAGGCACATTAGGCACACGAGAATCCCATAGGAAGATGTGCACTGCACATATAGCCATGGTGTTAAAACATTTTTTTAAAAGAAAAAAGACTGATGCACCATAGATTTTTAGCAAATTGACATATCTTTGGAGTTTTAGTCAACATATCCTACCTTTGTCTGCCTTTTTCTGAAAGTGAGGCTATATTTATAGTTCCTCAAAATGCCTTGTTTAAGATCATGCTTTATCCCTTCTTATATGTGAGATGGGATGTTAGGAGGTATGAAAAAAAATCAAAATTTTATTCTTTCATTTTTCTGCCTGTCTTTTATAATACTTTTTCTACCCTGTAGTTTCTGTCCTATTGAGATGTCTCCCTCATGCATTGAACCAACTGGGAAGAGCAGTTATACTGACTAGCCCCTCCCCAATGTCATACGAACCCATTAGGCCCTTTTCCCAGCGCCCAACCATACTATATTAACATTTACAGGCCTCCATGAGAACAGATGTATGTGTGAAGCCTTACATACAACCTGGAACTCTGTGTAGGGGTCCAAGTTGAGTGATAACCTCTGCTCCTAAACGGTGTATGCAGAAACCTTAAGATATTTGCAGTATAAACACAACATAAGGTGCTAGGTCTAGCTAGCCCATTCTTGGTCCTCCATCCCTAAATGTATTGGATACAATGTGTGAGTGAAATATGTTGACAATTAATTTGTTGTTCTTTGGTTTCATGTCATTTTTGACTAATGGCACCCTCAAAGTGAAGCTAACATGGAAAATTTGGGTTTTTTTTGGGGGGGGGGGGTTGTATTCATCTGAGGCTCAGGGAGACTCAGCCCCAAGGTCATCAAAAAGGTTTCCATGATTTAGCAGGAACTTGAATCCTGGTCTCCTAGAATCCTAATCCAACATCTGAACCACTACACCACTCTGGCTCACCTAACAGTGGTGGTGGTGGTGGTGGTTGTTGTTGTTGTTGTTGTTGTTGTTGTTGTTGTGTACCTTCAAATCATTTCCAACTTATGGTGACCCTATGGTGACTCTGCCTTCTTGTGCAACACAAAGGGCACAACCTGCCTACGTCACTCAGTGGGTTTCCATGGCAGAGTGGGGATTCAGCCTGTGGCCTACAGAATCACAGTCCATAGTTCAAACCTCTACAACATTCTGGCTAATGTCTCATCAAAAATGAAAACTACTGAGGCTCTTTTTAAGGTAATACATGGATATTTCTTCCTTTGGAAGCTAACAGGGCCACAGGCTCTGCTTACTGTAACTGGGTTATGGGAGACTGCTTATCAGAAGTGACATATGCATTAACTTCCATCAATATGTCACTATTTATTTGTTGTTTGTTGTTTCTAATTTCACTTTGTCCTCCTATAATCAAAGACATTTCTTCCTTTGGTCTCCATATCAAACAAAACGATCACCACTTCAGCATTAAAGATGATAAATATAATTAGAATGGTTTTTAAAACACGCACAGTTCCACTAAAAGACACACAGTCCCCAGCGAAAAAGACCATGTGCTCTCAACATAACAGAAGCGCGCAACACACTTCTCTCTGTTTTTCCTCTCTCTCTCTGCAGTTCTGAAAGCTCCATGAAATCATGTTAAGCCCCTTTATTTTTTCACATTTCAGTAATTGCAGCCTTAAGGAATTGGACTATTTTTGCACAGGAAAACATCCCCAACAAGATGAGACCCTGCAGGCTCTGTTTCAACCCAATCTGTTTTCAGACCACTTAGATATTAAGTCCTTAATAGGAAGTCAAACTGTTCTGGATTTCCAGGGAAACATATTGGCACCCAGGGGCTGCTAATGTACCTTAAGCAACATCTTGTATGTAGCTGGGGCTATTGTCATTATAGTATTATGTTATTGTATTTGTTCCAGATGAAGATACAAATAGGGCTTCAAGACCGGGCTATCATTGCAAGGAAATACTATGCATGACCTTGGCCAAGCTCTTTAAAATCAAAATATTATCAAAATATCAGTCAAACTATGCTGTCATGTCTGTAGGCAAGCATTCAGGATTTTAAATTTTCACAACCAAGTGAAATACACTTATATGTAAGATCCCAGAAATCTAAGCCTTGTTATCCTGCTGTTCACAGACCTACACCAATCATTCCAACCTTTCTCTTTCTCAGGTTATGCCTGCTGAGAATACGGAAGCCGAGAAAGTTTAGGTATTGACTAGGCTCAAACTGTGCTTATTCCTATACTTGAGTAAACTTGTTCAAATTACTATCAGTCACAGAGTCACTGTGAGGATGAATAAATAGAACTGGTATACTTTCTAGAAGAAAATTCTATGTAATTTGCTTGATTAACACGTAAACATGTCTGTTCACCATTCCTCCATTAAACTATTGAACCTGTCATTTTCTATAGATATAGTAACTGTGGTTGATATTATATTTAACAATATGTTTTAAAGGTCCAAGAATTGTTCTGAAAGAAACCACAATTTATTGTCATTTTTAAAAAGCAACGAATACAAACTGGCTCCCTCTCTCTATTATTGCAATTGCTTGCTTGCTGAGTTTTTCTTGTGAATCTTGATGCAGTTAATCCAGAACACACAATTTCCATGTTTTTCTTTGCACTTAGTCTTTTCCTGATTGATGTTAAGTAATGGGATATTGTGATTTCTTTTGCAGGGACTTTTCTGAATTTGCTGCACAAACAGTTGGAAATCACAACCATTTTTATTAATTCGAAAAAAATTAGTCTATTTTTGAAAAAGAATGTAAAAAAGCTTCTTCCCTCCCCTTTATGGATTTTTGTATGGTAACTGAAAAAGAATAGCTCTTTAGTGGCAGATAGCATCATATTTTCATACTCCTGATTCATGTCTTGGCTCTACTGTATTCAACGGCATTGAATATTTGCTGTGCATTTGTACTGTGTGTACTGTGATCTGCCCTGAGTCCCTTTGGGGAGATAGGGTGGAATATAAATAAAGTGTTATTATTATTATTATTATTATTATTATTATTATTATTATTATTATTATTATTATTAACTCTGGAATATGTGGAGCCAAAGTCACCCTATTAATATATTTTAGTGGGTACCTGGCTATTTTAAGATCGTGGAATATGTCACATCTTAATAAAAGTCAGGGACAATTTGGCAATAATAACTGAAAAGGACATTTTTATTTTTATTTTGTGGTTTGAAATTAAAGCTGAGTAGTTAAAAAAACAGAAAGAAAAAAGAAGCTTTGAAGTTTAAAGTTTTGCTTTTATTTGGATGCCAATGATATTGAAGATCCAGGATTATCTGCCCGGGTACTTGCTTCTGTACCTTTATTCAGCCTGCCATTTTATAATATAACTCTGTAACTTGGTGAAGCTTATTCTGGTTATTAATTTGTCTCAAGAAAACAGAACATTTGACTATTCAAAATAAAATCCATGGGCCTATCAGCCCACTTTACGAGTTGTAACTTTAGATCTGTACTATGACCTTCATGGTTATCAAAACAGCTATAACAGCAAGCCACAGATATTTTAAGGGTTATAAGAATCACAAATGACTGGTGAATCATTTGATGAAGCAATTATTGCCATCCTGGATAAAAACCTTACATTTGATTGGAAGTGGATACAGACCAGTAGAACAGAACTTCCACTCATGTGATCTCAAGTTTGGGAAGCTTTGGGGTTTGAAGTGGGATCTCTTTTACTGCCTCCAAAAAAAATCCCTTCCATATTCCCAGGAGTGCAGGGAACAAGTCTGGAGATAATAAATCAAGAGGATGAGAGCTGTTGCTATCCAATTCACAAACTGCCCTTTGAAGTCATCAGCATGTTTAGGGAAAGGGATAGATCTAGATGTGCCAGAGGAGTAGAAATTCAATTCAATGTCTCAGTTTGTTGGATCAAATTGCTCACTTGAGCTTTCCAAGCTTCTTTAACAACTAGCCGACATTGGACAGCAATGCTTACTTTTATGTTGAAAATGTGTGCAGGATCATTAACATGGTTATTAAGCAATGATTTTTTTTATCTTATTAAAAAACATGATCAAGCCATGCTTTACCTCCTTTAGCTGCCTTAAGTCCCCATAGGGAGAAAAGCAGGATATAAATAAAGTTAATAATAATAATAATAACATTGTTTATTATTATTATTATTATTATTATTATTATTATTATTATTATTATTATTATTATTATTAATGACACAGCAAACAAGATAGATATGCTGGATTTCGTATCACAAAATCACAAGTCGAATACTTCCCAAGTGTCTAGGATTGCGTGATGTATTTTCGGATGATGCGTGCAGATCCCAGTAGGGTGGCCTTTTGCAGTTGGGAGATCGTGATTTTGTCAATGTCTATTGTTTCCAAATGCCGGCTGAGATCTTTTGGCACGGCACCCAATGTGCCGATCACCTCCGGGACCACCTGCACTGGTTTCTGCCAGAGTCTTTGAAGTTCAATCTTGAGGTCCTGATAGCGGCTGAGTTTTTCCTGTTGTTTTTCGTCAATGCGACTGTCACCTGGGATGGCAACATCAATGATCCAAACCTTTTTCTTTTCCATAACCGTGATGTCTGGTGTGTTGTGTTCCAGAACTTTGTCAGTCTGGATTCGGAAGTCCCACAGTATCTTTGCGTGCTCATTTTCCAATACTTTTGCAGGTTTGTGATACCACCAGTTCTTTGCTGCTGGCAGGTGGTACTTGAGGCATAAGTTCCAATGAATCATTTGGGCCACATAGTTGTGCCTCTGTTTGTAGTCTGTCTGTGCGATTTTCTTACAGCAGCTGAGGATATGATCAATGGTTTCGTCGGTTTCCTTGCACAGTCTGCATTTTGAGTCATCAGCTGATTATTATTATTATTAATAATAAAAATAATAATAATTGTTATTGTTATTATTATGTACTTCACTAATTGTCGTGTTTCACACAGAAAAATTGTTTGTTCTGACTCTTCTCCTTCTGTATTGTTGAAGGCTTTCATGGTCAGAATCACTGGGTTGTGGTGAGTCCATGTTACAGAAGTATTCTCTCCTGACATTTCACTCATATCGATGGCAGGCATCCTGAGAGGTTGTGAGGTATGTTGGAGATTAGGCAAGGGAGGTTTATATATCTGTGGAAGGTCCAGAGTGGGAGAAAGAACTATTGTATGTTGGAGGCAGGTGTTACTGTTGTAATTAATCACCTTGATTAGCATTTAACCACCCTGTGACTTACAAGGCTTGCTTCTTCCTGCCTAGAAGAAATCTTTTGTTGGGAGGTGTTAGCTGTCACTGATAGTTTCATGTCTGGAATTCCTCTGTTTTCAGAGTGTTGTTCTTTATTTACTGTTCTGATTTTGGAGTTTTTTAAAAATACTGGTAGCCAGATTTTGTACATTTTCATGTTTTCCTCTTTTCTATTGAAGTTGTCCACATGCTTGTGGATTTCTTCTGACTTCTCTTGTAGTCTGACATGGTAGTTGTTAGAATGGTCTAGCATTTCTGTGTTCTCAAATAATATGCTGTGTTCAGGTTGGTTCTTCTCTCTCTGTCTAAGCATAGCCACTCTCGTGTGAGCAGAAAACTTTACTTGGAGGACATAAGCATGCTAGGAACTGACTAAAGGACCATCTGGAACCTGGCAACTTGCATACAATCAAGTCATACTCACAAGGCCGCTGTATACCTTGTCTACATTTCAAGCTAAAAAATATGCAATGTTAGGAAATGCAATAGTGCCTATCACACACACTGCATCGGCCTTACGTGAAGAGTTTGAAACTAAATTTGAACACAAATGTCCTTGCTTTGGCATACAAGGAGAAATCATATCAAACAGAAAGCACAATAACAGTACTATAATATTATAACAAAAAACCAACATAAATATTTATCTTTTCCTGTGTATGGGTATTCCCAGATGCAGAAATGGGGCAAGAAAACTGCTCCATTTAAGTCAGGAGCAGGTACATGGTAAGGAACAAATATGGATCCATTTCTGTCACTGGAGGCACACACTGAAGCTTTGACTTGGCAATAGTAGATGTGACTCACTGATTGGATTACCACAGTGCCCTTTTGCAGGGCTGATCTCAAAGACAACAGGAAGACTATTATTAATATTATATGCAACAACTGTGTTAACTGCCATCAAATTGACTTTAACTTATAGCAACACTATTGAATGAGAGACCTCCAGATCACACTATCCTAACAGTCATTTTCAGGCCATGGATTGCATCTTTCCATCTCAAATGTCTCTTTCTCTTTTCCTACTGGCTTCTATCTTACCAAACATTATTGTCTTTTTTTAGTCATGTCTTCTCATGAAGTGGCCAAAGTACAAAAGTCTCAGTTTAGCCATCTTGGCTTCTAGGAAGAATTCAGGCTTGATTTGCTCTAGGACTCATATTTAAAATGTTTGTAGCAGTCAATGACATCTGTAAAAGCCATTGCACTGGCTGATAATTTGCTTTTCATCTAAATTCAAGCTGGTCAGGTCAACATTTCAAGTACTACACAGCCAACAGTCTCAATAATTCTTCAAGCACATTTCCTCTATGTATGTGCTTGAGATCTCTTTGAGGGCTCTCCTCCATGTCCCACCCATGGGAGCAGTACAGACAGTCCTTGGGTTACAAACATCCAACTTACAAATTATTCATAGTTGAGAACGAGGGTGAGACAATAGAAAGGGAAATTCACTCTTAGAAGAGTTATCATGGGGAAAAGGTGTCTCCATTGAAGCTTTCACCAGTCCTTGTTTCCACAACAAGCCTTTTTTTTTTCAAAATCAGATTATCACAGGGACAGAAAGTGAGGTGAAATCTTCTGAACAGGGGCACAGAAAGCAATGCAAACACCACAGGGATGTTAACCCTTCCAAGGCTAAACATTATATATTTTTGGCTGGAGTTGCACTTAAAATGTACCTGTTCTGACTTGTATACAAATTTAACTTAAGTACAAGCCTATAGAACCTATCTTGTTCATAACTTGTGGACTGCCTGTATACTATGTGGAGGCATGGGAAAGAACATGCCAATCATGAAATGCCTTCTGAAAGCCCATCTGTCACTTGCCTTGATTTATTCAATGCAAACCTAAAGCATGGCTCTTGAACAAAATTGTTATGCTCTGTTAAATTGTTTTAAACAATTTTGTATAGAATTCACTTTTATATTATGTTAGTGTTTGTGTTTTCATATTAGTGTTATTTCTTTTAAATTAGCAAGACATTTCTATCTGTATATTACCCTTAAATCTTATAAAATAGAATAAGATACAAATATGTACAGAAATCAATCTAGAAATAAAATATGCAGGTCACAAATACTGTATCCAAATTCTTTAGTGGAAATCGGTTACTAAAGTAGGTGAAATAAGTTCAATAGTAAACACTGTATACATTGGAATTAAAACTTTTAATAATTAGAACGAAGGGAAACTATCCAGTCAAAGTCAAGGACTTTAAGTTCCATTGATATTACTGAAAGGAATCAAATGTAAATTGAAATGTTTTCCAGTTAAATCAATCAGGACTGATTTAGGTTTTCCAGTTAAATCAATATGGTATGGCTCCTAACACTCAGCTACCAGCTGAAGATAGCCATAGTTAAGTCACTAGACCCTTTAAGAGCCCACTTTGCTCAGTGAGGGAAACAACCCAGAAGGCAGGAGCGTCTATACAGAGAGTATTTCTGCTTTGCCTGACTTCTGGACTATAAGAACTTCTGTCTGAGGCCAACCTAACCATCACACTGGGTGTGGCTCCTTACAACTGCTGCAGGGACAACTCAGCTTCCAGCTGAAGACAGCAGCAGTAAAAGGGAGTTAACTGGAACCTGCAAGAGCAAGGAGGCGTGGATTAGTCACCAGTGGGTTGTTATCCCAAGGAAGGCCATGGTACTTGGGGAGCAACTATCCCTGTTTATTTTATTTTAATTGATGTTGTATATTGTTTGTGGTAAAAACAACACATTGGGTGGATACTGAGGCTGTTACACCAGCTGGTGGTGTGAGAGCCAGCTGAAGGACTAAGTAGCAATGAGAGGGCTACCCAGAACCATCCAGTTGCTACAAGGCAGTCCACTGGTGGGAGTACGGTGCTGCCAAACTAGCTAATTAATCAGTCTAGTCGATTAGGAATACACCCTTTTCTTGTGTGTTAAGTGTTGTTGTATTAATGTCTTATAATTTGTCTTTTGTGTTTTTATTTATTTATTTATTTTGTTGTCTCCTTGGCCCTCTATTGTTTGTTTTTAATTCAATGTATGCAGAACCTGGGGCGGCAATACAAGTCATACAGGGCATAGGGAGATATGGCAATGGCAGGGTCACATGCCCTTATAGAGGAAGAAAAGAAAGGTGTTTAATACCTATCTCATCTTCCAATCACCCTGCCCGCCTGAGGAACTTGATGTTTTAGCCCAGCCTGCCCCTGAGCTGTCAGAGGAGCCTGATGTTGGGCGTGTTCAGCCTGTTATTGTCCCTGCTCCTGACTCTAATAATAATAATAATAATAATAATAACTTTATTTTTATACCCCGCCTCTATCTCTCCGGAGGGGACTCAGGGCGGCTTACATGGGGCCAAGCCCGAATAAAAACAGTAGCAGTATAAAACACAGCAATAGACAAAAACATGCACAAAAAAATAAAATAAACATTAGCCAATAAAAAACAAGAACTGTAGCTGGTGGTTTAACCCGCTGTGATAGCCGTGGCCCCTTAACTAATGTTTTAGAATTTTTATTGTTAATTTTGCTACTTGTGCTTTGTTTTATTGTGTTTGTATATTGAGTTGAGCTGTTACTATTTATTTCATTTTTATGTATCTTATTGTATTTATTCATGTTGTGAGCCACCCCAAGTCCCTTGGGGAGTTGGGGCAAGGTACAAATAAAGTTTATTATTATTATTATTATTATTATTATTATTATTATTTAGATAATAAATGAGTTCCACTATTATGTAATGGTTTCAGCACTGGATTCCAACTCTGGAGAGCAGGGTTTGAATTGCCATTCAGCCATGGATGATGGTAGATAAATCAAATTCTCTTACCTTCAAAGGTAATCCTCCTCTGAACAAATTGTGTCGAGATTTGGTGATGCAGTCACATTAAGGTTGTCATATGTTGTAAACTATGTGAAGGCAAACAGCAACAGCAACAACCAGCTCATTTAATTGAATCTGGGATTTTTATAAACATTAAATTTGCAGTAATAAATATATTATTTATGAATGTTGCTATAACACCCCTGTATTTTCTTGTCTAACATCTCAAATAGTGGATTTTAGGGTGCTAAATTAGCCAGTGAGAGCAAGAAAATGCTCTGTGTTGCATGTTACCATATTTTCAATCAAATTATTTTTCAACTTTTCATTTAATGGTCTTCTGTGTCATTATTTCTGGGCACCAGCTTAAAATAACATTGTTGTTATCACAGACATGTTAACACAATACACAAAATTAGATTGGCTTAGGTCTTTATTAGACTTATTTTTCAACAAAGTAATCGTTGTACTTTAACTAATCTTTGCCTGACATTTCAATGGCTAGTTGCAAACTTAAAAAAAAACCAACAGATTCCTAATGAAACAAAGTACTAACACTTGCAATCCTTTGGTGTCATTTTAAAACACTGCATCTTGTTTTTAAGTTTACTGTGTTATTGGAATTGCTTAAGTAATATCCTCTGATAATAAAAATAGGACTGGTTCAATTAAAATCGTGTTTGTATCTAGATGGGGATCTAAACTGACTGATTTTACTGAGCAATCAAAACACCAACACTACCAAGCAATTACATCTCCAGTTCACTGGCTGGAGGGATATCAAGGGAGGAAGGCCACCTCAGCAGCCTCCAGATTGCTTACAGCATGCTCTCTGAATGTAAAACTGTGACTACTAATGTCTGCTTCTACAATGCCCAACGTTTGGGGAGTCCACAATTATATGAGATCAAGGGTTTGCCTACACTCACTTAAAATTGTACTCCTCTTTAAGGTATTGCAATCCTGACACACAGCATTCTTGACAATTTGCTTGCAATGTGGTTCTTTAGACTTTAATCAATTTTTAAAAACTTCACTTTTACCAAGCATATGGCCAGTTCTCCAAGCGGCATTGCTTCACTGTATAGATGGAGCAAGAGAGAGAGAACTGTGTTAGTAGGAGGTGCATATAATTGGCAGAAAATCCAACTTTCCCTGGTTGAATTTTACATTGTAGCTACATTGTAGTATACTAGCCAAGGTGAGTTTGAACTCAACACTCCTGTTTTCGGTTAACTAAAACTATTGTACCACCTTATGTATAAACAGATTTAACTGGAAAATTACCACAAACTGTTACTTGAGAGTATGAAGTAATAAAAGAATGATTTACACTTGTTTTTAGAATCTCTGAAAAGGCCCTCAATATGAATTTCAGAGGGTAGTCAACTAGTCATAGTACAGTGGGCTCTTATTACTCCCCACATTATTGAATGGGGATGATATGAATTCAGGCACACTGAAGTGTCCACATTCAAATCACCACCATTTAATAATATGGGTGTGACTGTCCATGTTTTTTCTGATCTCAGACCCATTCAGTACAGTATGGCAGGCATACTGTAATTCATAAGCCACTTGCTGGGTAGAAATTTACTGATACTTACTATATTACCTGATTGGATTAGCTCTTTCTTGGGCATCAAATCAGTACCTCTAAAGAGAGAATATTTCAGGGATGATCAGTTCTGTCCCAGTAATCTATATATATAAAAGAATAAAGTTGTGGGGGCAGTGACTATAACAACAAAACTAAACATCCCGGAAATACGAAACTTGGTAATACAATGCAAAAGCCTTGCCTCCCGGTTACAACAACACAACCACACCACAAAACCACAGTCCGGACCCACAAAACTCACAACAACACATCATGACTATAACAACACAACTAAACGCTCTAGAAATACAAAACTTGGCAACACAATGCAAAAGCCTTGCCTCCCAGTTGTAACAACACAATCACACCACAAAACCACACTGGACCCACAAAACACACAACAACACATCATGACTATAACAACACAACTAAACGCCCCAGAAATACGAAACTTGGCGACACAACGCAAAAGCCTTCCCTCCCGGTTGTAACAACACAACCACACCACAAAACCACAATCTGGACCCACAAAACTCACAACAACGCATCGTGACTATAACAACACAACTAAACGCCCCTGAAATACGAAACTTGGCAAAACAATGCAAAAGCCTTGCCTCCCAGTTGTAACAACACAATCACACCACAAAACACAATTTGGGCCCACAAAACTCACAACAATGCATCGTGACTATAACACCACAACTAAACGCCCCAGAAATACGAAACTTGGCACACAACTAAATGCCCCAGAAATACGAAACTTGACAACACAATCCAAAAGCCTTGCCTCCTGGTTGTAACAACACAACCACACCACAAAACCACAATCCGGACCCATAAAACTCACAACAATGCACTGTGACTATAACAACACAACTAAACCGGATGGCCATCTGTCTGAGAGGTTTGGGTGGGTTCTTCCTCCATGACAAAAAGAAAGAAAGGGGTTGGAATGGATGCAAACTACAAATTCCAGCACCCCATGGCATGGAGTCCATGCATTTCAATTAGAGGCCTCTTCCTTCTCCCTTTCCTCGCCATCCAACCCACTGACCCAGTTCCATGGCTCTGCAGGCAGGAAAGGCTGGGATGGATAGAACGAAGGAAGGAGGGAGGGGAGGGAAGCGAAGGAACGCCAAGGACAAGAGCCCCCTCTCTGCCCGGAAGGCCAAGAGCAAAAGGGAGAGAAAGACCATTGATCTGGTTATATTTACCCTCCTTTCTGATCAGTGTGTTCTTATCAGTGAGCTCAGGATCAGAGCAGAGAAAGGGAACAGCATAGGAATAAAGGAAACAACGTATTTTAAGCATATGTTTTATGTTTTATATTTTATACTGTATTTAATTGGTTGTAATATATTTTTATATGTTGTTGTTTTTAATGATGTACCGGCATCGAATTGTTGGCAATTGTACGCCGCCCTGAGTCCCTCCGGGTGAGAAGGGCGGGATAGAAATATTTGAAATAAATAAAATAAATAAATAAACAAGGAGAGCACCCACTCTATCTATCCATCCACTCATCTATCCATCCACTCACCCACTAATAATAAACACCTACACAGGCAAGAATCAGCCATGCACTGAGTCTACAAGGCCATTCAGTGCTTATCCACCTCCCCAATCCCTACATTCACACTTGGCCTCCAAAAACACAATTACAATAATAACAATGACAACAATAACAATAAGAATCAACACCATCACAGGCAAGAAGCAGCCAGGCACTGAGGCTGAGAGGCCAGTCAGTGCTACACTGGGCCTCCAAAAAACAATACAGTAGCATCTAACTTATCCAGCCTTCATGACCACTACAACAACAATAATAATAAACACCTACACAGGCAAAAAAAAAAAGACTATTGTACCACAATAAGATATAAATCGCACTCAGCAGAATCAGACATCACGATTAACAACAAACCAAAGACAACAGGGATCTCAAGCAATTATCAATCAACACAAAAATGGAAGAAGGTAACAGACTTCAAATACTACTACTAATGTGAGTATAAAGAAGGGTGGAGGTCACAGCATAAATACAACCTAATGTAGACTGACCAACACCACCAGACTAAGCCACAGCAACGCGTGGCCGGGCACAGCTAGTACCTTCTAATATAGGTTATGAAACATTATGTTAAACCAAAAGCATCCCATTGTTCATTCAGAAATGACAGTATGAAAAAATAATATTCTTTATAAACTGAAACTCCACTAAATAAGGAACAATTAAAATTGTAGTTCATGTACAAGCATTTTTTGAAAAAGAAATAACTGAATTGATATATGATGCTTAGTTGAAATTGCTAATTGTTTTCAGCAATTTGCTTATCATTAATGAAGTGAAGTGAAGGGAGCCTCCGGTGGCTCAGTGTGTTAAATTGCTAAGTTGCTGAACTTGCAGACCGAAAGGTCCCAGGTTCAAACCCGGGGAGTGGAGTGAGTGCCCGCTGTTAGCTCCAGCTTCTGCCAACCTAGCTGTTTGAAAACATGCCAATGTGAGTAGATCAATAGGTACCGCTCCAGCGGGAAGGTAACGGCATACCATGCAGTCATGCCGCCCACATGACCTTGGAGGTGTCTACGGACAACGCCGGCTCTTCGGCTTAGGAATGGAGATGAGCACCAACCCTCAGAGTTGGACATGACTGGACTTAATGTTAGGGGAAACCTTTACCTTTACTTAATGAAGTGAAAAATATTAACAAACTACAGTATTAACAAATAAACTGATTGTTCATTTTAAAATCCATAGACAGTTCACTAACTTGAAAAAAAAAATTAAAAGCAACTTTTCCAAACAACCCCATTTATTTTTTGTGTTATGCTTAACCTTTTTTACACTGGAGAATATGTTGCTCTACAGCTCATTTAACCAACTGTCCAGAGATTCCCTTTTTATATCAGTTAATTCTGCCTACTTGATAAACTGTGAAATTCACTCCCAACTGAGAGAGAACTAATTTTAGTAACCTTTCTGCCGTTATAATGTGGGACACAAAAGCAGTACAGCATTTTCTATACTATTCAGAAGGCAGAAGCAAGTTCTAATACTTGTCCTATTCAAGTATGCTTATAAATTCAGAGCTAACATTAAGAAATGGGGCTACAAAGTGGAGTCCACAACATGCCAGTGTAGAGAAGAGCAAACCACAGACCATTTACTACAATGCAGTCTGAGCCATGCCACATGCACAATGGAGCACTTTTTACAGCAACATTCGAAGTGGACAAAGGAAATCAAGTATAATGCCAAGTTTCTAACCTTGTTTGTGGTTTTTCTATACACTATAACGGTATTCTCAATTAACTTCTGACATGACAAATAAAACTCTATTTATAAAAAATCTATCTTCTATTTTATTATTATTATTAAAATATAATTAGTAGGATTAATTCTAATGTAATGCAGTTTAAAGGGCATTTTATTGTCTTAGACCCCCTTCCACACAGCTGAATAAAATCTCACATTTTTTGCTTTGAAATGGAATATCTGGCAGTGTGGACTCAGATCAACCAGTTTAAAGCAGATATTGTGGGATTTTCTACCTTGATATTCTGGGTTATATGGCTGTGTGGAAGGGCCCCAGTTCAACCTAGTTTGTGTCAGCCATAAAAGAGAAGCTTCCTGCAGCACATTTTGCTATAGTTTTTCAGTGAATATCTCATAGCGTCTCAACCAATTCAATCTAGCTATTCCAGACAGGCCCTATATCCCAGGATCTGATTCCAGGTTTTCTGCTTTAAACTGGATTATATGAGTCCCCACTGCCAGATAATCTGGGATAAACAGAAAACCTGGGATCAGATCCTGGGTTATAGGGCCTGTCTAGAAAGGCTCTTAGTCATCCAGAAAATATTTTGATATGAGATGGTCTAAAACAGAGCTTATAAAACCTTTCCACTCACTACTCTGTGAAATTTTTACACGACCCCAGGTATAGAGGTATAAACAATAACTAAAACATTTACTGGTAATAAATCAGCATTCACAAGGCTTGCTAACAGACTGATTTTCCTTTTTATGAAGTATAACCGAAGAATATTTTGCAAAGTCCACTGTAAACACTGTACAACAGAGTCGTATAAATGTCTAAAGCAGCCACCTCATCAACCAGATTTAGGGCTTAACTTCAATGCACTGTGTAAATTGAGGCTCACGGGAGCCCCATGGAGGCCACTTCCAGTGGGATTCTGTGAGGCTCTATTTCCACAGTGCATGGAAATTGAGCCCTACATCCATCTTCAATTGGGAGAAAGCAGGGAGAAAACGGGTAAAGACATGGGATAGTTAGACACCCCTCAAGATGGGGAAAGATGGGAGGGAATGGGGTAAGATGGTTTCCTTCACTTTCCCCGACTTTCCCCAGTTTTCAATCACTCTGTCTGATGAAATTATAGGTAATATTCAGAAAACTTCCATTGTTGCTAAATTTTGGGGGGTCACTGAGCTAAGGGGATCCCATTGGGGTCAGGACCTACAGTTTAAGAAGTAATGATCTGAAAGATATATAAACAAGATTTTTGAAAATAGCAATCAAGATGAAGATTTTACTTTCCTGAGTTGTTTAGTGTCAGCTCACCACAGCCGCTCCTGAATGAACACACGAGACTCTCTGTGGTATCACCAGGAACTTTTACTGTAGGAAACATGAACATCAGAAAAGCCAAGAATGGGAGGCTCCGGCCAACCCTCCTTTATATACCCTCCCCCTCATTTGAACAGTCTCTTCCCGCTCAGTAAAACCCCGCGCAAATTCCCCGCCAAGTCCATCAGCCGTTTCTCCTCCGAGTCCTGGGACGCAGGTGTCTTATCAATGTCAGTGACCCTGAAACTCAGAGCCACATCCAGGCTCTAGTAGCAGGGTTCTGACATGGCGTCCTCCTCCCCTTCGTCCTGGAAGGAAAAGATTAAACACAACTATTGTTCTCCGCTGTCCAGAGTTCCTTTATACTTTTTTAACAGGCTGCAATGGAATACCGGGTGTACCTTTCCTAGGTCCTTTGGTAGCCTCAGCTCATAGGTCACTTCGTTTATTCTTTTTGCTACCCTGAATGGCCCTATATAGCGTGGAGCCAATTTCTTGGATGGGAACCCCAATTTCAGGTTTTTTGTGCTCAGCCAAACCAGATCTCCTTCGCCCAATTTGTCCCCCTCTCGGCGCCTACGATCCGCAAAGAGCTTGTACTTCTTTTGTGTTTCCCGCAATGCCTCTACCACGGTTTGCCACCCTTGCTTGATTTTGGCCGGCCATTCCTCGTCGGTCTGGCCCTCCCCTTCCTTCCACTCGGGTAGCCTGGGGAAAGGTGCCACCTCCTGTCCGTATACTATTTCGAATGGGGCACGACCTGTGGCCGAATGTACGGCCCCGTTAAAAGCCATCTCAGCAAACGGAAGAAGGTCCGCCCAATCATCCTGTCTATAATTGGTGTACATCCTTAAGAATTGGCACAGTGTCTGTTGGGTACGTTCGACCCCCCCGTTGGTCGCGGGATGAAAGGCCGAGCTCAGGTTCCTTTCTGCTCCTAACAGCTGTAAGAATTTTCCCCAAAATTTTGCAGTAAATTGGACTCCCCGGTCACTAATTATCTTGTCGGGACACCCATGTAGGCGATATACATGCTTCACATACAAATCAGCAAGTTTTTCAGCTGAAGGGAGTTTTGGCAGAGCCACAAAGTGTGCCTGTTTTGAGAATAGGTCCAATATTGTCCAAATGTATCTGTGGCCTCTGCTGGGGGGTAGTTCGCCTACAAAATCCATGGCTACGCATTCCCATGGCCTCATGGGCTCCACCACCTTCTGCAATAGCCCCTGGGGCTTCCCCGGTGGTGTTTTTCCCTCTGCACATAATTCACACTGCGTGACGTATCCCCTGGCGTCTTTCCTCATTCCGGGCCACCAGCATTGTTTGGCCAACAGTTTAATAGTCCTGGTGGGGCCTAGATGACCCGCACCCTTGTTATCATGGTATTTCCTTAACATTTCTCGTCTTAAACATTCAGGAATATACAATTTCTTATTTACAAACACCAAATCCCCACACAATTCTCCCTTTTCTTTGTTTGTTTGTAACCATTTGTCCATTCCATACGCTCGCTTCAACTCTTCCTCCCATATTTCTCCTCCCCCCGTGGAAATGGCAGTACGTTTGTTTTCTTTGGCCGCTTGTGCTCGAGTTAGTACTGCCAGGCCCCATTGCTTATCAAGAAAAATACTCCCTTCAGATTCCTGAATTCCTCCCCCGTGCTGAGGCATCCGAGAGAGAGCGTCAGCGAGTATATTATGTTTCCCCTGGAAGAATCTGAGTCTGAAATCAAAACGGCTGAAATATTGGGCCCATCTAATTTGCTTCGCTGATAGTTTACGAGGGGATCTTAGATACTGTAAATTTCTATGGTCAGTCCACACCTCAAACGGTGTTCCACTTCCTTCCAGAAAGTGTCTCCAGCACTCTAGTGCTTTTAGAATCGCTAAGGCTTCTCTCTCCCAAATCGGCCAGTTTTTTTCTGTATCGCTAAACTTTTTTGACAGATAGCCACATGGCTTCAGGTTCCCCCCCTCGTCTTTCTGTAGCAGAACTGCCCCATATGCCCGGTCTGACGCATCGCAATGTAATACAAAGGCTTTAGACATATCAGGGTGCTGTAGGACAGGCTCCTCAGTAAAACGCTTTTTAAGGGCTTCGAAAGCTTCCTGGCATTCTATTGTCCAGGTCAGTTTGGCCCCTGGGGCCTTCACTTTGGCTGTTTCTCCCCTACCTTTAGTCTTTAACAAATCCGTTAATGGCAAAGTGAGGCGCGCAAAGTCCTTGATAAATGTTCTATAGAAGTTTGCGAACCCTAGGAAGGATTGCAGCTGCTTCCGTGTTTTGGGGGCTTCCCACCCCCTCACGTCTTCTACCTTCGCAGGGTCCATCGCCACTCCCTGGGAGGAAATCCTATACCCCAGAAAGTCTATCTGGTCTTTATTGAACTCGCACTTGGCAAGCTTCGCATACAGTTTTGCTTCTCTCAACTTTTGCAGGACTTCCCTGACTAGTTCTATGTGTTGCTCCTTAGTCCGAGATACTAACAATATGTCATCTAAAAAAACAAAGACTCCCTTGTACAACAATGGATGCAACACTTCGTTGATTAATTGCATGAACGCGGCGCCTCCGCCGCACAAACCGAAAGGGAGCACACGATAATTGAATAATCCGAATGCACAGGAGAAGGCCGTCTTCCACCTGTCCTCTGGTTTAATCTGCAATTTATGGTACGCTTCAATTAAGTCCAATTTAGTGAATATCTGTCCCTCCGATAACTGGGCGATCAAGTCCTTCACTAAAGGTAGGGGGTATTTATTTCCAGAACTGATTGCATTCAGGCCCCTGTAGTCAATGCAGAGCCTCAGCGTTTGGTCCTTTTTGCGCCTGAACAACACAGGCGCCCCTAGAGGGGAATTTGAAGGCTCTATGAAACCCCTCGCTAGGTTTTTATCAATGTATTTTCTCAGTTCCTCCTTTTCCCTAGCCGACATTGGGTATATTTTTGCCTTAGGAAGCTCTGCTCCTGGGACTAGCTCTATCTTCACTTCAACTCTCCGCTTCGGTGGGAAACTGTCTGCTTCCTTCTCATCAAATACGTCCACAAAATCCCGATACTCTGGGGGTAATTTATCTGCCAGTTCTGCTATCCTGATAGAGTCTTCCTCCCCCCTTTTCCCCGGCTCCCTTTCCACTTCCTGGCTCCCTCCTTCCAACTTCATCCTGAAGATCATGCTCTTATCCTCCCAGTTGATTTGCGGGTTGGCCTGCCCCAGCCATGGCATGCCTAGTATAACATTATAGCTGGCTATTTGTGATATCACAAATGACACCTTTCCTTCCCAACTCCCTATCTTACACTTTACATCTTCGGCACTGTACTTAGCTAATGATCCCGATGCTGTGGATCCGTCCAACTGCGAAAAAGCTATTGGGGATTCTAGGTTCGTTCTTTCGCATCCCAATCCCTCGGCTAATTCAGGGGAGATGATGTTCCTGGAACATCCACAATCCACAAATGCTTTGCAGGTTGCTTGTTTGCTGCCACTTTCCAGCTGAATGGGGACCACTATCATGGCTTTGTCCTGACTTACCAACCCCCCCGAGTGGTGCCTCATCGGTGGTTCTTCCTCGGCGCGTTTCCCTGCCACGGCTCTTGGTTTGGGCGGGCCTCCGCCTTCCCCTTTTCTCTGCCAGCACTCGGCAGCCCTGTGGCCCAAACGGCCGCACACGAAGCAGCCCCTCCTGCTGGTGCTCACGTTCCCTGTCGGCTCCGTTCTCCTCCCGGCTGGAGTTGATCCCTCCTTCCGGCTCCCCTCTTTCATCTGCGGCCGCTGCTGTAGCCCTCCTCGGTGCCTCCTCGCCTGGGCCAGCGATGTCTCGATGCGCCCCGCCAGCTGAATCCATCCGCGCAGTGTGTCAGGCTCATCACGATGCACCGCCCAGGAGAGGATCTCCCGCCTGAGCCCCTCTTTGAAGAGTTCTATCTTTGTCACTGCAGACCATTCCGGCACCTTTTCAGCGAGGCATTGGAACTCCTCCGCATACTCCGATACCGACCTCTGCCCCTGGGAGACGGTCTTCAACTCCTCCCTCGCCCGGATCTGCTCCAGTGGATCTCGGAAACGGGTCTCCAGGGCCCCCATAAAGCGTCGGAGTGACCCCAGACATGGGTCGCGCCGCGCGTGTAGTTGAACGTACCAGCTGGCCGCTCCCCTCTTCAACACTGCACCAATGGCCCGTACCCGGCTGGATTCCGTTCTAAAAGTGTGGGCATTGTCCTCCATATAGCCCCTCACCGTGGTCAGGAAAAAATCCAGTTCAGAGGACTCTCCCCCAAACTCGATCCTAAGTTCCTCTCGTCTCGGTAGGGGTCCCTGTGGTGGCAATCCCCAATTCTCCGCCCGTCGCAAGCCCCCTTGCGGGCCAGTGGGCCCCGCTGCTGCTTCCCTTTGTCCTGTGCCACGCCCGGCATTCGCCAGGGGCACCAGGGTCTCAGTTGGGAGCGTAGCCGGGATTCTCGGAGGCTTTTCCCCTTCGTCGTCACTCTCCTCCACCCGCGTCAGGCTCGTTTGGATCTTGGGCCGGGCACCGGGCTCCTTTCGCATTTCCCTTCCCTTCGGTGCTGGGAGGTCTGCAAAGCCCTGGCTGCTTCCCATGCTCACGTCCCACATTGAGCTAGCCCGGAGTTCCCTTCCTCGCTCCGGCTCCGCCAAAACCGCCAGGCGCTCCATCGCCCTCGACATCACTGCCAGGGTGGTCTCCATCGCCGACATCCTCTCCTCCAGAAACACCATCTTTTGCGGGCCTGGGGAAGGTGAACCTTCCTCTCCTCCGGTGCTATCTCCCCGCACCACTCCGCGCCTCTGGGTTACCCCATTTGGCTGGGCATAAGCGGTGGATGACGCCAGGGCCGCCAGCTGGTGGAACTCAGCGTCCGTCTCGGGAGTGGCCCTTTCCGACCTTCCTCCTCCGGCGCCCAAGAGCTCTTCATCCTCCACTTGCATGTTACACCTCACCGCTACAGCGGGATGGTGTCCGTATTCTTGGCTTAGTGTCAGCTCACCACAGCCGCTCCTGAATGAACACACGAGACTCTCTGTGGTATCACCAGGAACTTTTACTGTAGGAAACATGAACATCAGAAAAGCCAAGAATGGGAGGCTCCGGCCAACCCTCCTTTATATACCCTCCCCCTCATTTGAACAGTCTCTTCCCGCTCAGTAAAACCCCGCGCAAATTCCCCGCCAAGTCCATCAGCCGTTTCTCCTCCGAGTCCTGGGACGCAGGTGTCTTATCAATGTCAGTGACCCTGAAACTCAGAGCCACATCCAGGCTCTAGTAGCAGGGTTCTGACAGTTTAGCATATAGGTATCAGCTGAAATAAATAGAAGCATAAAAACAAAGCAAATCAAAATCCACTAACTTGGCCACCAGTCTGCATCTTGTCTGATTCATCCGTTTAAATCGAAATGGTTGAGGCATATGCAGGACTTGACTTTTCAACTGAGATTAGTTGGACTCTGTGAAGAGTTTAACTTTGGCTGGATCAAGTCCAATGTAAGCATACAAAAATCTAAATTAGGGAATAGTCTCACTGCCTACTGCAATCACACCCAGTGACGAATTAAATCTGAATCATTCTGTGCTGTTCACAAAGGACAAAGGCAATATTTGAGGACAGGGATTCCCTCAGAGCACATTCACTACACAGCTGCAGAATCACTCAAGTATAACTAAAATGTAAGCACTGTCGATACAGAATGAATATGAAGTATTTCCCTTTAGTGGTATGTGGCCAGAGTGAGGAAATGGGAAGCCATCAAACTCTCTGCCTGGAGCAAATCTGCAACTGCATATTTTACAACTGCCAGTAGCATTGTGGGGCAAGGCTTGAACTTAACGGCCCGTGCAGGCAATTTGCATGCAAAGGCAGCACATGAACAAGGAATTGAAAAAGGGGGCTTCTACCTTACAGAAATCCTAGTAGGAGCTGGCACACTTCTATTTGTTGTTTGAGAAAAACTGCAATTTATTTCCAAGTCATTTGTTTGGAGGCATAGTAGATTCCTCCATTTCTTACCGCATTTGTTGCTCCCACTTCTGGCTTCCTAGTCTTTTCTTCTATCTTTGCTTTCAAACTGTCACATTTGCAGGCCTGAAGTACAAAGTCCTGCTTTTGCAATTGCTACCACTAACAGTTATTTCTTCCCTTTTCCTAATTTTGTTCAAACTCATGGGCAAAAAAAAAAAAAAAATACAGACATGACACAAAAGAGAGCATCAAAAAAGTAAAGAGAAAAGGGGCATTTTGGAACACAGGGACAGAGACTGCCTTTCAATTATAATAGAACTTAGCCAAATTCTGTATCTTGAACTTTGCACAGTAAGTCATAAATGAGGTATCCAATTATGCATTGAGAGCTTACTGCCCTAAATTCTAATACTGTATACTGTACAGAACAACTAGCTTCAGTAGCTTTCTGGGCCAATAACGACCAAAGCAAGTCTCATTTACATTATGTGTCTCTAGGTGTCCTTTGCCATCTACAGTAGATACCCTCTGAGATTAATTGTGAGAGACAGAAACTGCCTACTCAACCAAATGTGCCAGTGTAAACTCATTAGCTATATGATGCTAATGTTTCTGAGTCTATAAGGAACACTTTTGATTACTCACTATCAATCTGTTAACACATATGGGACAAATTGTTTAGACCCTCCAAGAAGAATGACTGAGTCTTCAGAGGCACAGTAGGAAGCTTGGGAGGAAGTAGGCAGCTGTGGCAGAGGCACCAAGGAAAGATAATGACAAGAACTTTGAGAATTAAGGACACTTTTGAAAGTATCTCTGTTCATCAGATGCACAAAAAAACTTGTGGCTGAGAGTTCTTTAAAAGTTTGTTGCCATTTGAGATGTTGTTGAGATGCCTCCAAGTCACCCTATCACCAAAAGTCCTGCTTGGGCCTTTTGATATTTTTTCTCTGTGCCTCCTTCATTTTACCATTTTCTTTCCTTTCCCCCTCCCCCCACCCCCAGTATGAATTCCACCTAAAGCAAATATTCACATTGTACAATCCACATCAATACTATCAAGGGCCTTAGGATAGATGTTTTAGATAAATGGAGGAAAGCATCTTGAAATAACAAGACATAACATTGAAATTATAGAAGATTGTTGAATGTACCACAACCACACTCTTTTTACTTCTCTTTGAGATTTCTATCCAGTGTTCATATATAAAGAAGGGAATGTAGAATAATAATACTACTAATAATAAAAAATAATATAATTTTATATAATAAAAGCACCGCAGGGCTCCGTCCTGGGCCCGGTTCTGTTCAACATTTTTATTAATGACTTAGACGAAGGGTTAGAAGGCACAATCATCAAGTTTGCAGATGACACCAAACTGGGAGGGATGGCTAACACTCCAGAGGACAGGAGCAGAATTTAAAACGATCTTAACAGACTAGAGAGATGGGCCAAAACTAACAAAATGAAGTTCAACAGGGACAAATGCAAGATACTTCACCGGCAGAAAAAATGGAATGCAAAGATACAGAATGAGGGATGCCTGGCTCAACAGCAGTACATGTGGAAAAGATCTTGGAGTCCTCGTGGACAACAAGTTAAACATGAGCCAACAATGTGATGCGGCTGCTAAAAAAGCCAATAGGATTCTGGCCTGCATAAATAGCGGTATAGTATCTAGATCCAGGGAAGTCATGCTACCCCTTTATTCTGCCTTGGTCAGACCACACCTGGAATACTGTGTTCAATTCTGGGCACCGCAATTGAAGGGAGACATTGACAAGCTGGAAAGCGTCCAGTGGAGGGCAACTAAAATCATCAAGGGTCTGGAGAACAAGCCCTATGAGGAGCGGCTTAAAGAGCTGGGCATGTTTAGCCTGCAGAAGAGAAGGCTGAGGGAAGACATGATAGCCATGTACAAATACGTCAGGGGAAGTGATAGGGAGGAGGGAGCAAGCTTGTTTTCTGCTGCCCTGCAGACTAGGACGCAGAACAACAGCTTCAAACTACAGGAAAGGAGATTCCACCTGAAGATCAGGAAGAACTTCCTGACTGTGAGAGCTATTCAGCAGTGGAACTCTCTCCCCTGGACTGTGTTGGAGGCTCCTTCTTTGGAGGCTTTTAAGCAGAGGCTGGATGGCCATCTGTTGGGGGTGCTTTGAATGCGATTTCCTGCTTCTTGGCAGGGGGTTGGACCGGATGGCCCATGAGGTCTCTTCCAAGTCTACTATTCTATGATTCTAATAAAATTAATATTATTATTATTATTATTATTATTATTATTATTATTATTATTATTATTGTTATTGTTATTATTGTCATTGTGTCAATAATAATAATAATAATAATAATAATAATAATAATTTTATTATATAACTTTAATGTCATCCATTCTGTTTTATATTGCTTCTGATTTGGTTTTTGATAACTTTGTAACGTTATGTGATGCAAATTAATGTCAACAGCTATATTTTAGTAAAATATAAATTATGGTTTATTGAATAGACTAGATAATACAGTTGGTCGTTGTATCTAAGAATTGTGTATTCACAGATGCAAACATCCACAACTTTAAATATCCGAAAAAAGCTTAAAAAAAACCCCAAACAAACCTTGATTTTGCCATTTATATAAGGGACACAATTTTACTATGTCATTGTATATAATAGGACTTGAGCATCCTTGGGTTTTAGAGGTCCTGCAATCAAACTCTACTGAACTCCAAAAGCACACTGTAGATGTAAATTATGTCCAAGCTTGAATTTCCTTTTCAAACATGAGTAAGAAAAAATAATACATGGCAACAGCCAGCTTACAGAGTGTAAAAGCACTTTCTTCCCTTCCACTTCTTTGCTCTTCAACCATACTGCAACATAACATCAATTTCTGATCATGTGGAGTTCATGAGTTCCTCTTACTTGTAGATTCAATTAGCCTATGCCTTCCAAGTTCCATGGGATACTCATAAAGGTTGAACATTTGAATGAGGAAACAAGGGTATGGATGCTATTAAGCCTCATGAAGATGTTCTTCTTGATACACATCTACAGGCATGAATGGACAAAGATACACTTATCATTTATGAATATGAAAAAATGCTATTAACAGAAATTCAAGATTAGATAAAAACTTATTATACTTAACAGAAGAAAAATGACAGGTACTTACCCTTCTGTTTTATTATATGGAAACTATGTATTGTTTACTATGTATTTAAACACAATTTAATTTTTATTAGGGATTACTTCTCAGTTCAATGAATATTCATATAAATTAACACATTTTCAACATAATAGCTTTCTGATCTACTGTTTACTATTACTGTATAATATTTTCTTCAGATTCAAACAAAGTAATTGCAATGTGTTTCTGGATGAGTCTAACACTTGTTAATATATGTTATTTTATTAAGTTGGTAATGGACCAGATTCAGACTGTCAAATTCTGACTTGCTAAGTAGTATCAAGGTTACACTTTGGTGTTAATAAAGATTCATTAAAATGAAATACCATATTAGCAGTGCCTTTGTAGTGACCTCAGTAGTAACTTGGATTTAAAGTTTTTGATGTTCTCAATAAAAATGAAAAATAGATTATAATATCTTGGAATTTACAACAAGGTTATTTGACCTGCATGAAAGCAGGAAATGCAATGAAATATCAGGAAATTGAGGCAGAAAAAATGAAAGTGGGTAAAACTGTATACAAAGTGTATTTTATGTTTGATACAGTCTCTCTTTGTTCACTTGAGCATGTTTTCTAAGATACCTCAGTAATTTCCCATCTATTGTGCACTTTTCTCCACGAAACATTATAATTAACAAGATTTCAATCAGTTCACTTCTGCATCACACCAAACCAAAGCATGAGCCCTATTAGAAAAAACTTGTGCATTTTGCATAAATCCTCTGTTCTAAACTATTCATATGGGGGGATGAAAATAATTAACTACTACAAGGGGAATGTGAATGTTTTCTCAGATGCAGAACCGTGTGAAAGGCTGACAAGCCTTTTCAAAATAAAAGAAATTAAACAAATACATACTGTAATTTGGAAGGAAAATGTTTAAATGGTTTCTAAGTCTGACATGTTAATAGATCTTTTTTTCTTTTTAAACATTATTTTTTACACTATTGCACTGAACAAGGGTTCAAAAGATTTAGCTAGCTTTTCTAGCAAATTGGACGTTTCTAGTTACTACAACCCTTCTCCTAACTATGTAGGTTCTTGGAGCTTAATTCTATAACACTACATTTCAGGATAAAGAAAATAAGCTCAAACAATACAATACAATTAGAGGGTATGCTGATTATTACATTTTATATTTCAAGACTCCTTCAATTATGAGTTATATGAAAATGGGATCGGGTAAGATTGGGAAATAGATCACAATGCTTCATTCACACCCTAGTGCTAGACATGCTGATTGGTTCAATTTGCATACATCCATTTGTTAGTGCAGACTTCCTGAACAGAGAAATCCTACCTTTGCCCAGTTGAGTTTGTAGAGGTTGCCATATAATCAGAAAGAACATTCATGCAGAAGTTCTGATCACAGAAGCCTACATGAGAGTAAATGATCCCATATGGACTTGCCCAGTACCTATCAATGCATGGTGGGTAGGGGCAACCACATGCCCAATGCTAGGACATGATCCAGCAGTAAGCCCCCATTCCTGGTCTATTTCCTAATACCAGATTCACATGTGAAAGTGGAGGGGAGTTCCCCTGTTTCCAAGTTTCTCAAATGTTTTCTTCAGAAAATCAAATCTCATTTCATCCACCTCTGTTCCAGAATTCCAAAGGTAACTATTTACTATGAAAAGTAAAATTATATATATATATATATATATATATATATATATATATATATATATGTATGATGGGATCACAAGAACCTTGGGATGTAATAATTTTGGGCCCCTATTGCTCCTTGCAATGTATCGTTACAAGAAACGGTTGCACTAAACCAGTGGTTCCCAAACTTATTTGGCCTGCCGTCCCCTTTCCAGAAAAAAATATGACTCAGCGCCCCCTGGAAAGGGGGACGTGGCTTAGAGGGGTGGGCGTGGCTCCTGCTCAAGAGGGCGGGGCTGAGCCTCTCCCCTAGTCCAAGATGCAGGCCTGATAGGGGGATGGAGAGGGTGAGCTTCCATCCCTGTCCTGCAGCTCCTGCCAGAACACAGGAGGTGGGGCTAGAGCAGGGGGCGGGCCTCTTCCCAAGTGCCTGACGGGGCTGAACCTCTATACCCTGCCCACATGTTCTAACAAGTGCCTCAGGGGAGGTATACAGAGGCTCTTGGGAAGAGCCCCCCCCCCCGCCCCTAGCCCCACCCTTTAGTCCTAAAAGGCCTCTCAGGAGAGGTATAGAGGCTCAGCTCTGTCTCGGGCTCTTGGAAGGAGGCCCCGCCCCCTTCCCTAGATCCGCTCTCTGAGTCCCAACAAGTGCCTCACCTAGCAATGGATTCCACCTAAACACTAGGAAGAACATCTTGAGGTGAGAGTTGGTCAGTAGACCATGCTGCCTGGGAGCCTGCCTCCTTCTCTAGTAGAGGCTAGATGGCCATCTGTCGGGAGTGCTTTGATGGTAGACTGAGATTATATTAAGCTGTCACATAGCTGCAGAGAAGCTAAAAAAATCAACAGGTTGCTGGTGTTATTATTTATATCTCATTTTTATGTCTGTTACATAAGGACTACCAAACACAGCACCCAAACACGAATCAAGCAACATGAAAGGCTCTGCAGACTATTGCAACCAGAGAAGTTAGCCATAGTAGAGCACTTGATGAACCAACCTGGACACAGGATGTTTGAGAACACAGAAATGCTGGACTACTCCAACAACTATAATGTCAGTCTGTACCGAGAAGCCATTGAAATCCACAAACATGTGGACAATTTCAACAGAAAGAAGGAACCATGAAAATGAACAAAATCTGGCTACCAGTATTAAACTCTAAAATCAGGACAGAAAATAAAGAGCAACACTCAGAAGACAGTAGAATTCCAGACATGAAACAATCAGGACCAGCTAATGCCTCCCAACAAAGGATTCCCCCAGACTGGAAGCAGTCAGGCTTTGAAGCTGCAAGGCTTTTCAATGCTATTCAAGGTGATTAATTGAAACATTCACACTTGCCTCCAACAGACAAGAGTTCTTTCTCCCACCCTGGACATTCCACAGATATTTAAACCCCACTTGACTAGTTTCCAACATTCCTCATTACCTCTGAGGATGCCTGCCATAGATGTGGGTGAAATGTCAGGAGAGAATGCTTCTGGAACATGACTATACAGCACAGAAAACTCACAGCAACCCAGTTTCCTCAATTGCTTGTCTACAAGCAGGACTGTGTGCTTGTGTGTGGGGTGGGGGGGGGGAGAGAAAGGGCCGGACATGGCCAGGGGACTTTGTTCCTGTTTGGGAATGTGCCACTGGTGGGCATGCCGGGAGCACGCCTGCGTGTGGGATAGGCTGCTTTTGGCAGGGATGGGCTGGGAGGAGCCCTCCCGCATCTGCAAATGAACTCTGGCTGGGAAGGAGAGGTGAGGAGGGAGGCCCGGAGGAGGAGGAAGCCTGAGCTCCGTCTCTTGGGAAGAAGCCACACCCTTCCCCTGGCCCCGCCCCATGTCCTAACAGGTGCCACCGCCCCCCGGATTGCTCCAACACCCACCGGGGGGCAGTAGCGCTCACTTTGGGAATCACTGCACTAAACCAAGACTCCTTTTAGCACACCTGTACTAATTACTAGTACAAGACTTCAGATCAAATTTATTACATAAAGATACAACTCTAGAAATTTTGACAATGTGGCTGTTGTAGAGGACTTGTTCCAGCTCCAAAAGCTCTGAATTCTCCGAACTGCATTATTCCTGGCAGTTATCTAGCTTCAGAATGATCAAGTAGTCTAATTCAAACCTTCTGAGTGTCAGACCATTGGCAGAAGGGGCTACAAAAATGTTCTATTTAAAGGTACTGCTGAATTGATAGAGCCTTCCAGGCAATTCATTGCAATTTAATCCAAATCAGCAGTTACCAGATGCTACTCTAATCTGCAGGCTATTTGATGGCCATTGTAAAATAAGTGGATAGTCTTCATGCACTTCTTAAGGGTCAAGTGACCACATGATACACATTACATTCAGTATTGTCAGCATATGTTCAGAGCTTTGGCCAAGGTGGTTAGGACCTCACTGGATATGGGCAGAGAATTAAATAACAAATGTAATACTGCCATTGGAAATTTTTTGCACTGCAAGTGAAAAATCAAGATGATGGCCTGTCTTTTGGACCAAACCAAATATATTAAAGACATAAAAAATGGACATCTAGAATATGCTACCTGAAGCCATCTATATATATAAAAGAGTGATGGAATTCGAGCACCGAGCAAAACAACAAAAGTAAAGGGCCCCCAACCTCGAAATTTGACAACACAACCCATCATCCACGCCTTAAGGTTGAAACAACACAAACTCACTTCACGCAGCTCCACGTGGAGAGAACCCACAACGCACCATTGGGAGCCATGTCGGGAGGGAAACAGAAAGTATAATGGCCGGCCGCCAAGAGGGAAGGCAAGGAATGGGAAAAAGCTGTCCCCTGGGTCCTAGCGCCCGCACATTATCCGAATTATTTCTCTCCATATACTCTCCCTTCTACAATATCCAACCCATTTTAACACTCAATATTTTAAATATATGCTATCAACAATGACAATCAACACAATCTGATTCATAAAATTTTAACAAGCTTAAAATCACAACACCAAATAAAAAACAACACTCTTAAAACACAGGAATGCCAGACACTAAACAATCACGGCCAGCTAACACCTCCCACCATCTGCCATGCAGGACACAATCCAAGCACTCCCAACAGTTGGCCACCCAGCCTCTCAATAATAATAATAATAATAACAACAACATCATCATACAATCCTAACGTTTCTAATATACCAATGATAACGTACTCTATACCCATTCAGAAAACCTACAACATCTCTTACACAACTACAATATCCCGATGATAACGTACTCTATACCCATTCACAAAAAAACCTACAACATCACTTGCACAACTGCAATATACCGATGATAACGTACTCTATACCCATTCACAACACCTACAACATCTCTTATACAACTCTAATATACCGATGATAACGTACTCTATACCCATTCACAACACCTACAACATCTCTTATACAACTCTAATATACCGATGATAACGTACTCTATACCCATTCACAACACCTACAACATCTCTTATACAACTCTAATATACCGATGATAACGTACTCTATCCCCATTCAAAACACTTACAACATCTCTTATACAACTCTAATATACCGATGATAACGTACTCTATCCCCATTCAAAACACCAACATCTCTTATACAACTCTAATATACCTATGATAACGTACTCTATACCCATTCACAACACCTACAACATTTCTTATACAACTCTAATATACCGATGATAACGTACTCTATCCCCATTCAAAACACCAACATACAACTCTAATATACCTATGATAACGTACTCTATCCCCATTCAAAACACCAACATCTCTTATACAACTCTAATATACCGATGATAACGTACTCTATCCCCATTCAAAACACCAACATTTCTTATACAACTCTAATATACCGATGATAACGTACTCTATCCCCATTCAAAACACCAACATCTCTTATACAACTCTAATATACCGATGATAACGTACTCTATCCCCATTCAAAACACCAACATCTCTTATACAACTCTAATATACCGATGATAACGTACTCTATACCCATTCACAACACCTACAACATCTCTTAGACACCATTCATACTTACCTCCAACAGACAAAAACACCCAATAATCACAAATATTGTATATTCGCAACCTTTAGGAAATAATATCCCCTAATGACGCAGCATCTTCAACTGCTAACCTACTCAACTTCTCCAATGAAACGTCGCACGTTTGAATTCGAAAAACAGAGTCAACTCCCACTATTACCCCACCTTCTCCCAACCCAACAGTTCCAAAACATCCAAATATCACTACATCCAATATCATCCAAATAAACAACCAAATATCAGTACTCCTCTGACACAAAACTAACAGCGCTCCATACAGTCATACCACCCACATGACCTCCAAGGACTCTACAAACAATGCCACCTCTTCGACTTACAAATACACATGATCACCAACTCACACACTCACACACGACTGGACTTAATATCAGGAAAAAACCTTTACCCTTTACCTTAACTACCTCCAATTCCTCAATACTTTATTTCCCATACCACCAGACTTTGCCACAGCAACGCGTGGCCAGGCACAGCTAGTGACTTCATAATATTCTATAGTAAATCTGACTCTAACGATAGACATAATCATACAACATTTCATTTAAAAATAAACAAAAGTGATTTGCCAAATACAGTAGAGTCTCACTTATCCAACACTCGCTTATCCAACGTTCTGGATTATCCAACGCATTTTTGTAGTCAATGTTTTCAATATATCGTGATATTTTGGTGCTAAATTCATAAATACAGTAATTACTACATAGAATTACTGCGCATTGAACTACTTTTTCTGCCAAATTTGTTGTCTAAAATGATGTTTTGGTGCTTCATTTGTAAAATCATAACCTAATTTGATGTTTAATAGGCTTTTCCTTAATGCCTCCTTATTATCCAACATATTCGCTTATCCAACATTCTGCTAGCCCGTTTATGTTGGATAAGTGAGACTCTACTGTAGCTATTTTTGACACTAGTGATAACATAAAAGGCATTGATAAATGTATTTCTGCATATCTGTCTATCTATTTATCCATATATCTACAAACATATTCACCATTCAACTCTAATAGTTAAAATTCAGAAAGCAGTTTAATTCCGTACATACCTACTTACATGTCAGTACCATTGAATTCAATGATTCTTACTTCAAAAGTGTTTAGGGTTGTATCCTAAGATACCCAAAATCATAGCGGACTTTATCAATGTGTAATGGTTGTGATGTTATATATCATATGCAAAAATCATTGAAAACTCTACATTTAAAATTGGTATGTATGGCAACTGTGCATAAAATATGAGACACATTTAATAGGGTTACATAGTTAAATCATCAGTGAGCACAAGATAAGGATTTTTGAAATAATGTTTTAATTTTTTCTTGTCAAAACTTATGCAATTTTCATTGCTTGGAACTAACACAGTGTAAATAACATCATTACCACTGTTTTAAAGTAATTCATTGTCAAACTCATTAAGGTAGCAATTTACCAAATGTCCCCCAATTAACAATACCATTAAAATATGCTTCAGTGAATTACTTTGTGAAAAGTCATTACAATTTCATAGAATTTCTTTCCCCCTCTCACATTCAATAAAACAGGACAGCCTGCTGACTCAGGAGAGGAAATGCTAGAATTTGAGGGAACGGATCACATGGTAAAAAAAACTACTGCAATTTCTTTGAGAAGACACCAAGAAAGAAAAGCACCTGCTAGATAGCAAGGTTTGTGGCACAGAACATCTACCAGTAAGTCTGGGAAAGAAGAAAACATGAATGGAAAATGAGAAAAAAGTGAAGCTTGAAAAGGAAGGAGATGGAATGGGAGTGGTTTGTTTGTTTAGTCCAAGACAAAGAATGCCTCCTGACCATGGGGACATACAGAAGAAAAGTATTTTAAGTCCTTCTGGGCATGAGAGGCATCGTGATTCTGTTCACTTGTGTCTCCTCTTCTACTGATTACTTTCTGATTTTTATTGTACAATATACATTATTAGGCTGCATTTGTTGTCGGAGCCCAAGCTCTTCTGTCTTGTTCAATGGATGTTATTTGGACAGTGGAAAGTACTGTATTCACATCCTTCATGAGAGGCTCCAGGTGTCTCTTAGGCACTGTTTTTAAAGTTGGGAGACACTTTCTTATTGCATTTGCTGCAGCATGGGCCATGATTTTCCAGGGAGACTCACTGCCCCCACTGCTTTTCATTACTGCCATGATTCCCTCTGTCAACAATCTTACAAAAAACAAACCTCAGCTATCAAACATCTAAGAAAGATGACCTGAAGCTGTATGGGAAAACTGAAACTAAAATCCAGTCTCTGACTAACACTGTCTAAATTTTTAGTAATGATATCAGCATGGAGTTTGGTCTGGAAAAATGTTCGACAGTGGCACTGAAGAAAGGAAAAATCATTCAAACTGAGGGCATAAATATGCCTAATGGCCAAACAATAAAATGTCACCAGCCAGAAGCCTATAAATATCTGGGCATACTACAGCTGGACAACATCAAACATGAACATGTGAAAACTATGGTCAGCAAAGAATACACACAAAGGGTCAGAAAAATTATCAAAAGCAAGTTCAATGGAGGCAGCACGATCAAGGCCATAAACACCTGGGCCATACCTGTCATAAGATATACTGCTGGCATCATAAACTAGACACAGGTGGAACTGGACAATTTGGACAGAAAAACAAGAAAACTCATGACCATTCATCATTCACTGTATCCCGTAGTGATGTTGACCATCTATATCTGCCTAGAAGATCTGGTGGTAGAGGGCTCTTACAAGTAAAACAAACAGTCAAAGAAGAAGAACATGCCCTGGCAGAATATGTAAAGAAAAGTAAAGAATCTACTTTGATTGAGATCGAAAATCAGAAACTCCTCAAAGCACAGCAGAAAAGGAATCAGTACAAGAATACTGCACTACAAACTAGAGCTGACAGCTGGCACAACAAAACATTGCATGGACAGTTCCTTGACAAAATTGAAGGAAAGGTTGATAAGGAGAAGACCTGGCTATGGTACACTAAAGAAGGAGTCAAAAGACCTGATTCTTGCAGCCCAGGAGCAAGCCATCAAAACAAATGCAATTGAGGCCAAGTTAAAAAAAATCAGCTGATGACCCAAAATGCAGACTGTGCAAAGAAGCTGATGAAACCATTTATCATATCCTCAGCTGCTGTAAGAAAATCACACAGACGGACTACAAACAGAGGCACAACTATGTGGCCCAAATGATTCATTAGAATTTATGTCACAGATACCATCTGCCAGTAGTAAAAACCTGCAAAAGTATTGGAAAATGAACACACAAAAATACTGTGGGACTTTTGAATCCAGACTGACAAAGTTCTGGAACACAATACACCAGATCTCACGATTGTGGAGAAGAAAAAGGTTTGGATTATTGATGTCGCCATATCAGGTGACAGTCGAATTGATGAAAAACAAGAAAAAATCAACCGTTATCAAGACCTCAAAATTGAATTGCAAAGGCTCTGGCATAAACCAGTACATGTGGTCCTGGTGGTAATTGGTGCACAGGGTGCCATGCCAAAAGATCTTAGCCAGCATTTGGAAACAATCAACATTGAGTCCCTTGAGTCCCCTCGGGTGAGAAAGGCGGGGTAGAAATGCTAGAAATAAATAAATGAATAAATAAACATTGACAAAATTACGATCTGTCAACTGCAAAAGGCCACTTTACTGGGATCTGCGCGCATCATCCGAAAATACATCACACAGTCCTAAACGCTTGGGAAGTGTTCGACTTGTGATTTTGTTATACGAAATCCAGCATATATATCTCATTTGCTGTGTCATACTCTGTCTTTGTGTCAATAATAATAATAATAATAATAATAATAATGATGATGATGATGGGTAGGGTTCAGCACATGTGATTATATCATTTAAAATTCAGATTAATATCCAGAGTGCATTTACTTGTAACAGTTGCAAAGAGTTTCCTGTAAAATGTCTAGCATGTAACTTCCATGCAGTGTAAAACATGTTACCTGTTGTGTTATCCTTCAGAGCACTGGATTACAATTGTTGTCCCCCCCCCCCCCCCCCCCCCCCGAGTAGCTATTGCTACTTCTCAGTGCATGGATTCCAATCTGCCAATGTTGTGCAACCTGAAATAACCTTTCCCATTTGTGCAGTATCATTATAATACATGGTCTCATGATCACTTTTTGCTGACTCACAATCACACTGCAGTCTTGAACACAGTCATGCTCGAACTACTGTCCAAATGCTTTCCCATTTCCACTCGCTAGCAATGGAAGAGAACTTTTTCATACTACCATTTCTAAATATAACACAAATAAATGGTACCGCCAGTTGTTTCTGGCTGAAAAATAAAATCTAGAATAAGGAAAACCAGCAATATGAAAAAAGTAAAAGAAGGTACAACTGAAACTAATTTATTGGTATAATTTATGACATGAAGTTTAATAGCATTCAAAATGGGGTAATCTAATAATATTTATAAGAGTAGTGTATTTATTTCAGCATAATTATCCTGATTATCAACCCACTTCTTCAGATGCATTGATGTAATATAATAGCACAATAGCCACTGGTATTAAAGCACAGAACCATAAAATCCCATGTTGAATAGACTGTGACAGAGAGTTAAAATACTTGCCTAGAACTTTTATTTTAATGCACCATAGTGTATACCTAAATTTATACAGAGAAGCATCTACATTAAAGTTCATGTACATGTACAGAAATAAGCCCACATAAAATTACATCAGTGATGAAGAGGTATGGTGAATGCCACATTATCAATGGATGGTATAGCAAATACTAAATATTGGCATTAATGCTGTTGTATGCCTTCAAGATATTTTTGACTTATCATGAGGAAAAGTTGTAAATCTTTTCGTAGTAAGATTTATTGGGGGATGTGGGAATTTGTTTTTGTTTTTTTGTTTTTGTGTGTGTGTGTGTGTTTTTGTTTGAGGTTCAGTGTATGATACGCCCAAGATCACCCAGCTGATTTCTATGGCTGTGCAACAATTTAAACCCTAGTCTCCCAGTATCATAGTCCAGTGTCCAAACCATTACCACATGCTGGCTCTCTAAGGACCCTTCTATACTGACACATAGGGTGGAGCTGAGTCAATGTCTGGAACATTGGATTGGCCACACATAGTGTCCTTACAGTGACTCCCTGAGCCACATCAGAGGCAGCAACATGGATCAGTGTGACTGAGCAGCAACCCTAGGAGTCTTCCCTGCCAGCCCGTGTCATGACAGCCCTAGCTAATAATAATAATAATAATAATAATAATAATAATAATAATAATAATAATAATAATAATAATTTTATTTTTATACCCCGCCCCATCTCCCCGAAGGGACTCAGGGCAGCTTACATGGGGCCAAGCCCAGGCTAAACAGGCAATATAAAAACACAACAATAAAATAAATAAATCAACAATAAAAGAGATCATAAAACTAATAAGGTCACATAAAATCAACATACTTTGATAAAATCCTGGGTTGGCTCCTAAAAGGAACTGTGCCAAAGAGAGTGTAAATAGTGTCAGATACAATCCGGGGGGGGGGGGGGGGGGATAACTGCAACACACCACCTACCTGTTCTTTGGTGCTCTCGCTAATGTCAACCAGAGCAAGGGAGGAAGAAAGCACCCCTCTTCTCCCTATTCTGTTGACATTCTGGCTGATATCACAACAGCCACAACAAGAGAAGGGGACAACAGCGGACTGCCATTCCATGTCTCTGGGCTGTCTGAAACCAGGGATATCGGATGGCATGGCAGTCGAGATAGCTGGAGCCGATTCTGGTTCGGAACTGGCCCAAAAGTCTTGACAGACCCTAAATCATGGAAAAACCTGAATCCTGGGTCGGTTTAGCTGAAGTGAAAGTTTAGCTTAACCTGGTAGGAAGCCACATTAAGACAGCCTTGCCCGGAATTAAGCCAAATCAGCCTCATGCAGCATTTAGCCACTGTAAGGCTCATTTGCGTGCATACTGACCTAAGTGGTCAGTGCAAATGAGCCCTTAGATTAGCCATGTGTCTTATAAAAAGTACTTGCAGTGGTCTAATCAGAATCAGAATGTCACAGAGGAAGATTTGAAGCTTTTCCTATGTCTTTTTATGAAGCATCCTTCTATAGTTAATCAGTGTCGCAGACAGGGTTGTTAATAGTAAATACAGTATATTCAATTTTTCAGCTTCAAAAGAAAATAATCTTTTACATTGTCAAGAGAGAGAAAATAACACTACTACAAGGCAGTCAAATTATTTGTGCCTCTTGTAAGCAAATTATACAATTTACTTTTCTTTTTTCTTATTTCCTCTTTCATCCGATTATATTTTATTAACAGTCTAAAGCCAAATTAAGTTATCTGAGTATAAATTAGCAATCATCTATTTATGCTAGAAGGCATGCAACAACAACAACAGCAACAACAAAGCACCTTTAAGTCAAATCGGTTTTCATTAAGCATAAGGTTTCACGGATATAAACTACATTTTTAGATTCAGTACAAAATGATATTCAAGCCTCAGGTTATAAAGCATATATACACAATTGAGGGTTGTGGAATAGAATATATGCAGCCCTTTGATAAGTTAGTGTGAGGGCCATCATTTTCATCTTTCTGGATTCTGTTATGTTCCATTCCTGGTGCACAACTGTGTAAATATGCTTCATAAGCGGAAGCTTTGCTATTGCTGTGCTCGATATCTGAAGAAGTGTGTGTATATCCACAAAAATTTGTGTTAAAATATCAGCCAGTTAGCCTTAAAGGTCCTGCTAGATTCTTTTTTTCCCCTCCCTCCTCCCCCTTTTTTCTCCTCTTTGGGTAAGTTTAACCATCAATAGTTGATCACCAATATTCTCCTCCAAACCCATTTATTCCTTTTTCATTTATGTGGCTGCATGAAGGAAGAATACCTCAGTTTTTAGCCAGGCCAGTGATAGAACTGGACACAATGTCAGGATTTTATTCTGTCTCCTACATCTAGCTTTACCTTAGACAATCCATTTGAAATACGCATACTCATAGCTGTATCTGTTGTTTGTACTGATGATCTCCTTACATTAGGACCAATATGCCTTTCAATATCTAATTAAAGAGTAGTTTTCGTATTTTGGAATCCTCACTTGATGAAACACTCCTCATTTGACTCCTGCTGTGCAAGGATTGGATTCAAGGAATGCTCTACAGTTAGGCAGCATAAAGTGTCCCTGACATGTAGGGGATGAAGAGGTATGACACCTTCTTCCAATGACTCCTTTTGGGCTCCCAACCTCACATATTTGCCTAACAGTGCAGGCATTCTCCTCCTCCTGACCTGTTGTCCAGTCTTACCTAATCTTTCCTCAACAGTTCACAACAAGGCTGTGGTGTGTCCTTTGCCAAATCAAGTAGTCTTAGGTTTAATGTCAGCAGTTTGGTACATTTCTTCATATAAAGACAGAGCAAATCTAAACTCAGGCATCCTTTTTTGAAACTGGGACCATGAGAGATATATACTAAGCAGATACTAGCCAAGTGATGGAGAAAAGAGTTACCTACACCCCATGGTTTGCCCCGGGATGGAGGGCACTTTCCTGTCACTAAAATGTCTGGATGTAATTCAAAGTTGCAGAATTAATAGCTAGTATGGTCAGCTTGTGTAGACAGAAAGGAGAGAAAATGTGTTACAAAAGTGCTGGATCTACATGGAGGATGGAGTTCATCACTTTGGATAGCTCCTTTGAAATATGACTCAAATTCGAGAATAAATTCATCAATTTGCTGTAATGGAAATCACAGCCACCACTAGAGTTATCTCAGGAAGCAAGAGGTCTATTTCCAATTTTGCTATTTTCATCCCGAGCCCAAAGCAAAGCAGAACCCACCAGGCATAGAGATAACTTTACAATTATCCACATCTTTCAAGAGTATCACCAGAAACTCATTAAAGATCCTTCCCATATATAATATGAAGTGCATAACATCTGGATAGGAAAGTCTGATTTAGAAACGAAATTTATTTTACTTTGTACACAGATGTATCTTCCTTGGTTGCTAATAAGCTGAACTAATGAATTTCAGTGTTGTTTTCACATTAATATCTCATGACATTGTTTACTTTTGGAATGCCAAAAGTTTCAGTTAACATTTACACACTGCATTACTTTAATTGATGGCACTACTTGATATAGCAACCGGATATTGGGCTTTATATGGCCTAAATATAAGTGAAATTTTATCTGCATATTTGCAAAATTAATTGCAATAATGTAACACTAGGTTCTTCCATATCCCTTAATTTTATACTGCCACACATTGAAAGAGAAAAAAACACACATATTTCTAAAATCAAAACACTTTCTTCTTTGAAGAATTCAGTAATGAGATGAAACTCAACACTGATTATGTCAATAAATGGATCTTATGCAATTAACTGCATACATGCAGAAATGGGTTATCCTGAAGCAATAGACACTGATGAAATTCAAATAAGCAATTATGTTAATTGATCAATATATACATTTCTCTGTTCATATGTGTGTTTTTATAGGTACTTAGAGAGAGGGAGAGAATAGACTCTACGTACATTGTGTTTAGACTTTACTAGGATGAGTCAGGTGCTTTCCAACAGACACAGACTTTTGAAAAAGTGGAAGGATGTCCATGCTGACATTTTCTTCTTGCAAAAAGAGTTTGAGTCTATATTTCACGCAAATAGTTAGCCCTAAGGTGAGGGAATCAGAAGTTTCATTGAAAACACACAATTAGAAGCCTCGTGGCTAGTATTCCTGGACTACACAGCTGGCCCCCTCTATTGCATAATATGTCCTGGGCTCCCTAAATGTGAGACATTGGATGTATTGGAGGACACTCAAATTACCATGACCAAGGTTTCATTGAGATTGGTGTACCATTCCAGCCAGTTTCTGAACATGAAATAGGAAGCACATGTCTGTTCTCCTTCTGCTTAAGCAGAAAATGTCTTGGGTCATCACTACAGCCAAAATTATTCACAACAAGAAAGAAAATCTCGCTTCCTTGCAATTTATTACAAAACTGAACCTCAACATTTTAAAAGGATTAAAAAGATTTAACAAGGCAATATAATTTAGTTCGTATACCAAGGATTTCATAATCCCATATGGTATGCTTCACATTTAAATGTAGGATATGTTTTTATGGAGGAAAACGTGCTTTTATTGGCAACAGTCAGAGATGTATAATTTGAAGTGATAACATGCTGTAATGTGAAATAATCTGCAAGAATTTCCTTTCTCTTGAGATGGAAATGCTATGCTACAAAAAGTTTTGAAAATAGTACTTTTGCTAATGTTGTTGCTAAAGCTGCTGTGTGAAAAATAGTGTCAACAAACAAAATCCCAATCTGCAATTATTAAAATGTTTCAAATGACATCATATGTTGTTGTTTATTCATTCAGTCACTTCCAACTCTTCATGACCTCATGGACCAGCCCAGGCCAGAGCTTCCGGTCGGCCGTTGCCATGCCCAGCTCCTTCAAGGTCAAGCCAGTCACTTCAAGGATACTATCTTTCCCTTGCCCTTGGTCAGCCCCTCTTCATTTTTCCTTCCACTTTCCCCAGCACCATAATCTTCTCCAAGCTTTCCTGTCTTCTCATGATGTGGCCAAAGTACTTCATATTTGCATCTAATATCTTTCCCTCCAGTAAGCAGACGGACTTTATTTCCTGGAGGATGGACTGGTTGGATCTTCTTGGTCCAAGGCATTCTCAGAATTTTCCTCCGACACCACAGTTCAAAAGTGTCTATATTCCTTCGCTCAGCTTTCCTTATCATCCAGCTCTCGCATCCATAGGTTACTATGGGGAATGCCGTTGCTTTAACTATGTGGACCTTCATTGCCAGTGTGATGTCTCTGCTCTTCACTATTCTTATTCTTGTCAAATAATTGCCCAAATAAACTTTAGATTGAAAGCCAACAGTGAAAACATAACTGTAACCACTATTTGGAATTTTGAGTTTGGTAAATCTAGATATTCCTATAAATGATTCTAATATTTCCTTGTACATACATGTGGTATCAAAAAAGGTTTATATTCTGGAGTGTGCAACACTTCTCATGTGTGATTATCTCTTAATTGTTGACTCAGGGTAAAAGTAAGTATGTATAGCTGAAGCCCACTTCTTCTTTTTTACTCTATATAGTATGTGAATGCTGCCCTAATTCAGATCATGGCCAACAACTTCAGATGGAGAAAAATATCAAATTCCCCCCCCCCAGCCCCATTTGTGATTTTTTTTTTATTGCACACTGATTTGCAGGTGTCAAAAAAGAAGGAAACTTCATTTACACAATTAATGGCTCACACAACTAAACTAGCCAATTGTGGCTCTTGTCTTTGTTCATTTTTTTATACATAGAGGCATTATCAGAAGTTAATCTAAATTTCCAAATGCTAAATACACTATCAGTCATCTCCTCATATCCAGATTGTTTAACATGTAACATGTTCACATTCTTTATACATCACAGTGGAAGCCCAATGAAATATTGGAGAAGTTCAACAAAACAAACTAGTTATTTCTAACAGATTTCCTGGGAGCCAGGAAGAGGGGATAAAACATTGGTTGAAGTACTCAATGGATAAGATCACATTCATATTATTGCATCCTTCATAGCTTGGCATTACCCTCTAACTGAATCGTTGCTAACCTGACACAAATATAAACAAGACAAATGGCACAATAGCATTAAAATCTACAACATTTCTTCTAAGCGCCAACACTTATTTGCTTTTATGGGAACAGCCATATGCCCACTTCAACCTTCTTCTATAAAGTATACTCAACACAGGTAGAAAAAAATAGTTTGTTTTCATTTGGTCAGTATGGTATTTCATTTTGCCTTATGCCCTATTACTAAGGCCCAAGCAACAGCATTGTCCCATAATGTACTGTTTGTGCTTCAGTGATTGCTGCAATCTAACCTACATAATAAAAGAGAAAGCCATTTCTACTCAACAATTTATGGAAGAGGTTTGGAACAGTTTGCTCCTCACACCCACCATCCTTTCTGATTGCGATTTACTGAGCTTGCCAGACCCTGGAGTACTTTCATACCACTACCATAAATGATCCTGGAAGATACACCATGTTCATTTAAGTGAGGAGAGACCAGTTTAATCTGGGACAGTATATCTCAGTGTCAGCATTAAATAAGGTGTAACTTTGGGTTTTTCCCCCTGCTGTTTTGGAGAATGCATCAAATAAGTAAAACCTACTCATATAAACAATGAAACATTCTATACAATGAATGTTATTTAGCTTTTTGTTCTCTTTGGAGCAGTTTATTTTTTAAAGATGCAGGGAACTTACTTAAAAGCATCCGTTATATTATTGCTCTCAGCAGGTTGCTGTTTTAAATAAGCCAATTCATTTAACTAGTTCACCAGAGAGGGAGACACTATGTACAATATTAAAAGATGTGTCTTCAAATTTATCCCTCCCCTAACTAAAATTGCCATAAAGATTTTTTTTCATTTGAAACTAAAAGCAGATTTCAGTTAATAGCCTTAACTGAGTTAATTGCTATAAACAATTTCATGTTAATTTATTTAATTTTAGAAATTGTTTATAATTTTATTATTTTGAGGAAACAAACTTTATGTGGGAAAAGGCCTATGCCAACAGAGAAATGTAGATTAACTTCTGATAATGTCCCTGTGTAAAAAAAAATTTAAAAAATCAGTTTTGCCTTTCTGATGACATTTGTTGCTTGAATGCATGTGTGGCTGGATCTGCACTGCCATATAATGCAGCTCAATGTAGACTCATATATTGCAGTTGAGTGGCAGTGTAGATCCAGCCTCATTTTCCTTGCTTTAGTTTCCCCCTTTCTGGACAATTGCTTGCTAGAGAGCAGACAAATCACTGTTCAGGATAGTATTTTGGTGTGGCTCTACTGTTCAGAGATATTCCTCTTTTTCTCTTGAACTCTATTTTAAGCTCTGCCTATGAATTTGTATTGCATCTCACTATGGTTCTGCCTTATGTCAGCTTTTCTACCTACCAACAGTAATAGTGGACTCCAGCTGCCACTGACTTTAGATGGACATTACTATCAGAGAAGGTTCACCAAATGCCCATAAAAGAAGAGTGGATACTACCATTAACTGACTTTGACAGTCGCATTGATGAAAAACAACAGGAAAAAATCAGCCACTATCAGGACCTCAAGATTGAACTTCAAAGACTCTGGCAGAAACCAGTGCAGGTGGTCCCAGTGGTGATGGGCACACTGGGTGCCGTGCCAAAAGATCTCAGCCGACATTTGGAAACAGTAGACATTGACAAAATTACGATCTGCCAACTGCAAAAGGCCACCCTACTGGGATCTGCGCGCATCATCTGAAAATACATCACACAGTCCTAGACGTTGGGAAGTGTTCGACTTGTGATTTTGTGATACGAAATCCAGCATATCTATCTTGTTTGCTGTGTCATACAATGTTGTTGTGTCAATAATAATAAGAATAGTAATAATAATTATAATTGCAGCTTAATGGCAGAAATTTTCCAAGACAAACAGAAGAATGGCACCATAATATGCAAAATTCAAATTCCATCAGACAGGGGTTCTTACCACAAACATAGCAACAAAGATTTTTGGTCAGCCCTGATTTCAAGCAGAATGATCTAGGGTTTGCTCATACGATTTGGCAGCATAGAACAAAAGGCAAATTTGTGGCAACTTCCTTCTTCCTTCTTCATGCTATGTCCAATTTCTGCCTGTATGAATACTATGTAGAAAAAGCTGTTGAATCCTATTTATTATTCTTTTCTTATGCTTAATAACCCTTAATAGACCTTAATTAACTTGTACCAAGTAATCCATATGCAAGCCTACTCCAATATCAGCCAATGACACATCATTACCATACAAAAAGCAACTACTCTGGGGAGGGGTAACAGATGTAAACCTCAGATAACAAAGAGAATAATCTCTCTTATCTGCATTTTGCAGATATATTCTAATAAGCTAAATTGATACAACTGAACTGAATATATGCAGCTGAGGCAGAAAGCGCCTCTGGAAAGCCTATGTAGACATGTTCCCTTACACTATTAAGGGAACATGTGCCTGCAACATAAACTAGATTGCAAATATAAGAATTTAGGAACTCTTACTCCAGTAAATGCATCACAAACAGTTTGATAATGCAGTAAGTGGGAAAAGCTTCTGTTCTGAAATACACAAATCATGAAAGTGTTCTGCAGCCTTAAATATTAACAATTATATGGGAGAACAGGCTGTAATCTTTTGTTCTGTTCTACCAGTTTCATACAGGCTTCATACCCTATTTCTCTTTTCATAGTTTTATTTTACATTCCTGCATTTTATATTTTAACAGCCTTCACACCCAACAAACTTTGGAAGGATGCTGCTTAGACATACAATAAATAAATAATAATAATTAAAACTGCAAGACTGTTTATACTGAACACAAGAAGGTCAGCCAATGCTTAGGTGTTTCAACATTTTGTGAGGAGAAAAAATAAAAACAGAAACAAGTCCAAGATATAATCTACATTGTTGTGGAAATACTACCAGTTCCAAAATCTCCAACATCTGAGTATAATAATGAACCAGCAAAATTATTAAGCTTACCATGAATTCTACATGTATAGTACAAATGGAGGGGGAGAACAAATTGTGTAACTTTCTAAAGATCAATGAACCTGACCATTAATTTCTAATTATTGCTAAATCATGAGTGTTATTACATGGCTGGTTCAGAGCTTTTGTGGTTTTACAGAAAATTTGGAGTTTTGGGTACATGGCCAGCCCTCTGTGATACCCTTGCATCACTGTGGAGTTGGGGGTGAGGAGATAGTGGTGGATGAAACAGGTCTGTGGGAGGTGATCTAGACCAGGCAGTAGGCTAATTCTTCCTCCCAGTAACTGGTACTTATCCAGTGTGAATTTTAAATTTTAAGATTGCCAATGTGCTTAATATTTTACTTATGTATTTATTTTAAGAAGTTGTGTGTATGTGGAAACTCACGCATGAGTATTAGCATACTGCTGCTTAACTGGAAATGTTATGGTAATTCCAATGTGATGTGTATAATGTGTGTCAATCTGGGGCCACTGGGAAAATTCAATGTAAAACAGATTTTTCCATCAGTGTATACAAGCTCATTGTTTGATGTCTACTATTTACAGGTTCACTTGGTACTGTAGCCACTTAAGGTGCTGGAAAAGTTCTATCTATTGCATCAGAATGTTTTTCCATTGCCCTGATTTGACTGCCCAGGGCAATCAATTGAAAGTAATGTCCAAGACCTCTGACATGGATTATCCATTTAATTTCTCTCTTGAGAGGCAGCTTTGCAATAGCATTTCTTATGACAAGGAAAACTATACAGAATCATTCCAATTTAATGAAGCCCAAAGTCACCTTCCTATAGCAAGCTGATATGTATATTTGTATTTAATACACTGCCGCAGAGTGTGATGGGGGCTCCTTCTTTGGAGGCTTTTAAGCAGAGGGTGGATGGCCATCTGTCAAGGGTGCTTTGAATGAGAATTTCCTGCTTCTTGGCAGGGGGTTGGGCTGGATGGCCCGTGAGGTCTCTTCCAACTCTATGATTCAGTCAAGTGTAAGCTCAAGTTCAAGTTCAAATGTTCACAACCTTTATTTTGCTTGGTGGATCACACAGATACTGATTGGTAACATATAATAAAGTTGCCCATAGTTAAACCCACATAATAGTGTTGTTTCATGATTTCACTGGTAGGAGAGCAAATCACAAGATGAAATGAATATGGGCAGATGTGCACATACACAGGCACACACAAAAACACAATCATCATATACATATCTCAGTACCTGGAATTTCAGGGATTCTTGCAACTGTGACAGCAATTTGTGATCCATTGTGATTAAGATTATTTTTTACTACAGAAAAAAATCATCTTGATTTTATATGCCCCAGAATTATGGACGGCATAACAAGGCAATTTGGTGGTCATATGAAATATGTTAAGAACCCAATTTAATAATATTTATTTTTCTTTGCTGTGTCCCTTATCATTATGGTCTCTGCATCAAAGGTATTCATGTACCCCACTGCCGTGGCCATTCAAAACAACTAGTATTTACCCAGCTCTCTTACTGCTAGCTAATAATATCACCTTTAAGTTTTCAAAGAATCACTGTTTCAGTTAAGAGCTAGAATTAATAAACAGAAAAAATCACTACCTGCTCACAACTGCTATCTTCTACAGTACTTAACAGCCAATAAAAACCTAGTCTCATTCAAATGACTTTTGAAGAGGAATTGTTGAAATTCTCTAAAATGTTAACTAAATAAATATCCAATTTTGAATACTTAAGCTAAAATAGGTCTCATAAATTACTATTTATGAGCCACTCTAAAAATGTTTGTTCAAATTACTGGCCAGACTAATATTTACTAATTATTTCATATTCATTTATATTAAAATGGAACCAATAACGGGCTATACCCAATGTTCCGCTTATGAGATCAGTAGAACCACCCCCCCCCCCGTCGCCACCGCCATCATCCTTAAGTCACCTTCCTTGCCAAACTAGCTTTGGAACATTTACCATTTACAGTAGAGTCTCACTTATCCAACATAAACAGGCCGGCAGAATGTTGGATAAGCGAATATGTTGGATAATAAGGAGGGATTAAGGAAAAGCCTATTAAAAATCAAATTAGATTATGATTTTACAAATTAAGCACCAAAACATCATGTTATACAACAAATTTGACAGAAAAAGTAGTTCAATACGCAGTAATGCTATGTAGTAATTACTGTATTTACGAATTTAGCACCAAAATATCACAATGTATTGAAAACATTGACTACAAAAATGCGTTGGATAATCCAGAACGTTGAATAAGCGAGTGTTGGATAAGTGAGACTCTACTGTATTTGGAACCTCTTCAGTTCCAAATTTATGGGCCCATAAGGAGCTGCACAATTGTGTATATTTACTCTGAAGGAAGTCCTACTACCATAAGACCCTCGTACCTCTGGTAGATGTCCATGCAACCATTAAAGAGATCTTACTTATGTTCAGTGATACCTATTCCCAATTGAGTGTGCCAAAAATTTCCGCTTTTATTATATGTTTTGCAATGATTGGTTTATTTCTCTCTCTGTATTAAATTTATTGCATTAAATAATTACCAAGTTTCTGATCACTAGTTAATGATATTTAAACTGATTGAAACAGACTGTTTCTCTTAACAGTCTTTAAAAGTTAAAATTTATACGTACCCTATGCCTTCCAATTGTTCTATGATCTAACATTTCTTGAATGGAAATTTTATATTATTACTTGCTTCATATCTTACATTTACTATTTTCTTTTCTGACAACATGCAGAATCAATCCAAGATTGGTTAGGATGCCAAGCACCATAGTTCCTTCTCCCTATACTGGCTTTCTTCTCCCACAAAAAAACAGATAATGTCTCCAAGCATCATCCTTAAATATCTAGAATCATACTCTAAAAAAATTATGTTCATACAAGGTTGAGCATAAGATCACTCCTCAAAGCAAAGAAAATCAAAATGTTACCACATTTCACATTCTGAGCAGATGTATACAGAATTCCACTATTTATGTGGAAATGTACATCTTTTGAAAGATGAAATTAAGGCTAAGTATCCCTTATCTGAAATGTCTGGAATGGGATTTTGATTTTTTTTTTTTCAGATTATGTGTATATTTACATATACCCATAATGAGATATCTTGGATGCACTTTATAAACATAACCTGAAGGTAATTTTATGCAGAGAAGTTTAGTAGTTTTGTGCACAAAAAGGAATTTGTGTACAATGAACCATCAGAAAGCAGAAGCGTCACTGTTTCAGCCATCCATGTGGACAATTTTGGATGGTTGGTGGAGTGTCAAAAATCAGCATTCAGGTGTTCTTATCTTTTTCAGTTTCCCAAAATATATCCTATAGAATGTAGTTCAAACAAAAATAATAAAATGAGGAAGTAGCAAGGTTTGTCAATGAAAAAGGGGATAAAATATGACTAAAACCTTTTCATTTTTGTCGGTAATTAATACAATTATAGCCATCTTCTTTTATTATGTCTTTATTCTGTCAGTTGGACCTATTTATAGTAAAATTTGGTTGATTCACCATAATTTCATTCCTCCTACAGCCCATTTGCATGCCCTTGCTTTAAAAAACTGTATAAATTTCTTTTGCTTTTTATTATCATAGTGTCTGAAGGGTTTAAAAAGGTCTAAAATTATAAATTAAATAAAACGATGCAGTAATGAATAAGCACTGCTAATGGGAAGAGTCATGTCACATCAGGACATCTGAAGCTAGATAAAGCTCTTCAGTAAAGAAAAGTTGGTTGTACAGTAAATAGTTTCTGTTAAAGTTTTTCACATCACCTCACACCATAATTCTTTGACAGTAATAAAGATGTATGTTCTATATTTGTTTCTCAGTGGATCAAAGAATTACAGGTGTTCTTTGAGCACAATAACACTATCAGTAATGTAGCCAAATATGCGACATTAATTACAAGGAGGTGTGAAAACTGAAGGAAGAAACACCAACAATTTAGGATATGCAGATGACATCATAATACTAGCAAAAACAGCAAATACTTTGAATGATTATGGAAGAAAGTGCAAAGGCAGGTTTAAAATTGTTTAAGAAAACACATATAATGATGACAGAAGCTTTACACAACTTTAAAGCAAATAGATCAAGGTTTTCCATATCCTGACACAGTCGTTAATCGGAATGGAGATTGCAGTCAAGAAATCTGAAGAAGAGTAAGACTTGGAATGGCAGCTATAGGAAGAATACCACTGAATTGCCTAGAAGACCTAAAAATGCCTAGAGAGACCACAGAATATGAGTTCTGTGGTTACGGGCATCTTAGTGTAATCACATCACCCTCCAAGGCATCCAAAGGAGGGCCTGATTCTGTGCCAGCTTTCAGAACAAAGCAATGGCAATTCTCATGATTTAGTTGTCCCCCAAGCTCACCCGTGTGCGCTGGCCATGAAATGGATGTGCCAGCTGGAGAGAGTGCAGTCAAGCAAGGTTTATTCATCACTGTCTCTGACAGCTAATGACAGCCGGTCCCTTTCAACTGGCCGTCCCCTTTCCTCAACAACCAGGGTGGCCAGAAAAAGAAGGACAGGGAGCAGAGAAGCTTGACCCTTTTGTCATGGGTTATGATAGTGGTCAACAGACACATACTATCACTCCCTTCTAGATGGCTGAGGAGGCAGAAAAAAGTTTGGCTTGGGCAGGGAATATTATCTCCTTCTGGAAGAATGTATTCAAAGACTCCATACTTTTCAAAGACATTTTCATAACTAGAAGAATGCTGGTTAAGTTGAGACAAATAATGTTGGAAGACAACACAAGGGTCATCCAATCCAAATCCCTGCCATGCAGGAAAACACAATTAAAGCATCCCTAACAGATGGCCATCCAGCCTCTGCATAAAAGCCTCCACAGAAGGAGATTCCACCACCTTGCTGATTTCCATTGTGCTGATTGCTATAACTTAAATAATATTAAACCCATATTTAAATCCAAGTTTGTTGTCAGGGGAAGGACAATTTTTATTCTGTCTAATTGCACCCTATGGTGACCATAAATCAGAATAGGCAAGCAACAAATCACACAATTATAGAATCATAGAATGATAGAATTGGAAGAGACCTCGTGGGCCATCCAGGAAAATCGCATTCAAAGCACCTTCAACAGATGGCCATCCAGCCTCTGTTTAAAAACCTCCAAAGAAGGAGCTTCCATCACACCCCGGGGCAGAAAGTTCCACTGTCAAACAGCTCTTAAAGTTAGGAAGTTCTTCCTAATGTTCAGGTGGAATATCCTTTCCTGTAGTTTGAAGCCATTGTTCCTGTTATTTGAAGCCATTGTTCTGTTGCTCCAGGGCAACAGAAATATATTACTTGTAATAATTAATTCACTTTAAAAAATATTTATGCACACATAAACATGCACACATTTAACATATATATCGTCTATTTATTTATTTATCTTTTAAAAAAAAGATTAATCCATATATTTACTCTCTGCTTGGATGTACCAGTGTCTTTCAGGTCACAAACAAGGTGCATGAAGGTGGAGGAGAGAGTGAGAGTACTGAATGGTGATTGTATTTGCTTTTCATTTCAAGCCTATTGTTGTTTTCTATTCTAGCCTTGACCAAGTGACAGGAAATCCTTCTCAACTGGACAGAATGAGAGTATAATAAAATACATGGCCCATAGAGAAAATGTGATTCCACTGATGTTTCATTTCAGATATAAAAGTGATTTTCTCTAAGCCACACCATACTAAATATAAGACCCTAAATCCATTCAGGAAAAAATAATGTCCTTCCTCTCCCCCCCACTAATTCACTGCTGCCTTGCTACTTTCCCCAATATATTCTTCTACTCTTTTTCTTGAACAATATCTTACACTTTAATGCAGGACTCTAAAAAATTAAGTTTAGTATCATGGCCACTGAAGGAGGGATCAGTGTTAATAACTAAATTAGAGACAGTTAAAACAAAACAAAACAAAGGAATAACATGTAAATGAAAACTGAATAATGGTAAAAGCTTACATCCTGGAGTGGAAATATTTCAGGGGCCCTTGATCCCAGTGCCTGATCTAGGCACTAAGGCTGTGCAAAAAATCCTTGTATGTCGGATCTATTTCATAAAATTCATACATACAATGTAATATGAAGATACGTGGCTGGCGCCCATGCAAAAAACATAAGATTCAGAACACTGCCCTATGACTTTTTGGAAGAGTTATTTAAGCCTTGTAAGTGATTCCAGGTCTCTGTCACGGGTTCTGCTTCTCCCTCAAAAGAGCTGGGTTTGGTTTCCCCAAAATGTCCCTAAGGAGGATGGTAAGGCCAGAGTAGAGGGAGAATCCTGGTTCTTTCTCCAAAGGGGACAGTGAGTGGAGCTCAGGTGGGCAGGAGAGAAGGATGCCTGGCTGGATGGCTGGGCAAGAAAGAAGCCCCTCTGACACATGGTCGGTTTAGGGAGAGACAGGCAGAGACCATCACATTAAGGCTTTAATGTGGGAGGTGAGCAGAATTCTGGGAAATGTAGTTTAGGGTGGTGCCTTTTGAATTCTCTGCCACAGGGGGGCTCGCCTTCCCAAACTATATTTCTCAGAATTCTGCTTACTCCCTTGTGCCTCCTCCTACTCCCTGAAAGTTTTGGTGGGGGGAAACTCGTGTTCATTCTCTAAAGGGATTTTGACATAAAAGGGGATTGTTAGGAGTTCAATCAACCCTGTGAGATAGATAAAGTTGAGAAGCAGACACTCCAAAGTTTAAGTAGTAGGTTTCCTATTATTATTATTATTTCGAAGACTGGATGGAGTACTGTTAGGGGTTCTTTGTGCTTTTCCTGCCTGGTAGAAGAGGATTGCATTGGATAGCCCCTGGGGTCTTCCAGTGAAGTAGTACTATTAAGTTTATGTTGGTGAAAATTCCCTATAATTCAGTGGATGTGCAAATCTTTCTGAGACTTGGGGAGAATGATGCTCTAATTATGTTGTATAATCAAAAATAGAAATGTAAGGAGAAAGCTTTTGTCTTTTTTTTAAAAAAATGTTTTAAATAAAAACTTTATAAAATTTCCAAAAACTAGTGGATGTGTGAAATATTCTGAATCTTGGAGGGGAGGGGGGGGTAACAGTGGCAAATGTGTTCTACCATTGTAGCAAGTTTCATCCAAATAGCTCTAAAAATAAGGGAGAAAGGAGCCTCGGAAGATTCCTCACTTGCGCAATTACTTAATGAAATAGTAATGAAAATTTCATTATATCATTATAATTACTATTAGACATGTGTGATTCATGAAAAAAAAATGGTTCAGTACTCGCTTCCAAAATAGGGGGCACTGGTGCTTCATTTCTAAAGTCATTTCTGATTTTTGAACCAAAAATCTTGGAACTTTCCAAAAATTCAGAATATTCGTAATAAATTCGTTAATGGCAGATGCACATGCGCAATGGCGAAAAACAGCACTGGGGGGGGGGGGGAAACAACCCAACCTTTTGAATCAAAAATAAAACATTGTGTTACTTTACTTCTCCTTCTTCTGTATTTTTCAAAAGTTTACAGAAAAATACCACCACCCCCCGCTTCCTTGCCCCTTTTCCCACCCACCCTTTTCCCAGTATCTTCTTTCAATGTCATGTCCTGGCCCCAAACAATGGCACCGCAGCCAGCAATAGCCCCAGCCAGCAGCAGCCAGCAATGCCCACCAGGCAAGAAAGCAATGGCATAGCAGAAAATTCCTGCCTGAGAGCACACCCACCCAAACAGCCAACCTCCCTCTCCTATTCCTGGGTGTGAATGAGCCATGAGGCGCTCTGCAGGAGCTTTCCATGGAGGACGTACAAGCACCTCCCCTTACATGAACATGCACTGTGATTGGCCACAGGGCGGCAAGCCCAGGCTCGGCTGCACCTCCCTCAAAACCAAGTTTGGTTGCTTTAAAAATGCATGGCTTTAGTACCGAAAAACATACGACGACATTACAAAAATTAGCTATACTGGTTTGAAATCGCGGGATACATCTGACGGGATAACTCGCGTCGGAACCGCATTCAAAAGCAACAAAACATACAAATATGATCCAACATATGACAGATACGAAGATTTTGCCCAACCCTAGTTACTATACAAATCATGAGTGGAAAGCAACAATCCAAAGAAGCTGTAAAGGGAATTATGAATGAAGCTGGTAGGATCAAGTGGAGGGATGATAGTCGAGTAGGGTGAGAGGCAAAAAAGGAATTCAGATACTGACTTTCCCATTACTTCAACTTTAGGTGTACCAAAAAGATTTGAGGGACCCAGGACACCACAGGGACAAAATGACCACATAATGCAGGCCAGAGTCTTCCTATACAACATCCAGAAACCATAAAAAGCACCTAACTAAAGAGCAGAAAAATCATGACATTCAGCTGAACCACACACATAGTAGGTATAATAATGTCAGATGGGAAATGGTAATCAGCTGGGTAGTAGGAATAAGTGGGTTGGACTCCCCAGAGATCCATGGAGAGCAGTTGAGGACCACACATAAAATTAATTTACTCCCCCAGATTAATAGCGAGATTATCTCCAAAATCAGTTTCTTCCAAATTCATGACCCAAAACGATTCCCCTTCATTTAATTCTCAGTCCATTCATTTCCCAGCTGCCAGCCAAGCCTCCCTCTCACATCAATCTAATTCTCTCCTCCTAGGATCATCTCCCCCCCCCCCACACACACACATTTTCTCCCCCAAAGGTCTATTTTATCCATGCCAAATACAAACACATGCATATCCTTCTTCCCCAAAGGTGATGATGCCTCCTTAGCATATTAACTCTTAAGTAAAAAATAATGACAACTGCATTGTTTGATTGCCCTGGCAAAGTATATTGTAATATATTTGGAGGACCAGATACAATGAGAACCACATATTTACTTACTTACTTACTTACTTATTTTACTTTTATCCTACCTTTCACCCAATATCAAGTTGGCTATATTTGGGATACCTTCTTGATTTCAGCGCTGCTAGTGATTATACCATCACTTCTGTGCTACCTAACTATAGTTAGGTAGCACAGTCCATATCAGTTACACCCATTCCTAGTAAAAATTTAGTCCATAATTTTTATTGTAACTAATGGATTTCTCTAACATACTTTTACAGTGCAATTACATGCACACACTTACTTAGAAGAGATAGGGCAAAATACCAATGGAGAAAATGTGTAACTAGACTTTGAGAGAGCTCTTCTACCTATGCCAGAATGAATTTTCAGCATCTTCTCCCATGACTAATCCATGCCAGTAAACAGGGAAAACTGAAAAGCAGTGGGAGAGGGGGCTGAATTTCATCCTATTAATGAAACTAAGTAAGTGGTGTTTCAATAAAAAAAATCATTTGTGTCATTTAAGTTTTGAAAAGTTCTTATTTCTTGTTAATGGTAGGGATCCAGTGAGAGATGCAGAAGTTGGACAAGGATTCAGGAGAATAGAGTTCAGATCCCCCCTCAGCCATGGACACTCAATGGGTCGCAAGTCACACTCCCAGCCTCCAAGGAAGTCAAAAGCAAACCCCTGAATAAATCTTGCCAATAAAACCTTTGCCTTAGGGTTGCCATAGGTCAGAAGCAAATCACAGCATTAAAAAGGTAGGAGAAGGGAGATTTTTGCAAGAGAAGAAAGAGTGATTTTTGCAGAAAGATAAAAAATAATTAGTCCTTATCTAAGGACACTGAACAAGACATGACAACTGTGTACTAGTTTTGTCTCACAGGTATAATTTTATTTTGAAGAGAGCTGTGCATTAATTTATAAAATTTAATTTTGTGGAAACGTTAAATTGTTTTTGAAGAGATGATAATCAAGGGAGAAATTGTTAAGGAGTGGGCTGATCAGTTTTAATCATGTCTTTTGAGTTATTCATACATATTTTAAAAATAGTCTTCCATAACTTTTCCATTCATGAAAATCTAATATGAAACTCAACTGTGTTTTAAACAATTGCACAGATATGCACCTTTCTTTTCTGGCAGCAGACTTTCAGGGGCAAACTGAATAAATATGCAAAGCTTCAGCTGTTTGGATATGCAAAGCTTGAGGCTGGTAAAGAGCAGGGCTGCTCAGCCTAGGGGCTCTCTGTTGGCACCCCTTTCACTGGAATTTTAAAATTAGAAGTACAGCTCCAAGCAAGGGTTGAAAGGTAAGATTAGGCCTTTGCAGCAGGCTACCCAGCTAACTGGCTGGCAGGCACACTTACTAGTGCTCTAGTTGGCTGGCTGGCTCTCCTCTCCTCCATCCCAGAATTTGGGAAGATACTTTTAAAAGAAGCTAACTGCCAATGCAGGGCCAAAACAAGGACTATGTTTATATGTTTATAAGGGCTAAGTATGATTCCAGTTATTGTTGCAATGTCATTGTTTTTTAAGTAATACCTTACTCTTGAAAATAATTAAAATAGTGATTGGAGGGATAATAATAATAATAATAATAATAATAATAATAATAATAATAATAATAATTTTATTCTTGTACCCCGCCCCATCTCCCCGAAGGGACTCGGGGCGGCTCACATGGGGCCTTGCTCAAACATCACAATATAAAAACAAAACAAAAAACACAAGTTTACAACAATAAATCAACAATATCAGTAAAACAATCATAAAAGACAATCTTACAGGATAAAACGTTAAAAACAGGAATATAAAACAGAAGTCTGGGCCAAAGTGCGAATGTGTCAAATCAGGGAGAGGTAGTTATATAACTGACATAGTCATTAAAGTACTAGAAATGACAATAAGAAGGGATATCAATAGAAACAAACAATCTGAATGCTACAAGCAGATTGCCTGTAGTACAAAACACATTCCTATCTTATTGTTTTTGTCATCATGTCAAAACTCACAACAGAGGATAAGGCGCAATATACGTATCCTTGAAAGATGCATGATAGTCCCCCTCCAACATTTAGGGAAGGTAAAACCCTGTAACTACAAAACTAGTGATAAAAAGGAGGCAATGGATCAACTTAAGGAGAAGAGTGGATCCATTGCCAGGCATGCCATGCAACCTTGACAGCCAGTAAAAAAAATGTAGACTGGGTTTGGAGGCAATAACAGAGGTTTAATTAGTTTTCAGGACTGAAAAGATGTCTGATAACAGTGTCTCCACTCAAAAGAAATTGGACATAACTACACAATATAGTGCAAGCCAACAGAGCTTTCCCTGTGTTCTCAACTGAGGTTGGGAAGCTCTGCCCTCTACCTAGACTGATCCACATTGAATTCCATAGAGAAATGGATGAATCTACATTTTAACAAATAAATAGGGGACTCAGCTGCAACCCTAACCTTGGGAACTGGGACTTGGAGAACAAAAAGCCTGAGTGGAGGGAGAAATGGGACAGTTCAAGTGATCAGTTTTTAAAAACTGTTTTTAAATTGTGTCCTGCCACCAAGAAATGACCCACTTTGGCCATTATCCCTCCCTCCCTCCCTCCCTCCCTCTCCCAATTCCAGGCATCTTGCCTCTTACCACTCTCTGCCTCCTGGGAACTGCTGCTCATTCAGCAGGGCAGAAGTGTGTCCACACCCATTTCAGGTTTGTATTGGCTGCCTGGTAGGTTGCACTTATTTTAAAAAATAATCTCATGCTTGCAAGGAAGTGTTGCTGGATGAAGGGAAGAACAAGTGCTGGCTTTCTAGAGTGGCAGCAGAAAAACTGGTGCGAGTGGTTGCCTCTTCGGAACGCTGAAATTCCTTTGATGGGCTGCATACAGCACATGGGCCATATCTTTTGCAAGTCTGATTTATACTGTTGAATGAGTGCAATTTGACATCACTTTAACTGCCCTGGCTCAATGCTATGGAATCATTGCAGTTGTAGTTTTAAAAGGTCTTTAGCCTTCTCTTCCAAAGAGTGCTGGTGCCTCACCAAGCTACAAATCGTAGGCTTCCATTCTATATCATTAACTGTATTGTATATGGTTTGATTTTTGCAAACTTTGAGTCCCAGTTCTGAGAAAAGGCAGGCCACGGACAACACTGACATCTTTCTAGCAGGATTGAGTCCCCTCACCAACCATGACCTGCTCTTGACTTCTTTAAAAAAAAACTGATAATATCTTGCATTGTATGGTAACTATGGTTATGTATATAAAATAATAATAATTAATTAAAAAAATCCCTTGGAGGGGAAAAAAGAGAAATATATTTCTCTCTTTTTCCCCTCCAAGGGAATTTTTGTATATATATTTTTGTGTTATATACAGTAGAGTCTCACTTATCCAACATTCGCTTATCCAACGTTCTGGATTATCCAACACATTTTTGTAGTCAATGTTTTCAATACATCATGATATTTTGGTGCTAAATTCGTAAATACAGTAATTACAACATAACATTACTGCGTATTGAACTACTTTTTCTGTCAAATTTGTTGTATAACATGATGTTTTGGTGCTTAATTTGTAAAATCATAAACTAATTTGATGTTTAATAGGCTTCTCCTTAATCTCTCCTTATTATCCAACATATTCGCTTATCCAACATTCTGCCGGCCCGTTTATGTTGTATAAGTGAGACTCTTCTCTCTCTCTCTCTCTCTCTCTCTATATATATATATATATATATATATATATTGCATTTACTTTCCATTAACACAGTATTGGGACCAAGGCAGAGCTTAAATGACACATCAGCACACATTTCATATACATGTATAAATGTTAAACTAAATTTATACTTGATAAACCTAAACAATATAACTCTAATAACAGCTTCTAGAAAACGGAATGGCTGCAGTGAAAAACACCTGTGAGGAGAAAAATATTTACCCACAATTGTCCGTGTTTATGAAATGCAAATGCTAATATTTTGCTCTTTGGGGGTGGGGGACTGAATCCCTACATGTGGGATTTCATGATAAAAAGCTTTAATGTCCCTGTTTTCTCTTGATAAACCCTGCTGGTTTACTGACGCGTGAATGTGCTGAAATTGAATTACTGTACAACAGCAATTACTTTTCACAGTACACCTATAATGGGAATCAATTTTGCAGCGAACACCAGGTAGCAAAAACACAGGGGCAAGAAAGAACAAAAATGAATAAAGGGGAAAATCTTCCTTTCTCCACATTCTCCCATATGGCTTTAACACTATAACCTTTTTTTACACCAACTCTATTGTACTCAAAAAGTGTTTTCTTTCTTCTTCATCATCATTTTTAGCATTATCAGTGTAAATCAAATAGCACTTTGCATTAGGAGACAAAAACTGTTTCATAAAAACCATTTCAGGTCTTACAAAAAAAGAGAGAGAGATATTCTTACACAATTAGGCTCTCTGCTTTATTTGATGCATGACCTTTATAAACACACTTCAACTTCTGGTATTTATTTCTTTTATACATCTTTTTGCAAGTAACATAATGAAATGAAATGACCATTTTGCTTTCTGCCAGGAAGATTATTGTGGCAGCTTCAATGTTTTCCCCATCTCTGAAATACAAGTTCTCTAACTGACTAGGTTGATAATGCTCCCCCTGGACTGGATAACAAAACATTGTTTGATTTCAAGTTATTCTACGTATGCTTTCAGATTTCTAAAGAATAATTAGAGTGGCAAAACAGCATCAAAGTATACCTAGGCGCTGGTGCAAAACATGCTGGATTAGATTGCTACATTAACAATGTGGGAGAAAATGTTTACATTTACATAAATTACCTAGGTAAAATTTGGCTTTCAGCACCCATTGGACTAATGACAGAATCACTAAATATGTAAACTTGAACTTCAAGTCTCAGTGCACTTCCAGACAGTATTTATAATTTGGGAGAGAACAGATTAAAAAGGGAGGTGGCCAAATAACCTTTGTGCTAAATGCATGCTCAATCGCAGCAATGGAGGGAAACCTTAATTCAAAAATTCCTTTTTTTATCCTGGTTACAAGTGAAAAAAAGCAGATTTTCTCATGACTGTGTGCCCTGCAATCGTGTAAAGTTCAGGATTTCCCTCTTTACCTCCTGTAGAGACTGCTTCCCACCACTGCCAGTTTTAAATAGCTCAAAACAGCTGATCAGCTGTTTGGGCTCCCACAGAGACACAGCTTGTTTCTAGCTGGTTTCAAGAGAGAAGAAGCGGAGAGACATTAGAGGTCTTTGAAAGTGTTTATTTTAAACTTTATAATATGGAACATGTGGAACTTCTGGAACATGGCCATACAGCCTGGAAAACATACAACAACCCCATTAAATAGATTGTGAATAAACAAATGGGGAAAGAGGAAAATCTGTCAGCATTTTTTTAAAAAATCTTGTCATTATGCTCTGATGTTTATATGCAGGGATGGTCCACCACCCAGGCAAACTAGGCATTTGCCTGTGGAGCCATCTTGTTGGGGGCGCAGTTGAGGCTACTCCTGGCTCCACCACTGCAAGGAAGGAACCAAGGAGGTCACCGCTTTGGGTTGCCCAAACCACTGAACGCCTTCCTTCTTGCCAGAAAGAGAGTGTGGAATGGAGGCCTCACTGCAAAACAGCAGCTGCAGTGGCACCGGCGCATTTCCTGGATTGAGGCGGCGGCAGCAGCAATGGCATCGACGAATGACCTGTATGTTCCCCACTTGCTTTCCCCTCCCCTCCACTTTTGTCTCGTGCAGGAAGAAGAAGGTCCCTCGGCACGACCTGTCTGCCTGAATGCGCCTGCACAGTGCGTGCTCCTCCACCATGCCACACCAATGAGTCCACCAATCAAAAGGGCGGAACGGGAAATGTGTTGCTATGGAGACCGAGAGGTGGGATAAATGGTGCTCCCAGGTCCCAGAAGCATTTTTCCCCCCTCACTGTGTGCCAAGGAAAGGGGCGGGGCAAGTAGGTAGGCATGAAAAGCAGTTCATTGGGTCCTAAAGACACCTGGTTTCCCATTTTTAAATTTATTTATTTATTTATTTACTACATTTATATCCCACCCTTCTCACCCCAAAATATTCGGGGCTTTATTTCTTTCAGTTTTATTTTTCAGCAATTGATTTAGGGGGAACGCGCCAAAATTCGGGGGGTGGGGGGTGCCAAAATTCGGGGTGTGCACCAAAATTCTGTTTGCCTACTCTTTAAAATTACCTAGGGATGGCCCTGTTTATATGTGCACATAGGAATCGCTCCATATTTATATTAGGATATTTTCATGTGCGCATATACACATCTGTGCATAATTGAGTGATTAAAAAATCTTCCACCATATGTCCCCCATCCACTCTCCATTTTTATCCAGAGACACAGAAGGGCTGTGAGGATGGTGGGGGAAGAAAGACCGGGACTGGTAGGTCTGTGTGGGAACCTGCTCTATGGTCCCAGGTTTGTTTATCTCGCATATTAATTACTGTCTAGAAGCATTTTCAGGGAAAACCTATGCAACTATTAAATTCCTAAAAGTAACAAAATATGAAAAAGTTAATTAACAGAGTCTAAACTTTCTTTAATAAAGAAGGAACTGCATCTTGGAAGTCTAAGGGGGAAATTCTAAGTTGTTGCCTTTCTATTCATTTTGGTCGTTCTTGAGCAATAGTTTTTATTCACATGTACCTAGAGAAATATTAAAAACAATTTTTAATCACCCTAAAGCTGTTCAGAATAAATTAAAACATTTAGCATTATGAAAGAAGAAAGTAAGTTATGTAAGTGAAACAAACCTTCATTTGGCTATCTTTGAAACTCCCAATTTAAAGCCTTACTCTATACAATTCAAAATATCATGGATGATCAGTAGGGGTCCATTTACACTGTAGAATTATTGCAGTTTGACAAAACTTTAATTTCCATGACTCACTGCAACAGAATTGTGGCAGCTATATATTTTAGCCTTCTCTGCCAAAAAGCGCTGATACCTCAACAAACTAAAACTCTAGGATTCCACAGTACTGAGTCATGAAAGTTCTGTGGTGTCGAAGTGCATTAATTTTACAGTGCAGATCATCCTTGAACATATGTGGCTGAGCACCACAATAGACCAAAGTTAATGATGAATAATATGCAAAACCACTATTATAAGCAGACAACCCCTTGAGTATAGGAAAGCCAGAAGAAGAAGAAGAAAACCACAATGAGCCAACTCGAAAGTGCAAGACTCTGTTCTTTCCTCTTCCTCTGGCTGAGTCAACTGAGTGAAATCTTTTTCACTCTGAACCCTGCTTGCATCAGTTGAAACATGCCCAGGATGAAAAAGAAAAGTGTAAGAATGAAATAAAAAATGGGACATTTTAAAAACAGGTGAAACAATGAGAAGACAGAAAAATTAATATAAGTGAAAAAAAACCTCAATACAAATAATTGAAACAGACTACAGTAAATGCATACTGAACACACTAAAAAGGCGAACCAGTTTAAAAGCATGGACATAAAATACTTGGGAAGTAAATCAGTTAGATCCAAAGACTTTACTAAACAGCCATGTTATCCTGGGGTAGGTGCCAGTTGGAAAAGGCATTCCACAATTTGATTGATATAGTCCACTCTCATGTCCACCTACAGCACATTGGCCTCATTGATGCGAAGCTGAGTATGAACCCTCATCCTCAACAGCCTAAATCCTGTATGTCTCTCAAGGATCAAATTTCCAAGTTGTTCAGGACTTTAAATGCCATCACCAGTACTTTGAAGTCACACCAGTGAGTACAGCACCCAAGATTCTCCCATAAAACATATGCCACTTTTTTCTAATTACCAATTTTCAGATATGAGAAGGAATTAAACATTTCATGTAACTTTATCTTTGGCAATAACTCCAACAGTAAAAAATATGCTGTGTTAGCACAGATGATTATTTGGCAGCTAATTGAATTAGTTTGTTAGGAACCCACTTCTGCCTGTCATATCACTAGAAAAGAGACACTGTATTAACATTTAGATTTTGAAGCATCTTGAATGGTGCTTCTGGTAATTAAAATTCTCAGTGAACAGCATATGCACAAGTGAAGAAGGAAAACTTTACATCCAAGGCTAGGAATTTGGTATTAACTTTTGGAGTAGAAGCAAAAGATAAAATATATACAGTAGTTTGCTTTTTTAAAAATGAGTTCAAGGTGATTTTCAATGCTCTTGTTTTTCCCACTTTAATCTCATAGCAACTCTCTGAGGGAGCTTGGACTAAGAAAGACTGGTTCAGAGGTCAGCTAGTGAGTTTCATGGTTCAGAAGGAACTTGAGCCTGGGTCTCCCTAGACCCAACCCAACATTTCAACTCTTGCACCACATTAGCTTTGAGGCGAAGAAGCCAGGCAAGAAAATCAGGGAAGATGAAGAAGTAGGTAAAATTGGTGCTCAAAATCAGCTGTATCTTAGAAAGATCCTGAGAAAAATATTATCTGGTGAGCTCCTTTCTCTGTCAATAGGACAGAAACTGTCATTAGCTTTACCACTTGTGCACATTTCTTGAACTTGTAGTGAACAAGAAAAATGAGTGCCCTGTAAATGAAATTGGCTTCCCCACATATAGCAAGTTAGCCAGCTTTCACACTGTTGGTAGAGTTTATTCATTGTATTTGACAGAATGGTCATCTTGGACTAGTGAGATCTGCTTCCAATAGTGGGTGGTCTTAGGTCCTTCCTAGGCTGATTCAAACATATGATTTGATATGAATGACAAGGAGGATGGTAGTGTTTCTTTTATGCTATGATAGGTGAACCAAAATGAATGGAAAAGTTCCATATTTAGTTCTTGTTCTTTCTGATTTTATACTGGATGAAAATATACCAACCAGGGGAGTATAAAAACTCTCTAATTGTACTGGGAGCTAACAGAAATATTTTGGATAAACAAAACATGTATGGATCTTTAAGAACCCATCCAGACAGGCCCATATCCCAGGACCTGTGTCGGCTCTTACTGGAGGCATCCAAATGACACCTCCAGTAAAAACAAATTAGTATGGAATAAACCAAGTTATTCTGAATTACTTTGATACCCCATTACATCTGGGCCTTCCTGAGAGGGCCAGGTCTAATAGAATATTGAGCCTTTGACTTGAAACACTGCACTTTATTCCTCTGCCCCAAAGCATCTTAGAATATAACATTGCACTTTAGTTCTAGTGGCCCCTCCAGGCCATCCTCTCCTCCATCCCAGTGGTCTTTTTTCTTCTTCTTCTTCTCTGATTCATATGTTATTTGAGTGATTATATTGCTTCTGTTTATGTGATTGTTTTAGTCAATTGTTATGGTTTTTTTTAATTCTTATAGCGTTTTATAGTGTTTTCAGTGTTTTATTGTACAATGTTTTATGCTGATTTTATATTGGAAACCGCCCTGAGTCCCTTTCGGGAGAGAGGGCGGTATACAAATAAACTTTTACTTACTACTTACTTACTTACTGTTGGAACCCAATTGTGGGTAGTTCTGGGTTTACTCAGGGGTAAGTCCTCATTGTCATCCTGAACCTTTTGGGCTCCAGGTGTTCAATGGTCTGGGATGGCAACCACCCTCTCTCCCCCCCCCCCCCAGGCCCAAATTTACCCCTAAAAATTAAGTGAAACGTACCTGGTTGCCATAACTTTCCTCCTCATGCCCTCCTATTGTGAGGAAATGAAGTGTCAGGACATGGGGTAGGAGGAGGGATTTTCCTCCCCCCCCCCCAGTCCCCTGGAGTGTCATTTCCTCATGCCAGGAGGGTGTGAGGAGGAAATTTATGGTGGCCAGGTATATTTTACTTCATTTTAGGGGTAAATTGGGGAGCTTTGGGGTGGCTGCATGCCATCTCGATTTTAATCAGGATGACATGCAGCCACCTCCCACCCCACTTCCGGAAAAGCTCGGGAATTTGGGGGAATTGGGGACAGAAATCTGTACCAAAGAGGATTTTTAAAACCTGATTTGGAGTGGATTTTTAAAGCCACTTTGTCATAGATTTTGGCCTTGTTTAGAAGCACCCTAAAAGAAAACTGGAAATAAAATGAACAAAATCTGTGGCTTCTGGTTTTTCTAATCAGTGTGGATGTGTTCAATATGATGTAATTTTTCTGTAGAAATTCTTTTTTGGTGTAGACAGGGAATACTGGTGATAATATCAAAGACAGGAATTGCGGTTCATATTTGTTCCCTAGATGTGGACTGCTGAAGCATCCCATAAGGAAGGGAAGCGCTTTTAGCCATAAAAGCTCTCTGTGGGAGCAGTGGAGTATCAAAACTGATTTGCTTTCAGTCTACTTATTTTTCTTTGTGAAGAACATCATTTATTGTATTTCTCAAATGACATGTTTTGCAGCAGATATTTTCAAACAACTGTTACTTGTTACTGAATTGAATGAAAATTATTTCTGAGTAACCATGGTCAGGATTGTGTTATATGTCTGAGCTTCTCTCTCCTTTTCTCACCTTGTGCTGTAATATTGTCTCCCTGACAAAGAAGAACATGTATGAAAGATGGTTACTGCAGCCAACTCAGTGAGTGAGTCCTGCATTAATACACTGCTAACATGCCGCTCCAGCGAGATTGAAACAATGAGGATCACGTGAGTGGTCTGAATGATAATTATGTCATTATCACTCTGGCCTGGGTGCTTACAATGCTGTTATGGAAAATAACTACATTTCTGTCTTCATGATTAATTTCCTCTAAAATGCACACTCTCATATCTAATGCAATAATGTTGCTGGGTCAGATTTTGCCCTAAATTTATAAAATGTCAAGCTATTCAAGTTATTTTTGATAGGCAATCAAACAGCAAATGATGCTACTACCCAGGATACTTAACAAGCTTGCACTAGTTCTGATCATAGATGACCAACAGCCACTTAACTAGATCCGTGAATCGAGCTTGTCCTGATATTAGAAAATATGAAGTCTTGTTCTTAGTCAACAGTAGAAATAAAGACTGGTCACCAAATACAGACAGTAGCTTTTTATGTCATCATTTTTCAATGTACAGCAAACTGGGATGCACTGAGTGTATGTGTTTATATGTGTACATGTGGAGAGGGAGAGAGAGAAGGAGGGAGATGCAAACATTTGGCGGGGGGGGTAGCAAATGCAAAAGTATTTTGGGTCCCCTTTAGAATCTAAAATGAATTAGATTCTGTAAATCTTTAGGGGGAGAAAATCTGTGGCTTCTACCTTTCTCAGACTCTGTTTAGAAGAAATCCTGGTTACTTAAATCTACCTAAAACTGCCAAAACTGAAAATATTTTAGTCACTCTAAACTTCTTATTCCTGCATTGAAGAATGGGTGACCAACCCCTAGTGTTGTACAAGTGAGAAGCAACACAAAGAAGGTGAGAACTTTCTATTTGATCAGATGTCAGGGTAAAAGCTGGAAGTAAGGATCCCATGCTGAGTGTCTCCAGACTACATATCTGAAATGGAATGTCAAGTCAAGTGACTATGAAATGCTATACCTATTTTGAATGAGTAACAGTATAAGTAGTAAAACAGTTTTGCCATTTTAGAACTAAATGAGTGGAAAAAGTATTTGCAATTTCCCTAAAGGATAGGGCCATTTATATTCCATAATGGAGGCAAACATATTTATTCTGCAATGATGTAATTGGAGTTCTGCATTAAGAAAAACAAAATTCCATGACTTGTATACTTTATGCAAATCAAAATTATCTGTATATTTTCTGTTCATTTGAATAATGTAGTCTGTCATTTTGTACACTTTTATACAATCTAGTCTGTCACCACTAGTCAGAAGAATAAGTACAGCTCAAGCAAATTTCCATGCATCTTAGGGCTAATCCAAACAGGCCTTTAACCCAAGATCTGTCTCAGTTTTACTGGAGGCATCTGGAAAAACCAAATTAATTTGGGACAAAGCAGGTAAACCCTGCTTTATCCTGAATGAATTAGATACCCTATTAGATCCGGGCCTTTCTGGAAGGCCCTGTTCTAATGGAATATGGGCCCTGTGGGGGCAGACTACTGAGGTTGCTTCTGCAATCCCAGTAGTCTGTCCCCACAACCCAATTCACTTATTTGGGCCCCATGAGCCCGGAGAAGTGAAGACACCATCCACCATCCCCCAACCCCCCCCCCCCCCAAATGCCTGATAAAGAGGAAAACCTTACTGCACCGCCATTAGGCCTCTCTGGAACTTCCTGGACTGTATCAATGATGTGCCAGGAGGTAGGGGAATCATTCCTCTCTCCCCCCCCCCCCCCGCCTCCTGGTGCATCATTGGTATGGTCCAGGAAGCTCCAGAAATACATAATGGTGGCACAGTAAGGTTTTCTTCTCTTTTACGGCTTGTTTTTTTTTTTGGGAGGGGGCAGTGACTCCATTCCAGTGCAATAGTTACTGTGCCTGAATGGGGGCAGCCCGGCGGGAAAGCATGCAGTTTTGGGGTTAAGGTGTGAGGACTTAAACCCGTGTCAAAGCAGGTTTCTTAAACCCTCTTTGATGTGCTTAAGGCTGGAAGCGCCCACAGCTACACCCTCCAAAACATGCACTATAAGCATGGGCAGCTGGTGGTTTCATATCAATCAATACAGTGAATCCAATCCAAGTTTTTATCTAGATTTTAAAGACTCTTCAAGGTGCTGAATCCTACATCCCAAAAAGATTCAGCACCTTGAATGGATTTACCTCCCTATTTGCATGGAAGGCTCCAACTACTGCTAAGCTTGAGATCTAAAAAATTGTCCATCCCGAAATTAAAACTAAAATGACCAGAAAGCTGAATTCCATTCCCCAAATATTTAACTACTGGGTTTTCTGTGCTGTCACAGAATTACAGCATACATAAAAATCCGCCTATGATACCAGCCAACCATTTCTGTTATAAAAACTTGTTTCTCTAATTATATGAACTTTTAAGAGATCTTAAAATTATATATTACATTAATAATGACATTAAATTGTAGCTAATCATCAGGGAAATCATATTGCAAAGACAAGAGGGAAAGAAGGAATAGGAATAGTCAAAAACCATATACAATTACTGCCAAAATTGCTTTCAAAAGAATTCATGCTACTCTACAGAACGGGCAGATTATAACATCTAATTTCGGGTCTGCTTTCTCTTGATAACTAAAGTGTAGAGATATGAGAAGTCCACTAGTGTATAACAACCATCACTAGAATTTAACAACTATGAACATAAAGGAATAAAACATGAGACTGAAATGATCTCATTTCTCCCAGCAATGGTGCTCATCATTTACCACTGAAACTCTTATGCAAAAGCCCTTTGACACTGACTTCAAAATGAAGCACTCCCAAAGCAGAAAACGATAATACACAGAAGAAATATGTTATCCAAAGATTTGCATGTCTCCTTTCAGGGTAAGAAAACAGACCACAACTGCCCGAATTCTTCTTAAGCCTTTCTCCATGTCACTTTCCATGGCATTACTCCCAAGTTACTGCAACTGCTAAAAGGTTAAGCATATTGCTACTAAAGAGAACTTTTATACATTTAAATAGAAAGTTCAATATACAAAACTATAATGAAAAAGCAACAGTTTTGTCTGTATTTACCTTCAAATCACCTGCAGTATTATAATGAGCTAATAAACTTCATAGGGCTTTCCTAGATGTTGGCTTAACAAGCAAAAAAAATCTGCCTTAACTCTCATTTTCCTGGCACATAGTATCTAGGTTAAGGCTACACACATCCTTATTAAATCAAATTCAGATTTGCATTGCCACCCACGTTCCCCTATGCAAGCTCATTTCAGGGTTAAAGCACAGTTCTGCAATGATCATGTGTGCCATACTTTGCATTATTTCTGGCCACATGGTCAGAATTGCTCTGAGTCCTCCACCACCCATGCATGCAAATGTATGAATATATGCACATTCACATTTTATACATATGCCTCGATAGGGCCTTGGTCATCATATTAAGTGAAGCAAAGTGGCTAGCATTTTCATACTGATCTATGGAGGTGTATTAATATCAATCCGCAATTATTCACAAAAACAAACCTTCAAAATATAAAGGAGATCGCATGCTAATGAAACAAAAATGGAAAGTGTTGCATGCTAGGAAAAATTAAGGAGCTCCCATTTGGCTGTGCCACCAATCCACCTAACCCCCAGGTTCAACATCAAAACCAACCCAGACTGCAGCCAGGTGTAAAATAAACCTGGGTTTCCAGAAAGGTGGAGGATAAAGCCTTATTTTTAAACCTGGATTTAAGCCCTCAGGATTTGAAAAAGAATTGAATTAGATTTGAATCCTTAAGAACATAGTATGTTGTGTCAGCACTAAAGACAAGGTGAGTATGATTTTATTTCATTTTATGTAGACATCCCCCTTAGGCAAGGAAAACCCTGAAATAGTTGCCATTTCCTTTCCCTGAAATTTAAGCCCCTTCTACATTGCCATGTAAAATCCATATTATCTTCTTTGAACTTAATTATATGGCAATGAAGACTCAAGATAATCCAGTTAAAAGCACATAATCTGCATTATCTGCTTTGATAATCTGGATGATATGGCAGTGTAGATGTTGTGGCTCAGCCATCATGGCCCAGTTTTCAACGAGAGTTGGAGTCAGAAACAGATGAGGAAGCGGAATTCGAAGACATTCCTACTCAGAATTCAGGCCCCATGGCCTTGCAGGTGCCGGAAATCAGGAATCCGCTAATTGGCAAACATTCCGAATTCTCTCCAGCATTAACCACACCAGATGGTACAGACTTGGGGGAGAATGGAAGTTTAATCGGAGAGATTTTGTTACCAGAGATAGAAGTTAAAAACAGGGGCTGAGAAGAAGTCAAAGACTCGCTCTCAAACTAGATAATAATTAGTTTTCCCATGAGAACTTTCATGGGTCCTGTACTCCCTAATGCTTACAGACTTGGGATTCTGTTAAAAGTACTCTGCACTGTATTTTCATTGCAGGGTCAACATTGCTTTTCCTCAGAAGATGTTCCAGTTTCCAGCTCCTTGCCTTGACTTCTGAATCTGTGCCGAGTTTCCAGTTCCAGGAGAGCCGTGCCGAGCCGCGACTCTTGAGTAGACCTTGCCTTGTTACCGTGACTTCCTTGTTCCTGAATCGAGATTGACTTCACTTTGTTTACTTTGCTCCTTTGACTTTGCTATGGGACTTTCCAAGTGAATTTGCAGTGTTTATTTTCCACTATTGTTTCATGGACAAATTTTGATATCTAAGGGAAGCTATCGAGATTCACTTGTGGATTACAAATTGGACATTGATGAACTTTTTCTGAATTACAATAGGCTATTTATTATGGACTATTTCTTACTTTGACTTTCCACCTTAAATGCGCATAGACCTATATATTTACTCTGCTTCAATAAACAACTTGTGTGTTATATTGGCTCCTGCCTGGATTTTGAGTGCTCGTACTGCCTTGGGGTGCAACAGTAGAAGTGGCCATAGTCTACAACACCTGATATTCCTTGGCAGTTTCCCATCCAAATACCAATCAGAGATGATCCTGTTTTTCCAACATCAGACAGGATCTGGTGGGCTTTGGGGTATTTAGTTCCAAAGCACAATTACACTCCAGCCAAAAATATACATATTTTAGCTTTGAATAGCATAGGGAAAGGTTAAGGGCCCTGTGGTGTTTGTTTTCTGTCTGTGCCCCTGTTCAGAAGATTTCGCCTCACTTTCTGTCCCTGTGATAATTGGGTTTTGAAAAATGTAGCTTGTTATGGGATTGGTGACAAAGTTTTAGTGGAGACACCTTTACTCCGTGATAACTCCTGAGTGGATTTCCCTTCCTTGGGGTAGATTTCTCTCACTTCCTGTTGTCTCACCCCTATTTTTAAGTATGAGTCATTTGTAAGTCAAATGTTTGTAACTTGGGGACTGCCTGTACAAAGTGGCAAAGGGAGGTTAAACTCTTTCCCTCTCCATGTTTCTCTCTCTTCTGCTTCCTTCCAGCCGTAGTTCCTGATGTGTCTTTGGGAGCAATAGAATATAGTAGGCCATCCCACAACTCACAAGACATTCCAGGAAAGTAGCAATGCTTTCTTTTTTGTTTTGCAACACTTTCTACTAGTTGTCGTTTCAGGAATGCTCTTACAATATGACAATACTATATAATGTGACATCATTTCACTTGGTAGGAAGCTACAAAGAGGGCCTTACAAATAATAAAATGGTTGGGGGAGATAACCTCTCAAGACAGAGTAATTTAAGTAGCAACATACATCCAGTCTGAAAAAACATTGCAAAAAATCACCATCATCCCTCATTCCATCCTTGGTTTAGTTGTTAGCTCCCATAGAGTCAACCACAACACATGGCTACCCTATGAATGAGTATTCCATGTTACCTTGACATCAATATCCCCACACAGGTCTTACAAACAGAGAGCTTCATCCATCCATCTGGAATGTGATCTTCCTCTTCCTTGATTTTATAGAGGATGATTTTTTCAAGAAACTTAGATGATGAATTCTTCCTACCATTATGCTACTTACCCGCACAGCTTCAGATTTTTTATGGAACATCTCCTCCATAATTTTCGCTAGCTTCTTCACAAGCTGAAGGCCATCAATTTCTTCTATGGTAACATCCTTCTCGTATTCTTTATATTTCTGGAAGAGAAAAAAAGTTGGTAAATGGAACAGCAGAACTGCAATTAGATACTTATAGTAATTTGTCTTTCATATATATATATATATATATATATATATATATATATATATATATACACACACACACACACACACACACACACACACACACACACACACACACACACATATATATATATATATATATATATATATATATATATATATATATATTGGTGTGCAGGTCGAAGAATGTTTCCCACAAGGGCATTCTATATGCTGGAACAAAATGAAGTGCTGGCTCAATCCCAACGTGGAACATTTCCTTTGTGAAATGGTAAACAAAGAATGAATGATATGCTTGTGTTGGTTATAGACCTTTAAACAGAAGGCACAAGATACAAAACTGTGTATTATAAAACAATATAGAAAGGTTCAAGGGGATAACATTCAATTAAATTACATTCATCTGAGGTAGTGGACCATATCTTGATTTCTACCATACATTCATTTATCAAGGAATTCTGTCTTTTCAAAGAAAATAAATATTCTGCGAAGGACTATTTTCAGCAATAGATAAGTTAGTTTGGTTTTGGGCTTCCTATAAGAACTGTATATTAAAATATATGTTAAAGGTTTTAAGATTTAACCAAGCCATATGGGAAAAGTTTTTCATAATACAGAACACCTCTAAACTAGTTTTGCACCTCTGCAGAGAGAGGTACATTAAGGTTTTCTACAAAAAATTCAGAAATCTAAGGATAAGCGTATAAGAATGATATCAAAACTTAATAGATATTTATTCTCTAATGGTATTTTCTCTGTTTGTCTACTTCAGACAACCTGTGAATGCCTTATTTTTGAACTTACAGTCATAAAAATAGATTAGAATGAACTTCGTTGTTCTTGTTGTTATTATTGTTATCATCGTCATCATCATCATCATCATCATCATCATCAAGATGACTATGACTTATGGCAACCAAATGAAAGAAATAAACCTTGTTAACAGCCCAAGCCTTCCTTGGTTGAAAACAAGCCACCTGTAATTTTCTTATGGCTTTCCATTTCATCAAACATTATTGTATTTTCTTGTGAGCCAACACATCTCAGATGTCTAAAGTATGATAGCTTCACTTTATTCACTTTGGTTTCTAATTTCAATTTGGTTTCCATTTCTTTTAAAACTATCTAGTTTTTCATGCTCTACACCAGCGCTTCTCAAAGTGTGCCCCGCAGAGCCACTGAGGCTTCACGAAGCATACTGATGGGCTCCATGGTTCCCTCCCCCTTCTCCCCCTTCTCCCCCTCCTCCCCCTCCAAGCTTTCCCTACTCTTTCCTGCTTTCCCCCCTTCCCTCACCTCCCTCACACCAAAAACCTTTTTCCCTTCGGCCCCCTTGCACCCAAAAGCCTTTTTTCCTCGCTTCCCTTGCCCCCAAAAAGCCTTTTTTGCTCACTTCCCTTGTTGCCAAAAGACTTTTCCCCTTGCCTTTTTTGCTTTCAAATCCCTATTTCTCTCCCATCACTTAAGGGATCTTTTGATTGTTTTTTTCCTGCATGGCAGAAGAGGGTTGGATTGGATGCCCCCTGGGGCTTCTATTATTATTATTATTAGTAGTAGTAGTAGTAGTAGTAGTAGTAGTATTACAGTAGAGTCTCACTTATCCAACATTCACTTATCCAGTGTTCTGGATTATTCAATGCAGTTTGCCTCCCGCCCCGATCCACAGGTGTTTCTTTAGGCAGCAAGGATTGAACTTTTTATGAATTTAATTTCTGACAATGTTGCTACTGTAAGTTCATTTCATGCAATTCTGTCTTTATTTCTAGTCAATTTGTTAGTGGCCAATGTTTTTTAGTCAATATTTTCAATATATTGCAATGTTTTGGTGCAAAATTCATAAATACAGTAATTACTACAAAGCGTTACCATGTTTTGGACTGCTTTTTCTGTCAATTTGTTGTAAAACATGATGTTTTTGGTGCTTAATTTGTAAAATCATAATGTAATTTGACGTTTAGTAGGCTTTTCCTTAATCCCTCCTTATTATCCAACATTTTTGCTTATCCAACGTTCTGCCAGTCCATTTATGTTGGATAAGTAAGACTCTACTGTATTACTATTATTATGGCTGGGTGGTTTTTTGATTGTGCTTTTCCTGCATGATAGAAGGGAGCTAGATTGGATTGCCCCTGCAGTCTTCCACTGAAATAATGTTAAGTTTATGATGGTCAAAAAGATTGCCCATGCCTGAAATATATATATATATATATATATATATATATATATATATATATATACACACACACACACACACATACACACACACACACACACACACACACACACACACCCCGGTGGAAATGCGTTAAAGCACTGAGCTGGAGACCGAAAGGTCCCAGGTCCAAGCCCCGGGAGCGGCGGGAGCGGCTGCTGTTAGCTCCAGCTCCTGCCAACGTAGCAGTTCGAAAACATACCAATGTGAGTAGATCAATAGGTACCGCTCCGGCGGGAAGGTAACGGCACTTCATGCAGTCATGCCGGCCACATGACCTTGGAGGTGTCTACGGACAACGCCGGCTCTTCGGCTTAAAAATGGAGATGAGCACCAACCCCCAGAGTCAGACATGACTGGACTTAACGTCAGGGGAAACCTTTACCTTTACATACACACACACACACACACACACACACACACATACAGTAGAGTCTCACTTATCCAACATAAATGGGCCGGCAGAACCTTGGATAAGCAAATATCTTGGATAATAAGGAGGAATTAAGGAAAAGCCTATTAAACATCAAATTAGGTTATGATTTTACAAATTAAGCACCAAAACAACATGTTATACAACAAATTTGACAGAAAAAGTGGTTAAATACACAGTAATGTTATGTTGTAATTACTGTATTTATGAATTTATCACCAAAATATCACAATATATTGAAAACATTGACTACAAATATGCATTGGATAATCCAGAACCTTGGATAAGCGAGTCTTGGATACGTGAGACTCTAAATGTAATATATAATATAATATATAAACATTTATTGGGGCTCCACGAGAAACTTTTGCTTAAAAGGGCTCTGTGGCAAAAAAGTTTGGGAACCCCTCCTCTACACAATAGGTTTTGTTGAAACTCAGCTGTCACGGCCTGTTCTTCAGCAGGAGTTAGAGTTTGATTCAGAGTTTGACTTGGATTTTGGACCCATCCAGGACTTGGATCAAAGCCCAATGCCTTTGCAGGTGCCTGAAGTTGTACAGCCAGGAAATCCACTAATTGGCGAGCATTCCGATCCTCAGTCAAGGTTGCTTTTACCAGATGTTGTTGATGCAGGGGAGAATACTGCTTTTAATCAGAGGGAATCTTTTGTGAAGGAAAGGAGTCAAAGGGGGGGGGGGGGGTGAGACAGAGTCGAAGGTTGGCTCTCAGGCGCATTAATGACTTTCCCATGTGAAGTTCTGTGCGTCCCAACTCTCATTGACTTGTGGTCTTGAGAACTTCTTAAAGGTGCCTCTCTCCCTGCTCTGTTTGCGGTCAGCTTTGCCATCCTTGGGAGAGAACTCCATGTTCCAGTATCTTGCTCCTTGCCTTGTTCCCTGCCTTGTTCCTGTGCCTGGTTTCAGGATCTCCAAGTCGTGTTTGTGCTTTGTGTCTCTCAAGTAAACCTTGCCTTGCTAACCTTGATTCCATGATTCCCCAGAGGCTGTTTCCCATGTTGATTACAGTTTGTGGATTTGCAGCGTCTTGTTCCTGTTCCTTGCAATTTCTGGCTGACCCTGGTTGGACGGCGTTTACGGACTAACTCTGACTTCTTGTTGGAATTAACGACTTCCATTTGTGGATTACAATTGAGAGACTTTACTGGACTTGATTTGAACAGTTAAAGACTTTATACTTTGGACTATTATTTATATTGACTTTTTACGCTACTTGCTTGCATATACAGTAGAGTCTCACTTATCCAACACTCACTTATCCAACGTTCTGGATTATCCAACGCATTTTTGTAGTCAATGTTTTCAATATATCATGATGTTTTGGTGCTTTATTTGTAAAATCATAACTTAATTTGGTGTTTAATAGGCTTCTCCTGAATCACTCCTTGTTATCCAACATATTCGCTTATCCAACGTTCTGCCGGCCCGTTTACGTTGGATAAGTGAGACTCTACTGTACATATATATATTCCTCAATAAACTGCTTCAGTTGTGATACTGGCTCCAGTGTGGTTTTCAGGGTGCCCTCGCAGCCTTGGGGTGTAACAGGTTTTGCAAAGGTTAATTTTCTTCTTAACTTCGATAGTGCATACATCAGCCAATTATAGTTATATAAGATAAAGCTATAACCTGTAATTTGAAGCTTAACCTCAATATACTTAATGTAAGAGCTTTTAATGAGCATTCATCCTGATAAGATATAGAAAACACCTCAATTAGTAAGGGCATATAAAAGTACACATTTTAGGGGGCATAAATAAGCAAAAATTACATTGCTTGGATTATTCTGATTATCTTATATACACTTAAAATTCACTGTTAGTTATGCACTATGAACTATCCTACTCTATGTCCATTGAGTTTTCTTGATAAACAAACATGAACACTGTGATCTGCGGAGGAGGCACTTCCCTTGGTTCCACCACCATCTCAAGTGTGGCTGGTGGGAACAAGAGAGGGGGCCTTCTCCGTGATCACTGCCCACCTCTGGAACTCCCTTCTGAAAACTGCCTCTTCCCTCCTCTCCTTTAAGAAGTTTTTAAAAACCCACCTAGGTGCTCAAGTTTACTGGGGGGAGCAGGGAGGAGGATTAGCATCTGCTTAAACTCTGACTCAGCTAACGGAGACCTAGGTCAGCTTGCTGTCTGCCACAAATTGTACTATATGTTTTACATGTTTTAATTGCTTATTATTATCAGAGCTATTACAGAAATATATCCCAATTGCTCCATGTTGCACCCCTAGGCTGCACAGGCACCTTGAAACCACACTGGAGCCCAGAATATAAGCAATCAAGTTGTTTATTGAAGATTATAAGTAAGCACAAGCAAATAAAGTTCAGAGTCAATAGAATGGGTTAAATCCACAAGAGCAGTGTACTTGAAAGTCTATAAGTAAGAGTCCAAGAAAGTCACTCAAATGTTATAGTCCAAACCTGAACTCGACTTAGTCCCACAAGAAGTATCAAGAATAGTTCAAACAGGATTCAGTTCCAACACATGAAACAAACCACAGGAAACAAGGCTAGAATGCAGGATTAATCTCCAATATAATCCAAGGTAAACAAGACTAGAGTGCAGGATCAATCTCCAATATAATCCAAGATATTGGAAATCCACACGGCAAAGTCACAAGAGTATTCAACTGGATTCAAAGGCAGGAACAAGACAGGAACTTGAATCAAAATCCACGTCTGCAAGGCATAAAATAACACAGAGCAAAGATCTTTCTCTCTTGAATTACAAAGTTGACACCTCTGCTGTGCAGAGAAAGGACCAGGCATTTAAGGAAAACCCAAGGTCTCCCTTCCATGGGAAGACTATTTCTCTCATGACAAAACTACTTATTAACACGCTTCAAAAGCAGTCGTTTACTCCTTTGTAAACATTCGCGCTCCTTTCTTCGATAAGTGATCGTCTCCCTCCTGTCAAACACATTATCCTCCTCTAAACTAGAATGTCCATCTTGCAGATGGTGAACTGGCCTTGACTGCGGAGAAGAATATGGTTCAGAATGCCTTCTTACAACCATTTTGTCTGTGGTCCCAGAATCCACTGGAACATACTCTGGCTGCATTTTAGGTCCAAAATCTGACTGAATGTCAGGCCCAACCTGTGAGTCCTCTGGCAAAGCAGGTGCAGGGACAATTACTGGCTGAATGGGCTCAATCTCAGGCTCAGGCTGAACTACAACACTCCATTTGTTTATTTACATTTTCATTTGTTATTTTAAGCTGTTTTATAAGTATACCTGATGTTGTTTATTTGACTGTCCATGATTTTATGTATTTGTTATGTTTTTTATGCCCCTGAATGTTTGCCAATTTTTGTTGTAAACTGCACTGAGTCCCTTTCAGGAGATAGGGTGGGATAGAAATAAAGTTTATTATTCTATTATTAAATCAGGACTATGCCAAAACACTATATACAATTTCTGGAGGTGCCAAAAATGATTTGATGTATAGTAGTGTGTGATATAAGGTCTGTGAACTTAAAACTTTTGAGATCTTGAAGTATGTCTGCAAGTCCATCATGACAAAAACAACCAAACTGAATAATCTTCTGGGTTGGAACCTAATGATTTTAGGAAAAGGAACCATGACTACATGCCTCAACTTCAATTACTATTACATTTTTGGTTTGCATTTTGTTACCAATTAACAAAGGAAGAATATGGAATAAGTAATGGTTAAGTGATTTGACTTGTGTAAAAGACTACAATGGCTGGGATGTGGGAGGGAGTATTGAGCACATTAACAGGAATACAGTATGTAAGAGGAGGAACTAAGAACTTCACTATTATTGAGAGAAACTGGCCATGAGGGGCAAAAATTTGCAAATGTTCTACTTTCTTGAAAGCAGCACCACTTGGTCTTCAGTCTCAATATAAATGGGGCAAAAATGTAGATATGCATTCTGAAATGCAAGAGGAAAGTGTTGCACTTTCCCCATACCCATACACTGGATCCTTTGATGAAGAGTTTGACGCAGAAGTTGCCATAATCTACCAAAATCCAGCATTTCCACAGTCCTGAAGATTCTCCTCAGAATAAGCATGCACATTCAGATAGGGCCATTGAGGAACCTGTCACAGTCATGGAAGAAGAGATACACTACACTAGACCATGGAGGCATTGCCAGCAAGAAGGTGTGCAGCCAGCCTCCTGTTGTGAAATGTTGCAGAGACATCAGAGTGATACTGAGTAAAATGAGTTCTTAGAAGGATTGTTTTCCTTCAAATGGGTGTTTTTTGGCAGACCTCCACCTTTGTTCCAATTTTACAAAGCACTCCAAGCACCTGTGCGGTGTGTATGTGTCTAAAAACAACTTTACATTCTGTAGAGCCAATTTCATCATGCAATGTGGTTATTATTGGGGGTTATCTGAAATGCTTGTGTGCTTTAAAGGCTTTAATTCATACTTGTGTGTTTTGTAGCTTCAGCAGTTTGCAGTGAGCTTCAAGCTGTATTAGATGGTCAATGCAGATCTTCCCCTTAGAATCATAGAATAGTAGAGTTGGAAGAGACCTCATGGGCCATCCAGTCCAACCCGCTGCCAAGAATCAGGAAATCGCATTCAAAGCACCCCCAACCGATGGCCATCCAGCAGGCCCAGTTCTTCATTGACGCCCCTGAAACCGCCGCTTCAGGCGCAGCCCTTCCTGGGTGCACCCGAAACGGCGGCGGCGGCAGTGGTGGAAGCGACCATTGGGTAGCTCGCCACAGAACTAGGAAGTATTTTGTATTCTCACGATATTTTGTGAGATCTCATGAGAATATAAGCTACTTCCTGGTTCTGTGGCGAGCAACCCAATGGCCACCGCTGCCGCCCGCCGCCAGCGGCAAGTTTGGGGTGGGTGTAATTTCGGGGGGGGGGGCACGGCCCTAGGTTGGCTTACAACCTGAAAAAAACCTAGGGCCACTCCTGCCATCCAGCCTCTGCTTAAAAGCCTCCAAAGAAGGAGCCTCCACCACACTCCGGGGCAGAGAGTTCCACTGCTGAACAGCCCTCACAGTGAGGAAATTCTTCCTGATGTTCAGGTGAAAACTCCTTTCCTGCAGTTTGAAGCTGTTATTCCGTGTCCTAGTCTTCAGGGCAGCAGAAAACAAGCTTGCCCTCTCCTCCCTATGACTTCCCCTCACGTATTTGTATGTGGGAACAATGGCTTCAAACTACAGGAAAGGAGATTCCACCTGAACATCAGGAAGAACTTCCTCACTGTGAGAGATGTTCGACAGTGGAATTCTCTCCCCCGGGCTGTGGTGGAGGCTCCTTCCTTGGAGGCTTTTAAGCAGAGGCTGGATGGCCATCTGTCGGGGGTGCTTTGAATGCGATTTCCTGCTTCTTGGCAGGGGGTTGGACTGGATGGCCCATGAGGTCTCTTCCAACTCTACTATTCTATGATTCTATGATTCTATGATCATGTCTCCCCTCAGCCTTCTCTTCTGCAGGCTAAACATGCCCAGTTCTTTAAGCCACTCCTCATAGGGCTTGTTCTCCAGACCCTTGATCATTTAAGTTGCCCTTCTCTGGACGCTTTCCAGCTTGTCAACATCTCCCTTCAATTGTGGTGCCCAGAATTGGACACAGTATTCCAGGTGTGGTCTGACCAAGGCAGAATAAAGGGGTAGCATGACTTCCCTGGATCTAGATACTATACCCCTATTTATGCAGGCCAGAATCCTATTGGCTTTTTTAGCAGCCGCATCACATTGTTGGCTCATGTTTAACTTGCTGTCTATGAGGACTCCAAGATCTTTTTCACACGTAACTGCTGTCGAGCCAGGCGTCCCCCATTCTGTATCTTTGCATTCCATTTTTTCTGCCAAAGTGAAGTATCTTGCATTTGTCCCTGTTGAACTTCATTTTGTTAGTTTCGGCCCATCTCTCTAGTCTGTTAAGATCGTTTTAAATTCTGCTCCTGTCTTCTGGAGTGTTAGCTATCTCTCCCAGTTTGGTGTCATCTGTAAACTTGATGATTGTGCTTCTAACCCTTCGTCTAAGTCATTAATAATGTTGAACAGAACCAGGCCCAGGAAGGAGCCCTGCGGCACTCCACTCGTGACTTCTTTCCAAGATGAAGAAGACACATTGGTGAGCACCCTTTGGGATCGTTCGCTTAGCCAATTACAGTCCTTGTTTGCTCTTGCTGCCTAGTTTCCAGCACCATTGCTCCACAACTGGGTGTCCTTCCTGATTAACATCCTCCATGCATGGTGATTTTGGAGATATTCTTTACTATCTCTATGGATATTACTTGCCACAAAACTATTTCTATTAATGTGTTGTCGAAGGCTTTCTTGGCTGGGATCACAGGGTTGTTGTGTGTTTTCCGGGCTGTATGGTCATGTTCCAGAACATGGTCATACAGCCCAGCTGTATGGCCATAAAGCCTGGAACATTGCCATACAGCCCAGAAAACACACAACAACCCTATTTTTTTTTTTAGTTTGACCTGAGCATATGGGACTTCCTCCATCACTCAAGGCAAACGGTAACTGCTAAACTGCAGCAAGTCTAAACCACAGCAAAACATTTTCTGAGTTGAGCAGAGCAGGAATTAACTAGCACACCATTTTTATGTTTTTTTATGATACACTTTTATCATTTGTTAGATGAGACAATAGCCTAGCTCAGTATAAAGATACTTCCTAAAACATTTACATCTTAAAATATTGCAACTTTCTTGTCAGCGTCAAGAAGAAACAATATTTTCTAGATACAACTGAATGCTCCTTTTCCTGATTTTCATTTGCTTTTGCTTTTAAACCTGCACTGTGGCAAGAAGAAAACATTTAACCAGTTTATATCCTAAAGCTCATACTCACTTCAGCCTGGCCACTTTTGTCTAAAAGCCAAATTAAATAGGTTTTCTTTTAGGAGAGTGAAAATTTGAACAACCCTAGATTACTTTAATTATAGTACTCTTTCTCCCCCCTGTTGGTTTTTTCTTTTAGACAGAACACGACAAGACTTGGGCTATTTCCCTTCAATTTGTATGTATTTTGTGATCACTTCAAAGTAAATATAATGGCATCTCCTCATCCCTTTGATCATATTGTCTATGATCAATAGTTCCTTCTGACACATTTACAGATAATCAAAAGATAACATGAAACAGAAAGAGGCACATTCTGGTCTACATAACTGTAAGATAAAATTATAAAAAAATTATTATTATTTATATTCCCTGCAAGGCAAAGATGTTATACAGCGGTACCCAAAATCAAGCGTTAGTCCCAGTCAAAATAGGCTCACTGAATAAATGGAAATTTGATGAATCAATATTTATGTAAAGTCCATTAATTTAATGGGTCTACTCTATTGGAATTAACAGTTGGATTTGGTCCCAGGTTTTCATTGCTTATATGTTTAAAGAAAATATCAAATGAGATAGGCAGGAGTGCTGAATTCACTAAAGTACATGAGAAACTGCAAACATTAGAGGTGAATTGATTCCATTAAAAGTTTACTGTTTCCCTTAGGGAAACATCAAGATCTAAAGCAACTGTCTTTCTTTTTTAAAAAAAATAAAAAATAAAATAAAAACACTATGCTCATTACTTTGATAGACCAGGGAGAGACTGTTTTGCTGTATGCCTTCAGTTTGTTTGCAACCTATGGCAAGCCCTTTTTGAAGCAAAAGTTTCTCATGGATCACCACTAAATGTTTATATATAATATAATATAATATAATATAATATAATATAATATAATATAATATAATATATCATGTATGGGCAAACTATTTGACACACTGTGTTTTAAAAGTGAACAGATAGAGCAGGCCAGTGGCAGATGGATAGAAATTGTTAACAGCCAGTAGGCTGTTAGGAATTATGGGAGTTGAAGTCCAAAACATCTGGAGTGCCAAAGTTTGCCCATGCCTGCTTTGGTCAGTCCTCTCTTGCAACCCTTTGAATGTTAGGCAACCCAAAGGCAGACACGTTTTAATTCCAAAAGGTCTTTAGAAATCATTATTTTATAAGAAAAGTGTTTTCCTTAGTGTACTGTATTAACCCTTCACTTTTAAATGGAGATTTTAAATTGTTTAATTTTGTTTTACTGTCATTTTAAACATATTTTAATGTTTTCATCTGCATGCAGTTTTCATGCACTGCCTTTTATCTTCTAAGCTTGCCTGAGTCCCAGATTTAGGGGAACTACAGTGTAAAAATAAAGGAATACAATGTAATGCACACTACTACTCAAATGATGTTATAAAAATTTGGAGTAAATCCCAAACTTTTAGGGATATTTCAAGGTGTTTTTTTTAAAAGTTTCAATTTCACTTCCAGAGGGCCATACCATCTTCATTCAATCCCATGCATCCCTGCATTTACCACTTTCAATCAGTACTCCATGTTTACTGAATATTTGTGGTTTTCATTGGACTATCTGTGGGTGTTATTTCATTATTTATTTCTTCCTTCATTTTTTTAAATGATACTTCTGCATTTTTCAAACATGCATGTATCACCCTCTCCTTTTCCAAGGCTATGTTTTAGATACATAGTTTTTGACACATATTATCTACAATCACTATTTTAGAGTGCATTATAATTGTTAAATGATTCAGGATGCCTTACTTTGCATCAAAAATTCATATCAAGTTAATTAACCAAAACTATCATCATAATCACTCTCTTATACTTCAAGAGTGCTTAATAATGTTAAAAGCATCTCATATGTGTTACTCAGCTATAATCCTTGCAACACCTCTGAAGTGAAGTCATTTGCACAGATGGATGGGGTGCTGAGGTTGAGAGACTTTTTTGTCCATAAGAAGGCACAGATAAGGCTCAAAGCAAGGATTTGTTGATCTTCTGGAGCCCAGGTTTTGGTGAATTCAAGTATGGGTTATCAGAATGGATTGCTTCAATCTTCTCTTTGTAACAGAACACTCCATGACATTGCAAGTCAAAGTAGTGATCACTCAAATAATTGCAAAGATATTACATTGCACAGAAGAAGAAGCAATTGGACAACTGGACAGAGTATATAGAATACAGACATACTTTTCAAAGCAAAACCGAGGAATCAGAGATGTCATAGTACACTTTGTGAAGAAAAGCACCCGAGATGAAGTTTTGCGAAAAAATGTGTCCAACCCAGTGCTCTACAAAGAAAGAAGAATAGTAATTTTGAAGGAATTTTCCCAATCAATAATGAATAGAAGGAAAAAATATTATTTCCTAACGGATGAATTGAAGAGACGAAACATCCGATTCAGATGGGAAAAGTATGAGGGAATAATGACGACATACAATGGGGAAAAGTTCTGGCTGACGACGGAGGAAAAAGCGAGGGACTTCTATAAAAAACTAAGGAAAGACCACGAACCAGGATTACCAGAAACTTCCGCGGAAGAGATGAAAAATCCAAAACAAACAAAGAAAAGAAGATTTGACTCACCAAGAGAAACATCAAGAGAAACTGAAGAAGCATCAGGACACCAATCAAAGGATGAGGAACAAGACGGAATGACAGAGGAAGTAGAGGTGGAGGAGGAGGAAGGAGAAGATATCTTGATAGATGAGTAATTTTACACAATCAATAAAATGTTTTTCCAACAATATTAATGGTCTAAATGAACCCAGTAAAAGGAAAAGATTATTTAATTATTTAAGAAAAGGGAGATACAGTATAATAGCATTACAAGAAACACATATAGCCCAGAAACATGCAAAATATCTAATCAATAACCAATTAGGACAAGAATACTATTCACTAGACCAAGAAAAAAAAGAGGGGTAGTACTTTATATAGACAAGAAATTTAAATCAGAAGAATCATTCAAAGATAAAGAAGGAAGGATAATAGCGGTAAAAATCGATCTAGGAGGTAAAAAGATTCTCTTTTGTAATATCTACGTACCGAACGGCCCCAAAACAAAATTCATTAAATTGTCAAAGGAAAAATTAAATCAATCAGAATGCGATGAATTAGTGATTATGGGAGATTTTAATGGAATATTAGACAAAAATTTGGATAAAACTTGGAAAAAGGAAAGTAAAAAGAATTCTGGCCTCCTTCCCAAAAATTTTATATCTTTAAAAAAAGAATTTGACATGCAAGATGCATGGAGAGAACACAACCCTAACCAGAAAGACTATACCTTCTTTTCAAATAGGCATAGCATATGGTCTAGGATCGATATGATCTGGACTTCGAAAACAATTACAACCAAAATCAGTAAAATCCAGATATTGCCAAGAGATCTTTCTGACCACTGCCCAATAATTATGGAGATAAACAATAATAGATATCCAAGAACATGGAGGCTAAACGATAATCTACTAAAACAGGAGGAGGACATAAAGAAACTTAAATTGGTGACACGTGAATTTTTTATGATAAATGACACCCCGGAAGACAAACCACAAGTAATATGGGACACATTCAAAGCAGTAGCAAGAGGGTTTTTCATTCAACAAGAGGTGATTAAAAATAAGAGGAAACACAAAGAGCTAGACAATTTGAAGAAAGAAATTGAAAGGAAGGAAAAGGATTTGAAAGCAAACCCAAACAATCAAAAAGTGAAAAGGAGTCTGGAATTACTTAAAAAAAATAAAAATATTTGGGAATTGGAGAAACTAGCCAAGCAAATGAAGTGGGTCAAACAAAACCATTTTGAGAATGCAAACAAACCGGGTAGATGGTTAGCTAGACTAATAAGGAAAAAAAGACAAAGCCAACAAGTTACAAGGATCAGAACAAAGAATAAAATTGCAGTAAGAGAAGAAGAAATAAGAGAGGAATTTAAGGACTTTTACCAGAAATTATATACTGGGGACAATATTAAAATGGAGGAAATAGTATCTTATATTAGTAAACAAGGTCTAGAAAAGATAACGGAGGAACAAAGGCAAAATTTAAATAAAGAAATCACAGTTGAAGAAATCCAAAAAGTGATTAAAGAATTAAAGGTTAATAAATCCCCCGGACCCGATGGCCTAATAGCGGGCTTCTATAAAGTACTGTAAAATGACATAGTCAACTTTCTGAAAAAGATAATGAATCTGGCTTTAATAAATGGAAGCATCCCAGAATCATGGAAAGAGGCAGAAATTATAATGATCTATAAAGAAGATACAAACCCAGATGAAGTACAAAATTATAGACCCATCTCGCTACTAAACAATGATTATAAAATATTTACAAAAATATTAGCAAACCGCTTTAAAGACTTCCTGAAAGATTGGGTATCAGAAGAACAGACAGGGTTTCTACCCAACCGAAGTATAAGAGATAATGTTAGAACAATAATTGATACGTTAGAATACTACGAAGTTAATCAACAAAAAGAATTGGGACTATTATCATTGGATGCGGAAAAGGCTTTCGATAAATTGAATTGGGATTTTTTTAAAGTACTGCTGCAGGAATTGGATGTAGGGTGGCAGTTCCAGAATGGTATCAAGGTTATATATAATGAGCAATCAGCTAAAATTCGGATTAACGGTCAAACAACGGAAACTCTATCAATAAATAAAGGGACCAGACAAGGTTGTCCCCGCTCTCCCCTTATATTTATTTTTGCGCTGGAAATACTAATCCGCAACTTAAAAGAGGACAAAAACCTAAAAGGAATGAGAATAGATAAGCAAGAATTCAAGGTACGGGCTTTTGCGGATGATATAATTTGCATTATAGAAAACCCCAAACATAATATTCAAAAATGGCTAGATAAGATAGAAGATTTTGGGAAAGTAGCGGGATTTAAAATTAACAAAAATAAGACAAAGATCTTAACAAAAAATATGACAAGAAGCAGCAAGGATGAATTGAAAGAAGAATCAGGACTAGAGACTCCCTCAAAAATAAAATATTTAGGAATTTGGATTTCAGCCAGAAATAACCAATTATTAGAACTAAATTACATCACAAAATGGAAGGAAATAAGGAAAGATTTAGACGTGTGGAAAAATCTAAACTTGTCTCTTTTAGGAAGAGTAGCCACAATTAAGATGATCATCTTGCCAAAGATTCTCTACCTTTTTCAAAACATACCCATAATAAGGAATAACAATATATTTAAAGAATGGCAACGGGACATTTCTAGATTTATATGGAACAACAAAAAACCCAGGATTAAACACAGTACGATGATTACCCCTAAAACTAAAGGAGGTGTGGGGCTCCCAGACTTAAGATTGTATCACGAGGCCTGTGTTTTAGATTGGATAAAAGACTGGACAAATCTCCAAAAAATAAAAATTCTAACTTTGGAAGGCCATGATCTACGTAGAGGATGGCACGGCTATCTGTGGTACAACAAAGTGAGTGTGGAAAAGAATTTCCGAAACCACTTTGTGAGGTCCTCCCTGTTAAAAGTCTGGGATAAATATAAAAACTATCCATACACAAAAACACCACTGTGGCTTTCCCCCTTAGAAGCCAATCAGAGAAGGCTGCTAGGGTGGACGGAGTGGCCGACTTACAAGGAGATCCTAAAGAAAGACAGTCTAATTCAAAAATCCCCTCAAATTAAGGAGTTGAGTGAAATACAAAAAATTAATAAAAACGTTTCATGGTTCCAATATTTGCAAATTAAAGAAGCTTTTAAAAATGATATAAAGATAGGCTTCACAATGGATAATGGTTTTTGGGATATTGTGACCCAAAGAAAGAACAAAGTAGTATCAATAATATATAAAAAATTATTAGAATGGGAAACGGCAGACGCAGAGATTACTAACTCAATGACAAAATGGGCCCAAAACATAGGTAGATCAATACAATTACATGAATGGGAAGAAATCTGGACAAAAAAAATGAAATACACATATGCAACAGAACTTAAAGAAAATTGGTTAAAAGTAATTCACAGATGGTATCTGACTCCAAAAAAAATAGGACTAATGTGGAAAAAGGCAAATAATAACTGCTGGAGGTGTAAAGAACAAGTCGGTTCCTACTTCCATATGTGGTGGAATTGTAAAAAAGTAACTAGTTATTGGAAGGTAATACAAAAAGAATGTAAAAAAATCTTAAAATTAAATTTGGAGTTGAAACCAGAAATCTTCCTATTAGGCCTTGCAGACCCAAAAGAAAAATTGGACACAAACAAAGATAAACTTTTCACTTATTTTATAACTGCAGCGAGAATCATAATCGCCAAATATTGGAAATCAGATTCTCCACCTACAAAAGATCTGTGGATAGATAAAATTGTAGAGATAAAAGACATGGACAGATTAACCTTTTTAGTTAAAGAAAATACAGATAATAGAATGAAGAAAACTGACTGGACGGATCTAGAAGATTATCTAAAGGAAAACTATACGTAAGAGAAACCAGAAAACTGGAAGAAAGAAGAAAGGAAGTCAACCCCCCCCCCCGATACACCCCAACCATTAGTTTACCCCTCCTCCCCCCCCCTTTCCTTCAAACTATATACCTTAGGGACTTACCCTTTTCCCACCCACCCTCACCCAGCACCCATTCCCCCCCCTTCCCTAGTCGTAGTTTAACCTCCCTTCCTCGGATGATCCTTTCCCAACTTCCCTATAGGGCCTCCTATGTAATCTAAAAGCATCAATAAAAAGTATTATGCAAAAAAAAAAAATCCTTGCAACACCTCTGAAGTGAAGTCATTTGCACAGATGGATGGGGTGCTGAGGTTGAGAGACTTTTGTGTTCATAAGATGGCACAGATAAGGCTCAAAGCAAGGATTTGTTGATCTTCTGGAGCCCAGGTTTTGGTGAATTCAAGTATGGGTTATCAGAATGGATTGCTTCAATCTTCTCTTTGTAACAGAACACTCCATGACATTGCAAGTCAAAGTCCACATCACCAAATACTTTTTGAAACTCTCTTGAGTCAAATGACCCTTACAGAATGATTACCGTTTTTTGAAATGATTACAAAAGGTCCATGACACCAGACCTTAGGCTTGCATCTATTTTGAAGTATTGTTAGAGAAGGTATGTTTAGTGTATAAATCTCTCAGATATACTGCAACACATTAATTCAATTGAGAAAATGGAACATTTCCTAACATAAAATGAAATTAAAATACAAATATATAAAATAAAAATGGGGGAAAGCTTTCCAATGGAAAAGCTAAAAAATATTTATGTTTTTGTTTATATCAGACAATAACAAAACCAAATATGCTATCTTAAATATTTTGATAAAATAGGAACTACTAATCCTTTGTCACTCATTAAAAATCCACACAGCGCAGACGGGGATCTAGAACAGGGCACTTTCATCACAACTTCAAAATCAAATAAAATAATGCAATATGGAAGCAGAACTTTTCTTAGTGCCAAATCTGATAGCCCAGAGGCATATAGTTGAGCAGTTCAGCAGAGAGGCTGTTGAATAGTTCAACATAAAAACATGTAGGAGTCAGTGTATGCACTCCTTATCGGGCTCCCAAAGAACACACATCATACTGAAAAGTGGTGTAACAGTCAACAGCTTTTAAGGAGTTATACAGCAACGGAATGTGAGAGGGATTGGTCTTGCTTCAATGCTGACGGAAAATCACACCATGTTCCTGTCACCTACCTTATAAGGTAAAGGTAAAGGTTTCACCTGACGCTAAGTCCAGTCATGTCCAACTCAGGGGGTTGGTGCTCATCTCCATTTCTAAGCCGAAAAGCCGGCATTGTCCATAGACACCTCCAAGGTCATGTGGCCGACATGACTGCATGGAGCGCCGTTACATTCCCGCCTGAGCGGTACCTATTGATCTACTCACATTTGCATGTTTTCTAACTGATAGGTTGGCAGAAGCTGGAGCTAACAGCGGGCGCTCACTCCGCTCCCTGGATTCAAACCTGCGACCTTTCGATCTGCACATTCAGCAGCCCAGCGCTTTAACATGCTGTGCCAAGGGGGCTCCATCACCTACCTTGTTCAATGGGGCTATTCTGCTCCTACAACACATGCCGGCACTAAAGTGATGCCGGAAGAGGGCAAGATTATCCTCTTTTCCCAATCTCCCACAACTAATTTTGTGATTTTAAGTTTTATTTGAGGAAAAAACTGCTGGAATTCTAAAATTGCTTTTAAAATCATTATTTAAAACTATGGAACAGCCGATTGTTGACGACTCAATTATGAGGTTTTGCAGAAGTACAATGGAGGAACCATGGATCAGCTCAACTGTGCAAATGCAGAGGTGAAAAACAGTGAGATTTCCCATTTGGGTACATTGTCACTATCAGTGATGCTGCAGCTTCCATTGAACTCAGGGCCGGTCTAACGCTAAAGCGGCTGAAGCGGCGGCTTCGGGCGCAGGTGGAAGGGGGCGCTGTGGAGGCCTAATTATAATGCACGGCACACCATCGCTCAAAAGCGCCCTCCCTCTTCTCCCTCTTTCCCCCCCCCCCTCCTTCCGCTTTTACCTGCTCTCCCTTTCTGCCTTGCAGCAAGGCTTTGAGGCTGTGGAGGGGGCGGGACCTAAGGCCACGGAGGGCACGCACCTCCCAGGAGACCACGCCCCCTACTTCTGAAGGAGTGCCTTGGAAGTGCCCTTCGGCCCCGCCCCCTCCGCAGCCCAATCAAGATGGCGGTTCTCATGGGCTGTCTGGCCATGTTCCAGAAGCATTCTCTCCTGACCTTTCACCTGCATCTATGGCAGGCACCCTCAGTCGTTGCGAGGTCTGTTGGAAACAAAGCAAGTGGGGTTTATATATCTGTGGAATGTTCAGGGTGGGGAAAAGAACTCTTGTCTGAGGCACGTGTGAATGTTGCAAATGGGCACCTTTATTAGCATTAAATATCCTTCAGCTTCAAACCCTGGCTGCATTTTGCCTGGGGTAATCCTTTGTTGGGAATTGTTAGCTTGCCCTGATTGAGGATCTCCTGGCGCCCTCCCTCTTCTTCCTCCCTCCCTCCTTCTTCTCCCTCCTCCTTCTCCCTCCTCTCCCTTTCTGGCCTTCTTCCTCTTTCTCCTCATTTCCTTCCTTCCTTCCTTCCTTCCTTCCTTCCTTCCTTCCTTCCTTCCTTCCTTCCTTCCTTCCTTCCTTCTTTCTTCCTCCTTCCCTTCTTCCTTCCTCATCTCCTTTCTACTGCAGGGACATTCATTGGCCGTATCCCCAGTCTCTCTGTGAGTTTATATCTATGTTCCAGAAGCATTCTCTTCTGACGTTTCGCCTGCATCTATGGCAAGCACCCTCAGTCGTTGCGAGGTCTGTTGGAAACAAAGCAAGTGGGGTTTATATATCTGTGGAATGTTCAGGGTGGGGAAAAGAACTCTTGTCTGAGGCACGTGTGAATGCTGCAAATTGGCACCTTTATTAGCATTAAATAACCTTCAGCTTCAAAGCCTGGCTGCTTTTTGCCTGGGGTAATCCTTTGTTGGGAGTTGTTAGCTTGCCCTGATTAAGGATCTCCTGGCGCCCTCCCTCTTCTTCCTCCCTCCCTCCTTCTTCTCCCTCCTCCTTCTTCCTCCTCTCCCTTTCTGGCCTTCTTCCTCTTTCCCCTCCTTTCCTTCCTTCCTTCCTTCCTTCCTTCCTTCCTTCCTTCCTTCCTTCCTTCCTTCCTTCCTTCCTTCCTTCCTTCCTTCGTCCCTTCTTTCCCCTCCTTCCCTCCTCATCTCCTTTCTACTGCAGGGACATTCATTGGCCGTATCCCCAGTCTCTCTGTGAGTTTATATCTATGTTCCAGAAGCATTCTCTTCTGACGTTTTGCCTGCATCTATGGCAGGCACCCTCAGTCGTTGCGAGGTCTGTTGGAAACAAAGCAAGTGGGGTTTATATATCTGTGGAATGTTCAGGGTGGGGAAAAGAACTCTTGTCTGAGGCACGTGTGAATGTTGCAAATGGGCACCTTTATTAGCATTAAATATCCTTCAGCTTCAAACCCTGGCTGCATTTTGCCTGGGGTAATCCTTTGTTGGGAATTGTTAGCTTGCCCTGATTGAGGATCTCCTGGCGCCCTCCCTCTTCTTCCTCCCTCCCTCCTTCTTCTCCCTCCTCCTTCTCCCTCCTCTCCCTTTCTGGCCTTCTTCCTCTTTCTCCTCATTTCCTTCCTTCCTTCCTTCCTTCCTTCCTTCCTTCCTTCCTTCCTTCCTTCCTTCCTTCCTTCCTTCCTTCCTTCCTAATCTCCTTTCTACTGCAGGGACATTCATTGGCCGTATCCCCAGTCTCTCTGTGAGTTTATATCTATGTTCCAGAAGCATTCTCTTCTGACGTTTTGCCTGCATCTATGGCAGGCACCCTCAGTCGTTGCGAGGTCTGTTGGAAACAAAGCAAGTGGGGTTTATATATCTGTGGAATGTTCAGGGTGGGGAAAAGAACTCTTGTCTGAGGCACGTGTGAATGTTGCAAATGGGCACCTTTATTAGCATTAAATATCCTTCAGCTTCAAACCCTGGCTGCATTTTGCCTGGGGTAATCCTTTGTTGGGAATTGTTAGCTTGCCCTGATTGAGGATCTCCTGGCGCCCTCCCTCTTCTTCCTCCCTCCCTCCTTCTTCTCCCTCCTCCTTCTCCCTCCTCTCCCTTTCTGGCCTTCTTCCTCTTTCTCCTCATTTCCTTCCTTCCTTCCTTCCTTCCTTCCTTCCTTCCTTCCTTCCTTCCTTCCTTCCTTCCTTCCTTCCTTCTTTCTTCCTCCTTCCCTTTTTCCTTCCTAATCTCCTTTCTACTGCAGGGACATTCATTGGCCGTATCCCCAGTCTCTCTGTGAGTTTATATCTATGTTCCAGAAGCATTCTCTTCTGACGTTTTGCCTGCATCTATGGCAGGCACCCTCAGTCGTTGCGAGGTCTGTTGGAAACAAAGCAAGTGGGGTTTATATATCTGTGGAATGTTCAGGGTGGGGAAAAGAACTCTTGTCTGAGGCACGTGTGAATGTTGCAAATGGGCACCTTTATTAGCATTAAATATCCTTCAGCTTCAAACCCTGGCTGCATTTTGCCTGGGGTAATCCTTTGTTGGGAATTGTTAGCTTGCCCTGATTGAGGATCTCCTGGCGCCCTCCCTCTTCTTCCTCCCTCCCTCCTTCTTCTCCCTCCTCCTTCTCCCTCCTCTCCCTTTCTGGCCTTCTTCCTCTTTCTCCTCATTTCCTTCCTTCCTTCCTTCCTTCCTTCCTTCCTTCCTTCCTTCCTTCCTTCCTTCCTTCCTTCCTTCCTTCTTTCTTCCTCCTTCCCTTCTTCCTTCCTCATCTCCTTTCTACTGCAGGGACATTCATTGGCCGTATCCCCAGTCCCTCTGTGAGTTTATATCTATGTTCCAGAAGCATTCTCTTCTGACGTTTCGCCTGCATCTATGGCAAGCACCCTCAGTCGTTGCGAGGTCTGTTGGAAACAAAGCAAGTGGGGTTTATATATCTGTGGAATGTTCAGGGTGGGGAAAAGAACTCTTGTCTGAGGCACATGTGAATGCTGCAAATTGGCACCTTTATTAGCATTAAATAACCTTCAGCTTCAAAGCCTGGCTGCTTTTTGCCTGGGGTAATCCTTTGTTGGGAGTTGTTAGCTTGCCCTGATTAAGGATCTCCTGGCGCCCTCCCTCTTCTTCCTCCCTCCCTCCTTCTTCTCCCTCCTTCTTCTCCCTCCTCTCCCTTTCTGGCCTTCTTCCTCTTTCCCCTCCTTTCCTTCCTTCCTTCCTTCCTTCCTTCCTTCCTTCGTCCCTTCTTTCCCCTCCTTCCCTCCTCATCTCCTTTCTACTGCAGGGACATTCATTGGCCGTTTCCCCAGTCTCTCTGTGAGTTTATATCTATGTTCCAGAAGCATTCTCTTCTGACGTTTCGCCTGCATCTATGGCAGGCACCCTCAGTGGTTGTGAGGTCTGTTGGAAACAAAGCAAGTGGGGTTCTTCTCTCAGTGGTTGTGAGGTCTCTTGGAAAATAGGCAAGTGGGGTTTAAATATCTGTGGAATGTTCAGGGCTGGAAAAAGAACTCTTGTCTGAGGTACCTTGATTAGCATTAAATAGTCTTGCAGCTTCAAAGCCTGGCTGCTTTCTGCCTGGGGTAATCTTTTGTTGAGAGGTGTTAGCTGGCCCCGATTGTTTCCTGTCTGGAATTCCTTTGTTTTCTGAGTGGTGTTCTTTATTTACTGTCGTGATTTTAGAGTTTTTAAAATACTGACGTTTCGCCCACATCTACTAAGTTTGTCCCCACTTCAAGTAAATCACCCCAGCCTTGCCATCAGAGTTGTCAGAGGTTGAAAAAAAGGTCTGCTCATCATTCTCATGCTCAGCAGAGGACAAGGACTATAGTTATCATGCTGAGAATATTCTTTAAAATGCCAAAGCCTAGTTACTGTAGGTCTATTCAAGCTTCTATCTGAGTAAGAAGGCTAAAACTACCATATTTACATCAGTCTCAGCCACACCTGTTTGCCTAAATGACTATTCCAAAATTGAGATGCACATTACATTTGTGTAATACAGTAAAGACAAGTGGGTTGCTGTGAGCTTTCTGGGCTGTATGGCCATGTTCCAGAAGCATTCTCTCCTGATATTTCGCCTGCATCAATGGCAGGCATCCTTATAGGTTGGAAACCAATCAAGTGGGGTTTATATATCTGCGGAAAGTCCAGGGTGGGAGAAATAAAGAACTCTTGTCTGTTGGAGACAGGTATAAATGTTTCAATTGCTTGGCTGCTTCCTGCCTGGGGGAATCCTTTGTTGGGATGATTTATTATTATTATTATTATTATTATTATTATTATTATTATTATTATTATTATTAGGCCTTGCTCCAGGGAAGGTTCTTCTGCTGTGGCTCCCTACCTATCTATCTACCTTGCCACATATTTTCCACATTGTGTGTATGTGTATGTATATATAAGATACATATATATAGACAAACACATATGCAGGGACCATATGTGCCACGTGTGTGTGTGTGTGTGTGTTCTCTTCATCTCTACCTTTTATTTTTCAGTGATTGGTTTGTCCGGGGGGGGGGGGGGGCACCAAAAATACTGCTTGCTTACACTTGAAAATTACCTAGGGCCGGCCCTGATTGAACTACTCACATGGACTTTGGCGACTTTACATTCCAATATTCAAGTGTCTTGAATTGGCTTGAACAAATTCTTTAGACTGGTCTGCAGAAGTGCTGAAGTTTTAAGTCGCTTTTCTTCTTTGTATTACTGATTATGGAATTTCATTTAGGCAAGGGAATAACCTCCATTTTCTCTCTTCCCCAAAAAAGAAGCAATGTGCTACAGAACATCCCCCAGCCCTCTGAAAGAGATTTGAAAGGCTGCAGGAAGAAGAATCTGTGGTGCTAGCATTCCACTGGTGGACATTTGGCTATGATGTGTGGTTTAATTAATATGTGTATCTGGAGACTCTTTTGAAGTAAATACATTTTTAAAAAGATGACTCTTGTGCTACTGATGTATTGAAACCACTGAAGAAAAGAAGAAAGATATGACTGTGGGAGTAAACAACTTTATAGAAGCATTACAGAAGAATCTTCTTGTATGCTTCAAGGGAATATGTGTACATGTCTAGAAGACCAAGTATCTGCAGTCTTCCCATTTGCTGTATTACAAGAAATATTCAAACCACCAATTCCTTTTGTTAGCAGGATCAACTTTTGGAAAGACACTCCGCGCAGTCCAAGAACATTAATCATTTCAGAAAGAAAACTCTCTCACACACTCACAAATCCCCCAACATTCATCATTTCAGAAAGGAAGCTCTCTCACACAAAACCTCCACATTAATTCTGCGGCATCTATTTTGCCAGATCATTTCACACAAGCAGAATGGAAAGGGAAACACTACTTCATTGTCAATTTATAGCCACTGCCACTCCTGTGGCAATGAGAAGGGAAGGCTTCCACCATTCCAGCAACTCTTGTTCCAGTGGCATCTGAAGATGAAAAGTAATGAAGGAAGATGTTTACTTCTTATTTGCTCCATGCCTATGGCTGGTCCTATGAAAGGAAGGTAACCATTTTCTATCAGCAAGGAAGGCCACTGCTGCCTAGAAGCCCTCTTCAATTAAATATATCATAAAAAAGAAACACTGCTGAGGTTTTCAGAAAATTTACCCTAATTTTTCAGATCTTGTGGATAAAGTCTCTTTTTTCTTTTTAATTGAAGTGATATATTTTTATAATAATTCTTTTTGCCCCTACACCTAAGTTGTTGGGCAATTGTATTTAGGATTTTGACCCTGTTTCTGTCTATGTTTACTTTTTCCCCTTGTCTGTCTTTAATCTCATGCTGATATGAGGTAGAACATTTATTCTGAGTAAGTGACAGATCTTTATATTTGGAAGAAACTAGAGTAGGTGGGCAGGTGTTGCTTATTCTGCTGCGTGGTGTTAATGTACATTAGGTCTGTAGCTGGCACACTTTCTGCCAGGTTTATTAATGCCCTGTTAATAACATTCCTTCTCAGGTCTTGCAAATTCAGGGCCATAGCTTTCTTCACAGCATCAATCCACCTGTGCTGAGTTGCTTTGCATTAAGCATTTGATGAACGCTATCAATAGCTTCAGTTGAGTTATTTTGGCTTTTAGAGAGAGTTTAGTCTTCATTTGCTCTTGGAGTAATGGAGTTTTTTGTTGGCACTCTACAATATCTAGGACTGCAACACATTTTAAATGATTTGATTTTTCTCCTCTCACTTTTCTTCACTACCCAGCTTCCTAACCATACATAGACATTGGAAATACTATAGTACAGCGGTTCTCAGCCTGGGGTCCACAGATATATTGGCCTACAACTCCCAGAAATCCCAACCAGTTTACCAGCTGTTAGGATTTCTGGGAGTTGAAGGCTAAAACATCTGGGGACCTCAGGCAGAAAACCACTGATATGGTACAATTGATCCTGACTTTGGTATTTATTTTATGCCTACCATGGCATCAATATCATAGAATCATAGAATCATAGAATAGTAGAGTTGGAAGAGACCACATGGGCCATCCAGTCCAACCCCCTGCTAAGAAGCAGGAAATCGCATTCAGAGCACCCCCGACAGATGGCCATCCAGCCTCTGCTTAAAAGCCTCCAAAGAAGGAGCCTCCACCACGGCCCCGGGGAGAGAGTTCCACTGTCGAACAGCCCTCACAGTGAGGAAGTTCTTCCTGATGTTCTGGTGGAATCTCCTTTCCTGTAGTTTGAAGCCATTGTTCCGTGTCCTAGTCTGCAGGGCAGCAGAAAACAAGCTTGCTCCCTCCTCCCTATGACTTCCCTTCACGTATTTGTACATGGCTATCATGTCTCCTCTCAGCCTTCTCTTCTGCAGGCTAAACATGCCCAGCTCTTTAAGCCGCTCCTCATAGGGCTTGTTCTCCAGACCCTTAATCATTTTAGTCGCCCTCCTCTGGACGTTTTCCAGCTTGTCAACATCTCCCTTCAACTGTGGTGCCCAAAATTGGACACAGTATTCCAGGTGTGGTCTGACCAAGGCAGAATAGAGGGGTACCATGACTTCCCTGGATCTAGACGCTATTCCCCTATTGATGCAGGCCAGAATCCCATTGGCTTTTTTAGCAGCCGCATCACATTGTTGGCTCATGTTTAACTTGTTGTCCACAAGGACTCCAAGGTCTTTTTCGCACACATTGCTGTCAAGCCAGGCGTCCCGCATTCTGTATCTTTGATTTCCATTTTTTCTGCCGAAGTGAAGTATCTTGCATTTGTCCCTGTTGAACTTCATTTTGTTAGTTTCGGCCCATCTCTCTAGTCTGTCAAGATCATTTTGAATTCTGCTCCTGTCTTCTGGAGTGTTAGCTATCCCTCCCAGTTTTGTGTCGTCTGCAAACTTGATGATCGTGCCTTCTAACCCTTCGTCTAATTCGTTAATAAAGATGTTGAACAGAACTGGGCCCAGGACGGAGCCCTGCGGCACTCCACTTGTCACTTCTTTCCATGATGAAGACGACGCATTGGTGAGCACCCTTTGGGTTCGTTCGCTTAGCCAATTACAGATCCACCTAACCGTAGTTTTGTCTAGCCCACATTTTACTAGTTTATTTGCCAGAAGGTTGTGGGGGACTTTGTCGAAGGCCTTACTGAAATCCAGGTACGCTACATCCACAGCATTCCCTGTATCGACCCAACTCGTAACTCTATCGAAAAAAGAGATCAGATTAGTCTGGCATGACTTGTTTTTGGTAAATCCGTGTTGACTATTAGCAATGACTGCATTTGTTTCTAAGTGTTCGCAGACCACTTCCTTAATGATCTTTTCCAGAATTTTGCCTGGTATTGATGTGAGGCTGACCGGACGGTAATTGTTTGCGTCGTTCTTTTTTCCCTTCTTGAAGATAGGGACCACATTCGCCCTCCTCCAATCTGCTGGGACTTCTCCCGTTCTCCAAGAACTCTCGAAGATAATTGCCAGTGGTTCTGAAATAACTTCCGCTAGTTCCTTCAGTACTCTTGGATGTAGCTGATCTGGCCCTGGGGACTTGAATTCGTTTAGAGTGGCCAGGTGTTCCTGGACAACTTGTTTCCCTATTTGGGGTTGGATTTCCCCCAATCCTTCGTCCATTCCATGTTGCTGAGGTTGAAGATGGCTTTCTTTTTGTGAGAAGACCGAGGCAAAGAAGGCATTAAGTAGTTCTCCCTTTTCCCTGTCCCCTGTCGCCATCACCCCATCTTCTCCTTGCAATGGCCCTATCGCCTCCTTTTTCTTCCTTTTTCTACCAACGTAAGCAAAAAAGCCTTTTTTGTTGTTTTTTATATCCCTGGCAAGCCTGAGCTCATTTTGCGCTTTAGCCTTGCGAACCTTTTCCCTACAGGTGTTGGCTATACATTTGAATTCTTCTTTGGTGATTTCTCCCCTTTTCCACTTCTTGTGCATGTCACTTTTGAGCTTTAGCTCAGTTAGAAGTTCTTTGGACATCCATTCTGGCTTCTTTGCACTTGTCTTATTTTTCTTCTTTGTTGGCACTGTTTGCATTTGCGCCTTGAGTATTTCACTTTTGAAAAACTCCCATCCATCCTTAACTCCCTTGTTTTTTAATATCGGTGTCCATGGAATGCCGCTCAGTAATTCCTTCATTTTTTGGAAGTCAGCTCTCTTAAAGTCCAGAATGCGTGTTTGACTTGTCTTAGTTTCAGCATTCCTTTGTATTGCAAACTGCAGGAGCACATGGTCACTTGCCCCTAAGGATCCAACCACTTCAACTGTATTGATCAGGTCTTCCACATTTGTTAAGATTAGATCAAGAGTTGCTGATCCCCTTGTTGCCTCTTCTACTTTCTAATTCCATGGTGATGGGATTATATGCCCCTGTGAAGCAAGAGACTAGGCTGATGGCAGCACTTCTGCTGGTGGTGTCTCCCACAACTAAATGTGCCAAAAAGCCATGTGGCAGCATCACTAGTGTGTGAATAGACAGGTGAAACAAGATATATTTGAGATATATTTGAGATAATCAGTTTCAGTTGGACACTTTACTGTTTCAGTTGGACACTTTACTGCATATTTTTACAAACACTTCTTCCGCCTAACTCAGACATAAGCACTATTGATCATGACGGATTTAGATCTGTATGTATACCTTTTATTTGTCTTTTTATATTATTCCACGTTGAAAAATAAACATTTTCCATGGGATCTCACAATAGTATTATAAAGCAATTATGTTAGAAGAATCATTAAAATATGATAATGCATCAAAATAGAGATAATGACACAAAATCTATTTGAAAAGGCATATCACCCTATGTTCATATTGTCCTTTACAAACTTACTAGCTGTGCCCTGCCACGCGTTGCTGTGGCCCATTGGAATTGCACTGAATAGCTTCGCTGTTTTAAAGTCTGGCCACTTTTTATATAGGGACCTCTTTCGTTGGGCTGGTTGAATGGGACAGAGTGGCGTGATGGTTTCCAAACCTGAGGGTGTTCCTTGTAGGGGAAATGTTGGTTGGGCAGGTTGAAGAGCAGTGAATCGTCTCAGTACAGCAGGTATGAATGTTGGTATTAGTTAACTTGATTAGTATTTAATGGGCTTGCCGCTCCCAAGTCTGGGTGTATCCTGGCTGAGGGATTCCTTTGTTGGGAGGTGTCAGGTGGGCTTGATGTTTTCCTGTCTGGAATTCCCTTGTGTTCTGAGTGTTATTGTAGAGATTATATTGTACCTGAGGGTGTTCCATGTAGGGGAAATGTTGGTTGGGCAGGTTGAAGAGCAGTGAATAGTCTCTGGCTGAGGGAATCCTTTGTTGGGAGGTGTCAGGTGGGCTTGATGTTTTCCTGTCTGGAGCTGTGCCCAGCCACACGTTGCTGTGGTTAATGGGAATAATTTGTTGACCAAGTGGAATAGCAGTGAATAGCCTTGCAGCCTTAAAGTCTGGGTGTTTTCTCCTTACGCGAATCCTTGTTTGGTGAGCTGGAATGCAATGGAATAGGTTTGCTGCTTGGAAGGCTGGGTACTTGCGTTGTAGAGAAATGGTTTTTTAGCCAATTTGAATTTCACTGAATAGCCTCGCTGTTTCAAAGACTGACGGCTTTTTACATAGGGGCATCCTTTCTTGGGCAGGTTGAATGAGACGGAGTAGCCTCATGGATTGAAACCCTGAGGGTTTACTATCTAGGGGAAATCTTGCTTGGTCAGGTTGAACAGCACTGAATAGCCTTGCTGTTTGCAAGCCTGGTTGCTTCCTGCCTGGGGGAATCCTTTGTTGGGAGGTGTTAGCTGCCCCTGGTTGTTTCCTTTCTGGAATTCCCATTTTCAGAGTGTTCCTCTTTATTTAATGTCCTGATTTTATTTTTATCATATTTTTATCATATTTTGTCATATTTTATCATTGCTTGTATTTTAATTTTGCTGTAAGCCGCCCCGAGTCCCCTTCAGGAGAGATGGAGGCAGGATATAAATAAACTTATTATTAATAATAATATAATTATAATAATAATTTATTCTTATACCCCGCCCCATCTCCCCGAAGGGACTCGGGGCAGCTTACATGGGGCCAAACCCAGTCATCAACAGTATCAAACAAGCAATAAAACAAATCAAACAGAATAAAACAAGTTAAAAACACATACAATACATAGTGATAAAATCATGGATAAAATCTGTAAGAAACAGGGCCAAAGTGCTAGTTATTTCACTTTCCTCAAGGAGGAGTGGTAATCCAAAGTGTCATAGTCATCAAAAGTGCTAGGAGGAGTGTACATATGGAACTAATTAATGGAAGGCGACAGGTCAATCTCACTAGATCAGTTGTCAATTATTATTATTATTATTATTATTATTACTATTATTATTATTATTTTAAAGATTATATTGTTCTGTATTATTACACCACAGTAATTTTAGATATTATATTTGTTGCCTGAGACCACAGCCAGGCGCCCCCTCTTTCTAATCCCTGGAAGAGAGAGAGGCCCAGGCAGCTGAGGCTGGGAAGGTAGGGCCCTCCTCTGAAGAGGGAAAAAGAGGAGGGAGGGGGTGCAAGGAGCCCTCGGCCAGCCTCAGGGACCTCTAGAGCCCCTTCCTTCCTTCCTTCCTTCCTTCCTCTGCCAAAGAAAGGGAGGGGCCCCAAGTCTCCCTCCTTGCTACCTCCAGGCCTTTGCCACCTGAGCCTGCCTGGCCGAGGCTCCACTCGCTTTGCTCAGGTGAGAAGCACAAGGGAGAAGTAGGACCCTCCACACACACACAAGGAGGAGGCAGAAGGAAGGATTAACAGGGTGGGAAGCGGCGCTGAAGAAACGGCCCCTGTTTACCCAGGCAAAAGATGGCCAGGCTGGCGGGAAGCGCAAGGAGAGCGTATTTGAGCAAGCGTAGATGGTGCGTTGTGGGTTTGTGTGATTTTCTGTCCATGTGGAGGTGCGTGACGTGATCTTTCATTGTTTCAACCTTAAGGCGTGGATGTTGTATTGTGTCGTTAAATTGCTAGGTTGGGGGGGTGTTTAGTTTTGTTGTTTTGCTCGGTGCCGGGATTCCATTACCATTATATATAGATAGATAATTTCCTGATGTCAATAAAATACAGCTAAGAAGTTTTGAATTTTGTCAGAGAGAAAAGACCAAAAGTCAAACACTGTAGCAAATAAACACAATCTTTTATTTACTGTAGATTTTTCTGTAAAGAGACATCATCCTGCAGTGCTAACAGAAGGTAATATTTTATCTAGGGCACTGAAAGTACGGATTCAAAAGCAAAGACATTTTCTGGAAAACTGTTTTGAAGATACAACTAATTAAATTGATTGAGGTTGTAGGGAACAGTGAATCTCAAGTTTCTGGTTCACATTTATCCCCAGACAAGAATGTGGCATTATGTACTCAATTTTTTATAAAATCATAGAGTTGGAAGAGACCTCAAGGGCTAGTCCAATTCCCAGCTTGAAGCTTGCAAAGTCCTTGCTTTCCCATCCCTTGTTCTTGTTCTTATTCTCTCAAAAAATATACAGAGTCAGCAATGTGTTCCCTATGCCACAATGACAACTACTGATACAAGGTGGTTTCTGGTTCTGATTTGGATGCCAAGCTCAAACCATAATTTACCTATTTAAATATAACAGAAAACTATAATTTGCTGAAAACAGGAAGCTAGGGAAGGAGTATAATGTGTCAGGTGATAAAAGAAGAGTTGGGAGCATGTGAGGCATGGCTGGTTGTGTCATGCAAGCTATCATATTCTCTCCTTTCAGCTTAATCTGCCTTTAATGTGTTGTCAGTGACCCAATTTGGCACTGAAAAGTTGGCAGGAATAGTGCAAAACTTAACTGGCTTCTCTGAAGTCTTTAATTCTATATTTGCAATGTCTTGGCAATCTACTGTAATCAATGAATTAGTTCCCTTAGTCATAATAAGCTTAAACTAATACAATTTGAAGCTGTTACTATGATTCCTTTAGGTTCAGAGCCAAATGCTCCGTCAACAGACTTGGATCTCTGCCATAATGAATCCTCTAGAGTCTGAGCAAGGTTTGAAAAATACACAGAAATTCCTAATGTCTATCTGGATTACGAAGAGACTTCTTGTTAACAGGGAGCCCTTGGTGGCGAGGTGGGTTAAACTGCTCAGATGCAGAACATGCTGACCGAAAGGCTGGCAGTTTGAATCCAGGGACCAGATGAGCTCCTACTGTTAGCCCCAGCTTCTACCAACCTAGCAGTTCAAAAACATGCAAATGTGAGTAGATCAATAGGTACCACTCAGGCGGGAAGGTAATGGTGCTCCATGCAGTCATGCCAGCCACATGACCTCTTCGGCTTAGAAATGGAGATGAGCACCAACCCCAGAGTCGGACATGACTAGACTTAATGACAGGGGTGAACATTTACCTTTACCTTTACCTTCTTGTTAAAAACATATATACTTTCCTGTTGTAGATTGACTTAAGTGGGAAGTATTCCCTACTCTATCCTCATAGTCACCCTCTGAAGTAATGTATGACAGGCCAAAATCATCTAGGAAGTTCCATACCTGACTAATCATTTCAGTGATTGCAATCAAACACATTGAACATTACACCAGACCGTCTTTTTGCCTCTATGGGAAACCTGACATAATTAGTGATTTGTAGCATGGTGGGTGAAGGTGAAATGCTGACTTGTAACCTTTTGACTCATTTTCTATTGTGAGTAAGAAAATACATTACCTACCCTGTGAAAGAACACAGATATGTGTAATTCATTTTCAATTAATTGCCCTGTATAACAATGCTTGAGTCCTTTATGAAACCTGAAATTAGGCTAAAGACATTTTATTTTCCAATGATTTTCTATATTTTACCTTATGAGAATGACCTGGGAAATGACCTATTAATTATACAAGGTCATATCTCCTGGCCAACTTTTACCGAACACTACACACCATTGTTCCAGCGCAGAACACTTGACATGTACAACATGAGTCTTGAAGATAGCAGGTGTTGGTTTGCTCCCTTAACTCTTAAGAATTTCTACAGATTAAGCAATTCCAGCAAAAGAGAGCAAAAAAAACAACAGCCCAGAATGATGTTCACTTTAATTAGATGCACACATTATGTATTGTGTAATGCAGATATTTTGTATGATAATATTCAATGACATACACATTTAAAAAATTGTTTTTTATTTTTGTTTCCTACTTCTGTTGCATTGCGGTACAATCGATGGCATTCAGATGCCAAACTTGTTACAGTGTTCCCTCCCTACTTCGCAGTTCACTTTTCACAGATTCACTGTTTTGTGGTTTTTCAATAAACTCTAAAAGACTATTATAAATCATTAAAAATTACAATTTACAGCCTAAGGAAGGGAAGAAGGAGAAGCCAAAGGGAGAGAAAAGGAGCCCAAGTGGCAACGGAAGGAGAAGGAGGTGATTTATCAACACACGATTGGTTGATAAAGACTAAAATAATGTATGAATATTAAAATAAATATAGCATCCCTACTTCGCGGATTTTCACTTATTGTAGGTGGTCCTGGAACCTAACCCCCGTGATAAGTGAGGAAACACTGTATATTGCTCCACATATTTCATGGAGCCAAAGGAACAGACAAGGATTTTTTCTAACCCTGCTATTTCTGTGAAAGGTTAAAGACTTTTCTCTAAAAGAGGTGTAGACAATTTCAAAGAGCCTGAGGGATACTTTTTTTTCTCCTGGGATAAACCATGTGCAGCACCACTACCTCAAATGTGTAGAATGCATAAAAGTAGGCCAATCAAACTAATCTGAAAGAGCTGGACATTCATTTTAGGTTCTGTTTGTCATAGAATCATAGAGTTGGAAGAGACCACAAGGGCCATTCAGTCCAAGCCTCTGCAATGCAGGAATGTACAATCAAAGTGCTCCTGACAAATGGCCAGCCGACCTTTAGCTCTATTTCTGTGCAGGTCAGTTTTGTTTATACACACCATTTATCAAAAACTATCAAGGGGCCCTGAAGGACCTCAAAATGGGCTGGGAAGAGGGAATGCCTGCAAATACCATCTTCTATTCTGCCCTTCTGGAATTAGGCCTCTGCAGTGGAGTTTGCTTGTTTTTGTGTAGCTGACTTTTGAGAATGAGATTACTTTGTGGTAACTGGGCAAGAAGAGCAAGTTGATGACATGGGTTCAGTCAGACTCACACACAAATATCCCTCTTTCTGGTATTCAGAATAATAGATTAAAAAAAAAAATCTTCCCCCATGTCCCAGTACCAGTCTAATACAGGACTGGCTATTTGTGTGTGTTTTTTTTAAATAAAATCATGTCTAGCTTGACCACAATATAGGACAGTTCATGTGATTTAAAAGAAAAAATGGCATTTGGTAATTTCATTTCTGAACCTACAGTCTTAACTATAGCCAGTATCTTTCCATCTAAAGAAATATTACTTAAACACGCTGATTTCACTGGGTCAGCATAAAGCCCATTTGCTGAATCTTTGGAACAGATAGTTTGGTGGGTGTGATTCCTAATCATGACTGAAGATAATTGTGATGCTTTCTGTGATGTTCCCATAAAGAAGTGAAACTGTTGCAATCACTGAGGTTGTCAGCCTCTCCCCTACATGAAAATCAATTAGAGAAGGAAAAGAAAGATACAAGAGGGAATCAACAGCTACTTGGTAATCCTGAAAGTCTTCACATTCGCAGACAGAATCATAAAATACATGAACAAAATGCTGCCTTTCTCTATTAAACAAATAGTCCACTCAGCAATAGGACTCGAAAGTGAAGTCAATGTTTCATCACTCACAGGAAAAAGTGGAAGTAATAAGGCAACAATGCTGAGGCATTCACTCTCAGTTTCACAATGCCAAGAAATATTAGGCAAGGCTTTAAACGAAGGTGGACAAAGACAGATCACAACTCCCACCACTCCCCACCATTGGCTATGCCAGCTAGAGCTGATGGGAGTTATAGTTCAAGAGCATTTGAAAGGTTTGCACTTTATCCACCCCAGTTGAAAAACATTATTAATATGACTGCATTATATAAATTTTACTTAAGCCTAGCCTCTATCAGATTTATTAATTCATAATATACTAGTACATTGAGATGAAATTTAAATCTATGGCATGTTCAGACATTGGAGTGTTGTGTAGTTTCCAGAATGTATGGCCATGTTCTAGCAGCATTATAGCAGGAGAAAATGCTACTATAAAATAGCCATACAGCCAGGAAATCACATAACACTCCAGTGGGTTGCTGTGAGTTTTCTGCGCTGTACAGCCATGATCCAGAAGCATTCTCTCCTGACGTTTTTCCCAAATCTATGGCAGGCATCCTCAGAGGTTGTGAGGTCACTCTAGTGATTCTGCCCATTAAAGCCTTCGACAATACATGTTCAGACATTCCTCCTGCACAGAAATGGAGCTAAAGCACAAATATGGGATGGGTTGCTCACATAACTCCCACTGTAAATATGGTCTATCCTCATTACTTAAATGCTCTTATGATAATACTGGTTCCCTATAAGGTGGCTGAAGAAAGAGAGAAGGGCTACACACATTATAACCAGAAGGGGTAGATATGTTTTACCCTTTCAGTTAATGACTTTCAATCTGAGTGTATTCTGAATTCTAATTGCTGAATGAAAACATGATTCTTGCTTTCTCTATTAAATACAGTCACTTGCATGGTGTCAGAAATGTGGGAACTTTATTCATTAAATCCACTGAGCTAGTGTCAGTCTAATCTAACTGGTAGCAAATCTCCAGGAACTCATGTGAAAGTCCTTTATATCTTCTGCAATGCAAGATTGTTTTAACTAGACATTTGACGGACTGAACGTGTGATCCTCTTTTATGCAAAGCATACATTCTACCATTCAGCTACAATCCATCATCTTCTCTATCTATATTGTTCATGTATGGTATAATGTTGCTGGCTAGAAACTGCTAAATTCCATGAAAATATGCTTGCTCTGTTTCCCCCCAATTATTGTGTAATTTCCCAAATAAGCATGCAAAAGAATTATCTATGTTCACAAAGAAAACTGTGGTGTGATATTCTTCACAGAGGCAGTCCAGCATCTCAAATCCCATTCTATTGCATACAATTAGGTGCATTTAACACAGTATAGTAGGAATTGATGCAAGAACAGTCCATAACAAGGAAAATAGTGTTCAATGACTGGATTTTATTCATTGGGTTGCCCAAATACACCCAATAGTGTGTATTGTTCAAGTAGACAGTGTAAATGTGTTTGAACATTTAGACTTGTATCCCATTTATCCCCATAGTTTCTCATTCAGAGAAGAAAATTGCCATTCTGATTTCCCTGCATTCCAATCTCCTTTTTTGGATAAAAATATTGGTGCTTCAATTATGGCATTTACAGTAAGTCCTATTTCTGAACTTAGGAGGTAAAGAAGCAGTGGTTTTCCTACAAGCCCAGATCTGTATCATTTGAACACATAATGTGATTTTCCCCACCGTAGTGCAACAGTAAAGAGGGGAGATCAGTTTCTTGGCCTTCAGAGTGGAGAGAGAAGTGTCCTGGCACCATACACCAATAAAAAGAGAAAAGAGGATGAAGCTTGGATGGCTACTTAAGGCATGGCCTCCTATTCTATGGCCATCAACTCATCCTCTCATCTCATTTTACAGTGCAAGTCTTCTGGTCGCTTCTGGGCCAGGTAGGATTTTTTTCCCCCTCATGAGGTGGGCTTTTTGTCTACTCTACACTATCATGGAGGATTTGGCAATTGGCATAGAGTGATGTCATAAATAGACCTTCCTATAATAATAATTTTATTTTTCTATCCTGCCTCCATCTCCACATAGGGACTCGGGGCGGCTAACATGGGGCCAAGCCCAAAACAAATAAAATTCAGTAAAATACAGATAAAAACAGCATTAATAATCAAATAAAACACATTAGATCAAATGATACAGACCAATAACAATACAATAATTGTAAAAACCAATTTTAAAACGTAAGATAATGACATAGAAGGACCACTATTTAAGAAAAGTGAAGTAAAATGAGAGGGCAGTCTAGGCAAAAGTGCAGCAATGTATATTATAGTGCCATATGGAGCATAGAAGAACAAAGGGCTCAAACATTCTCAGGAGAATTGGAGTCAGGTAGGACTTCAAGTTATTTCCAGGGGAGAGTAAAGTAAAGTGTGAGATATAGTGAAATCGTTTAAATAAATATTTGATCATGGGGACTCGATTACTCAAAAGCACGCAGGAAGAGCCAAGTTTTTAACTGCTTTTTAAAAAGATGATAGGGCGGGTGCAGGTGTTATGTAGAGATATGAGTTGGTGAGCATCTTCTGTCACATGTTTGGTGAAGGATGGGAATTTTGAACTGCTCCTGTGAATCAGACATGAGACTTTAGGGCTTACACCAGGGGTTTCTCAAGTCTCTCCTGACACACACAAAAAAACCTGGGTCCCCAAATTAAGGCTAATGGGCCAGTCATTTATCTGGTCTCTACCCCAAACTTTACACTTTAGGGCCACCCTAAGTTTGAAATGGCTTGCAAGCATACAACAACAACAATCCTAATTAACTTGACTGTTTCATCAGTCAAAAGCAGGTCCACACTTTCCATTAAATACTAGTAAGTTTATGTTGGTTAAAATTGTTTTTCATTTAAAATATTGTATTGTTCTTTCATATATATTTTGCACTACAAATAAGATATGTGCAGTGTGCATAGGAATTCATTTATGTTTTTTTAAAAAAACTATAATCCAGCCCCGCAATAATCTGAGGGACCATGAACTGGCCCTCTGCTTAAAAGGTTTGAGGACCCCTGGTTTACACTCTCTGGCCAGCCTTCTAGTTTGTAGTTAACCTGGGAGCCACCCTGAGTTTCAGGGACCCCTTTTGGGGACTACAGTCTTTCATCTGGGGAGGCCAGGATGGAATGTGGCCTGATTTGGGGGAGACCAACTGCTCCAGCCACTCCTACACCAGAATGCTCCCCCTTTAGTTTTGCTTTTCATTCAAACAACAACAATTTAATAGGTAACAACATTAAAAGTTGCCCATTTTAAATCCCAAATCTTGTGTCTAGTCTCATTGTTCCTGTGGTAGGAGAGCAATACACCTCTGTAGTAAACACCACTGTCAAATTGTGACCTGGAAGCAAGCCCAAGCTCATATAGGAATTATCAACAGCTGTTCCACATTTTCCTCAATTTATCTCCAGGAGTTAATCGACTTTCATGATAATGTCAAGACTAGGAAACTGAAGCAACTCTTCATTAATTTACACAGCTGGAGTGAAACACTGCAGCAATTTCTTACACATGCTAAACTCTGTCAACCTGCTCAATTTAAAAGCCTTTACATCAGTGGGCAACAATGAACTAACATGAAGATTAGAGACCTGGAGTGCTACCTTGTAGTACGATGGAAAGGAATGGAGGTAAGCAAAAGGTTAATTATTGATAATTCAAGATGCACTGCTTTTCACAGTGCACTTTCATGGCTGTCTGCTCCCATTATTCCCAGTTCACAGAATTTCATGCTCTCCCCCTTTACCAAAAAAGGGCATATAATAACCTTGTAGAGACCTAATGACAACCACAAAAATGAATGAGTACATTAATGTATAAATATTACAGATCCATTGATGTATATAGTATTTTACCAATTTTCACAATATATTTAAATAATGGACACCTTCACTATTTTACTCATGTTTTGGGATCATTTTGCAACGGCTTATTTACATTCCTTCTCAGGTTCAGCGATGGGTGTCTAGATAGATGGCCTTTCACCATTCACATATTTTTTATTTAAAAAATCTATTTTAGAGCACTTGTTTTAGACCCTATTCTTATGCCTTTTAACCACTTGACAAAATTCTAGGTCTCTGATATTATACTCGCACACTTTTATTTCTCTTTTCTTGCTATTAGGTACTTGGTTTAATGTTTTGAGATATTGTCTTACTGTTTTAATTGTTTCTAATGATTACCCTGAGAGCAGTATTACTGAAGTGTGGGGTATACGCTATATATTTTTAATCAAGAACTCAATATATTCTCTGTCTACAGTATAAGCAATTTACAATCTATCTCATCAATGTAGGAAAAATAGATGATAATAAATGGAGAGGCAAGAGTGGGCTTGGCTGGCATTCTTTGAGAACTATCAGGGCCCAGCATGGCTCACTGTCACAAATACGTCCCTGGATCTCCTATTCCAGAGGAGTCTCTTTCTAAACATTTAGCAGTGCCCTAAAGAGAATGGTGCAGTGTCATTTGAGAGAGCGGCTTAACCTGTGATTTAATCTAGGACAACTTTTAAAAAGTAACTTGCTACTTTTCCCTTCTCTGAAGTAATTAAACCATGATTTTACTTCTTTATTTTGGGTGGGTGGGTAGAATGGGACAGCAGAAAGGACAGCACAAATCATGTGGAATTCCTCCTCCAATATTTAGTGAAACCACAGCTCAGAAACTAAGTTTTTAAAGTGAAGAAAGAGTGTGACTGGACCAAGGACGCTGAATAGATTTCAATGGCAAAGTGAGGATTTGAACTCTGGTCTTCAGAATCCTAGTCCAACATCCAAACCACTATACCTTACAAGCTAATGAGGTTCAGATTTACATTTTGCTCATTGCCCCGGAATAACCCTATGTCAGATACCTCTGAGCAGTATGAGAAATCTTACATGGCAGCTTCCCAGAGTCTACCTTTGCACCTAGCGAAGACAGGGTGGTTAATGACATAGAAGGTACCTACCAGATTTGCTAAAAACCTTATTGATCAGGGAGCCATTTTCTGATGGCAATGATGTACTACTGATATGAATATCTATTGGTTGCAGAGTGGAAACTAAACAATTAAGACAAATAGTTTCTTTTTCAAAAAAAATAGTGGTAAGAGAAGGCACCACCTATATCAGTGGTTCGCAACCTGTGGATCCCCAGATGTTTTGGCCTTCAACTCCCAGAAATCCTAACAGCTGGTAAACTGGCTGGAATTTCTGGGATTTGTAGGCCAAAACACCTGGGGACCCACAGGTTGAGAATCACTAATCTATATTATTACAGATAAAATATTGAGGACAAGAAGGGAAAAGGGATTGGCCATAGAAACCTAATGGGTCACCTTAGGCAGTATTTCACCCTCACAGGAAGACAACAGCAAAACTTCTTTGAATAAATCTTGCCAAGAAAGCCCATGATAGGGCTGCCTTAGAGTCTGACTCCCACTTCACAGGCACAGGCTCTCCAAATTGCCCCCCTCTCTTATTCTACTGTTTGTTGGACTCAGAGCAGAAAGACTGTGTGTTGGCAACAGTAATGCAGTCAAAGGAAAAGAGTATGTTAGATCAATCATTTCTGTAAAGGCAAAATTTTGCTGTTCAAAAAGAATTCAGAGCCGGGAGAAAAGACTGCTTAGGAGCTAAAAAGAATATTTAACTTAAGCAGAAACAGGGCCACTGACCTGTGAGCTTTTTAAAAATTCTGTTCAGAACTTCTCATGACTGTAATGTTTACTACAATCATCATTCTCTCTCTTTTTAAAAATGAAGGCAGTTCATTCCCACTCTTACAGTGACTTTATTTTACTACTGGCACCGTTCTTCCTCTTGTCAAGGACAAAGAGCATTGACCTCACTTTGCATTTTATCACATTCTGGAACATTTCTGCCATCAAAATATTCACATCGGTTTTATAAGAAGTGTCTGTACTTGACAAACATGGGCCCTGAAGTTATTAATAGAAACCATAAGTTAAGGCAGATCAATGCATGTGTTGACAGCTAGCCATCAAGCCACCCTATTGTGCTCTGAAGAAGCTGGCGGCTTTTTGCACTCTTTGTGGGGCGAGGCCCTAACTGGATGCTATATGTCATACATTTTCTTCATTTTCTCCGCATTTTTTCTAAAGAAAAGCAACTATAGGTAGCTACAAGGAGGAATGGAAGCGTGGAGAACTGCATTACCCTGTCTCCTCTGGATTTCTTCCCACTGAAAACAGAGGCAATGAAAAAGGAACTGGGTTGAGGCAACGGTTTGGAGCAGAGAAACAAGGAAGTGTTAGCAGCCTTGTCACTAAAACCACATTTAAAAATGTTAAAACTCTGGAAAGAAATACCATTCAACTACCTTAAAACTTCAATAATTGGCCCTGCCTATTTTGATGTGTATTAAATTGAAATACGTTGTCAGCCAGGCTTCTTTTTTCTCAATATTTTTAAGTATCACTTCAGTTACTGAAGAAAAAACAATGCAGGAGGTGAAGATGAGGGAAAAATCATGCAGATCCCTCCCCAGTCCTTTCCCTTTGTTATTCTAAAACAGAACAACACAGCTATCTCTTTCAAAAATTTAGCTTCTCACTATTCATTTTCTACTGTAACAATATGCAGACATATTAAATTTGCAGTTATTTATCTGTTTATTTGTGGTATTTGGGGCTTTTGTCTGCTTGTTTTATTCCATTGCCTCTCAATCTAGGAGATGTAAAATGAGCATTGCTGCAGTTGTTAGATGCATTTCTTGCCCTTCTCCAGATTCTACAATTAAAGCCAATTGAAACCATCAATAGCTCCATTAGAAAAATATGGATCCAGTGTCAACTTTCTTGTTAATTTTTGGGAAAAGAAATGCAGAGAAAATCTGGAAGGCACAGGCCAGCAAAATATATACAATGCTAATAGAGGCTGATGGATGTACAATACAGGATTTGAAAAGTATGTGGGGAACGGAGATACAAATCACGGAACAAGAGATGAAAAATGATGTAGAGACAATAGGGATGAAAAGGAATACAAAAGTACGAGAAATGAGGAGGAAAATATTGCACAAATGTTATTGTACACTCTGCCAATTAGGTATAAAAAGGGGAGTAGTCAGTGCTGGCATAGATGTCATCAGAAAGGGCGGTTTATGCACATGATGTGGGAATGTGAATATGTACAGTATTTTTGGCATACTATACAAAATGAGTCAAATCAAATACTAGGAAATGAGTGGGTATAACAAAGGAAATAATGGTATTAGGGAAAAGAGAGGAAACGGGAAATAAAAGGGAAATAAAAGAAGCAATAATTTAATGCACACAAGCAGTAATAGTATTAGGGTGGAAAGATAAATCAAAATGGACAGTAAATAAATTGTACCAATATATGGTGGAGCAAATGGAATTTGAAATTATGAATGTGAAATTAAATGTTTTAAAAAGCAATGAAGATAGAATGAGAGAAATGGAAGAAAGATGGACAAGGGTAAAGAACTATATCATGAGTCAATCCGGAGATCAAGCCATAAGAAATAAGATGCAAATGTTATATAGTATATAAGATGGGAATGTATAAGATAGAGATATAAAAATTGTCTCAAAAAGAAATGAATATGTAAAAGAAAAAAATCCTCGTGTTGGTGGTGGGAATTGTAAATGTTTTGTATGTGTACGGTATGTATTATTTGTGTTTTAAAAAATAAAAATTCATATATATATATAAAAAGAGAAAATCTGGAAGCCATATAGTAATGTCCATTTTCTGTTCTATTGTTCTGGCAAGCATGGACAAGTATTTCCCAAAGTATTCTGCTTGTATTCTGCATTATATTCTCCCAGCATTAACACAATGTAATGCATTTGGGATAATTTGCACAGAAACGCATATGACTTACCAGCGTTTTGTCTGTGTGTGTTGAGGGATACCATTCCCTGCACAAAAAAACCCATTTTTTGTTGTTATTGAGAAAAAGCATGTGCATTTCTACACATAATTACCCAGAACATTTTGCAAAGCACAAATACAAGAAGAATCTGTGTAGACCTCTGCTGTATTATTCATTCTTATATTGTTTCTTACATATAGGAAAACTTTCTCGTTTCAGGGAAAGCCATAAAAACGAATATTCTTTCCAATCCCATCATGTGAACTGAGTCATTCTTTCATATTCTCACTAGCAAATTAACATTTGTCTATAGAAGCCACATTAAAGGTACTGTGTGCTACATTTTCAAATTAATTATAAATACCCCTTATAAATATCTATACACATTCCATGCTGTGAACATGAATGGGTTGCTGTTTGTTACTTAGTATACTAAGTACTAGGCTTATGGAATCCAAGTAAACCTTGATCCGTTTTGATGTCCCGGATTTCGATTGAGCCCCCAATCCATTTTTCGATCCCAGAAGCTGAAATACTCGTTTTCAATCCAGCCCATTGGCAGCAATGGGGGGGAGCTTCCCAGGTTTAAGACAAGGGCTTAAGAAACCCCCTTCCTGTGATCTTTTACCTTTTCTCTTTAGAGGAGAGCCAGGTTTAAGGTAAGGGCTTAAGAAACCTCCTTCCCCACTATCATTTCCCTTCTAGCAGCTACCTCCCTCCCCACACTCCATGTGTAACCAAAAGCAGCCGGGTTTCAACAGCCGCTCTTCTGTTGCAACCAAAAAAAAATTGGTGGAAGAGTCCATGCCATTATGGGCATCCGAACCAACTGAAAACTTTTTGAAAATGGATACATGCAGACGCCTACTAAGCACATGCACATACATGTACAGAGAGAGAAGTGCCACCACATTTTCCCCACTGTGCACTTTTAGTTTAAAATAAAGGAGATGAAGCTTGAAACCTAATTAAAGTGATGCCTGTTACACAAAGCAAAATAACTAAAGCTCATTATTCAGGTTGTAGTTCCTTTCAGTTTTCTAGAGAATGCTGATGAATAATCTTCTTCCCATGCTTCTACCAAATATCACATGCCTACCATATCAGATGATATTATAATAAATCAAAATAAGAACTGAATGAACACATCTTCCTCCCTTTTCTCAGAGGTATAATAAATGGTCAGTTCAGATTATTTATCCCCAAAAAGCAATCACTTAGGAGACTGCAAGATTTTAAGTCAGTAATGTAACTCTATCCCATTTTTCCACAAATGTGAATCTGATTATTACTTCTGAAAATCCTAATAGCCTAAATCATTATGGCACAAATCATCTGGATAGCCCCATCGTAGTCAATTCTACCAAAAAAAAGAGGAATTCATGTGCATACATACAAGCTATAACTTTCTTGTGTGTACATGTGCACATTGTTTTTTAGATTAATTAGAAATATCATCATAGTCACATTTTATAAATTACTCTTTTCCTTCTGTTATTCAGTGACCTGCACAAATCAGGCAGGACTCCACATTTTTAAAGGGCGGGGAGTTACTTCTGCATAACTAACATTTGGGAAAGCTGAATTTGTTCTCCTATATGTAGTCAATAGAACACGCACATTCTGCTCAACTCAGCCTTATGCACGTTTACTCAGAGGTTGTGAACATATTGAGGCTCATTTCCAAGTAAGTATGCATCAGCTTACAGTCTTTTAGTTCCTCACAGGGAGAGTTCAGATCCAGAAAAACCCTGCAGCTTAATAAGTGTATGCAGGAGGAACAGCATCAAAACATGACATTCTTAAACAGCTGCCTGCCCTTCTAAGCCCTCTGCCAAAATGTGCTATGGGTTCTTTTTAATGATTTTCTTTTATGGCTTCAAGCAATTAGGCAGATCCCACATTAACTTCTCTTGTGGATCCCAATGAAGCAACATTCTGTTAGTAGAACAAACTGAATGCTATTGATAAGAATATCCATTTTGCACCTGCCAAGAATTGTTATGAGATGATGCACCACTTGCCAAAGACTTTAACTTATTTACAACGGTTGTGATACTTTTTGCTGAAACAGAATATGTACAAAACCATATGCGTATTTTAATAATTCAAATAACTATAATTTTAAAATACTATTAAAATACACATCTATGTACAAACAAACATACACACACACACATACAGAGAGACAGAAGAAGGAAAAAAGTCTTGACAATATATTATTAAATGACAAATCATTCTATATTCTACATATTCCTCAACAGATCCAATGGAATTATTAAAGTTTACAGAGGGGGATTTCCTGCTACCTGGTCTGCCCTACACCCAGTTTATCCTCTTGAGGAACGTATGTGGAGTGCCAGAGAGCCCTACTAAATGAATTGGGATGGAACTTATGGTAATACTGCAGAAGGATAGAATTCCCCAAATTTCAGTGGATACAATTTCTGATTAAAGATCATTCTCCTCCCCTGCGTTTTCCAGGATGATCCTCTTGAAAGACATGAGCACAGGATTCCTTCACTAAAAATCCTTAAACTTATTAAATCCATCAGATTTATTATAAATCTTGTTTCTGTACATCCTAGGAACAGTGCCAAATATCTTGAAAAGTTTGTGTTATTCTTGTTATTATTATACAAGATTGTTATACAATTTACAAATCAGTTTTTTTTCTTGAAGTTTATTCTTGTTTAAGAACACAAAGTACCATTTCGTAAATAGTATTACATTTTCTACTTGGAATTATGGAATAAACATAATGCTGTACTTGCAGCTTCCTTTCATTTTTCCACTTTAAAAAGTCTTCCTTTGAAGACTTGAGGATATCTTGGATCGTTCAGTATTAGCTCTCTGCATCCAGGCACCTCAGGAACAAAGAAATGACAGAGTAATAGATGGCTTGGGTTTAACTAAGTAAGTGATGGTACAGATGAGGCCTGATAAGCTTAACATTTCATCTTCATGCTGCCACTGTGGGTTGCAAGAAGATTAGAACTGTCTTACTGTGAGGAGGGCAAGCTCCACAAATTCACTCATACATGGCAGTTCTATAATGAGGTGATACTTCATTCCTTAAACTACTGAACTAGAACTGCACAAACAGATGTGTGCCTCTGGCATTTCTGTCTATGCTCTGCAAGCTTTGCAGTTTCCACATGCTACAAACCAAATGTCCAGTTGACACAATTATTATTCAGTCCCAGCAGCTGCCAAATAATTAAGTCCAAAGTATGATTCCCAAGAATTATATTTCCAGTGGGTTGTCCTAAATATTGTCCAGCCAGTCAAAATAAGATTTCCATGAATAGGAGGACTGGATCTACACTGCCATATAACTGTATTATATGATCAGTGTAAACCCATATAATAAAGTTCAAACAGCATTATATGGGTCTATGTTGACCATATAATGCAGTTCAAAATATAAATCCTGCCCAGGAAAAAAGCAGGTTTTAGTTCAGGGATTTTTCAAAAGACCTTTTTCTTGAATTGCATTGTATTGATTTTACTGTAAGCCACTTTGGGTCTCATTTTTGGAGAGAAAAAGCAGGGCATCGTCATCATCATCATCCCCTTCTCCCAGCCTGACTCATACTTTTCCAGTCTATTTACAAGGCTATCCTGAGCTTCTTGGGCACAATGAGAAATCCATGAGGTTGAAAAAAGTAAATATAATTTATCCTCTCCTAGAGCAAAGAACATTTTGTAAAGGCAAGCCATCATTTTATGTGCAAAATCTGAAATTATAGCTAATATGAAATCAGAAACTTCACAGTACACGTTTAGCATTACACTGTTGGATTCTCATTTAAGGAAGTCATCCCGTACACATCTGCAGTAGAGAAAACTCCATTCCTCACAAATACAATTTATTTAATTCCATTATCTGAGTAAATTCTGAATAATCTGTTTCTGAGGGAATATGGACAGGATAGTTCAACAAGTATGGTAATTAATATCTATGTGATAGCAGAAGTCAATGCTAACACTTATTTCACTGTATTTTTGCATCTGATGTGTAGTAAAATTCTTTTTTGTGATATAGCTTAAAGATTTTTAAAATATTCCTACCTCCAAGTGAAAGAAAGGCTGCCCTCCTTAAATGTAAAACTCATCTCTAAACACATTAAAAAAATAAGTGGCACAAAAGTCAGGGACATACATTAATATCCCAATACTATTAAAACAAAAGTATCGCATGCCAATCTTATGCATGTTTCTGTTGAAGTTACAATGTAATATTATATGTGTCCTTGCAAAAGTAAGCTCCAGTCTTGGTTCACTCACTTGTTCCAATAATAACGTCATTTTAGACACTTGCATATTTATGACATTTACAACAGTCAAACTTCAACATAGAGAGAAACAAAACCATATATTTTAGGTTAATGAAATATTAAAATGAAATCTCAACTAAAGGAGCCAAATTATGATCCACATATGTATAGATTTACATGACATTTGTCTGGGTTTTTAGTCTTTGTAAAAAAAAATCATGCAAATAAATAAATAAGCAAATCCATTTGAGACATATGTGTCGCAAACTTTTTAAAAAGATGTTTGAGTAACATAGTTATTAAATTGAGGATAATTGGGGAATGTATTTATTAATTAAACATTTACAAGACAACTTTCTAATTTCATTGTGCAATAGACAAAGGAACAAAATCCATCCACATATAGCCTACAAATTAATAAATAGCATCCATTAAATACATTTGCCACTTTGTCAATTTTTAATAGCCCGGACTGATTTCTAGCTTTAGTGGTAGACAATAGGAAGGATCTAATTTGCATTTAAATGAATTAATCTATGCAAAAGAGCAGTGGCCTTTTAAAAAAGAGATGGCCTCCCTCCAACTAGATGACCAGTGAATTAAAATCAATTTCTCTCTAAAACCTACCTTAAAAAAGTGTTCACTATACGAAATAAAGTGCAGTAATTTTCACTGGATTAAGATATGTACGCGTACGTCTCAGAACACACATAATAACAGTTAGGGAAACGATGCAAATTACGAGCCTGTAATTTCACTGAATGAGCCCAGAGACTGACGATCACAACCACTCAAGCTTCTGAACTTTATATTGTAAATTAAACCACTCAATGGAATTGCAGATCAACAACTCACAGTTATCTTTTATTGAAGTTGCTGCTGTCTTCCTTTCATGGCAAGTAGTATGGACTTGCTTTCACATTACTTATGGATCATTACATGCATAAATCCACAATTTCCTCTTGCTGATCAGAGAGAAATCCATCAACTGCAGTGGAGGGAAAGGGGCTCTTCCTTTTTGGTTTCAAAGATATCTAAGGCATAATCTATCAAAGCATACTTCATTTTTGCAACAACAACTTATTTGTGGCATAATGCTCCCTGAAATTTCAATAGCAGTCTACCTTGCTTATCTGAGAACAAACTGTAGGAATCTAGCATTGAATTTAACAGATTGATGGCAGAAAGCTGGGCATTGCTCAGTGGTAGAACACAAGCTAAGCATGTAGATTCAATTATTGCACCCCATTCACCACCCAATTATAGCAGCAAAATTCCACTTTAACTGCTATGGCTGCATCCTATGGAATCTTGGGAATCTGGTTGAGAGTTCTAAATGTCTCTTCCTAAACTGCCAATCCCAGGATTCCATATTATGGAACTATGGCACCTAAAATGGAATAATAGTGCTATAACTGTGTAGTGTGAATGGCCCCCAGATATCTCAGGGTAGGGAGAGTCACTGAAGACTCACTGCCTGTGGATCAAGATGGGATAACACAAAGATGCATGGTTCCCTGACAATATCACAGGCAGGTTTTCTGGCAGGGCAAAATCTACTGGGAAATAAGGCACAATATCACTGGGAAACAAGGTACATGCCTAGTTTGCTAACATAATTGTGTTCCTAGTAGGTCTTTGGGCACATCTACACTGATGCTTTTCCTGGAGCCAAAATGGAGTGTCAAATTCCAAACAGGCCTCAGGATGGTTTGTCTGCCACCCCCCCCCCCCTTCCCCAACACACACACACACACATACACTGAGGATGGAGGGAGGAGTTTTGACTGTCCAGTAACACCGGACCAGATAACCACCCTTACTGTCCATTTCCTGTTTTTGTTACAGCCACATTCAGTAGGCAACCCATGGCTAGTGTCCGTGAGGCAGAAGAGGAACTCAGTGTAGTCTCAGACAGTCCAGCTCAAAGCAGATATTGTGGATTATCTGCCTTGATATTCTGGGTTATATGGCTCTGTGGAAGGGCCCTCTGTTTCTCCTTCACCATACTCCCATTACTACAAACAAACAAAAAACCTCCTTCCAGCTACAGAGGATTAAAAAGGAGACCCAGGGCCCATCCACACAGTACCTTTATCTCAGGAGCTCCTGGTTCAAAGTGGTGGGTGGCCAAATGATGTCCCCTGAAAACACAGAAGGAATTGCTACAAAGAGCCTAAAACATGAGATTTTCAGCTGCAGGAATATCCCGATTCTGGCCAGAAAATGCAGATATTCAAATCTCTGTATGTCCCTACACTCGGAAAATATGGAATATTTTATGTTGGTTTGTTCCCAGGTTATATATGTTGGTTCCTGATTGCTTGTATCCTAAAAATATGGCAAAAGTTGACTACAGGGTGAAAACGTTATCCTGGCAATAGAAACTTTGTCCTCCACACGTTTAATGAAGTTTGTGACACACAAACAAAGGTTTTGCCATGTAACCCACTTTTCCCATGTTTTTATGATAAAAGCAATGGGGAACAGACATGTATAACCCAGGAACATTACCCCGTTGTTCCCAGGCACAAGTACATGACCAAACCCATCTGAACAGATGGCCATGCAGCCTCTGAATGATGATAATGATGACGACGACGACTAAGTTCTCTTCTTGGCTTGAAAATGTCAGTTTCTGTTTAATAGTGGTCCTACTCCACAAACTTTGTGTGCCACAAACTTCATGTGAAGGATGAAGTTTCTCTTGCCAGGACAAAGTTTTCACCCTCTAGTCAACTTTTACCATTTTCTCAGGATAAAAGCAATGAGGAACAGATATGTATGACTCAAGAACAAAATCCGTACAAATGATGTGCATATTTGCATCTGCTTCAAAATCCCATAACAAAGCAGCAAGTCTGGACATCGCAGACAGAAATCCTGGAAACAACAGGTGCGGACCTGCTCTCAGGTCCTAGGTTTTTTGACCCTCATAGAAACCCACAATTTGGTGCTGTCTGGAAGCACCTTCAGGCTGGATCTACACTGCCCTAAATCCCAGGATCTGTCCCCAGATTATCTGTTTATATAGGGCAGTGTAGATCCAGCCTCATACAATCCAGTTCAAAGCAAATAACCTAAGATAAGATCTTGGGATATAGGGCAGTGTAGATCCAGCCCCAGTCATAGTCTTATCCATAACTATAGTTGAACATGGTTGAATGTTCTATCTGTTGAGTACTCCATATTCCTCACCTGCCTTGGGTGCATGAGCTTGAAAAACAAGGTCTCTAAAGTGCTTTTGAAGCTACAATAGAGTCTCACTTATCCAACACTCACTTATCAAACGTTCTGGATTATCCAACGCATTTTTGTAGTCAATGTTTTCAATATATCGTGATATTTTGGTGCTAAATTAATAAATACAGTAATTACTACATACCATTACTGCGCATTGAACTACTTTTTCTGCCAAATTTGTTGTCTAACATGATGTTTTGGTGTTTCATTTGTAAAATCATAACCTAATTTGATGTTTAATAGGCTTTTCCTTAATGCCTCCTTATTATCCAACATATTCGCTTATCCAACATTCTACCGGCCCGTTTATGTTGGATAAGTGAGACTCTACTGTACTTGCTGTATGGCTGCTTTCACAAAGTGATCTTCATAAAATCTAGTACATCTCAAGCACTTACAGAAGAATAAGGTTGCGATCATAATACAATATATTTTATTTAGTCATGGGGCAGAAATAACTAGCCTACTCAGCTTGCAGCATCTCATTTGTAAGGATAATATAAAAGGTCAAACAATCAATTACTTATCTTCCCTCTATTAATGTCTAACAATGTACATTATGGGTTCCATTCTCTCAAGGAGTTTTGTTTCAGTTCTTTTTTTAAACAAACAAAAACAAATATAAGTCACTGTAACAAAAACTGAATTATTTGACCATTTAAAATTAAATAGATCAGATGTTTGTTTCCTAATTAGAAAGCTCTTGCTTTTTAAGAAGACAAGATAAGTTTAGAAGCATCTAGCATTCCCATTGTTTGGACATTAAATCTATTTCCAATATTTATTATTATTTTTCTTTAAGGTGTGCCATTACAATTTGTTCTGCATGCACCCACACATTTCACTTAATTATGATCTCCTCCATATGAGAAGCTAGATATGGTATTTATCAAAGTATAGCTTTGGTTTCCTTCAATAAAATACCTAAAATCACAATGGGCTAGTGGGAGCACTATATTAAAACTCTTAGTAAAAGGTCTCCATCAGATGTAAAAGGAAACCTCTAAGATTGCAAATCACATGGTATACTGGCAACAAAGCCAAGCTGATTGTGTTAATTAAGATGCAGACAGATCAATAGAGCATCTTCTGTATCAAGAAGACTCAGCAAATAAATAGTATTGCATAATCCATGAGGACATTGTGAAATAATGCCCCTGCTGCTTTCATTTACTGAAGAACTCAAATAAATGGTCTGCAGATTACAGTCTACATACTGTAATAAATAAAATTTGCAGCAATTTATCAAAACCAGATACCTATTGAAAATAAGGCAACATTTTTGCTGAAGTTCTATATACTCTTGTAGTTGTTGTATGCCTTAAAGTTGAGTGTCCATGGTGAAGCAGGGACTTGAACCCAGGTCTCCAGAGACTTAGGGCCCTTCTAAATAAGCCCAAATCATGAAAGGAACTGGGATTTAAAAGTCTGAATCCTTTCATGATTTAGGCCACAAATAGAGCCCAAACCCCTCATTTTCTCTGGGGAAGGGGGTGGCTACATGCCCTCCTGGGTTTAACAAAGGCCTGGAGTTTGGAGAAGAGAGATGTTTGGACACCTTAAGTTAATCCACAGTGCATTACAGGTTTTCAGCCAGTGTGGAAGGCCCTCGGCTGGATCTAAACTGCCCTATATCCCAGGATCTAATCCCAAATCATCTACTTTGAAGTGGAGTATATGTCTACACTGCCAGATAATCTGGATAAAAAGATAATCTGGGATCAGATCCTGAGATATAGGGCAGTGTAGATCCTTAGGCTGGATCTACACTGCCATAAAATCCATATTATCAAAACAGATAATTCACATTATCTACTTTGTATTGGATTATATAGCAGTGTAGATCCAGCCTAAGGATCTGGATTTTCTGCATTGATCTGGATTAGTGTAGATCCAGCCACATGTAGATTTTACACAGCTGTGTAAAAAAGGCCTTAGAAGGATTAGGCCATGTACATAAAATAGATTTCAGAGATTTAAAGTCTTTATGATAGAGCCATCTGTGTCAGTGATATCATTCAAGAGAACTTGGACAAAATGTGAAAGTTTCTGAAGCATGATGAAAATGAACTTGGGTGCTGTTAAATTGTGTTGGTTCTCTCCTGCTATCTTCAGATGTCGGCTCCCAACTGTCAATTCACAAATGGGGAAAAGTGCTGCCCCTGCCTGACTTCCTCATGAAATGGGAAGTTACTTCAGCTGTTTTCCTTTAAAAAATATTTAAAATATCAAAAATCACATAATATATGAACCATTTCCTCTTACAAGGTACTGAGGTGGCTTCTACATTGCCATTTAATCCAGGTTATCCAAGCAGACAATCTGGATTTTATATGGTAGTGCAGAAGGGCCTGAGCTTCAATTCGTCCCATACTGAGATTTACCTGAAATCCTTTCCTTGCCTACCCATTCAAAATTGTATGGGTATATGGCCAAAAGCAATGCATTAATTTTGAGGCCCCTTCTACGCTCCCATATAAAATCCAGATTATCTGCTTTGACCTAGATTATATGGAATTGTAGAATCATACAATCCAATTAAAAACAGATAATGAGAATTATCTGCTTTGATAATCTTGATTATATGGCAGTGTAGAAGGTGCGTAAATCTCTTTCACACTACAAAATTATAGCACTTCAATGGCACTTTAGCTGCTACAGTTGTATCCTATAGAATACTAGGATGTAGAGTTTAATGAGGCCCCTTCTGCACTACCATATAAAATCCAGATTATCTGCTTTGAACTGGATTACGGTATATGGCAGTGTAGAAGGAACCTGAGTCACTGGAGGTTTCTGGTTGGGAATTCTAAACATCTCACAAAACCTCAAATCCCAAGTTGCCATAGAGCCAGGCATGTAGCTGGGGGGGGGGGGGGGGCTGGAGGGGCTTAAGCCCCCCCCCCATTCTTAGGGTGGTCCGTGAGAAGGCCTTACATTTATTATTTAAACTTTTATGTTTATTCATATCATGATCTGATCACAATGCTCAATATATCCCATATGTTTGGCTGTATTGGGATAACGATACAAAAGGTTTGCTAGGGAAGATCCTCTCTCACTCAGACTCAACACCCACACCCACACCCACCCACTCCGAATCAAAATCCTGGCTACGAGCCTGTATAGAGCCTTTACATTTAGTGCTACCTAAGTACCACAATTTTATTACTGTAATATGAAAGAGACCTCTATCTGCTAGTATTTGCTGAAATTACTATCAGCATAATCAATTATGGAAGTCACCACTGTTTGCTTCATATGGAGTGTGAGAACAGTATTGAGTGCGTAATTTTGAGTTCCTGTGCTTATAGGGCCCTTCCACACAGGCATATAACCCAGAATATCAAGGCAGATAATCCAGATAGTCTAGTTTAAACTGGATTATCTGAGTCCATACTGCCATTACAGTTTGAACTGGATTACAGTTCAATGTGGATTTTATACAGCTGTGTGGAAGGCGCTTTAGATACATAGTTCATTTGGAAGAAGGGGAAATGAATGCAAGGCCCCCATCTACACTGCCATATAAAATCCAGATTATCTGCTTTGAACTGGATTATATGACAGACATCTTGCCCTTTTCAATATACATTAAAAGACAGCATTTTACAAGCTGATTGTAGAGATTTCTGATGTCATTGCCAAAGTATCCAGGGACTGTGAAAGATGAAACTTCTTCAAAATTAGTTCATATACCCTGTTTCCCCGAAAATAAGACATCCCCGAAAAATAAGACCTAGTAGAAGTTTTGCTGAATTGCTAAATATAAGGCCTCCCCCGAAAGTAAGACCTAGTAAAATTTTTGTTTGGAAGCATGCCCAGTGCCTGCCAAACAGAACATCAGAGCATGCAGGATTGGTAAATGTACATACCAGTTGTACATGGAAATAATGGTAGTAACAAGAAATTATTGATAGGATTCACAGTTTGTCTGGTTATGCTGGTTTGTGATGACAACTACTGTACAGTATATAATAAATGTTCATTTTTTTGTTCAACAATAAATGTGAATTCTTCTTCATGGAAAAATAAGACATCCCCTGAAAATAAGACCTAGAGCATCTTTGGGAGCAAAAATTAATATAAGACACTGTCTTATTTTCGGGGAAACACGGTATCTGGAGTAGTCAGTACTTGATTTAGCTTGCAACTTGATAAAGATTCTTTTACAAAAAATCAAATATTTATATGAAAATCTGGCCCAAGCAATCATGCTGTATAGCCAAATTTCCAGGTTCAAACTAAATAACCTGGAAGTTATCCTGATTGCCAGCTGTCAAGTACTGAAATAGCCCACACGGATATTGGAGAGCATGGATCAACAGATATTCCACATTTACTGTTAAGACTTTGCTCAGGGCAAATGTATTTCCCCTCTGCAGGGGACAATAAATATTCATTCCAGTTCATATTTTCACACATAGTGTGTTATTAACTGACATGCTCTACCAAGATATTTGGAAAGTGTTCAATCAATATTTTTAAAATATCTATTCAACTGGGTGAAAGGAGACTAAAGGAAAAGTGGGAATACTTCCAACCATGTCGCATCAGTCTCTCAAGTGAGTTTCTTATTCATTTTTTGCCTACTTCTTATAAAATGGGAAGTGCAGACATTTCTATTGATCAACTCACTCCATTCACATAACACATTTTCTTGAAAGTAAATGCCATAAAAATCAATGGAACATGTGAGTAAATAAATTTTGGGAAGAAGTTTGCAAGATCATTAATTTTGCTGGGTGGCAATATTCCTATTACTATGCTGCCCTGAGATTCCTCTAAGGCAAATTGGGGAAAAGAGGAAGCTGGAATCTACAGGAAAGGATATCTGTTTTGCATGTGTAAAATACCATCAGCTATCAAAACACACTATACCATAACACTTAAAGCAGGCAATCATTTGGTCTTAAAATGTAAAGCTATAATGCATGACTATACATATTGATTAAAAATAAAGTCTTACTAGTGTTTTTGTTCTTTAAAAACCCTCTTCAATACTGGTGAAATAATTCCATATTGTCTTATATTTAATTATTTTTATGTATTGACATTCATAAGTAATTCAGCCAATAACTAGCTTTACTGATGACTGATTCCCATTCTGCCATGTATGAAAATTGACTGTCAGCTTTAGTATTAAAATCTAGTTTGGGATGGTCCAAATGTTTGCTCACCTTAAATGTTATGCATGTATGTAAAAAGTTGTATATATCTGGGATGTCTGGGAGAACAGGAAGAGAAATCTACACACTCAAGAACTTCTGCTAGGTCTTCACCTTATCACTGTGCACAAAAAATGTTACTCCTGAATTCGAAGATCTTTTTACATCCTCAGCCTCAAAATATTTATTTTTTTGCAACACATGGGAAATTTCATTTTGAAAAGTTTAAGAATATTGACTATCTGGGTTTAAATAGGCAAAAAAAAAACCCAAAGCAAACTACATTGCTTTTTTAATACCTAAGATACTGAAGTAAGACAAAGGAAGGCGAGAAACCCCTAACACAGCAGTGGGGGGCGAGTGTTCCAAGAATACGTAACAGCAACAAATTACTCTCTCAAAAGAAGAATGCAGGTCTTACATGAAGTGGAACAATTAATTTCACGCTTGTCATCCCAGCCTCAATAATGTGTTGATTTGAATCAGATATTTGTGGTGCGTTGCTCCATGCAGAGGGACAGGCTTGATGCCTCCTGAGCCTGCATGTCGCAATGATGGTTGCCATTGTAAAACAATCCATCAATAAGAGTAATTACAGTATTGATCACAATGGTTGGCTCTTTGGTATCAGAATCAATTCAAAGGAGTTGCTAGAAACAGAAATGTCTAATGGACTATTCCATCACTAGTCACTGCAGCAACTGAAACAGCTAATATTCTGGAAAGCTCTTAATAATTACTCATTGACTCTAGATTTCTGCTCCAGTAGTTAACAATATAGCCTGCTTATTGTTGCTTGAAAGTCAGTGTTTGAACTAGGGTACAAATACAAATTTATAGAGTGGTTGGAATTGCCAAAATAATAATAAATAAATGTGGAAACACCTTGATGTTTGTCTCTGTGTTCTGTTAATCAGAGACATAATTATATTTATGCTCAGATACATTGTTTCCAAATGAGAGAATACATTCTAGATGTAGACAGCTTATTTTACAATGGCTGCTCTTTCATTATTTTCAACAAACAAAACAAAATGCATGAAGTCGCATATTGTAAATACAGATAGGAATGACATTAAACTGTAAAAAATCTGTGGATGTATCACTGGATTATTTACTGGCCAGGAATTACTTTGCTTGCCTTAATGATACATTACTTTCAGAAAACGGGTATCCAAATGACTTCCTTTTCAATAGATCCCCTCTTTTCTTGTAAAACTTGCAGGGGGGGGGGGCATACTCTTATGGTTAGTTGTTTTTAAAAAGTGGGCAAAGTGGCAATCCCAAATTTATACCTTTTTTGAAAAAGGGGAAAAAAGGAAATCAGGTTGGGAGGCTATGATCAGGAGTAAAAGAGCAGCAGGTAAACATACAGTTTATTTTTCTCTGATGATTTTTCTCTGATTTTCCTATTCAAAATCATCCCTTGACCCTGCCTCTTTTTAATTATATAATTAATTCATATATTTATAACTTGGGGGAAAAGGCAGAAAAATGTTTAGATTAAACAAAAAACCACTTAAAACCCTCGTTGTTAGGTCTGAAGTACTAACACCTTAATACACACACATACAGCGACAGAGACAGAGAGAGAGAATGAAAACATACGGCAAGTCTTCCATTACCAATCACATTTTCTTTCACATACAAAAATTGAATAATTCTAAGTGCGTTTGCTTGCAATGTCTAATTTGATCCTTGGATCATTAAGCTTTCATACGGTCAGAAACATTACACAACAAAATATTATAAAACAAGGAGCATGGTGCAACTAAAGTATAGCATATTTAAAGTCACGGGTTTCAATAGAAAGGAGATCACAGTTTAGAGTCTTCTATTTCAATTAAAGGCATTTAAATGTTACTTGATGGGTGCTTAACTTTAGCTATACCATACTTAAAGTATTCAATTAGACATAAATGCAGTCAAAGATTGTGTAATGTTTGTTTTAACTAAAAACCTGTGTATCATCTGCTATTATCCAAACCATTAATATTTCCTTTGGAAATTGCTGAGTTTCCATTAATTATGTATTCTTTGCATTATTGTTCATGTGCCATTAGCAAAGTTCAATGTGATTTTACTGAACCATGAAACATTTTTTCTCTTAGAAGAAATCCCACATCTTCACACAACAGTTGACCTTAAACTATGCCAGATCTAATTCAGATGAACGGGGTTGCTTAGTATTCCTCCAAAAAAGCATGTATAGAAGACTATTTCACCTGCTGCAATAATACTGAATATGTTCCTGTTCATATATGCTCCTGACATACATATTTAAAAGCTTTATGTAGTGCTGAGTACTATGCAAAATCCTGCAGCAAATCTATAAACTGTATTTATTGGCTAACATAATACATAAGTAAGATCAATGAGTATTGGCCCTGGAAAGAAAGGGCCCTTCTAAGAAAGGAAACAAAACTATGGTATTTGTAGTTTACCCAAAATATTTCAGTTCCAATTAATCACATTTTAACATACTTTTTCTTAATTTTGCCTCCCTCTCTTTTCTGGCCACAGATTATGCATTTCTGTTCATTTCTTAATGGAACGTATGTATGGATGTCATATTTTAATCTGTCCAATGTTAGGAGATGCTCAGAGTCGGAAATGCAATGTTTCAAATGCACAATAAATTGTATACGTACACAATTATATGACATAGTTTAAAATAACTCAGAATTGCACTACTTCTTTTTTTTTTAAATATTTCTTAGAATTCACGAACTTTCCATCTGACTAATTCATGGGTGACAGCATTACTGGAACCATCTGCGCCACATCTTTCTAATGAATTCAAATGAAATTAGGTCATTTTGATTAATCAGTATTTAGAAGAAAACTGCTATTTTTTCTCAGAAAGTTTTGTTCAAAGTTGATTCTTCACTTTGGTGGTCATTTCCACTAAAAAAAAGTCAGCCACTTTTATTATGTATTGTAGTGCACAGCAGTTGAAAATATACCAAAACCCCAACATTTCTTCTGCTCAATGATGCAGTGCTAAGTACTCCTCTAGAGGGCAATGACAAAAGAAAGCTTGTCATTCCACCCAAACTCACTTTAGAATCAAAATACATTTTTTTCAGATTTATTCTTCAAACTTAGAAATCTCTTGGGGGAGAACTTAGAAATGATTTGGGGTGTTTTTTTTAACAAAACAGTAAAACAAAAGGGAGAGACACACTGAAAACAAAACAATACAAACAAATTAATATGGTTCTCAAAAGCACTGGGCATGTTTATTTTGAAAAACCTGGCAAATGCATTTTGGAGCAAAATTTCCGAGGACTATAGAAGTTGGGAATGTAGCATTTGTCAATGAAACTGGGTTCAGCCATAAACCCAACATCACAATTGAATAGGGATACTTGAATAGCTATTGGAAGAATTGAAGTATGGAATGTGTTTCAATATAAAACTTTAAAAAATATTACTCTTGAAAAGAAAACAAATGAAAACTGGCCACCCATAATTCCATTATCCTCCAGTCTTATGGCCTTTCTACACAGGCCCTGATAGGTTATGGATTTTCCTGAGGCATCCAAATGATGCCTCAGGCAAACCAGGATTAATCTGGAGAATGCAGCCTACATTCCTCAGACTCTAAATGAATTCCTCCTCCCCATCTTAAATTCTACAGTTAAACCAGAATGCTATGTTATGCTTCCAATCTGGGCCAAGTCCAGATAACTACACACACAAAAGAAGTATTCTTAGAAGCAGCTGTTCTGTTGCCCTCTGGGGACTCATCAAAGCCTGGATCACAGCATTTTTCTAAAGGCAAAAATGGCATGTTAAAAATGAACTTGCATTTGATGGCTAAATAGAAAGTAGTGACACTTTAATATGGCCTATGTTTTATTTTAATTGAATTTTATCTTTATTTTAACATACTGTGCCACTAAGAACAGAACTGGCAATAAATTCTAACACTCCACACATTGTGAGAAAAATAACACTAGCACTACCTATAGCTGGATGGTAGGAGTTAGAGTTGACTTATTCCCAATGAGAACAAGAAGGTGTAACGTTAAGGTAGAAAAAACCTGCAGGTACTTCAATTGCCAGTCCCTTGGGAGACCTGATTGTACCCTTTTGGAAAGAAAATTACTATACTGCGATCCAGACACAAACTATCAGCACTTAGAGGGTGGGTAAGCAGTGACAAAAGGTTAAAGACTAAGCACAGCGTGATACCACACTGTCAAACCTTTGCAAAAATCTTTTCTGCTCTTGCTGCTCATGTCTTACTATCAGAACAAATCAGACAAAGGCTTCTTTTCAGACATCTGGGTTAGAAAAAGATTAACCTTTCAGAAATGCTTCAAACATATAGTGCAAAGACATGCAATTGGTAATATGCACAGCAATGAGACTTCCCTCCCGCTGAAGTAGCAACATTTAAAACTCAACACAAGTGGCTCCTTGAAGGACATTTTGAAAGATTTCTCTGTTTTGGGGTTAAAGTCACATATTACTGAAAACATACTGTTTCCCTTAAAAACATGGTGTGTTAGTAAGGTGTACAATAGGGATTAAATGTAATGTGGTGGTAACTGCATTAACACAATTAATGTGCATATGCTCTGATGCTGTCATAATTGTTATTTATTAATTTATGACTTTCCTTGGGCTCTATTTTGCCCCTCACATTATTTAATATGTATATGAAATTACTAGGAGAGGCTGTTTGGAGGTTCAATCTATATGTGGATGATATCCAGCTCTACTAATTCATTCTACACCAATTCAAGGAGGCTGCCTTGATTCTAAACCAGTGCTTGCCATCAGTAACACACTGTATGAGGACAGGCAAAGAAACCTAATCCATACAAGACAGAGGTGCCCCTGGTCAGTCAAACCACAAATCAGAGAATAGAGATGGGGTTACACTCCCCATGAAGATGTTTGAGGATATACCTGGACAGCTTTGAACCTAGAGGCCCAGGTTTCTACAGTGGCAATGATGTCTTTTGAACATTTAATACGTGTGCCAACAGCATTAATTCCTTGAGATGTTGGATCTGACTACAGCAGTCATCTCATTTGGACTACTGTAATACATTCTACATGAAATTGACTTTGAAGTTTGGAAACCTAAGAGCTGCAGCCTGACTGCATACTGGGACATAGGGACCATACTACTACTACTACTATTTTCCTGTTAAAACAGCTCATCTGGCTGCTGGTATATTTCCAAACACAATTAAAAGAGCTGGTTATGAACTATAAACCCCTTTATGACTCAGGTCCAGGCTATTTAGGAGATCCTATATTGCAAGCACGGTTGGTGGGCACATGAGAGAGAGAGAGAGCTTTCTTTGTGGCCTCCCCTAAACTCTGGAACTCCTTTCCTGGTGAGACCACAATGGCCTTCCCTGCTCTCCCATCAGCAGATAAACCCCACTTTTTATCCCAACCAACCTTTTAAACAAAACATTTTTAAGAAATATATTGGGGTGCTATATAATGTAAGCTTAAGTGTTTTATTTTTTTATCTTTTTAATTGCATTTTATTCTTTTTACTGGATGTCTGTAATGTTGTAATGTTATTCATTGTACACAGCTTTTTAATGTTCACATTTGGTATGTTTTTATCTGCATTGTTTTTTAAATTGTAAGTGCTGATTTTTAGAGAATATTTTAATACAAATAAGTATAACAACAATTCCCTTTTCTCAAAACTGGGACTCAGGGCTTACAAAAGCCTAAAAACTTACAAAAGTTGAAACGATTACAATTCAAAGCATGTAAAAAGATCAAAGTAAAACATACAAGTAAAACATTGTTAAAGTACAATTAAAGCTTCCATCATGTTGTAACCACTTAAAATAAAAACATTAAAGACAAAAGGCAGAAGTCAGTAAAACTAAACCCTATTAAGGTTTGTAGATCCATCTCTGTCACTGATGCTTGAGAGTGCTTGGGGCCAGCTATCTGCTAGCTATTGCCTTTCCTGGAGAGAGATAACATAGCTGCAGTAGTTCATGCACCGGTAAATTCCCAATTAAAGTACACCAATGTGCTGTAAGATGGGCTATCCTTGAAGATTACTTAGAAACTTCACCGTTACAAAATATAGCAGCAAGATTGCTGACAGAAACATCTTACAAAAATAATGCAATATCAGGATTAAAGGAATTGCAATTTAACTGGCTGTCAGTATATTTCTGATTTGAACTCAAGTTGCAGGTTATGGGAATGAAATTCCCAAAATGACAATAGCCCTCCTGCCTCCCACCACCACCAATTAGAGAAGTAGAGTGTTTAGAATGTAGGAGAGGACCCAGGCATGGAATGGACTCCCTGCCTTCCCAAAATATTGAATACATACATACACACACAAGGCGTCTTTTAATACACAATGAAAGTGTCGCAAACAGCAACTTTGCATAAGTGATGTTTGCCATTTCAGAGACACTGTTTTTTAAAAAAACTTCCTCCTTCCTTTTCTCTCTCATGTCTGTCCATCACCAAGTTACTCCAGCTGCCCAAGGGAAGATGGAATTGCAATGCATTGCAATGCACTGCAATCTGAGTCTGGAGTTATCTTACAGATCAGTAGGGTAAATGGTTCCGATTTAATTTTTTACAATATTTATGCACATAGCTGCATCAAGACTAATCTAATGCATGTAATCTTGTATGCACATAATTGGGAATAAGTAATATGGCCACATAACCATTTGCAAGTCTAGAACGTCAAACTGCATATTATCCCATTTCCATAGAAAACCAATTTAGGTTATCTTTCCTGGAGTTTCCCAAGCTACACTGTACCCTAGAAATGATTTCTAAATTTGTCACATTTTTCCTGAAAAACTGATAAATTGACTTCTGCTCTTTCAAGGCCATACGACATGAATCTAACTTATGATTGAATGCTGAAACAAATTTAAATGCTGGCTAGACATCCGATTTACTGTAGCCACTGCCTATTAAATTAACATTAATATTTATTTATGCTTTCTAGTCATCTGTCGTACTAATGTCTCTCTGCAACTCCCAGCAAAATGAACCATGTTTTTATGCAATCCCATTAATTTCAAGGGAACTTTTTCAGTAACTGACAACATTAATAATTTTGCAGGTCTTTGGATACAGACCTTTTCCTTGCTGCAGAACAGAGAAAGAGGAAACATCCTTTACTTACCCCAAGGAAGAAAAATAGTGTGGAGTAAAAGGTCCTGACCTCATGCATATTTAACTTAGATAAATAATTATATTCCAGTATTGAGGTTTGGGTGCCAAAATTCTGGCAGGTATGCACTGTTGATTCTCTGGGCTTGCAAAAGTTCAGCAGCTGGTAGTGCCCCCCCCCCCCCCCCGCCCCCAGAGGTGGTTCTAAAAAGGGAAACCAGGAATTTGCCTTTGTCCCTGCTTTGGACAGCCAAATATTGAGGATTGGATGCAATGTCTCTTTTAAGAAGGCAAACCCTTAAAAAAAATTCCGAAGCCAATTTCCCAATGAAGCGCTAGGAAGCAAGGAGATAGAAATGCCCAGACTTTATTTGGAAAACAAATGAGATCTGTGGGTAGCAGTAGAAAAAAAGGAAGTGCCACCCGAGGACAAAGCTCAGTTGAGGCTTTATAGGATTTCCAAGCACATCTCACACCTCCAGACATCTTTTTTCCCAAGATCCCTTTCCTTTCCATTCCTGTTTCATCCTCCCATATGGTATTTTAATCAGCTGATTATCAAAACAGTTCAAGTAAGCAATTTTCCCGCAATTTCCCGATTATTAAATATATCAAACATCATTTGGATCTCCTGTGTCCTATCTGAAGCTCTCATTTCATTCAATCAATTAAAATCAAAATACAGCAAAATATCATAAAATACATCAAAATACCATTTGTCTTTTGAACTTAGATCTAAGACTGCTGCTTCTAGGGCTTACTGCCCTGCCTGCCTGTGTGAGTTCCTTGGCTTGACATTCCCAGATCTTCAATTGATTTCCTTTGCATAACGAAAGAAGGCAATGGGCTGTTTACTGCTGCCACTTGGTAGTGTTTGTGACAAACCCTTCTTATTGATCTCTTCTAACACTAAGGACTAAGAATATTTTATTTAATCAAAACCTATTCTTCTATGCTATTGCTATTTATCAATCAAATCAAATGAGATCCTCATCCTTGTACCCTTCACCAGGATGATTTTAATAATAATAATAATAATAATAATAATAATAATAATAATAATAATAATAATAATAATCTTTATTTCTAGACTTCCCTCTCTCCCCAGAGGGACTCAGGGTGGTTAACATACATATAAAATGGCAAATATTCAATGCATCACCTAGTATGAAAAAGTACAAGATAAACAATAGCATAAGTATTATAATAAATATTTCTAAATGAAAAAGAATAAATGTAAACATAATAATCAGTAAAAATATTATTGCACACTAATGAGGGATTGAAACTTATTATTATAAGTTTATGCGCCAGGCTGTGGCGCAGGCTGTTGATCAACCAACTGCAGCCAGCTGCAATGAATTACTCTGACCAGGAGGTCATGAGTTCAAGGCCAGCTCGGAGCCCCGTGTTTGTCTTGTCTTTGTTCTATGTTAAGGCATTGAATGTTTGCCTTATATGTGTAATGTGATCCACCCTGAGTCCCCTTCGAGGTGAGAAGGGTGGAATATAAATACTGTAAATAAATAAAAAATAATAATAATAATAATTATTATTATTATTATTATTATTATTATTATTTGTATTCCACTTTATTTCTCTAAAAAAGAGACCCAACCGGCTAACAGTAAAAGCAATAAAATACAATGTAAAACCTAGAATATAAATGAACACTAAAACAGAATTAAACATTAAAACTATTAAAAACAATCAGTTAAAACTATTAGTTCCAGGAGTTTCCAGATGAAATTGATTATAGCTATTTCAATCTGGTTTCAGAACAGGGTCATCTTGGTTACTTTGGTGGATGACCAATGCTGAGAGATAGACAAGGAGAGGGGCTCCTTTTTGTTTCTGCTGGACTTCTTTGTAGCTTTTAATACCATTGAACATGCTATTCCTCTGGCCACTTACAGCAGCTCTGTAATTTTAAGGGAGAAATTCTATTCATGGTTAGGGATGCAGTTGCCTGCAGTTGCCCACACAGAAAGCAGTGTGAGAGAGAAAGTCAAATGGAAGCATATTTGTGAATGATGAATGATGATAAGATTTGGAGGACTAGATTTTTTAGCCAGAGACATAATGAGAAACAAAGATTTATAATAATAAATCTAAAATGTTTGTATTGCATACAGAAATGGATGGGAAGCTAAGAAAAAACATCATGGAGTCAAAGTAGTGGCAGGAGTGAAGAATTTGGACAGCAGAGCTTTGGTCTGAGGAGAGAGGCTTGATACTTGGGAAGGAAAGGCCAAAGAATGGACAGTTGCAGTAGTCAAGGTGAAAGATGACAAGAACATGAAACAGAACCTTAGCTGAAGTAACAGAAGACAACAGAGAAGATAGACCTGGTAAATGTGATACAGAGAAAAACAATAAAAGGTTTGTGAGGGAACAAGGACAAGCAAAGAATTAAAGACAAAGCTAGTATCAAAAGGATAGTATCAATGGATACAGTAGAAAAGAAAACAGTTGGAAAGCAGAGGGCAATTTGATCTTGAACAGGCTGAATGATAACATATCCAACTGTATAACATCAGGCAGGCCTGTAGCGAGGGGGGGGGGGTTATGGGTTCAAAACCCCCCCCCCCGAAATTTTTCAAGTTATAAAAAAAATCTCGTATACTCATGAATTTTAACTGGTTAACCAAATCCCCATGCTAAGTCTATGAGATGCAAACATTAAGAGTCCCTCCAGGCACTATCTCAAGCAGATATTGACAGGTTTGTAGCGAGGAGGGGTATGTGCTAGGGGTTCAACCCCCCCCCCCCGAAATTTTCAAAACCCCTCCCGAAATTTTTTATGGCTACGGCCCTGACATCAGGCACACACAGATGAAGAAAGGCAGAGAGTGTGATTATTTCACTCAATAGCAGGGAAAGAGAGAAAAACAGAGGACACAAAATAGAACAAATGTCTACCTTAAAAACAATAATTTAGCCCTTCACCCGCACCCTCATCCAAGGAAATAAACATGGTAAAAGAAAAGAGAAATCACAAAGTGCTTGAGGGGAGTTGCTCACAACATTAACTCTTAGCCTTTCAGGATAATACTCATTATACAATCCCATGGCTAAAACTAATGTACTGTGAATTATCTACCACTTCATTATAATTTAAATGACTTTTTCTCCTGTTTTGCAATTCATCATTTAGTAACTTTACCACAGGATGTAATGAAATATTTTATGTATCTGTATCTCTTGCTCTTTCACCACTCTAATAATGCAAGGGCGTTGTAGAGGTCCTAATCAATCACTTACTAAAGTCCATGTGGGCAAATCCACAAAAAAAGCTTTAAATCAACTTTGTAAGCAATGAATTTGTACTCAATAACATACATCTAGTCAGATTTTTACTGTAATCCAAGAAAATATTAAATATTGCACAAATATTGCACAACTGAAAGTTATTGATAACCTAATCTTGATTTAAAAAAATGGCACTCCATGCAATTGTGCCAGCCACATGACCTTGGAGGTGTCTACAGACAACGCCGGCTCTCCAGCTTAGAAATAGAGATAAGCACCAACCCCCAGAGTCAGTCACAACTGGACTTAACATCAGGGGAAAACCTTTACCTTACCCAATCTTGAAAAAGGTAATTGCCAAACCTTTTTCTTCAGAATAAGTATTTTCTAGAGAGCCATCCTGATGCAAGGGTTTGAATGCTGGAGACCAGGTTTTAAATTCCTGCTAAGCAATGTAAACCTATCAGATGAATTTCCTTGAACTCTCACAGCTTCAGAGGGAAGCAAAGCAAAGCAAGCTACAATCTGAACAAATCTTGCCATTAAATCCCATGAAAGGTTCACCTAAATGACTTGAAGGCACACAGAAACAACAAAAATAACAGCAACCACAACCACATTTTGAATGGGGCCTGGTACCCATTGTGCCTTGTGGGACAGAGGGAAGACATCTCACTACACATGACACCATGTGGAGATGGAGCCACTCTGAGTCCCCTCTGGGATGAGAAGGGCAGGATATAAATAGGGAAAATAAATAAATAAATATAATAGACAAAATGTTGTAAGGATATGAACCACAAATAAACAAAAAATATTTTCTCCCAGCTGCAACATATTCTACAAGCACAAATTGAAACAAACTAAGGACAGTAAAGTAATCAAAGAGAGAGTATGTGATGAACTGGTTGATTCTAGGACTCTGGAGGTCAGCTGTTACCAACAGTGCTGTGGAATTTGAAGAGGCACGAATGGAGGACAAAAGGGAGAAACATGTCAAGAGAAGGCATGTCAAGCCAACCCTGACTGGAACTACCTTTCATCTGGAAACCAATGTCCTTACTGGGAAAGAACTTGCAGGTCAAGAATAGGCCTCTCCAGTCCCCTACGGACCCACTGCCAAGGTCCTATACTTGGAAGGCAATCATACTTGGACACGAGGGATTGCCAATGATAATGAGAAGGGCCCTGAGCAGTAGGATCCCTATTGTAGGTAGGGTAGTTAAATTCAACATTAATCCACCTTAACAAAATAACCAGAATGTGTCATTAAATTTTTTTGCATGATTTCTTTTTACATTTCTTTGAATTGAATGTCCTAATTTCAGAGAGGAAAAAATATTAAAAATAGGTCTTGTGGTTGCCTCTGGCGACTTTACTTCCAATTCTTTGAATTAACTGTAATTCATTTTAGCTACACGTCCTGCAATTTTTTGTTCTAGTATATAATCTTTTGGATTGACATTTAAATCTTAGGACAGCAGTCTAACATCAATACTCAGCAATGCATTTGTTCCTCTGCAAAAGACACTGAAGTTGTCATAAACTTGACAACATATAATATGGCTTGAAAAAGATCTAGCTAGACTTCAGCAAGTCTCAGGCCACTTCCAGACAGCACTTAAATGTGCACTGCAGAGGGTTAAAGAACCTGCTTCAGTGCACGTTTATGTCCCCACTGCTGCTGCTCAGTTGTTTAGTCGTCTCCGACCCTTCATGACCTCATGGACCAGCCCACGCCAGAGTTCCCTGTCGGCCATCACCGCCCCCAGTTCCTTCAAGGTCAAGCCAATCACTTCAAGGATACCGTCCATCCATCTTGCCCTTGGTCGGCCTCTCTTCCTTTTTCCTTCCATTTTCCCCAGCATCGTGATCTTTTCCAAGCTTTCCTGTCTCCTCATGATGTGGCCAAAATACTTTAGCTTTGCCTCTAATATCCTTTCCTCCAGTGAGCAGCCATTGGGCATTATTTCCTGGAGAATGGACTGGTTGGATCTTCTTGCGGTCCAAGGCACTCTCAGGATTTTTCTCCAGCACTAGAGTTCAAAAGCGTCTATCTTCCTTCGCTCAGCCTTCCTTATGGTCCAGCTCTCACATCCATAGGTTACTATGAGGAATACCATTGCTTTGACTATGCGGACCTTCATTGCCAGTGTGATGTTTCTGCTCTTCACTATTTTGTCAAGGTTGGCCATTGCTCTCCTCCCAAGAAGTAAACGTCTTCTGATTTCCTGGCTGCAGTCTGCATCTGCAGTGATCTTCACACCTAGAAATATAAAGTCTGTCACTGCCTCCACGTTTTCTCCCTCTATTTGCCAGTTATCAATAGGTGTAATGTCTCATGGGCCTTGTAGTCCCGTTCCTAGTGCTATTGTGGCAGACGAGGAGGAAAACATGGGATTTCCACCGGTTCAGCTTGAATCGGAGCCTCTCCACCTGGAGGATGTTTGTCCTCAGGAAGTTAACCAAACAAGCCTTGGGCAGAATTCTCACCCGTTTTCCCGAAAGGACAATTATAATAGAGATAGAGGAGTCAGGGAAGCAAATCGCCGGAGTCTCAGAATCGCTGCCAAACAACTAGCTGATTAGGTCTGCTTCCCTTGGGAAATTCTAAGGAGTCATGCATCTGGACAGAGTTGGGTTTCGCTTCTTGTTCTCCAGGGAAAGTGTTCTGTTGGCTGGAAAACAAGACCCTATATAGGGGTTTTGCCGCAAGGGGAACCTTGCGGAGTCAATTGTTCAGCTTGAGGAGAGAGATCGTGTGTGGACTTCGTAACCCCAGTTCCTTGTTTCCCGGATCAAGTTTCCAGCCTTGCCTTGTTTCACGGACTTCCTTGGACTTTGTTCATGCTTCATGTTTGCCTCGTTCCAAGTCTTTGATCTAGCCAAGAATCAAGTTTATTTTCCAGCCTTGTTGTCAAGCTACATTGGACTTTAAAGACTCTGTCATTTCCCCACACTTTGCTTGGCAAGGTGTGTGTTTCGGTCAAGTGGATTAAAACTTTGAACTCTAATATCTTATATTGGACAATACATTTCTGGACTATTTTTGGCCTTTCCTGAAAGGTCTGCTTCTGAACTTTATTCTTCACTTGTTTTTATTGACTTTATATATTTCTATAATAAAGATATTAGATAGATTCTGGCCTCTGTGTAAGGTTATTGGTGCTCTGCAGCCTGGGTACTGACAATAGGTGTAGTTGCCATGATCTTGGTTTTCTTGACGTTTAACTACAACCCATCTTTAGCACTTTCTACTTTCACCTTGATGATAAGGCTCCTCAGCTCCTCCTCGCTTTTGGCCATCAGAGTGGTATCATCTGCATACCTAAGGTTGTTAATGTTTCTTCCAGCAATTTTAACTCCGACCTTGGATTCCTTAAGCCCCGCTTGTCGCATGATGTGTTCTGCATACAAGTTGAATAGGGAGGGTGAAAGCATGCAGCCCTGCCACACTCCTTTCCCAATCTTGAACCAGTCTGTTGTTCCGTGGTCTGTTCTTACTGTGGCTACTTGGTCTTTATACAGATTTCTCAGGAGACAGACAAGGTGACTTGGTATCCCCACACCACCCCCTAAAATATGTGCTTTCCCTGAGAGATGTCTAGATGCCCTCCCAGTACCTTCCGGGAGGGCACCCAGACATCCAAACCCTTCCCCCCCCCCAAAAAAAGGTCTTAAAAATTAAAAGGATTTGCCTGGCCACCATTAAGGTCCTGCTGGAGTCTTCCTGGTGCATACAAATGATGTGCCAGGAGATGGGGGGGGGGAGTGATTTTCCTCCTGTTCTCCCCTCCTAGCACATGATTTCTACAGGCAAGGAGGACTCTGGCAGGACCTTAATGGCAGCCGGGCAAGTTATCTTTAATTTTAAGGACTTTTAGGGGGAGTTGGGGGGGGGGGGTTGGTGCCCTCTGAGTTTTCCAGGCTCACAGAACTTGCAAAACCAAAGAGGGTTGTGTGGATTGGGCCCAGGGATCACATGATGTGGTTCCCGGGTTCAATCCACACAGGGCACATAGCCCATTAGACTTGCACCTTTACGAAGGCACAGGTCTAATGTGCTATCAAATTAATTTGAAACAAAGCAGTTTTCCTGCAGGATTTGTCTCGAATTAATTCAGTTTTACCAGAGACGTTGTTTGGACACATCTGGTAAAACCGTAGGAGCTCCCACGTTATGGGCCCTGTCTGGATGGGCTCTCATTGAGATTACCAGAAGTGTTACACTAATTTCAACAAGAGCTGAGAATATGTTTATCTTTGCCCTCTGAAACACACTGCCCCAGAGGTAAAAAGGAATACACCCTAAACTGCAGGTTTAGATGTATGTTAAAAATATTTTTCTTCACTAGGCTCTCCCCAATTAGTTTTGTTGATCAAATTCTATGTGATAAATGTATAATGAAATTAATGAATGATTGAATAAAATGATTTTATATTCTAATTTATATGCATGTTGTTTTTTACAAGTCACACTTTAGTAGAATTCCTATTAGTGGTAAAACTATATGTAAATAAAATATTACTTTGGTCACTTTCATCAAAAAAATATACATATCCAAAGAACAAGTATATGGAAGAAAATAAAAGCATTATAATACATAGAGTCACCATAAGTTAAAGTCAACTTCACAGAAGTTAAAATCCTCAAGCCAATGGGAGCTCTGGACTTTGGAGTTGTTACTAAAGGAGGCTCACCTGTGGAAATTATAGTTCTGTCCAAGGGCTAATATGCATTTGAAGCAATAAAATAGCTTTTTCAACAGATTGAATGCTCTGGGAATGACAGGAAATGAAACACACACCAAAATTGCTAACCTGTTTGATAGGTAAATATCTGCTTCCATTCGCTCTGCTATTATGACTTTATGCTTCTCCCCCCACTGTTTTTGGAAATAACATCAATTTACAGGGTTTTTTTAATGACAAAAAACAGACTTCTGAACATTAAAGCCAATCCTTGAATCAGCAGATGAAGGACACAGTATGTAATGTTAGAAATACATCACACTTATCTCATGCAGACTTTGTACTAGGTAGGTATCCCTGTGCTGAATGGGTTTTACTCTCTATTAAGTGTGTGCAGGATTACAGCCTTGAGCCAGGCAAGTAAATAAACACATTTGTAATTATGGCCATAGGAAGGGAACTGGAAATAGGCTGTTATCTTCCCCAGACCAACTCTTATCAACACATCCATTAGAGCCCAAACTGTCTATCAAGGATAAAATTACTGGAAATAAATTTCATATGTATTATTGATGTACTGAGGCATAGCAGGGAGCTACAACCCCTGCTGAAGAATTTCACAGTTAAACTGAACTGTAGACTAGCAAACATAGGGCTCTCTCTCTCTCGCTCGCTCTCCCCCCCCTCCCTCCCCCCCCTCCCTCCCCCCCTCCCTCCCCTCTTTTGAATTCAGTTCAGTCTGTGCCATGTGGCTTTGCTTTGTTTGGGATTAAAACCACAGAAAACTAGCTACTATGACACCCAAGGCATTCTGACAGAGACATTTTCTGCCTTTTTACAATGGAACTTCATCAGCTGAAACAGAAATCAGCGCTTAAATTGGTATTTACACGCCCATGGTCGATTTCTGGGTTTAAATGGTACAAAAAGCAAACTACTGAATACCTGTTTGATATCATTGTCTCTAACGCAATATCTTGAACACTTTTTATAAACAAGAATCTTTCTCCTTGCATTCCTCACATGGCCGACTCCCAGTGGTATCCCTTTTAAATGCAAATAAACATGGGGGATGATGTGTTAAACTGCAGGAACCAAATTGTTCCTTATAAAACACAGGCAGGAAAAATGTATCCTGAAATCCACTTTAATGTTTGCCTGAAAATGCCCCTTAGGAAGCATGGGGCAATTTTACCAAGCTTAAAACCCCACCACAGGTCCAGGTGAGACTTTTTAACAACAGGAAGTGACCCAAAAGTAGACTTTCTTGATAGAAAAAAAGCCCTCATTATGTAAAGACATTATGAGATTACCCTCCCTGGCCCACACAGGGTTTAAAGGATATTTTGGGTTGGATCCAGAATATTCTGCAGCTGATAGGAACTTTTCATATGTACAAGGGGATCACATAGAAGAGATAGCCATCACCTTGGAGAACAAATGAAAAGGGATTTTCACCAATTCCCCATTCCCCATTACAATCCACTGTAGTATACTCCTTACTATTGAAGAGGAACCTTCTCAACTTTTCCAAGAGCTTCTCAGAGAGCATAGAGAGCTACAACAACAAAAAAAATTACTGCAGGAAACTGCCCCACTCCTATCCTCCCACCTCTTTCTCCAGGAGGAGCATCCTATATCAAAATAAAAATCCACCCATAGGAAGTGAAGATCTAAGACACTGTAATTATTACCGGATTCTTCTTTCATTTCAGTCAGAATGACCTCCAGACATCAGGTCTATTTTTTCATTTTTTTAAAAAAAAATTAATACACTATTACAACTAAGTTACACTTTGAACGTGGCTGTGTTTTTCCTAGATAAATGATTATGCTAATTATTAAGAGTGCTTCAGGCACTTGTCATGGAAATGGAAAGCATAACTCAGTAGGTTTCAATAGTACCCCACAAAAAGCGTGGAATATTTCTCCAGAAATTTAAAGGACCAACGTTTAAGTTACAAACACAGAAGCAAATTGACATTGCTTTCTGTCACTTGGATAAAATAAGGCCACCAGTATGAGTTGAAGCAAGATGAGTAACTTATTCCTCTTTCATTTAAGACCATATTGTGCACCAAGTGAGCATACAATCTTTGTCATTTATCCAACAGCAAGTGTACATGAAACAGCCACCCAGAAATGCCTCTGTTTCTGTGTGGTGTATGATCTCTTCATAATAAATCAAGAAACAATACCTTTGTCAGGAGTAATAAATTAATAGTGAGATTTTCCTCCCCGTTACGCATCCAGATTTCCAGTAGCATAGATAATATAAAATACATAATTAAATTCTTAAAATAAAAATAAAATAACATTTTCCATTACAGTATTTTATTGTGTTTAGTTGGTGGGAACAGTTTGTCTGCACCTTTATGGATGATACTCAATTTTTGTGTAGTGCCTTGTGTTAGATACTAATTCATCAAAAACAAACCCAAAGCTTGAACTGAAGTTACAACTGTCTCCAGTTTGGGGGGGGGGGGGTGAAAGGCGAGGGGGGAAGAAAATGGTTAGACCCAAGAGGTTGATAAGTGCAGAATTGGGATAGGTAAGGTTAGCAAATAAATTACATTATATTGAGAAAAATGTAAGTCAAAGTACATTATCAAGATTTTTATTACCCTACTTGTGTCCACAATTAATAAAAAAGAATTTAAAAAAACTTAATTTTTATGTAGTCTTATGTTAGATACTAATTCATTCCAAACGAACCAATAGCTACCCTTCCCTTACATACACAGACTCAAAACATTGTCTCCTATATCACTGCCTTCTGAAAAACATGACTCATATTCACTACATTTTTCAAACATTTTAAAAATGCAAACCCTTAGGCCTAAAACTAGTTGTTCATTCTTGAGTATAACCACTAAATCAATGGAATTTTCATAAGTGGTGATTGTCATTGAACAACGCAGACACTTATTTATTGCAGTACAAATGAGAAATTGAATTTAGGCAATAATGCCTATTCCCTTCAACTCTGTTAATATTTGTACTTTAGGATTTCAAAAGTAATTGAAGCATACCCTTAAAGTAATTTGTTTCAGTGTGAAAAGACAATGGTTGTCTAAGATGATGACAAAGGAAGTCACTTTTAAGTCTTTCTATTGTTATAAGCTGGATGATCTATTTCTGATAATTCTTGTGAAAATGTATGGCCCTGAAGTGAACTATTCTATAGTAGATATAATAGAAGTATACTATAAGTGTGAGTGATGGTTGATAGGGTTTTGTTGAAAGCTTTCATGGCCGGAATCACAGGGTTGTGTGTGTTTTCTGGGCTGTATGGCCATACAGCCCGGAAAACACACAACAGCTCTGTTGATAGGGTGGTTGGAGGATTAAAACAACCAGTTCTAGACAAAGATAGGTACTAGGCATTTGACCAAATATTTGACAATAAAGAATGAACAAAGTAAGAAACTCATGGCTCAAGTCATTTTTCTTAACAAAATGACTTGAGCCATGCTTGGTGACAAATAATAATAATAATAATTTTATTTTTATACCCCGCCCCATCTCCCTGAAGGGACTCGGGGCAGCCAAGCCCAGGTCATAAACAATATAAAAACATAACAATGAAACAATCAACAATAAAACAAGTCATAAAACAAATGAGGTCAACATACAATAAATATACTATGATAAAATCCTGGGTCGGCTCAAAAAAAAACTGGGAGAAAAAAGTGCAAGTAGTGTCAGTTACAATCAGAGTGAGGTAGATCCCAGAACTATTGTCCCGTTAAAGTGCTGGCAAAGGCATACACGAGGAACCTATGGCTGGCTAAAGGACTAGGGTGCAATAAATGAGATAGGCAACAGGTCGATCCGTTACTATGGAGATCAGTCACCAAAGGCCTGTTGGAAGAGCAAAGTTTTCAGTTAGTGGTGACTGATTTTGAAAGTTAATGGTGACTGATTTTTGGCTCTGTTAAGCCAACTCCTCTATATCAACAGGTGGCATAGCCATTGATAATGCTTCACTAAACTAAATGAAATCTGGTGTACTGAGATAATGGGCTGATGAGCTGGCATTGGGCATAAGAGAGAAAATATATGGTAGTGTAAAAGCTGAATTGAAAGAAAGAGAGAGAGCAAATAGACAGCAACCATTTTCAACAATTATTGTTGATTCCTTAACACCTGATACATACATATATGAATGTTCCTGAATCATATAAGTATATTTTATATAATGTTTCCCAAGGGAAATGGACAACACTGTATATATTGGATTGATGGTCTTAACAAAATAGCCTAAAAGATTACAAAAGTAAACATTTATTCTCCCATCTAAGATGAAATTCCAGTACTTCAATGAATCTCAATCAGAGTGTTGATGAAATTCCAGTACTTCAATGAGTCTCGGAGTGTTGATGATAACCTGCTTCTTAGGACAATGCAACTATTCATGTGCCGAAAGTTCAGGTAACCAGAAGATGGGATATTGAGACTAACTGACAACATTGGAAGAACTTTTAGTTTTTCAAATGGAAAAAAGACAGGAGAACCATGTCTGTTTTGTTACCATCACTGATTATGCAGGAAGCTAAATATAAACCACCTGTAGTTCAATTTAATAAAGTCATTTTGTTTCCTGATTTATAATAATTAATGAAACATTCAACAATTGAGCCAATCATTTCTATTTTAAGCATGGTAATGGCTCCTATAATTCCACTTATTCTTTTACAGTAGAGTCTCACTTATCCAACATAAACAGGCCAGCAGAAAGTTGGATAAGCAAATATGTTGGATAATAAGGAGGGATCAAGGAAAAGTCTATTACACATCAAATTAGGTTATGATTTTAACAAATTAAGCATCAAAACATCATGTTATACAACAAATTTGACAGAAAAAGTAGTTCAATACGCAGTAATGCTATGTAGTCATTACTGTATTTTTGAATTTAGCACCAAAATATCACGATGTATTGAAAACATTGACTACAAAAATGCGTTGGATAATCCAGAATGTTGGATAAGCGAATGTTGGATAAGTGAGACTCTACTGTACTTGCTAACTGTCCATATTTTCCATTCATGACGAATTCTGGCCTTTCCATTCAACTGCCTTTGTTTTCCTCCTAACTCTTCCAGAGGATCAGCTACAATGTTTCATGATTTTACAAAATAATAAATTGGTCTACTTTAATGTTGTTACCGTTGTTGAAGAAGCACGTGTAATGACAAATCTTCAGCATACATGGCGGGAAAGGAATTAGTACTGTATCTCATAAATAATTTAAAAGAACTAATTTAACATAATTGGTTTGCGGCTTTTATCAACGGTAAATAATTTGCTAAACTTGCTTGCATATGCACACACAGAGACACAATGCTATCAAGTAGCAACTGAAAAACATCAGGAATCCACCTGCCGTTACGCCTTCATGCATCAACAGATCTTGTGTGCATACCAATGAAGAAGTCTACCTAAGCAATGGGTGGAAATTACACCTTTTAATGTGAACATTGTTTTAGAAAAGTGCAACATAATTTAGGACTTTGTAGAGTATAAATATTCATAGCTTGTAGTCTACCTCAGAAAACATACTGAAAACAGTTGGACTTTCCACTTTCAGAATGCTGCTGACAGACTAATTTAAATAAAATCAAATTAACATCTGAAAAGCCTTGTCCTGAGTAGCATTTTTCAGGAAATCATCTATTCTTACATTAAATCACAGTAATAATGCTGGTAGCGACAACCCTAAATAAGAGAGATTTGCTTTCTAAGCCTATATGGTTAGGATAATGATTTTGTCTTTCTTTATACATCTAGATATTGATTAGGCTGGGAAAACTCTGGGATCCCGATGTCAATTTTCTATATCCAGTCCTTCCCACCCCCATTAAGCCAGTACTGCTTGAAAATCCACACCTAGTTTTATAGAAGTAATTAGGCTGAGTGTAACACCAGGACCAAATGGGTCCTGCACTTTATTTTTAAGGAGATGTGTTGCTCCTGGAGACTTCCAGGAGTTGGAAATGGGTATAAAGGTACATTTGTTGTTGTTGTTTTATATTTTTATTAGATATTAAATATATACCTAACAGAAAATATCTAACAATACCACAAAGGACAGCAAAACATAAGCAAGCAAAAATTGAAAGAAAAAGAAATAAATAGTTCTATCTGACACAGACCTACCACAGCACCTGATATAAAACCCATTCTGCCCCCACACTATCTTAACTACTTGGAAGGTGAACTGGCTGTGCAAGGAACAAATTGGAGACTATATAGTTGATCCAAACAATAATTTATTAACTCACAAGAATTGTAGACTTTCTCTCTTCCTGAGTTTCACCACAAAGTCTTTATGAGGAAAGGTAAAGTCTTTGAGAGATAGACACAGTTCTGGGCAAACTGAGGCTCTTGAATCTTTATTTCTTCTTATTGTCGCTTTTTTGTATGGTGTTCAACTGTCTCTAAGATGGTCCCAAAATTAAACTCTGGCTGGACTTGAATACAGCTCTGACTGGATGTGTGTTGTGGCTCAGCCATCACGGCCTATAGTTCATCAAGAGTTGGAGTTGGAAACAGACTATGCTACGGATCCAGACCCAGAACAAGGCCCCTTGGCCTGGCAGCTGCCTGATATTATTACACAGGAGGATCCGATAACTGGAGAACATTCCGATACCTCGGCAATCTTGCCTTCACCAGATGGTGTTGTCCTGGGCGAAGATGGGGTTTTCAATCGGAGGGAGTGTTTTACAAGAGATAGGAGCAAGAAGGAGGGGGTTCGAAGAAGCAAGAGGTTAGCTCTGAGGCTCGATAATGACTGTTTCCCGTGGGAAGTTTTGTGGGTCATGTACTCCCTTAATCTCACAAGCTTGGAATCTCCTTAAAAGTGTTCCCCTTTGTGTTCCTCATTGCGGTGTCAACTTTGCCTTTCCTCGGAAGAGGTTCCAGTATCCAGTTCCCAGCCTTGATTCTTGTTTGGAAACTGAGCCAGGTTTCCAGTTCCTTGCAAGCCGCGCCGTGCCGTTACTTCTGAGTAGACCTCACCTTGTTACCTTACTTTCCTAGTTCCTGAGTCGAGACTGACTTCGCCTTGTACCCTGCCATCCTTGTTCCTGGATTGAGACTGACTTTGCTTTGTTTATGTTGCTTTCCTTGTTCTGAGACGGGACTTACCAATTGGATTACAGTTGCAGTTTGCAGCGTTTGGTTCTTGGTTTTGGTTTAAGAACTATCCTTGTCTTTTGGGTGAAACTATCGAGTTTCACTGGTGGATTACAGAAAGGACTTTGCTGAACTTGTTTGAAATCGCAAAAGACTTTATATTAAGGACTACTTTTAATACTGACTTATTTCGCTAACTGTGCATAGACATATATATATGCTTTAATAAACCACTTGTGTATTATACTGCTTTCCTGTCTGTTTCTCAGAGTGCTCCCGCAGCCTTGGGGTGCGATAATGTGCTATTTTGTAGATCTTCCGGCCTTCCTCTCTCTTCACCTTCCAGTTACGAAAAGGCTGACTCTTCCAAGATCCAAAAGTGCCTTGCCTGAGGTTCTGCCTCTGAGGGTATTCTTAAAGGGACAGGGTGACAGAGGCTTCAAATGCGAAGAGGCTGTTTAGACTGAACCCCCAGAATATGTACATAAAATATTAATCCTTCTAACTAAAAAGGGCTTAACTAGTAGTGAACAGTGAGGGTTTACACAAACTACTACACCATGCTGACTCTTGGAGAGGCAAAAAGGATCAATTACTTGTCCCAGGGAATCAGTTGCCCCCCCCCCTGCTGCCCACCTATGGGGTATTTTTCAGCAGCCCTTTGCCCTGCATTCTAAATGTTACAAAGCACTTCATCACAGGCGGATTTCTTCAATGTGCTTCACATTCTGCAGAGTCAATTCCACTTTCCAATGTAGTTTGCATTTGGGGCCTGCTGATGGACATTCAGAGGCTTATTTCAGACTTTCCCCCCAAACTTTGCTTGTGATTTACACTTTCAACCCACACTGTGGAGTGCTTTGGCAGTGTAAGTTATCTAGCATGAAACTATATTGCACAGTCAGTGTAGGTGAGCTTTTTATTAACTGTAATTAAGCATCTTTTCCCTTGTGGATTTCATTGGATAATCACAGGTTTTACTCTGTTCATTCATACTGAATGTCTTGCAAAAGTATTTCTTTCCTATCTCACCTTTAACTTGTCTACATTGTATTACAGCCTAGAGCATAAATATATAATTGGCATGATTACAATATATACCCTTTAGATCAGGGGTCCTCAAACTTTTTAAGCCAAGGGCCGGTCCACAATCCTTCAGACTGTTGAGGGGCCGGATTATCATTTGAAAAAAAAAATGCAAACAAATTCCGATGCACACTGCACATGTCTTATTTGTAGTGCAAAAACAACAACAACAACAACAACAACAACAAGAACAATGAAAAAAACAATACAATATTTAAAAATAAAAATTTTAACCAACATACATTTATCAGGATTTCAATGGGAAGTGTAGTCTTGCTTCTGGCCAATGAGATAGTCAAGTTAATTAGGGTTGTTGTTGTTGTTGTTGTTGTTGTTGTTGTTGTGTGCCTTCAAGTCATTTCAGACTTTGGGCGAGCCTAAGTCTAAAATTTATTTATTCATTATTCATTTATTTACTGCATTTATTTACTACATTTGTATCACACCCTTCTCACCCCAAAGGGGACTCAGAGTGGCTTACAAATTATATGTACATACAATATATTATATTACTAGCATAGCACAATATTAGCATTATATATTACTACATTGAACTATACCGCTATACTGTAATATTATTAGTAATATTATATGTAATATAGAATATATAATTAATATTATATGGTATTATTATTAGTGTTATATTGTACTACATTATAATATTATTATCAATATTATACGTATATAGTAAAGGTAAAGGTTTCCCCTGACGTTAAGTCCAGTCATGTCTGACTCTGGGGTGTGGTGTTCATCTCCATTTCTAAGCCGAAGAGCCGGCGTTGTCCGTAGACACCTCCAAGGTCATGTGGCCAGCATGACTGCATGGAGCGCCCTTACCTTCCCACTGGAGTGGTACCTATTGATCTACTAACATTGGCATGTTTTCGAACTGCTAGGTTGGTAGGACCTGGAGCTAACAGCAGCCGCTCACACCGCTCCCGGGGCTTGAACCTTTAACGCACTTTGCCACTGGGGCAAATATATATACAATATATTATATTATAAAACTGAGGGCGGGGGGCAGGTAAATGACCTCGGAGGGCCGCATCTGGCCCCCGAGCCTTAGTTTGGGGACCCCTGCTTTAGATTGACAACTATCTTTCTCTGACTAATGCTTTTACCCAGTTTCTGAGGACAGTCACTCTTACTATCTCCTCCCATTCTCCTAACTGCAGTTTCTAGCAGGCACTTGCAATGAGATTGGCCAGGGAGGGAGGAGAGCAGGAATCAAACCCATCACTCCCTTCTCTAATTGTGTCACTGTGGCCAACATCATGCCAGGTGATGAACAACTGGTATGACCCCTGTTACACCCACTAGCTACCATGATGTCGGAAACGGGATGGTGACTGCCAGTCTGGGAAATACAAGATGACCATATAAACACCAACTGTTTACATGGGCCTGAAAGCCACAGTTTGTTATGAATTATAGGGGAGAATTAAGAGCAACCTGTGACTTTGGTTAATATGATTCAAGACATTAAGCAGCTTTGGCCCATGTTAACTCAGATCAGCTTCATGTGTTATTTAGCCATTGTGGGGCTGATTTTCTGGTCCTGCGTGCTAAGTGTAGATATGCCCTCAGTTATAGCTGATGGTCTTTTCTAGACAGAGCAATGATTCTTCCAATTGTGTAATGACTGAGTTAATGAAACATTTATAGTTTGAGATTTTAAAAGAGATAACCTAACCTTGGCTGGTGCTTCCACAAATTTACCAAAATGTGCTTTGTTCACTTCTTGGTCTTTACAATGTTGTCCATTCAAATATCCTGTCTAATAAATCTGAGGTATTCCAGAAATTTGTATATCTAATCTGTGATCATGTGGCATTAGAACTGCAAAGAGTTGGATTCAATTCAATATCACCAATGTGAGTCCTGGATGTACTGGTATGCACCAAACCTTATTTACACATATCACAGCAAAAAGGATGAACATTTATGCAACCAACAAGTGCTAATTGTTATTGTTCATTGCACATAATAAAAAATATCATTTCAGCTTTCCTGTGTTGACTACCTTGTGTACATCACATGGTAACAATGTCAATTAAATTCATTTCAGTTCCAAGTTACAACACAATAAAATATGGAAAGGTTCAAGGCAGAGGGTGAAGGCACTATAATCTCATTAATTTAATAGGACTGCTTTTGTTGGGACTATTAACTGGATTTAGTTCCCAGAAACCTATAGCTCCTCTCTAAGATCCAAAGAGCTTAACTTTGAAAATACTTTAAAACATGCTAGCCCACTATCACAGTATTAGTAAATCAGAATGACAGGAATGTTCTGCCTGTGACTGGCATAAAAAATATATGTGCACGATGATTACTCAGGTGCCAATCTGCTAAAGCAAATCAAAATCAGGCTTTATATGAACAATGTATAATGTCTACCAATAATGCATAATTCAAACATTTAAAGAAATTCATGCTAAGTTTTAAGAATTGTTATTTCCAGAGGGGAATTTGTGGTAAATATACTTTTATATAAATTGACCTCATGTATAAATTGAGGTCAATTTATACATAAGGCCCTGGTGGCACAGTGTGTTAAAGCGCTGAGCTGCTGAACTTGTGGACCGAAAGGTGCCAGGTTCAAATCCCGGGAGCAGAATGAGAGCCCGCTGTTAGCCCCAGCTCCTGCCAACCTAGCAGTTCAAAAACATGCAAATATGAGTAGATTAATAGGTACCATTCTGGCGGGAAGGTAACGGCGCTCCTTGCAGTCATGCCAGCCATAGACCTGGAGGTGTCTATGGACAACGCCGGCTCTTCGGCTTAGAAATGGAGATGAGCACCAACCCCCAGAGTCGGACACGACTGGACAACGTCAGAGGAAACCTTTACCTTTACCTATAAATTGAGGGCAGGTTCAGGAGCCACAATAATGGATTTTGATATGACCCATGGATAAGTTGAGGACCATTCCATGGAGAAGGGACAGCACCAATGATGCTTCAGGGGACCGGCCATCCCTGGCCACCACCATTTTTCCACCCAGACATTCAAATAATTAGATAAATAGTAGATGGGGGTTGATACTTCTTTTATGTTCTCTTAAGAGGGATTAAGCTCTTGTTTTTCACTACTCTACACAGAGTTGGGAATGGTTCCTTTTCTGATAAGAGATAAGGTACAGTACTACTTACATTGGCCCATGGATAAGTCAGCCCAGTTCTTTGGAGTCAATTTCTTAACTATTTTTTTAACTATATACCAGGCATGGGCAAACTTTGGCCCTCCAGGTGTTTTGGACTTTAACTCGCACAATTCCTAACAGTCCAAAACAATTGGAGGGCTAATGTTTGCCCATGCCTGGTATGTACAGTACTACGAATGAGAGGCTTCTGGATACAGAATATATATATAGTTTTTCAAAATTCCCGACAGAGATGTAAACAGATTTACATGCTAGGACAAGAATTTTGTTTCAGTTCATTTTTTTAAAGAAATGTCTAAATTGCTTTATTAAAATTATCATTTTCTCCAGATAAAAATGCAAAAAAATAAATAAATAAAGCAGAAAGGTCTAAAACCAGAAAAAAAAACAAGGAAAGAACATTGCTATATAGATCTATCAAGTATCTTTCTATATACTGTATTTATCTTTGAGATTAGAAGTACCTTACTTAAAGATTGTAAAAAACCTCATTTCTAATCAGCAGTTCTCAAAAAATCTACATTCCTAGTTCATGTGTCTTTTGTTGAACACTAACACCTCAATAGAAGAATCATTTAAATGTCATTGTCATATATTTATTGATTATTTGATTTATGGATTTATTTATGTGAGTTATACTCTGTCTTTCCTCCAAATGGAGCTCAAAGCAACAGTAGTCAGTAGTTTGTGTTAACTATATACGGGCAATACACAAGCAATTGTGGAACTTGCAATTCAATGAGAACTGTTTTGCCTTAGTTACACAGAGATCTTCATTCCCCTTTATCTTTTATTGCTGTAAACAACTAAGTATAGAGAATAATGAAACAAGAGCTGTTAAAAACATGTTCCAAACAGTTGTGGAGCAGTTTGCTCATTGCTGCTTTTTCCCTTGCAATTTAATTTAACATTTTAAATTTACTAGCAGGCAAAATAAACAAAATGAAGCTCAAACATATATCATAATTGATATTGTTCAAGGCTGTTTGTAATAAGGCATAATCTCAATGGTCAGTATTGTACCTGGTGAACATGGCCAAACAAATAATGAAATGAAGGAATCAGGAAGTCTAGATTTCTGATCTGGACTGGCCCTGGATTTACCAAACAGTGTAGACTGTGGGCTTTTCCATGCCAAACACTTACTCTGATTCAGGATGTGAATCAAAGAGATCTAGTTCCCTCTGAAATGCCTAAACAGGCAACCCAAGACCTGACTGCAAGCTTCCATGGCATCCACAAAGCTTCAATTATCAAGATTTAGCCAAACCCAAAAGTAATTATTTTTCTTGGTTCTTCTAGCAAATGCACTGGTCAACAACACCATTTCTCTCCAGGAGAACCAGACAAGAGAGTGGCATTGAACTATCTTATGGGAAACTGCTGAGCTACTGAACTTCAAATCAGCGGTTCAAATCCAAGAGTGAGGTGAGCTCCCACTGTTAGCCCCTGCTTCTGCCAACCTAGCAGTTCGAAACCATTCAAATGTGGAGTAAATCAATAGATACTGCTCTGACAAGAAGGTAACGGTGCTCCATACAACCATGCCAGCCACGTGACCTTGGAGGTGTTTATGGACAACACTGGCTCTTTGGCTTAGAAATGGAGATGAGTCGGACATGACTAGAGTCGGACATGACTAGACTTAATGTTGGGGGAAAACCTTTACGTTTACCTTATGGGAACACTGGCCTTTCCTTACCAGGATATGCTTTGTTTATGTTTACCTTTCTTCCAAGATGATTATTTGGCCTCTGTCTGCAAGTCCTGCAGCTTTAGCCCTGTCCTGAAAACTCTCTGAATGTTTCTTCTGCTTTCAGCAATGTACTATTTAGACATTGATCATTTGCAGCGCATTTTATAGCAAGATCTGGAATTTCCAACTGTGTATATTCCCCAGCCACACTTTATGTCTATATGCTGTGCTCATTTGAACTTCTCTCCGCATACGTGTTTGAAAAGACGGGTGGTTCCATATCAGCACCTGGCCACTCAGGTTTGTTGAAATAATAACACACTGGCTATGAGCATAAACAGCACTGAAATATCATTTCATGTAAATGCATGCCTCTGTAAAGCACAAATAACAACAGCTTAATCAGTCCATGAATTGAGCAACTTGTTTTTAAAAAATGGTAAACCAAGATGTTTATACAGTTAGCTGAGAATCCATTGCACTTGTTCAGCCGTATGATTTTATTCTCACATTAGGAACTGCAGCTGTCTTCTTGATACAGTCAGACAATTCCTAATACCTTTAATCTTCAGAGAAAAGAAGAAAGCTGCAAGATTTCCAGCACCATCAAATGATATCAACTGGCTGATGTCAAGTGTTAAGTGAACATCTCCAAAGGAACTCTACACTACAAATTTACTGATAGCTGACTGTATTTCCAGATTAGTGTCAAACTGTCAGTATACCAGAAAGTAGTTAATATTATACCCTACAGAGTGAGAAAACATCAGCTCTGGCTAATGTATAAGCTATGATTTCTAGTTATTGAATAGTTTCTACCTTGTGTGACTGTGGAGCAGAACAACCAACTCCACATATGTATGCTTGTCCACAATGTCCTGCCTCATGTACAGAGGAAGAGTTATTTAAAGGTATGGACAATGCAGTTGCTGTTGGGCGCTTTTGGTCTAAAACTATTTAGCTGCTTGTGTTTCTTTATTTTATCACTTTTAAACTTATTTATTATGCAAAGCTTTTGACACAAAATAAATAATTACATCTTATAAATGTCTACCAAATATAGCCGGAAATGTATTTAAAGTACAATGCCAGATGGAAAACTAAAGTTGGAGTAAAAAATAATTCACTAATACAGTATGCTAACCACTCGTAAAGGCTATTATGTAGTTGTTGAGAAGGTATGAAACTATTACCAGCCAATAATAAATGGCATCATAGTAGATCATATATGGCAATTTACATTTGGCTTCTCTGCACCACTCCAGCTTCCTCCAAAGAGAGACAACATTGTCGCAAATGAACAGATGTTGTGGTCTAGACTTATTCAGAGCAACTGCAATTACAACATTTTAGCAATCAGTTTAGGCTAGTATTTTGAACAGCTCTGAATGCTCTGTGTGGAATATTTATAAAGTGTCTTGTTCCATAAAAACTAGCATATTTGAAAAATGTAAATGCTTCGTAGATTTATTGATGCATCTACAAATATGAATGTGTGTGCGTGTATGATTAAGATATATGGTGTTTTATAGAGTTACCTCTCCCAAGAGGCTAGCAATTGAAATCCCAATGCAAGAAGAGAGATACAAAAGTGGCAAGAGATAACTATGAACAAATATCATTATGCATATTTTGAAATTAAGCACAACTGAGCATGTAAATAAACAGTTTTTAAAAAGCCAAATAACATTTTATGAGATAAGCAGTAACACAAGCACAAACTAGTGTTCCCCATATATATGGTATAGTAGCTGCAGACCATCTTCTTAACTAACAACAGAGAACACGTCTGAGACAAAATGTAGGCCTGTGCCGTGGACATCATCACCTTTCTTCTCCTGTATGATTTTTAAAATCTTTGCCTTATGAACAAGCCAGTGTACCTTCAAATGTATTTTATGTATGATGTATTTTATGCTTTGTAGTTAACCCAATAAAGGTATTGCTTCTTTGTGGATCTATGCATAGAGAATTTGACATATCCTCAGTAAAGTGAAAGCTGAAGTTAAAGTGGTGTTGAACTGTATTAATTTTACAGTGTAGATACACCCTAGCCTTCTTTTGATTTCTTGACTGCAGTCTCATCCTGATTAAAGGATAAGACAAGAAGCCCATCTACACTGACTTGCTTGGTAGCCTAATTGAGACTCTCTGAGCTGCCAGGGAGGTGGCAGGGAATCCCTACTTCCCAGCCTCACCAAATGCAGAATCCCACTGGACTCCAACAATGTTCTTTCAATTTCTTCTTCTTCTGCCTCTGTATTTGGAGCATACATCTAGGTTATGGTTATATGGATGGGGTATCCCTGAAGTCTTCTTGACATGATTTGGTTCGACTTTGTTGTCTCTGAGGGCCCTTCCAGATAGGCCTTATATCCCAGGATTTGATCCCAAGTTTTCTGTTTATCCCAGATTATCTGGTAGTACGGACTCATATAATCCAGTTTAAGGCAGAAAACCTGGGATCAGATTCTGGGATATAGGACCTGTCTGGAAGGGCCCTGAGAGATCCTCCACCAATAATCCCCATTACCGCTGCTTCTGGGTAACTGTTTAGCATGTTTAGTCTCAGCCAATCTAAATTTACTGTTAGAACAGTATGTATATATAACAGCTAAATATTCAATCATACATATGCAAAAATGTATGCACAATCTATATACAGGTTGTCCCCAAATTACAAACATCTGACTTACAAACTATTCATAGTTACAAATGGGTGTGAGACCACAGGAAATGAGAGAAATTTACCTCTCAGAAGGGAAATTCATTCCTGAAAGAGTTATCATGGGGGAAAGTTGTCTCCACTGAAGCTTTAGCTACAATCCTTGTTTCCACAAGCCAAAATTTTCAAAATCCAATTAGCACAGGGATAGAAAGTGAGGTGAAATCTTCTGAACAGAGGTACAGACAGAAAAACAAGTTTACCCTTCCTTATACTATCCAAAGCTTAAACAAAGATATATTTGGCAGGAAGTACACTTAAAAATGTGTCTGTTTCAATTTACAAACAAATTCAACTTAAGAACAAACCTACAGAATCGATCTTATTCGTAACTTGGGGACTGCTGTACACATATTTGCTCAATATTTATAGAGCTTTCACTTGCTTATATTGTATTCAACTTATAACCATCTGAAGGCCCATCCAGAAGGAGCTTTAAACACAAGAGTTCCCGTTTCAAAAAGGTGGGTTGGCTAGACAATATCAACACTAAATGTGCATTGAATTGCTATAAAGGAGGGAAACCACGGGATAAAAAGGTCCCCTTTTATCACATTTCTTGCAAAAATGTGCATCTCCGTATGTCTGTGTAACCCTACATTCCAAAAAACACCCTACATACTTTCCATCCCTCCCCCCTGTGGAGACTGCTCCAGCTGATGTCTCTTTTAAAAAGCCGGAACAGCTGATCAGCTGATTGGGCTGTCAAACGGATGCACAGCTGATTTAAAGGAAGCATGAATAGAGAGCCATTAGAGCTCTGTGAAACTCTTTATTTTACACTGTATAATATTAAACAGAGCTTTAATAGATAATTAGAAAAGGGAGAAATCTGGCAGAAGTTTTTTTTAAAAGAAATTCACTCTATTATGTACTGAACCTCATATGCGCACATGGGAATATACTTGCACTGTACTTATTATATTAAGATTTGTGTGCATGGGCATCTGCAGATCAGCACATAACTGTATTCTTTAAGACCTTTATCCCAAGACACAGAAGGGAGGCCAGTGAGGACAGTGGGGAAGAAAGCCCGGAAATGGCAGGTTTGTGTGGGGACCTGCTCTGAGGTCCCGGGTTTTTTAAGTCTTCCTCAAACAGACAAGTACAATATCATAAAGTGAAGTGGACCTAAAGGGAACGAAAGGGTCCTGGGTTTTTTGCCCCTCTTTTTAATCCCATGTTTTGGCGCTGTCTGGGGGCTCCCTAACTTCTTATGGAGAAGAACAGTGAGAAATGACCTATAGCTCTGACTTTTTTTCTGGGTATTTTGTAACTAGTGTATAATGTCAGACATTTCATCAGGACCTAGGGTGGCCATTCCCTGGTGGTGTTAGGGAGGTTTGTCCTCCATCCCAAAGGCCATGGGATGACTTTCCCAAAATGCTTTTTGTCTAAGATTAAACAAAGGGAAATAAAATGTATGTGTTTCCCTTTAGTGCCTTCCCTGCATTTCTCAACTCTCCTGCTTTCACTTTCACATATGTCAATGCAAATGTTTACAAAATAAATGTCTTTGCTTTTGACTGCCTTTCCTTCTTAACCCCTTTCTTGCCTCTCTGGCTCTCTCTTAAAAGTAATCATAATCTCCTCCTCATACTGAGCTCCCTCTCAGCCAAGATGCTTAAACTTATGTATTGATAATGTATGATATTCATTATTTTTCCACAGTAGGAGCATGCACTTAATTCCAACAAGATGGAAAATCTGTCATTTTGCAATTGGCATCAAAAGAATGGCTGGTGAGATGCCAATTAAATCCATAGACAATGAAATATCAATTCTGAAGATATTATATGTTTCACCTTCAGGTGTTTCAAAGTGGCATTCTTGCTGTATCCCTAGCTGGCAGAAAGGGAGGATGGGGTGGGAAAGCTGAAATTTAGCACAATAGGACAATGTTTTCACATAAATGTATTTTCCCTGTAATCTTTCACATTCAAAACAAAGCAAAGTAGTTAAAATTGAAGGTTTGCAGTAGCCTATACAACAACAAATCAGGTCATGATCACTGTGCCACACTTTGAAATTCTTTTTAATGATACAGTGATTCATCTGTTGAATTGTCAGCTGAATGGCAAAATGAAGTGACACATCAAAGTAGGCCACAAAAAGCACATTGTGGAATCTATCTGTTTGCACAATACTCAGCTGCCATTGGCACACTAGGAGGTGTGTGTACTGCAAGAGCACTTATTTGAACTCCATTCATTATCTTAAGTGGCTTGGTTTTTTTACAAAACTCACTTGCAAGTGTTCTAATAGGAAAATGCTGGATACAAAAGGAATACTAGATTAATTCTGAAGTACCTATCAAAATGAGATGTTGAGTAATAAATTAAGCAGTGGGAATCAATGGGAAGCACCTGTTTAGAAGTAAATGCAAGCATTATATTCATATGCTTTGTTTTTACTGTCTTTTTGACAATAGAAACATTAAAAATCCTTTCCAATAATTTTAATAATATCTTCTCTCTACTATATTGAGTTAAATAGAAACAAATAGGAGACTTCATTAGTCACAGTAGAAAACTTGGGCTCCATTGTATCACCAATCCTGTTCAAGTCATTAAATGAGGTCACTAGATGTTTTGAAAATGGAGTATCAGCATTGTGAGAGTCAGTATGGAGTAGTGGTCTGAGTGTTGAACTTTGACCTCAACGACCAGAATCTGAATTCCTATTTGACTATGAAAACCCACTAGGTGACATTTGGCAAGTTGCACTGTCTCAGTCTCATAGGGTGGTAAAGGAAAACCACTTCTGAACAAAATTTGCCAAGAAAACATTGTGATAGGTTCATCTTAGGGGCACCATAAGTCAGAAAGGCACAAAACAACAACAAACTGTCACTACGCTGATGACACCCAGCTCTAATTCTCCTTATCTCTAATTCACAAATAGAAAGATGAAAGTGGGTACAGGTAGAGGATGGTGTAGAGAAAAAATGGCTTCAGTGTAAGCAACATAACACCCTGTTGTTAAACATTCTGTTGCAGCAATATGCAGTAAGTGTTTCGATAATATTTTTATTTTAAATAATGTATTGCACTTAAAACAAACACACAATGATTAAATAAAATTGTACTGAAGCACAGGGGAAGCTCCCAGACTCTGGAACTGCATTCTTTTTTCCCAAGACTTTCTCTCCTTGTGGAGAGAAAAAGCGGGGTATTATTATTATTATTAATAATAATAATAATAATAATAATAACAGCAATAACAACAATAATAATAATTTAGTGTTTTTAATTAAAGGGATTTTGAAAGTTAGCGCTACTACTTTACTTTTTCCTCTTTTTTTTAAAAAAAGGATGTGTTTTTCAATTGTTTCAGTATAGATAGACTACATTTTCACAGTACCCTTCCATGTGATTTGGTCACATAGAAGGTCCATGTGAAGAGATAGGAGGGAAACCGGGATGGTGTGGGGCATGGAGCAACAGGTCCACACACACCCTGGATGGACACCCTGCAATCCGCAGTGATACTGGCCGATTCCTGCGGTGCGTGTGACACGGTCCTAAGCCTTGTACAACCACAGCCAGATCCAGTGTCTCAAGGAATTGATACAGGTGGCACAAAAGTGCAAAGGCATTCCTGGGTATCACAGAAACCAGGGGCTCCTGGTTAAATGCCAAGTTCAGGAATACCCCCAAAGAGTGGCCCTGTGTCTTCAGAGGGAGTGTAACCCTTTCTAGCACAAGCTGGATCCCTATTCAGTGATCTTCCTTCTGGCTGAATGACATTACCTCTATCTTGTCTGGATTAAGTTTCAATTTGTTTGCCCACATCCACTCCATTACTGATTACAGACATTGGTTTAGTACTAGGACAGCTTCCTTGGCTTTCGGTGGAAAGAAGCATTTGAGTTGTGTGTCATCTGCATACAAATGGAACCATGCCCCAAAACTCAGGATGACCTCTTCCAGCCATTTCATGTGTATGTTGAACAGCATGAGAAAGTGATTACAACACTACTCTCCTTGTATGTGGAGTATACACACTTACCAAACTACTGAAGGGGAACCAGTATCAACTGATAATTCTTGTTCTAGTTATAAATAATTAGGCAAAGGTAAAGATTTCCCCCTGACATTAAGTCTAGTCATGTCCAACTCTGGGGGTTCGTGTTCATCTCCATTTTTAAGCCATTGTCCATAGACACCTCCTTGGTCATGTGGCCGGAATGATTGCATGGAGTGCCATTACCTTCCCGCTAGAATAGTACCTATTGATCTACTCACATTTGCATATTTTCGAACTGCTAGGTTGGCAGAAGCTAAGGCTAATAGCGGGAGTTCACCCCGCTCCCCAGATTCGAACCGCCGACCTTTCGGACAGCTAGTTCAGCAGTTCAGCAGTTTAACCCACTGCACCACCAGGTTACACAACAAAAATGACATTTTCATATGACATACCTAACATTTATTTTATGTGATTTTGCCACATCATCTTGTTTAGATATTATATTTTACTCAACAGATCTTGGAAACGTTCCCCTTTTTAATAACAAGTTCCAGAATTACCATACTACCTCTAGGTTTATGGGAACCCCCCAAAAGGAACATTTACAACCTCTGTCTCTAAATAGCAGGTTTTCACTGGTAAAGCAAAGACAGACTGTTTTCATTTACAGCTCATATACTTTCCAGTGCTATAAACAAGATTGTATTTATTGATATAAATAGTCTGACGATGTCCCAGTTCACTCAAATTCTTCTTATATTTCTGTTTATTAGTCTTTAAAATAACAGCATTGTTTTTGCTACACGCTACAAATCCCCTCGGGGAGATAGGTGCGGAATATTAAAAAAGTTTTTATTATTATTATTACGCAAATAACATAATTACTCTATTAGAATTTGCTAGTCTTCCTTAGCTCTTATCAGCTCAGGCTCTGATAAGAGCTTAAAAATATTGTATTCTTGGCTGTGAGATCAAGGAGTTCCCATTGGCAATACATTAATGGAAGCATATCATATTTGTGGCTCTTTTCTAGAAATATGCTGAGCACATTTCACACTTAAGCAACATAACACCCTGTTGTTAAACAAAGCAGGTACCAATATTTTTCTTTGTTCAGAGAACGCCATAGAAAAAAATCACCGTAAGAAACAGTTACATAAAAAGTAATAATGTCCCCATCCCCACCCCAGTCCCACAAAATCTCCATGTGGAAAAACAAGATGTGTTCGGGAATTCAGTTATACTCCAGATGTTCCTCAGAGAGAAGCAGACACTGTAGCTGAATTAGGGGAAAGAAACAATAAAGAAAAGAGAGAAAGAATTAAGCATAAATAAGTAAAATTAAATGGAAAGAAACTAAGGATTGTTTAAAAAGTAATGCTGCTAAACTGAATTAAGTGCTTTTTATCAAGGAATAGTTTATAGCTTATGGCCTGGCCATCACATATCAAATATCAATTCATCTGTCAAAGAAGACCTCACTGTAATGCAGTCATATGGGAATAATTTTTTGTACTAGTCCCACTTAAGAAGCCAACATGTGCAAAGGAGACATAATTTTAAAAGCCCTCACAACTATGGTGATTGGAACGTAACAATGCTACAATTCAGAAGAACTACTGATACATTAGGTCACGCCAAGGTCTCTCTAATTCAGCATTTGAATTTGAAATGTGGTCAGTCAGGGCCCTTTCACTCAGCCATATAACCCAGAATATTAAGGCAGACAATCCACGATATCTGCTTTGAATTTGGTTATCTGAGTCAACACCGCCATATAATCCAGTTCAATGTGGATTTTATTCAGCTGTGTGGAAGGGGCCTCAGCTTCTTGTGAGAAGGCTGCCAGAAGGGCTAGAGTGCAACTGGTCTCTCTTTCACATATTCCTCAGCAAAAGGTATACAGAGACATAATGCTCCTTGTTTTAGGCTGATATCTCCACATCCTCACTTCTTTTATAGCTGTTGTGGTTGGTAGCCATAATTGTATAATTTTTTTCCAAATAAGTGTAGTACTTCTTTTGAGGGTGTTGAGATTGATAGCCATAATTGTATCTTCTTTGTTCCAATTACGTGTAGTAAATACATCTGCTTATCTTAACGTGTATCTTTCCCTAATCCCAGATACATCTGGTACAAACCATCTGGTACAAACCAGCATTGGTGCATTCCCTAATTTGTGGAATGACCCTCGATACATCCATTGGACACATCAAAATTCATAATTCTGTCCCTAAGACTGCCCTCAATTAATACATTAGTATATGTGGTAGTTTTGCTTGCTGAGTGGGATGAGGTGATATAGGTGTGTTCTGTTGTAACAAAGAGATGATTCTCTGACAGGATTTAAAGTCAATGGAATTTGCAGTTTCTGCAAGGCTGGTGGGGCACTTTATCCAAGCTTTCCAATAGATATAGAGCCCAAAAGATTCACATTGTAGACCAATTGGTTTTCTCACTGAAAGCACGTTATATGACTTGCAATTCATTTTATGTCTATAATTACCATAACATTTTATTGATGAGTATTTTAGGGTTGATTTATTTTACTGTGGTATTGTTATGTATTGACGATGTGAATTATGTTTTGCTTTGATATTGATGTATCTGTATTTATTGCACCGTATGTATTGTTACCTTACGAGTGCTTTGTAAGCCTCCCCGAATTCCTTTTAGGAGATGGTGGTGGGGTAGAAATAATAATAATAATAATAATAATAATAATAATAATAATAATAATAATAATAATGTCCACATGTCATCCCAAATATTTTCAGGATAACATGTGGTAATCCAACCCCCCCCCCCCCCAAAAAAAATCTCAAAAATAAAAAGGAAACTCACCGGGAGCTATTTTGCTTCTCCTCCTGCCTGAAGGAACACACCAACGACACATGAAAACATAGGGGGAGCCAGGAGTGATTTGTGTCCTGCCCCCCCCCCCATGTTTTCAGGCATAATTGGTATGATCCTTCAGGCAGGAGGAAAAAACAAAATGGCTCCCAGTGAGTTTCCTTTTTTATTTCTGAGGGGTTTGGGGGGAGGGGTTGGTACCCTCATGGGTTTCCAGGCTGAATCAGCCTGAAAAAACACTAGAGGGCTGTCTGGACTGCCCTCTAAAAAGTCCAGAACTTCTGAGGAAGCAGTCCAGACAGCAGAATTAGTGGGTTCGACTTTCAAGAAGGCATGGATCAAACCCACTATCAAATTATCTCACCACCAAGCAGGGTTTTCCTGCTTTGGAGCAAATGTACTCATGTATACGTGAGGTGTCATCTGAACACCCCACTTGAAGAAGCAAGTGGGTGTGCATTTTAGGACCTGACTGGGTGTGCCCCCAGAATATCAAGGCAAATTCAGGTCTACTGAATCTGCCAAAGGTTAATGTCTGTTTCATTGTTATGTCCATGCAGCACTGAATTTTGCCAGAGTTTGTAAGCTGCCTTGAGTCCCCCGAGGGGTGAGAAAGACAGGATAAAAATAAGGAAATAAATAAATAAATAATGTTTAAAACAATGCTTATCATAACAGCACACACATACAGAGGGGCCTTCTTCACAGGCCCTAAAATGCAGAAATTACCAGGTTAAAGAGGGGTGTGGCAAAATGATGCTAGCAATGAATGCAAAACATTCCAGATGGAAAATGTGCATATTTGCATCACTGTATATTCCTGCACTCCGAAAAATACATGTTTTCCTTTACCCTATGTAGATTGATCCATCTCCCAAAAGGAAGCATTTTTAAAAAGGTGTGCTTTTTAAAAAGCTGAAACAGCTGATCCTCTGATTGGGCTGTCAAATGCACACACAGGTGATTCAGGGGAAACACAAGTGGAAATCAATTAAAACTCTCTGAAACTCTTTATTTTAAACTTTATAATATTAAACAGAACTTGAATAAACAATTGGGGGGAGAGAAAGATCCAGCAGAAGTTTACAAAAAAAGAGAAGAAGCTGGACCTCATGCACACATGCAAATCTGCTTATAATGGACATAATAGAGTGATTTTTAAAAACAAAAAAAAAACAAAAACCCTCTCTCAGGATGTCTCCCATCCACCCTCCATCTTGTTCTGATGCTGAGGAAGCCTGTGAGGATGGTCAGGGACCCAATCCCAGGACTAACAGGTCTGTATGGCAACCTGCAGTCAGGTACCTGGATGTTTAAACTCCCTTTTAAAATGTGGATTTTGGTGCTGTCTGGAAGTGCCTACACACACTGCTCCTTTGGTCAGGGAAGTATGTACATTTAACACACTCCTAAACAAAATGCAGAGTTTGATGCCAGAACTTACATAAGGAAGGCACACTAGAACAATCCTCACCTTGAAAACAAACACCAGAAAGTGCCCTGTGTAAATAATTTACTTTCAACCACATCAAAAGCATTTCCTTGAATCCTGATTCACACTGGCAGCTGAACTATCCTAAACTCTGTGCCAAAATTACAAAGTGTGAGGAAAACACAGAGTGGCTAAATTGAAAAACCACAGGAATGCTACACGAAAGGCAGAAGGAGGGGGAAAGGAGTAGAAGCATGTAAAGGATTTACATATAATCAGCCACAATGGCCAAGACAATCATGCCAATTATGTGAGAGAATACAGAAAATACTGACACATATAAAAATGATAACAGAGAAAAGGGGAGCTGATTTCTTTCAGAACAACACCTGAAAAGGAGTGTCAATTGTTCCACAAATTCCATAAGTGTGATTTTATTTATATTTAGTTTAGAAGCCCTGCATATTTTGTTTTTCCATTCATATAGCATTCCAACCTTGAGGCTCAAGGAGGCTGAATATTACACTGTAAAAACCAAACTCCCACCACTACCATTGTCACTTGCTTCAGCTCTATGAAATGTGGCCTCCCCCAAAGCAGCCATTTACATCCAACCTCCTGTGAAGGAGACAATCAAGGCAGAATAATTGCTGTCATTGTGCTTCAAATTATATTACAGAATTGTCTTCTGTAAATCTTTTTTATCTTTGTCAGCAATGGAGCAGGGATGCTGCTTGATAAGCTAAAGAAGGAAAAAATAAATAAAAAGAAAGGATAAATGGTGATCTCTATGTTCTACAGCTTGGAGAATGAGAACTCTCCCTCCCTTTCATAGAAAGCTATGTGAAGCCAGGATATGTTACATTTGGGGAGAGAGGTAGTTTTATATATTCATTCATTCATTCATTTACATTCTCTATGTCTTTGTGTACTCAAGGGAAAATAGCTGATAAAACAGCAAATAAATACTGTTTAAAAGTTGGTGATACATAATGACCACGTGGAACAGCCAGGGCTAGAACAATTCTGAAAGGGGAAGAGCCAACCATTTCCATCCCTTCATTTTCCCTTTATGACATATCTGTTTATATTAGAGAGGGGGGAAAGAGAGCTAGAATTTGCTTCAAAGAAAAATAATGTCTGAGAAGGTTTATTATTGCCTTCCAACTTACAGTGGCGAATTTTGAGTTGTAACTTGTAACTACAAATAATAATAATAATAATAATAATAATAATAATAATAATAATAACCACACTACAAACTAGAGCTGACAGCTGGCACAACAAAACATTGCATGGAAAGTTCCTTGACAAAATTGGAGGAAAAGCTGATAAGGAGAAGACTTGGCTCTGGCTCACGAATGGGACCCTGAAGAAGGAGACAGAAGACCTGATCCTTGCAGCCCAGGAGCAAGCCATCAGAACAAAGGCAATTAAGACCAAGATCAAAAAATCAGCTGATGACCCAAAATGCAGACTGTGCAAGGAAACCGACGAAACCATTGTTCATATCCTGTAAGAAAATCGCACAGACAGACTACAAACAGAGGCACAACTATGTGGCCCAAATGATTCATTGGAACTTATGCCTCAAGTACCACCTCCCTGCAGTAAAGAACTGGTGGGATCACAAACCTGCAAAAGTCTTGGAAAATGAGCACGCAAAGATACTGTGGGACTTCCAAATCCAGACTGACAAAGTTCTAGAACACAACACACCAGACATCACAGTTGTGGAAAAGAACAAGGTTTGGATCATTGATGTTGCCATCCCAGGTGACAGTTGCATTGACAAAAAACAACAGGAAAAACTCCACTGCTATCAGGACCTCAAGATTGAACTTCAAAGACTCTGGCAGAAACCAGTGCAGGTGGTGATCGGCATATTGGGTGCCGTGCCAAAAGATCTCAGCCGGCATTTGGAAACAATAGACATTGACAAAATTACAATCTGTCAGCTGCAAATGGCCACCCTACTGGGATCTGCACGCATCATCCGAAAATACATCACACAGTCCTAAACGCTTGGGAAGTGTTTGACTTGTGATTTTGTGATACGAAATCCAGCATATTGATCTTGTTTGCTGTGTTATAGAATAAAATAATAATAATACTTTATTTTTATATCCCTCTCCCATCTCCCCCAGGGGGACTCAGGGCGGCTCACATGGGGAACAAGCCCCATGTCACATATAATAAACAGTCATACACTAAAACCAATATAAACAATATAAACAATAATACCATATTGTGGCAGCCTTACTAAAATAAAAGTAAGGGGGCATAACTCTTAAGGAAATCACAATAGACCCTCTGACTGGGTGTTCAGATTGTCACCCATATTTTAGTGGACATAGATTCCTCTATAGGTGTTATACACAACTTCAGTGACTGCCGTGCCTGGAAAACAGGAGAAGTTTATATATTGCTGGTAAGATTTTTGATGCATGAAAACAAAAACAAAAAAGCAGGAAAGAACTGAGCTATTCCTTGTAAAACTCCTAAGATTAGATAGGGTAAGGAGCAAAATAGAAAGTCCCAAGACCTATGGGGGAATGGGGTACAAACTTTGACAGTGCTAGACATATTTCTGCAGTCCCCGCTGCCTCGATCCACAGCTAGGGAGGAAGTTGAAGGCTCTACCCATTCTCTGGGGTGCTGGCACTCCAAGAGCTCTCAGAGAGCCTGTCCAGTCACCATATTGCAGCCTACATCATGAATCCTTTTCCATTATTAAGAATATATCTGAAACATTGGGTACAATTGATTTAGGGAAGAGAGGAGTGTTTTCCAAGATATTATTGCTAAATTTCCCAAGGCATGAAATTAGGAAAGAAGACATGCCCAAGGCTCTGCTGCTCCTGAAAGTTAAACTAAGGGTACAAAAATGAGAGACGGCTCTCTACATTACTGCTGGTAAGACCCTTAAGGTAAACAAAATGAAGGAAAGAGAACAGTCCTGGGGAAATCTTTTTGTGATACAGCTATAAGTAGTGCTGGTACACTAACTTGTAATTTATGCATAGTTCAAATATAGGCCAATACTTTTGTAACTAGATTTTCTTTAGTAGGTAGAAAATTTTACCTATCACCAGTGTGTGATCTGTTGCTAGAAGACATCAATTCCCACAATATATTATTTTACTAGCCAATAGACAAGAACAAGTGACCTATACATTTCTCTGTACATGGTCACTTTCTATCAGAGAGAGGCTTTACATGCTTCTAACAAATGCACTTTCTTTGCCTTCTATATCCTTGCCATCTCTGTTTCCAATTTTCTTTCTGATTCTAACCTGAAGGTGATTTTTCAAGTATGATAAGCTATGGACAGACAGGTATTAAGTATCACCCTGATCATGCCATGTATAAAATCACCCTGTTTTGGTTAATGCTTCTATGTATTTATTTAGTTGACTATTTCTAGCAGGCTTATCAACTACATAAAATCTTGGAAGCTTTAAATGATTAATTTTATTTCCATATTCTTTTCATATTTAATATTTGAGGACACAGATGAAACTGGAAAATTAGACAGTTATAGTCCAAGATCCAGGTCTTCAAACCTTACCTTCAGATACTTTACTTGAAAATCTATGCGTCAGACAATTTCTACTATCTGCTAAACCTGAAGACCCAATTATCTAGCTGCGTGTTATCAAAGGTTAAGCTCATCACAGCTGCAGTAAATAATAATTTATTTCACTCTGGCAGTATCTGTAGAAGTCCTGCCCAAAATCTTTCAAGCTCTTCAAAACACACAGAAAAACAAAACACTGAAAATGTCTGACACATTTCCAAACAAAATAATATTCATATTTATATTCATCTCAGAGTAAATTAGGTAGTTTGGATGCAGCAGCTTGCTTACTGTAAGTAAATTTGAACAAACAAATTGATGAGAGGAAAAACTAGAACAAAAAATGAATTATGTTTTTATCCACTTGAAGTGGGAGTTTTAACAGACATACTCTGCAGCATTTCGAGAATTCTTTCCTCTCTACGTTGAGAAGCGTTATTGGCTTCTTAATGCTAACTTTGTAAGCAAAAAGCAAAATGAAAATTATGTCCTCACACAGTTTTCTCCTGTCTTTTGACTGCATGCAAAAATGATTTTAAATAATAATATGCAGTATTTATACAACATTTTGGAAAATGCAAAATCTTTTCCTTATGACAGTTCTAAAATATAGGTCAGAATCATCTCAACCCTCCCCAGTGTTAGGTTAAAGCTAAAAGAATAATGGCTTGCCTTAGGCCACCTAGTGAATTTGTGGTTAAGGTGAAATTTGAAATGGGAATTTCATGGCTTACCTTTATGCTTGAATCCAAATAAGGCTTAGTAGGTGATAAGCTGTACAGCACACAGAAAAAATTATTCCACATCAGTGTGGCCAGTCTTGTGTGATTAACCATTGAATTTTGTTACCATTTGTAGAACTGACAGAGAACTGCAACCAGTGTCTGTTCTCTGGCAGTGAACCTGCACAATGCATTATTTGTTAATATTTTCTCAGCTTCTTACTCCAAACCATGATATAACCTTGGGGGGGGGGGGGGGGGGAGGTACCTAGACATGGATGGGATTAGTAAAGTTTCTTCTGTGTTGTCCTATGTTCACCCTAGCCACCATCTACCAGACAAAATATACAACAGAATGACAGTCTAAAACTATAAACATCACTATTTTAGAATTTTAACTCAAACGAAACTGTAACAAAGTCTGTTCCTTAGTCCTAGCTGCAGGATGCCACCCAACTGCAGAGAAAGAAAGCTAGAGGCTAGATTAGTCCTAGTGGCCACCTAACAGAGAGACAGTGCTGCTTTGCAGAAGGATGAGTTAGGGACAGGAATGTGGGCAGGAGAGTCGGAGCCTTCAGAAAATAGAAATGCCTTTGCCTGCCACCAAAAAGTCACTAAAATGTGCCAGATGAGTGTCAGTCTCTGTCTCTCTCTCTCTCTTTCCCAAAAGTGTTCCACAAGTTGGGAAGAGAATTGCTATAAAATCTCATGGCCACCCACAACTCTTCAGATTGAGGGGGCAGCTAAAGAAAGCATCCTCCAAAGATGTCAAGACACTGACAGATATCTATGGAGAAAGGCATTTCTTTTAGATGCTGGTGTTTTAATTCAAGTAGGGCTGTATAGTACGTTTAACTAAGCAATGACTTAGAAGCTTGTGAAAGTGATAAAGGAATGGATTAATATGTTCATAACACCTGGTCATGGTAAACGAAGTCTTAATGCAATATTTTTTATCAGTTGCAATCAGTGAGAACTTATTGATTATTCAATTTCTTGTAATGGATGAAGAACCAAATATGATTAAAAAAAGAATAGTGATTCTACTATTTTGCCATGATTTTTTTGCTATCATAAAATTCTCTTCATAAAAGAGCTGCATACTTTTCTCATAATAAACCACAGCAAAAGGAGATATCTAAGTATTTTTAATTATCCTACACTTATTACAATTCTTATGATATCTATTTATATCCTGCCTTTTTCCAGTTTAGGAATCAAGGTGGCTTACAGCATATTAAAACACATAATCAAACATTCACAAAATAACAACAACAACAACAACTTCTTATTATTTATTATTTAGGGCTTCTGCAAGTGAAACAAACAGTAGAAGAAGAGAAACATGCCCTGGCAGATTATGTGAAAGGCAGTCAAGAACCAGCATTGAGGGAAGTCAACAGTAGTAAACTGCATAAAGTGCAAAAGACAAAGAGTGAATACCATAAAAACACAATCCAGAGCAGAAGAGAAAACTGGCAAAAGAAGGCTCTCCATGGACAGTTCCTGGGAAAATCGAGAGCCAAATTGACAAAGAAAAAACATGACTGTGGCTCACAAATGGAACTTTGAGAAAGGAGACGGAGAGCCTGAATCTGGCAGCCCAAGAACAAGCCATTAGAACCAATGCCATCAAAGCCAAAATTGAAAAGTCAACGACAGATCCCAAATGTAGACTCTGCAAGGAAGCACATGAAATAATAGATCACACCCTCAGCTGCTGCAGAAAGATTGCACAGACAGACTACAAGCAGAGGCATAACACCGTTGCTCAGATGATTCATTGGAAGTTGTGCCACAAATACCATCTGCCTGTGACAAAGAACTGGTGGGATCACAATCTGGAAAAGGTTACAGAGAATGAACATGTCAAGCTACTCTGGGACTTCCGAATTCAGACAGAGAGAGTGTTGGAGCACAATACTCCTGACCTCACAATCGTGTTAAAAAACAAAGTATGGATTGTTGATGTTGCAATCCCAGGTGACAGCAGGATTGAAGAGAAACAACTAGAAAAGCTGGCACAATATGAGGATTTAAAGATCAAATTGCAAAGACTGTGGCACAAGCCAGTCAAGGTGGTCCCAGTGGTGATCGGCACACTGGGTGCAGTGCTTAAAGACCCTGGCCTGCACTTGAACACAACCGGCGCTGACAAAATTACCATCTGCCAGCTGCAGAAGGCCACCTTACTGGGATCTGCACACATTATTCGCCAATACATCACACAGCCCTAGACACTTGGGAAGTGTCCGGTGTGTGATCCAGTACAACAGCCAGCAGAGTGTCTGCTGTGTACTCATTTTGTTGTGTTTCAATAATAATTACTTTATTTATATCCCGGTACCATCTCCCAAAAGGGACTCGGAGCAATTTACAGAACAACACATAATAGTGCCATTAAAACACATAAAATACATCAACATTTATAACAGTAACAGTATCAATTAACATAAGATAACACTTACAAGAAATAACAAAAATAAAATCGAGTACATTATACAGGTTATAAGCCTAGATCCAAACACGCAAAGATCTGGAAACTCTACATTTATGAAGAACATTGTCCAGGATATGGATCCTTATTAATCACTGTTATAGAGCAAATTCTGCTTAACTTTTGCTGGGAAGCAGTACTGCAGGAGAAAGAAAAAGGTGGGACGTGCATCTCACTAGCCAACAAAAAAGGATCTATTTAAAGCTGCTTGGGTGTCGGCATTATGGCAGAAACTGATACTCTTTCTACAACAGGAGATAATAGGACATAGAAAGGTTGGAAATTCTTGACTCTTCAAGGGGCTTAATTCATGTGAATTCTCTCTCTGCATTGTATTAACATTTTATCTAGCTTTTCAAATAGTAAGTGCCCTTTTTATTTTTACATTCATAATAAGTACCTTAGACAGCACCCTGCAGGTGCTCTGATATTAGGGAAAGTGCTTATCTTTGCATATGTTGGTGGCGCTGTGTAGGCAAATAGGATCTGTACTGTGTGTCCTCATGGGCAATTGGCTACTGACAGTTTCAGAAGAAGGAGGACAAGGTCCTGCAGTTTCATCGTTCCAATAGTGGGAGTGTCTGGGCTTTTTCTAAAAGAGCAAATACAGGTACTGATTTACAGTACTACATAGCTAATACAGTCAGGAACCAGAAACTGAGCACATAAACTGGTGCTCTGCCTAGATATATTTCAGTGTGGTACAAGGGTTGATTCTGTAGTCAGAATGAAATGGAAGAAGGTCTCTTTATAACTTTAATTTATACAATGAAGTTTTAAATTGTTTTCATTAAAAGGGGTTAGCTAAAGGAAGGGAATAGCTTAAACATAATAATATATATTTTAATTTCAACCTTTCCCCAAATTATAATAAAAACATGTGCATAGAAATTTCAAGTGTTCATAATACTTTATATTTGTTATTTAGTATTTATTTCTTTGTTTTATGTCCCAACTTTCTCTCAAAACAAAGACTCAATATAAATGCATACAAGGATCTTAATTAAAATGGTAGAGATAAAATTATGGTTACAGTATTAAAATAAATTCAATAAATTCTAATGTTAAAATTCAATTGAGTTAAAAGCACAACTTGACAAAAGTAATCTGAATTTTCAAAAGTATTTGCATGCCAGTGGAAGGACAACTGGAGTTGATCAACTTAGTTTTAGCTGGAAATGAATACTACAGTCATAAGATGCGTTGGATTTGGACCGCATGCTAAAAACAACCCAAATGTATAGCAACATTAAATGTACTATAAAGACTCACATGTGGCACAAATATATCCATAAAGCCCTGAACAAAAAAAATGGAGGAAAAATGGGAATAAAGATTTATGCCAAATATTGAGGCGTGCCAACTGAATTTAAGCCTGTACTTTTGCTTCTCCGGTCAACCCTGTCTTTTCTCCCAGTACAGGAAATTGCACAGGCTTCTGGGAAGGAAATAATAATAATAATAATAATAATAATAATAATAATAATAATAATAATAATAATAATAATTTTATTCTTGTATCCCGCCCCATCTCCCTGTAGGGACTCGGGGCGGCTCACATGGGGCCTTGCCCAACATCACAATATAAAAACAAATCAAAACACATAAATTTACAACAATAAATCAACAATATCAGTAAAACCATCATAAAAACAATATTGCAGGAAAAAGCGTTAAAAAAGGAAAAAGCTCGATCACTGGAAAAGATAGTCTCTGCCTCACTCTAGGTTATCACAACCAACACATGGCACTCTGTTAAATCACAGATCACTATTATAAAAAAGGGATGCACCTAGAGTACGGATATCTATGAAAGAGATTGTGCCTAGACCAGTGATGTCTATGTAATATGATGAATCTCCACCAGGAGGCTGAAATTTCACAAGCTAATTGTAGAAGGATAATGAAGCCATGTGTTTATTCTCTTGTAATATAAACGTCCTGAAAATGCTAAGCTTACAATTGCCAGCATCTTAATTGCCTTACTATATCTGCCTAACTGAAGTTACATTTCCTGGCCTGGCCTTCTCCCAGACCACCTCAAGCTGTTGGACTGGGCAAAGGAGGTCTGTTCAGGTTCCAATAGAGGTACAAGGAGGAGGAGTCTTGCAAGAGGAGTCCTGCTTCTGATCAGAACTGGAATGGGCTTCCTTTGCCCAACCAGTTGGGCTGGCTCTTTAGGTGGACCAGGGTGGCACTGACTTAGGATTCCCATAAAACTGTGTAGTCTTGTTAAATACAAGATATGGATCTATAATTCTGAACTATGAATCTGCAACTGCAATAATGAATACCAGCTGATGTTTTAAAATGAATGCTGATTTTGATTTGCCTACTAAACATACTGTTTTGCAATGGTAAGCTCAAAGAAATCCTAGCTAAATGAATACTGACAAGCATAAGGCAAAGAACCTTCAAACCTTCTACAAAGGGAGAGGGGTAGAGAAACTATGCCTGCTCCAGTATCCATTTCCAACTTAAGTAAGTTATGAGTACAGTTCAAGTTCTGAATTCTGAAATCTATTTCATGGAAGAATGAATGACTGAATTATGCAAAAGAGCTGCATAGTTTTTGATATGATTCAAGAATGCAGCTGTGAAATTAATCTGACAAACAAATAGCACTTTAAAAGACAGAAAGTAAGATAGAAAGAGCTGCTTTTTATGATTCTCAATTTGAGATGTTTTAAAAGTTACTACTGTCAACTTTTAAAACCAGTTCTGGGATAATACATTTTGGAATGGCATAAGAATACAAATGTTAATCAGTGGCAAGAGGTGTACTTTTAAAAAAGTGATTTCCAGAGCAGAATCAGCCCAGTGATAAATTCGGCCTTAGTTCCCAATGCTGATAAAACATCAATACCAACATTGCAGAGTTGTAGCAAAAGTGCACAAAACAAAGTTTGAACATGATATTGCACAGTAAATAGTAAAATGAGGAAGTACCTTTGATAGTTTTGAATGTTTAATAGATAAAACCATTCTTAACTGCTATAAAAGGACAATCCCAAACTTTAAAAAAAAACAATTTTAATTGAGTTAAAATATTGTATTTGTAATATATTAAACTTGTAAACTGGGCTGATTAATCTAGTGCCACTTTTATGATTACAGACATTGAGATGGATCCAAAGTGGAATTTTGTTTAATGGAAGCAGGTTTCACTGTCCTCTCTTCCCCATGGCAGACTTCTCTCCAATGCTATAAAGTCCACTCATAGAAACCTCCTATCCTTGGTTTTGGAGAAACCGTTCTGTTCCTTTTCAGCCCCTACCTTGTATGCCACTCCATTCAGCAGGGTTCCCTTCCCATTTGTGTTACTTTGGGTAAAACATTATGGGAAGCAGGGGGCTGTAGTACATTTCAGCAGGCATGCAGGCAAAACATGGAAGTTCTAGGTTCATTTAAATGTTAGCACTGTTCCTCCTGCAGCTGCTGCAAGATGTATGGTAGCTCTGCCAGCTCCAAATCCTGGAAAGGATCTGCACTGGGAAGGGTACCATTTTGTTTGCAGGAGTTGTGAGAGCAGCAGTGGTAAATTCAAGAATGGATTAACCACTCCCACTGTATCAGACCACCCCTGATTTCTACACTTCCACTGCACATAAGTAACACTGGGTCCAATCCCTTGTTGAAATGCGACAAATGTCAGAAGTTTAAGCCAAGGAGATAAGTAGCCGACCATGTTACTGTTACAATTTTTAAAGTCTTGTCATAATAATGTGTAAGTAACATTTAACCCAAACTTGCAGAAATGGCCATAGCCTCATCTTCAGGTTAATGACCCTGTGAATTTACCTACTGCATTTTCAATTAATCTTCAGATGAGAACATTAGGATAATTTTCTTTTGTATTCATGGTCTTTCAAGGTGAACAGCTAATAACTGGCAATAAGTTACATGCTCAAGATTAATGCTATCTTGTGTGAGGCATTGTAATTTGTCCTGTCACCCTTAGTAGGATGTATGGATGAATGAACATGATGAAAGAAGACTGCCAAAGGTCTTCAAGGCTGCTGGACACACTCCAAGCAAAAGCATGACTTTTTCTAACCTTGGGCCTGCCCTTTGAAAGAAAGTGACAGTTTGAAATAAAAAATGTCCCATACGAATGCATTTATGCACAGAATTAGCATTAACTTTTATAAGGAAAAGCATCTATCTCCTGATGGCAAAAGGGAGGATTTCAGCTCATAGAAGCACAAGACCAGCACTTTGCATACCAAATCAAACACGATACTCTTGGAGCTTATATCATAAAATGTTCTCATGTGGCTGCTACCCCAGAGAAGACTTTGGTTAATGAATCTATGGAAAAACTTTTTCAGTGCGACCAACATACAACTATTTCAAAGTTGCATAAAGCAAGAAAGAAAGTTGACAGTCAGCTCAATAATCTATTATTTGCGCTCAGTTCTGAAATGCCACATTTTGAATTCCAAAACTGATTTGAAAATTCAAGTGATCCTCATGGCTTTCAGGGCAACTCCCAGTGCAACTAATCAAAAAATAGGATGTCTTCCCTGTTTAATCGCATTCTTATGGTAAGAAAAAAATGGAAGAAACAGTGACAATACATTGGGGAGAAACAGTTATCTGATGACAAGAGTGTCTAGGAAAACCTGTTAAATCCCTGAATAAGGAAGGAAAGTGTACATATAATTAAAGCCTATTTTAGAAGCACTCTTGGCACTTTGTGTGTGTGTTATTTTACTCATGTTATTGACTAGAATCTAAGTCTTAAAACATGTGGTTGCTCAAAATCATGCAAGTTCAAGGTTTCCTGATCATTTCATATGCTCTTAAATAGCATACCATGCTACACTGTCACCGCATAGTTTTGACAGTCTGCACACGCTAGTCTACATCATCCTCTGGCAGATTTTCTGTAACTAGACAGTTTTCCCTACAATGTAGTATTAAATAAAATGATGCATTCTTCTTTTGTATACATTTCAATGCAGAAATCATATTTTCTTGTTTAAAATAAAACACAAAAATATGCTTTTATAAGGAAAGAAAGGAGCTATTTGCTTTCATGAGGAACAAAAGCTACCTATGCATGCAGACTGAATATAAAAACTTAAAGGGGAATGCAGAATTTGTATGGCAAGAACAATATTTGTGTTAATGTTGCTAAGTGATAAGATGTAAGAAATTTGATTTGAACACCTTTTATTCATTGTGTGCATAAAATTTTGTTTCCTAAGCATGGCACAGAAGTTCCATTCTATTTGCATATTTTTTTTCCTCTGCCCTATAAAAGAAACGAATAGATTATTAAATCATGCAGTTTCACATATGAGTCTTTATGCACTCACAATCCACTCATATGATAATTAGAGCTTTACCATTTATTGGTAATGGCCCATTTCCAGAGTATCAGAACCAATATGTCTCTACTACCAGAAAGCATTTTAGATTTTTCAAGATCCTTGATCTGTTTTTGTTTTTAAACTAGCAAATAACCAGCTTTCATTGGATTTAAATATTATCCCATTTTCACTTCAGTACTGCTTCTCTGCCCCATTATTAATTCTGCTTTCCTTGGTTTCTAGGGTTTCCCATCCTTGCCTTTGCTCTATTCTGCTGCACTCTTCTCAGGCTCTCTTCTTTCTCTACACTTGTATTCTTTCTTCCTTACACCCTCTATCCTCTTTCAAGTTTTGTTCACCTATCCTCCTTCTAACTCTCTTCCCCAGCCTTGCCAGACACAAGCAATACTTCTTGCTTGTTCTCATTTTCCCAACTCAGTGTTATCATATTTTAGTTTACTAAATCCAAGCAGGGTTTTTTTTTGCATATTTGTTTATTTTTAAGCATATTATATGTAGTATTATGCCACTGCCCATTAGCACATAAAGACAATGGGACTTTTCCCCTGCTCATTTCTGCTGTGTTTGTTATGCAGACAGATTTGAAAGGGAAGGGCAGTAGGCGGGGTCATGCAAATTCCACACCAATGAAGAACCCTGGGATGCCTGCCTGTGGTGGAGGGAAATGGTCCCCAAATGAAAGCATTTCTTGGGTGGTGGGCCGTAGCATTTGGGGAGGACATTGGCAGGGGATGGGATACATGTTCTTGGAGCTCACTGTAACCGAAATGTCAGTGGAATGGAGTGATTTGGTGGCTCCTCAGCACTGCAAACTATAGCTTGTTTGTGGAGGCCGGAGGCTGTCTGTGTGAGAGGACACCTGTGTGACATACCACATATGGTTTTCACTTTTATTATGGATATAGATATAGATATAGATGTCTAAAAACAATAAAATACAAAATATGCTACCTTTATCTTTAAAAAGGAAAATACAAAATAGAAAAAGAAAAATGCAGAAAAAACTTTTTTCTGATTTTTTTGTGAGTTATAAATCTTAATACCATATTTACCCGAGCATAACATGCCATCAAATGTAATGTGGATCTCAATTTTGAAGGAGGGCATTACAAAAAAGGATTTGTTATCAAATGTAATGCAATGCAGTAGTGGTCATGAAAAGGCTGATGAGAAGCCATGCTCTTTTGTTTGGCCTTTCCAGCAGCCTTTTCACGGCTACCACTGCCTCTCCCTTCTCTGCTCCCAGATGGGATCTCTTGCCCAACAGCCAAATTTAGCCAAAAAAGGTTGGCATTAGACTTCAGTAAATATGGTATATAAAATCTTCCTTCTTTGATGCATTATTCCTATTCTTCTTCCACTAAACCAAACCTACTAATTACACAGCCCAGCAAAAGAAATTTCTGGTGTCTTGGTTTTCAGGCCTGTTCTTGGGATTATATGGGGCACTGATTCAGAAAACTGCATTGGCTAGACCACATCAGGTCTCTTCTTCCTCATTCACACAGTCATTTCCAACTCTTCGTGACCTCCTGGACCAGTCCACACCAGAGCTCCCTGTCACCCGTCACCACACCCAGTTCCTTCAAGGTCAAGCCAGTCACTTCAAGGATACCATCTATCCATCTTGCCCTTGGTCGGCCTCTCTTCCTTTTTCCTTTCATTTTCCCCAGCATCATGATCTTTTCTAAGCTTTCCTGTCTTTTCATGATGTGGCCAAAATCCTTCATCTTTGCCTCTAATATCCTTCCCTCCAGTGAGCAGTCAGGCATTATTTCCTGGAGGATGGACTGGTTGGATCTTCTTGCGGTCCAAGGCACTCTCAGGATTTTCCTCCAGCACCAAAGTTCAAAAGCATCTATTTTCCTTCGCTCAGCCTTCCTTATGGTCCAGTTCTTGAATCCATAGGTTACTATGGGGAATGCCATTGCTTTAAATATGCGGGACTTCATTGACAGTATGATGTCTCTGCTTTTCATTATTTTATCGAGGTTGGCCATTGCTCTCCTCCCAAGAAGTAAACGTCTTCTGATTTCCTGGCTGCAGTCTTCATCTGCAGTGATCTTTGCGCCTAGAAATATAAAGTCTGTCACAGTCTCCACGTTTTCTCCTATTTGCCAGTTATCAATTGGTCTGGTTGCCATAATCTTGGTTTTCTTGATGTTTAACTGCAGCCCGGCTTTTGTGCTTTTTTCTTTCACCTTGGTGATAAGATTCCTCAGCTCCTCCTCACTTTCAGCCATCAGAGTGGTATAATCTGCATACCTTCAGCTGTTAATGTTTCTTCCAGCAATTTTAACTTCAGCTTTGGATTCATCAAGCCCCACACATCGCATGATGTGTTCTGCGTACAAGTTGAATAGATAGGGTGAAAGTATGCAACCCTGCTGTACTCCTTTCTCAATCTTGGACCAATCTGTTGTTCCGTGGTCTGTTCTGACTGTGGCTACTTGGTTTTTATACAGATTTCTCAGGAGACAGACAAGGTGACTTGGTATCCCCATACCACCAAGCACATGCCACAGTTTATTATGATCCACACAGTTGAAAGCTTTAGAATAGTCAATGAAGCAGAAATATATGTTTTTCTGAAATTCCCTGACTTCCTCCATTATCCAGCAGATATTGGCAATTTGGTCTCTCGTTCCTCTGCCTTTTCTGAACCCAGCTTGGACATCTGGCAACTCTCACTCCATGTATTGCTGGAGTCTTCCTTGCAGGATCTTGAGCATTACTTTACTGACATGGGAAATAAGTGCCACTGTACGGAAGTTGGAGCATTCTTTAGCATTTCCCTTTTTGGGTATGGGGATAAAAATTGATTTTTCCCAATCTAATGGCCAGTCTTGTGTTTTCCATATTTGCTGGCATATGGCATGCATCACCTTGACAGCATCATCTTTCAAGATTTTAAACAACTCAGCTGGGATCCCGTCGCCTCCTGCTGCCTTGTTATTAGCAATGCTTCTTAAGGCCCATTCAACCTCACTCCTCAGGATGTCTGGTTCTAGTTCACTCACCACACTGTCAAAGCTATCCTCTATATTATTATCCTTCCTATTCAGATCTTCTGAATATTCTTGCCACCTTCTCTTGATCTCTTCAGCTTCTGTTAGGTGTTGGCCAGTTTATCAAAATCCTCATTTCTCATACTGTTTTCTTTTTTCTACAAACACATATCAAGGGTTTCCAGTCTTTCAAAATTGTCATCAATAAGTTTTCTGTAATCAAGGTGGTTATCTTGTCCCTTCTTGCTAAATCATTCTGTTTTAATGAGGACAATACCAATAAGAACAGTACCAACTTTGGTTGGTATTGTTGCACTCTACCATGGTGTGCATATATGTTCTTGCTGCAGTGCTCATACACTGCAGTAATCTTCCACACTTCTCTTCCATTGGTCATCCATCAGTTCCATAGAAACAATTCAGGATTTCACAGAACATTGCTCTTCCAAATATTATGTATTAAACTATGTATTTAATTCCAAAACCTTTTAGCTTTGTCATATATCCACCCTCTATGATAAAATTCCTAACATGCTGATCACATTTCCAACATACATTGGAGACAGTTTTATACATTCTAGCCAGTTTTTCTGGAATCATATACCATTGGCACATCATTTTGTAAACACTTTTCTTAAGATCATAACATAAAGTGAATTTCAGCTTTCTTGGCAACATCTTTTTTCATTGGTGTGTGTGCGTGTGTGTGTGTGTCCACAGAGGCTTTACTCCATCATTTTGATGAAGCAGATTTGAGTCCATGAAAGCTTATGTTAGAAATGTATTTTTCTCTATCTCAAAGATAATAACAACAACCACAACAACAACAACAATAATAGCAATAATAATGGTTTTATTTTCTGCCCGCTTCTCCGCATGGCTCGAGGCGGGGTACAGTATTACTAAAACATAAAAAAGCACATAATCATTTTTAAACACTCCATAAAATGCACATATTAAAACATACATCCATAAAATATGTATCAAAATACACAAAACAAAATTAAGGCAAACAATGGTGTATAAAATTCACCATCAAAACTGTCTGGGTAGGCCTGCCAGAAGAGATAAGTTTTCATTTGTATCTCAAATTCTGACAGCTGATCCAGCTGTTGAAACTCTACCAGCAGGTAGTTCCACAGTTGTGGAGCAGCTGATGAAAAGGTCCTCTGAGTGGTGGTTGCCAGTCGGGTTTTGGCTTGTTTAAGTATTTGCCCCCCAGTTGCAATAGGGATCACTTAGGTCCTTTAATGCTGAAACAGACTAATACGTATGTGTATTTGAATACTAAGAAAATGAAATTTTTGGAACTTCATATTGGATATGATACAGACCCCTTACAAATTTTTCAAAACACTTTAGAAACAAAACAGGGGTTGCCCAAACTTTGTAAATATGACAAACAGGATTTTTGGCATTTCGCACACCTCCATAATTCAACATTCACTAACATTACATGGCCTTGATCTTTAGGAAAGTCATCCACTCCAAAGCTCTTCCATGCAGCCAAAAGCTTTTAGCTGGTTGTAGTACCTACAGGTTCTTTTAAGCATGATGATCAGATCACAAATGTCAATCATTTTAGCCCATATTAGCCCCAATACTTTCTGATTTTCATGTAGCAGAGTGGTATCAGCCTGAAGCCTTTAGGCTACATATGACTCTACAAGTGTTGGCCTCTGACAAAAGTGAAGAGTTTCTTCTCAGCACCCTACTAAAGCTGGGACGGGAGTCTTGGGGACAAAAAGAGACAGAAAGAGACCCCTAAGCTACAGTTCTATGTGATAATCAACAGATAACTCCCACATTTACTATAAGAAAAAGAATAGACAAATGAGGGCCAAAGAAGTCATTGTATATAGAATGTCCATAGAGCCAAATAGGAGGCAAGATAATCGCAGTATGGGGAGAGGGGGCTTGAGATGGGTTTTTGTTATATCTGTCAGAATTAATAGCTATAATTACCACTCAGAGATTTCTGTCCATCAGAGGTTTTCTTTCAGCCTCCAGTTATGCCCTGGTTTCAAACTGTAGTGTACAGCATGTATCCAAATATCAAAAAGACCTCTTGGAAAGATACAAAATGTGAAAAATGCAAGAAAAGAGACATTAAAAGAAATGTGTTTCATATTTTTCTTTGCACACAAACTCTTTTGGTTTGATGATTAACATTATCTCTAAAACCCAGCAAAGCTACATGGTCCTGTATCAAACAGTAATATAAAGCTAATTTAACTGACAACAGAACAGAACACATTAGTAAGTAAAAGGCCACACAGTGAGACAGAACAGAAAGTAATAAATTTAAAAAGTCTTCAGAGCACTCCACACCTCAGCTGATTGATGACCTTCAGGTATTTGGTACTTTCATAATGATGAAAGTAATATATGGTGGATGTTCCAGAAAAATAACTTAAGAACGGAACCATCCCAAAAAGCAGAGATCATAGCTGGAATTGGATGGATGTGTGTCATTAAACTAACAGCTTTTGCTTTAATGTTTTATCTACGGCAACAAATAGCTACCTTTGTATGTCTTTCAACACTTCCATGTTTTCCACAAAAGCTCCATGCGGGGACATGAGAGAAGCCTCCCACAAGGATGGTAAAAACATCAAAACATCCGGGCGTCCCCTGGGCAATGTCCTTGCAGACGGCCAATTCTCTCACTTCAGAAGCAACTCCGGTTGCTCCTGGCACGAAAAAAAACACTCATATATATATATTTTTAAATGGAAAAAATTGGAAGGAGACAAAAAAGAAAAAAAAACTTCCCTGTTAGTAATTTAAATAAATGTTATGCTTCCATGAAATTGTGTGTGTTACGAGTCAGATGCCAGCCAATATAAACAACTCAATTTATTGCAAAAACAACACAAAAGAGTCTAAGAAACAACCAAAAGGAGGCTCAAAACACTTTCTCTTCAGTGTGAGGTAACAATGTCCAAAAAGAACTCAAAAGACCCAAACTTGGGATATAATCTGAATTATCCTGGGAAATAATCCAGATTAAAACAAACTTAGTTGAAAAGGCTTGAAACTCGCTCTACCTGCTTGTTGGAGCTAAACAAACACATGAAAGCTACCAGCAGTAACCCACAGTGACCAATGGCCACACAATTCCCCAAAACGTTTCTAAAGCAAAACCACATTGTAAAGGAGAAGTCACAGCTGCCACATCTGGTCCGTGTCAAAAAGCGCCCAACAAAACACCTTGCTGATTGCAAAGTTACATTAGCAACAAACTTACTTTTATCTACAAGTCCTCCTCTGAACTTGAGCCAGCCAATGCCCCATCCACAGCTGGTTGCTGCAAATCCTCATCAGAGCTGGAGTCACCCAACGCCCCACCTCCAGCTGCAGCCCTTCTAAGATCTCTCCAGCCAGACCACCTTCTATCCAAACCCATAACTCCCCAGGATCCATCTGTATCTTCTCCGTGCCATCCCTCAAATGTACCACTGCTTGTGGGCTCCTCAAGAATCTCCCGGAACTCCTGAACCTTAGTCCAATCCATCACCTCACTCCCAGAGTCTGACATCCCATCCTCCTGACTCCCAGTCCCACAATCCCCTTCAAAACCCTCAAAGGTATCATCATCAGAGGGCTCCATAAGTATTTCCCGGATTCTCTTCCTTTGTTGCTCCTCATCAGAGTCTTGCTCACAAGCAGTTTTCCTGTCTCTTCTAATACAACTAGTAGGATCTCTACTTGAAGACTCCATCACAACAGTGTGTGCATGTGTGTATCATTAAAAAGCAAACTAGTAGCTGAATCCCAAGAGAAGAAGTTAATTACAAATTATATATGTAATATATAATACACACACATACACACACACATACACACTGACCTAAAAAAATAACACTGTGATACCTTTACTTAAGAGTTTAATTTGTTCTATGACAAAGAGCTACCCCCTTGAATGTCTCTACAATTTGTTCTGTGACCAAGCTCTTAACTTAAATGCTCTTATCTCAAAGTGACCAAGCTCTTAATGTTCTTTTCTCAAAGTGAATTTTCCCACTGAAATGCTATTAATCCATCCCGACCTCCCCCATTTTTGTTACATGTTTTAAATAAGAAAATGTACTTTATAAATAAAAAAATTTATAAATGCACATTCACATGGAACAATAAAAATAAAGATCAATTTTAAAGCACAAGGTTGTGGCAAGGAAGCACATTTGAGGCAACAAAATGTGTGTTGGTCAGTGTAACAGCAAGGCAAAATCTGCACATTCACATGGAACAATAAAAGAAGAAAGATCAACTGTAAAATGGTAAAAGCACAAAATTGTGGCAAGGAAAGACAAAGCACAAAGTGAAGAGGCAGAAGCATCATTTTCTTCATACTGTGCTCATTCCAGCCTCCCTCTCTCTCTTGCTCTCTCTCCCTCTCTCTTTTCATGAAGCCAAACATACCAGGTATAAAAACCACACAAAATCAACTAACCAAAATTTCCAGAAAGCAAACAAGAGCAAAGCAGACAGCAATCTCCCAAAGCAAACAAAAGCATGAGGCATAGAGGCTGCTCCTTTGAAGCCCTAAAGCCCTGTACTTTGGTGCTAACGTTCCCTCTGGCGCTAGCAGTTTACTCAAAATGCTGCTCATATCAAGGCAAAACCCAGGATGAGCAACAGCTCTTAACTCAAATGCTCTTAAGTTGGGGTGCTTTTAAGTAGAGGTTCCAGTGTATATAAAATGGGTAAAACATTTCAGCTTCTGTTTTCTTCAGTTGCTAAATGTGAAAATATGGCTGAATCTACACTGCCATAGTATCTGATCCTAAATTACCTGCTTTGAACTGAATTATATGAGCCTACACTATCATATAAACCAGTTCAAAACAGATAATCTGGGATCAGAAACTAGATTATATGGCAGTGTAGATGGAGTCTAGGTTTCACCAAATGTGGCAGTTTAGAACACTCTGTTTTCAGTTTAGGAAAGTCAGTGGATGACTTTCCTAAAGATGAAGGCCATGTAATGTTAGCCAGTGAATCCAAAATTGTGCCATTTTGTGTATGGCCATGTAGCAAAACATATCAAGATAAATAATCCACCAAACAGTGATAACTTTATAGGGCAACCAAAATGCTCAAAATAATTCATCCAGGTTTTCGATTTAGGATCGCCAATGCTGAACCTACTTGGCTGTTGGACTTCAGAAAGCCTAGCAGTAAGTTTGCCATTCCATGAGAGCTAACCACAAATCTCTCGAGGAACAAACATACAAACAAAAAGGAGCATTGCTTCAAAGCATCTTCACATATGTCCACAAAGATGCAAGTCTGCTTTTTGAGTATTTTACTTATGCTGCCATCCTGTGACCAAAATTAGAAAATGCAGACCAAAAGGCTTCAACATTTAGATATCACAAACCAAGAAACAGTAAATAATATATTCTCAGTTTAAAAGATCAGTGAAATATAAGTCTTGTGATGGTGGTTACAAGCAAACCTTATAGTCTACATTTAGGCACTCCACTGGAAATTTCCAGGAAAGGGATTTTTAATATGGAAGAGAAGGAGGGGAAAGTGGAGATTGTGACAATTTCTGAAACTCTGGGCCCTAACCTAATTCAATTAAAATATTCCATTGCCACCTCCTACAATTTTACTTTAAGGAAAAAGAAGCTACTTCACATCTGCATAGCCATAGGATGCCTGAACTATCTGGGGAATAGCTAGTGGTGTGTAGTCAACTACACTTGGGAAAATTACTTTATGCAGGTTTGACAATACAGGCAATGGGGTGTCAAGGAAATGCCTGTAATTTTTATGAACTCAATAATCTGTTAAAAACCTGTCTCACTTTGAAGCTATGTGAAATTTCCAACCCTTCTCCATGGGTTATTTTAGTGTCAAGCACTAATACACATTACTGCCATAGCATACATTTTATTGGTAGCAAATGATGCAGCACTTGGTACACAGCAGAGAATCATTGCTGTTCATTGACAGGATCCAGCACCCTCAACAGCTACTGATAGAAATGATCCTCTAAATTCTACCTAACTACCTATTTGAAGCTTTGGACTTGGATGTAATAGAAGATGAGCTCCCAAGGATTGTATAGTCAAAGGACAAACACCGAAAATCAAAGTGTACTAGCATGACCCATCTTAAACTGTCAGAAGATGTATATAATTATTATAGTCTTGGCTAGCAAAGATAAAACTTCCAAAATGATTAATTCTTGTATGAGAGAAAAATTAATTAAGATTGACATTGCTTATTAAGATAAAACTTAATGCTACATCACCCTTTGAGCAGGGTAGACTGTGTACAGGTCCAGTACCACATGGTATTTCATACAATGTCTCTGTTTCTGATAAGACTGAGACTTTGTTTGAAAGCATATCCAAACAAACTGCATTGTGAAGACCAAGGAGCTATCAAAACAAACCTGGATACAATTGTGCAGAGGCATCAATCAAGTTTGGTTTATTTAATTTAAAAAATCCAAGCCATGAATTTCCACATTCACTACAAAATGGTAGCAATATGGTTGACTTATGGCTCTTCTAAGCAATATCCCCGAATACTTGTAAGGAGCGTGGACAAACCCAAAATACAAAACACATTACAACTTTGAGTTAAAATCTAATCTCCCATTTTCTCAACTACTCAGATTAAAGCACAACTCCAGCAACTCTAGAGTTAATTTTCCTTGATGCTATCATGCACTGTGTGAATATACTATTAGTTTCATGGATTTTCCTATCTATAGGAATTTGTTTGAATATTGCTGGTTAATTACTTGTTACATTTTGTCTTATATATAGATGTGAGTCATTTACATCTATTTGCTGATCATTTCATCACCTGAAGAAGGGGAGTTTATTTATTTCCAACATTTCTATCCCACCCTTCTCACCCGAAGGGACTCAGGGCAGCTTACAACCATGGCAGTAATTCGATGCCTACACAAGATCAAAATTACACAGTACATAAAATCAATTTAAACTATTAAATACAATATAAAGATTTTTTAAATAAATTTTAAAACAAATATTCAGATCCATTAGTCTACAAAAACCTCATGCTTTAGCCATAAATCAGTTTTCTTGCTGAAACAGAGTAATAGAAAACCGGGACATCCCTGTAGCACCAATACTGTACATGCAACTGGACTTTTTCACTCCTTGCTTTGGAGGATATTCATCTTATTTGGATTTTTCCCAACACCAAGTCTTTCACTTCTTGTTGGAGGACACTTCCATTGGATTTGGACCCCTGAATCTCCCATACATTGGGACTGATACCAGACTGAGACACTTTCTGTTTAAGAGTAGTTGCACCTTTTTCATTGTATTTTCCAAAGCATTGTTTTGAGCTTTGTATAGAGGATTATGGTGTTTACACGTGTTATATGGTCATTATAATTCTCCTTATTGTGTAGACTATATTGTGTTTGAATTATGGCTCTGCCTCGAGAAATCCACCAAGACTCAAGGAAGCAACCAGAATGCAATTATGTCTCTGAGGGAGCTGGCAAGTTTGACAGCTGAGATGGGAGAAATATCTACAGAATAGTTATCTAAACTCTCCACAAAACTGGACTTTATGTAAGGAAAGTGAGAAGAAAGCTACTGCTGAAACAAACCCATTCCAAATCCTGTTTGAAGTTTACAAAATATCTGAGAGACACAGCAAACATGTGAGAAATCAACTGTTTAGTCTTGACACAGAGCACAATGGGTGGTCCAAAGTCAACAGTGTTCAGTGCCCTGAGAACATTATCTTCATGCGGTAAAGCATCATAGTGGCAGCATTGTCTTGTGAGAGTGCTTTTCACACAGCCAGTATAAAACACAAGTGGTTTAAAAGCTAGAATAATATATTAAAATTAGCCAGTTGAGACCTCACTTGAGATGCTGTGACAAGAATTACTGCTCACCAGTGGTTTCCATCCAACCTGACAAAGTTGGAGCCATTTTGCCAAGAAGAATGGGTATTCATTACAGAAACCAAATGCACAGGTCTGTCAGAGAATTACCTAACCGGATTCCTGGAAGCTATACGTAATTGCTGCCTGAGGTGCTTTTACCAAATATTGGGTCAAAGGGATTAATACACATGCATCCATTTTTTAAAAAGTTGTTTACTTTTGTGTCACAGTAAAATTATAGGTATTCACTTCACATTATTGACTTGTTTATATTATATCAAGTGTTAACAATTCCAATTACTGTAAATATATTTTAATACCAGACTATAGCATAACAAAAATGTGGAGTGGTTGAAGTTTTTAAAAAAAGGGTAGAATTGGGAATAGAACACCTAATTGATAGAAAAAGAAAAAACTTCTAAGATTTGGACTGTGCAGTTAAATACTACGTATTTACTAGTTATGTTTTAAAAAATGTATCCAGTGGTAGCTATGTTAGCCAGAGCAGCAAAATAAAATAAAATGCAAAAACCATAACACAGAGCTACTTTTATTAGGTGGAGCTTTGAAAGTTTGCATGATAGTCCTTTATACATTTTTAGTTAGGCCAACCAAATGGTCACTGTTTTGTGGATTTTGGATGTTGTAGTATCTAGTTGTGTTTATATCCCACCTTGCCTCCAATGGCAGAAATGGTTCCAAACAACTCTGTGATATAGGTCAGGTTGATAGAGGATGATTGGCCCTAGAGAACTCATGCAGTTTCACAGCTGAATATGAACTGGAACCTGGATCTCTCAAGTCCCAAATCAACAATTTGTAGCCATGCTGCATACTAAATGCAAAAAGAGGGAACAATATCATTCTCCTATCCTTCATTCTCCTTCATAACAGCTTTACATACTCGATCAAGAAGAAGAGGGGCAAGGGAATAGGAAATGAGGACACCAAAGAGAAGGTGAGATCAATGTAAGCGGAGCCCATTGAGGACATCTTTCCCAGTCCCCTATGTCTGGAAACATCAAATAAGTAATACATAACATTTCTGGTTCCTAGGGTCCAGCTGCACAAACTGAAAAACAAGAACAGCCTCCAAGAATTCAGAATGAATGTTTACCACACTTTGGCTACAAAGCCTGGCACAGCAAACCAACCCCGTTCCAATATTGTGTCAAACTGGATGGGATAAAACCATTATCAATATAAACAGATTTGCCTGTGGTAGAAGTGAAAGCTCAAGGGACAAGGCAGACACATGAACAGAGAAACAGATGACAGAAGGGTAAATTGGTCAAGAGCTTTGCAAATGCAGAAATATTCTTCAAAAGACCATCATTTCAAATGAACACTAGGAACAAATGAAAGGAATTGGTCATCTTATACAGATAGCTGTTAGCTCCCAATATGAGAATGTAGATATGGATACTAATTCAAGTGTGCCTGGAAGATATCAAAGAGAAGTTCCAACTGCTAACATCCTTTCTTTTTACATAATTGATCTGCAGAATATGTTATACAATGTTTTGCATGAACTAGTCTTAAATGTATCCAGTTCCTTTGAACGTAATATTCTTCCTGGTTTTAGTCATAATGAACAAAAAAATACTCATATCGACAAGAGTTCTGAAATTACACTGATCTTATTTTGTTATTGTACTTCCTGACACCAGACCACGACCACTGCAAATGTTCCATGTCACTTGAATCCACTGCTATTTATATCTGTCACCTTTTTCTGCAAGAGCTTCTTGCTAAAATTGGAAGGGAAAGGCAGTATTCAAGGTGATACAACATTGTTTTATATTTTTCTGTTCCAGTGCTGCTGGCAGAGACTGGCCTTTTCTCTCCCAAATCTGTTAATTTCGATATGGGTTGGTGAACACCACACACACACACACACAGAATGTTGCAGTCTTTTTACTGGAATGTGCTGGAATTATAGTGCTCAGAACACTCCTAGAAAAATATGACAGTTGCCAAAACAGATGACAGTTCAAAAACATATTTTTGAAAGAAGGATAACCACCTATGCACTGCCAAAAAGCACCCCAAACCTTTAATCCCATCCTTAAATTCCTTTAGAGGTAATCATCATTTTCCACAGCATGACTAATTTTTTTTAAAAAAATAAACATTATATGATTCGACATGAAAACCCACTGAACAAATTGTATCTGATTGTGGGAAAATGAGGATAAATAAATATTCCAATATACAGTAATATTAGTTTCTAGTTAATCATCATAATAACATCAGTGTATATCAAGTTTCAAGAGTTCATTCATGCACATTTTCATCATACAGTTAAGATCATGTCTCACTGGGATCCATTTGGAAATAAATTATGGGGAAAGAACCAGAATTTCCTTATACCAAGAAGGATCAACGTTTAGAAATGATTACATGCTCCTCTTAACACGTGTTGACTTTTGTTGGAGAACAGCACCTTATGGCAGGAGGAAAACACTTTAATTTTAATGAATTTATCAGAAATTGAATGGTTGCAATGGTCTATATACTAAATGAACAAACCTATATACTAAATGAACAAACCTATATATATATATATATATATATATATATATATATATATATATGTATACACACACACACACACACACACATACACAGTAGAGTCTCACTTATCCAAGCTAAACGGGCCGGCAGAAGCTTGGATAAGCGAATATCTTGGATAATAAGGAGGGATTAAGGAAAAGCCTATTGAACATCAAATTAGGTTATGATTTTACAAATTAAGCACCAAAACATCATGTTATACAACAAATTTGACAGAAAAGGTAGTTCAATACGCAGTAATGTTATGTTGTAATTACTGTATTTACGAATTTAGCACCAAAATATCACGATATATTGAAAACATTGACTACAAAAATGGCTTGGATTATCCAGAGGCTTGGATAAGCGAGGCTTGGATAAGTGAGACTCTACTGTATATATAAAGAGAACTTCTATTTATAGATTGGAAGTGAGCATACCGTGTTCACATGGGTAAGACAATCAGAGCATGAAATAAGCAAAAATAAACAAACACTAATAAATCAACTGAGTTGAAAATAAAGCAAATTAGTCTGCAAAATGAACAGATGTTCTTGCTCTGTTCATTGCTGTGTCCATTAAATACAACAATAGAGGATATTCACAGACATTCCCTACGCCAGACATTGATGGACTCTTCTATGGCATGGCTCATTCAACTTGCCATTTGTGAGGTCACATTAAAAGAAATTCCTTTGGGAACAGTGCCAAGAACAAAAAGAGCAATTAAAATCATCATCACTAGCAAGATGATGTTTTGAATCAATATAAAATGGAAACCTGCACCCCAAATTCTAATTAGCTTTAGGTAATATACAGCTCCATCACCCTACTGCTTCTGGGTCCTTGTTACATGTTACGATTGCCAGGCCACGATGCTGCAGTGATGATAAAGAGATGCAAGTGGCAGAACTTCTTTTGGAATGAACAAGCTAGAGTTCTCCAGGTATTTTGGACTACAACTCCCACAATCTCTTCAAATCACTTAGAAATCCCTTTCCCCAAGACTGGACACAGGATAGTTTTCAAAAGATGAAAGACACAAGTGTAATCATATATAGACAAAAACATACAAAAATTAAAATTATAATAGTGTCACACTTTAGTAAAACCATTTCAAACTGTAATCTAACAACGGAGAAGAAAGGTATAACACATTCAAGTACCAAAGGCTGGATGCTGGATAAGTCTGATGAAATTTGCAATCCAAAACATTATTTTGTGGGTTCTTTACACTTATGTTTTATGCTGATTTTGTAAAGAAGAATCAGAAGACTATAAGAGGAAGGTACCAGATTCAGTGGTATCTTGGCTGCTTGACCACAGTCCTTTTCACAGTCCTTTGTGCAATCCTTAGTTGCGGGGATTGGGATTGAAGGGTGCTGTCTTTGCAACTGACATGATGCATTTAAACATATGTATCAAGAAGATAATTGGGGTGCTTTTGTGAATCACACCAAAAGAAAGGAATATACACAAAACCAATAGAAAACCAAAACCACAAAAACAAAAAGAAAGCAAACAGTGTCAGGACATGTGTGTGTGTGTGTGTGTGTGTGTGTGCACAGATGCATATTTTCAGGTAAAAAAGTATGTGATGTACAATTATTAAGAAGATATCATAAATCTATCAAAGATATAATAAAACTATAAAATAAATTTATCATATATTACTAATATTAAATATCAGTAAGGCTGATGGTCCATAAGGTTGTCCAATGGGTCCTTGGCATTTTCTGAAGTTTGGTTTCAAGACCCCCTATGGATTTCAAAATCTGTGAATGCTCAAGTCCCATTATATTTTGCAGGCTGGGTGGGATATTTTCAAACTGAAAACTGATTACTGAATTCATTGAATTTATATTGAATTATTCAATTCATTGAAACAGCTCAAGATTTTCCATATCTTGGCTCAATCGCTAATCAGAACAGAGACTAGAATCAAGAAATCAGAAAAAACACTAGGATTTGGAAGGGCAGCTGTGAAAGAACTAGACAAGGCTAGGATTTAGGAAGGCTACTGGAATTAAGTATTTTTACCTTGAATAGGATACATGGAATGGGGTGATATGACAATGTATCTGAACATATGAGTGGATCTATTGCACAAGATGCTTTCTGCTGCTCTAGACACTGAGACAAGGTTCTCAGACAGACAGCTATGTATAAGATTAATAGGATTCTGAGTGATAATAGAATAGCTGGTGAAATCAAGGGAAAGGGAAAGGATTACATCAGACTGAGGTATAATAAATATTCAGTTCATATTACGTAAGGATAACTTCATAGGGAGGTGGCGGGACTGGGGAAAAATACTTGTATTTTGATTGTGGAATATCAAGATTGTATGTTTCTATGTGTGTGTATATATATACTCCACAATAAAATTTCAAAATAGACACTGAGTCAACACTGGCCACTAAATCTGTAACTAGCACAGAGCATAAATGAGTATATACAATACTTCTAAGGAAGCATTGTTAGAATCACAGTGAGGTAGATTTTTATAAAAGAATCTTTTTTATGTACTGAAAAGTTATTATGCTGAATGTAAATAGCATGAATAACAATAAACAAATAATACATAGCAATTTTGTCAGTTATTTTAGCCATCTTGAACAGTTATTCCCCTTAAGTTGAACAAACATGATCCAACTGTGCCAATTTGGCAGGGGCAGGTCCAATTAATCAGGACATCCCTCTTTTTCAGAAGCTTTTAACATATGTCAGTTCCTCTCATCTTTCCTATGTGTCCTCAGCTTACTTTGGTTTCTGGAAACGGAGTTCAAAGTGCAGAAGTAGTTTGCACTCAATTCAACAGAGAGGAAAGGAAGCCCCTTTCCCAGTAGGTTCAAGCCAAAACAATTATACAGCCTTGCCTAAGCTTCTTTGTTCATCCTTATTAATACCTTGACTACACTCTGATATTGCTTGACCACATCCGCCCTAGTTTTTATCCCTGAAATGTCAAAAGGCATGTTGACACTTTCTATGAATTTATTCTATACATCCATATAGCAACAGGACTGTGTTCCTTGAAGTTATTTTGTATTATTTCACATTTATTTGTTCTACAAGGCCATGTGCAAAATACAGAAACTATGCTTGCTACTTAAAGTACTTAAAAGACCACAGTTTGTCAAGTGGCATGTCAAAGTTAAGGAAAAAGCCTGATTTTTCACATTAGTGAACATTAGATTAACTGAATGAAACTGAAATATGCCTGCTATTCATATTTCTATAGCTCATTCCACAATTCCAGCATGTTCTGCCTATGCCTAGTTCTGTAATCATAGACCACTGAATGCCAAAAATTAAGAACAGAAGAAATTAGGGAGCAGGAGTGTGTGTGTGTCCAAGTTAGATGAACAAAGAGAGAATAAAATGTTGTGACATCGATAGAGATCTCTTTGGAGTTTTGCCTAGAATGCCTAGATCCATGATGCTTGAGAACGCAAAGTCACAGATGGTACATCCTGCTTTAGGCTTTACTGAGAAGAGGCTAATCCTGGCAAAATAAGACAGAAAATAGTGAAATTGCTACTTTTTACATTCCAGTGATTTCCGGAGAATGCAATTTGCTGCATAGTAGTAGTGCATCAACTGTAAAGTTTTCTTCCTTGGCCTTGATTCTTACAGACTCTCTCATGTACCACATTTCAAGGTTAGCAATGACATTGCTCCACATGCTTCTGTCTTCCAAAGGAATGCCCTTGTTATGATTTAAGTAAATTTAGCAGAAGTTCAAAAATGACACAAGCTTGCAGAAGGAAAAAACCAACTCCAGTCACTTTCTGTGTAGCCATCTGCAATAAAATTTTGAATGTTGACAGCAAGAAATTCACTGAAAGTGAAATGATTTCAGGTGGAAATTACTTTTAATTAAGTTTGTTAAAGATTGCAGACCAAGATAAGCTGGTAGGCAAGTGTGATCAATTAAAAATGTTCTGAAAGTCATTACAAAATTGGGGGGGGGGGTTGCTAGTGCTTTGTTTCTAAAGTATTGTTAGTGAAAAATTCATTACTATAACGAGAGTAACTAAATTTTGTTACTTTTTCATTATAGTTATTGAGCAAACTTCAAGGGCTGCTTTCTCCCTAATTTTACAGTTGTTGGGGTGAAACTTGCTACAATGGTAGAAAACATTTACCACTGCTAGCTAACCAAATTTCAGAACATTGTATTTATCCACGGATTTTTGGGGAATATTGAACATTTTATAACCAACATTTTTTTAATAATAAAGAAAATATGTTCCTAGTTTGAAAGTGTTATTTCCTGTTTAATGCTGTAGACTTTACTTTAGAAGTAGTTGTTCTACTCCAGAAACTTTGGTTGTGTGGAACAAACTATGTTGAATTGTTTGAGACTTGATGATGAGAGTGTGATGACTCATGGGCCTTGTAGTCCTGTTCCTAGTACTATTGTGGCAGACGAAGAGGAAAACATGGGATTTTCGCTGGTTCAGCAAGAGCCGGAGCCTCTCCACCTGCAGGATGTTGACGTTTGCCCTCAAGAATTCAGTCAAACAGGCCTTGGGCAGAACTCCCCCCCGTTTTCCCGGAGGGACAATTATACTAAAGATAGGGAAGTCAGGGAGGCTAATCGCAGAAGCCTGAGAATCGCTGCCAAACAAATGGCTGATTAGGTCTGCTTCCCTTGAGAAATTCTAAGGAGTCATGCATCTGGACAGAGTTGGGTTTCGCTTCTCGTTCTCTGGGGAAAGAGTTCTGTTGGCGGGAAAACGAGACCCAATATAGGTGTTTGTCGCAAGGGAAACTTTGCGGAGTCAATTGATCAGCTTGAGGAGAGAGATCGTGAGTGGACTTCGTAATCCCCGTTCCTTGCTTCCTGAATCAAGTTCCAAGTCTTGTCTTGTCTCACGGTTCTGCTACGGACTTTGTTTCATGCTTCATGTTTGCCTCATTTTAAGTCTTGGATCAAGTCAAGAATCAAGTTTATTTCCAGCCTTGTTGTCAAGCTTCATTGGACTATAAAGACTCTGTTATTTCCCCACACTATTGCTTGGCAAAGTGTGTGTTTCGGTCAAGTGGATTACAACTTTGAACTCTAATATTTTATATTGGACAATACATTTCTGGACTATATTTGGCCTTATCTGAAAGGTCTGCTTCTGAACTATATACTTCGCTTGTTTTTATTGATTTTATATATTTCTTTAATAAAGATATTAGATAGAGACTGGCCTCTGTGTATGGTTATTGGTGCTCTGCAGCCTGGGTCCTGACAGAGATCGATATTCATTGAAAAACTATTGTGCTATAGCACGATGTCCCTCCTACAAAGACAAAGTTTTTACAGTTTAATAAACTTTCCCCATATTTTTATGATAGAACCAATTAGGAAATTGCATTTATCACTCAGGAACAAAAATCATAGTGTAGAATATTAAATACCAATTTATTGGAAGTCTGACTGGCTACAAAGGGGCAAATCTCTCTCCCCGCCCCGCCCCCCCTATCCTGATTGGGACTATCTGACGCTGATGCATTTTAGGAAATGTAGTTTAGGGCAGGGCCTTGTGAGTTCTCTGGCATAGGGTCCCTTGCCTTCCCAAACTACATTTCCCAGAGTTCTGTGCTTTTTCCCAGGGAATTCTGCTTTCTCCCTCCTTTCCCTTTCCTAATGGCAAAAGGCCATTAATTTACAGAAGAAAGGCAGCCTTTTTGGCTTTGCTTTGCTTCCTTGCACTGAATATGAAACTAATTTTGGTAGCCTTCCGAGATCTACAAAACTAAAATGAAAAAGTATGGAGTAAGTTTCAATTCTTAAATTTTGGAAGGGGGGGTTCTCACACTTCGTAAACAGCGTCATAAGCATGAATCATATGAATGATCCGACTTATGATGTGTTACAAGATTTTTTTTTGCACAAGCCTATTATTTGGATTTTAGGAACACCCATCTTTTCCACATTTTTTAAATATTTTCATGCTGTGGATGGTAGAATCCATGGACATAGAAGGTGATGTGTATTCTCAATGAAGCAGCATCTCTTGGACTGAACCCACCCCCCATCCCTCCTCACCAGGCAGTAATCACTGCAAATGAGAAAGGTCTATTTTCTTGTTCAGGATGCAACAGACTGATGCTTTCATCCCCTCTATCCAGAATCACTAATGTGACAAAATCAGAAGCAGGATTCATAGAATCCTAGAATCATAGAGTTGGAGAAGATCGCACGGACCATCCAGTCCAACTCCTGCCATGCAGGAAAAGCACAATAAAAACACCAATAACTCATTCCATCAGAAAATACTGGAGATAGTGAAAGGGTCAGTCTGCTGCATTCCAGTTGATTGGAAATAGACCACCATCACTTGCAGTAACCACTGCCCAGTAAAGCAGCATTGCTGGACTTTTACAATCATGGCAATAGTGCCACAAACATGGATCTGTTGGGACTATGAATATGAGTCAAATATGGATGCATAACGTTAGGTTACACATTCTTAGCTGTACAGTAAATTCAAGTTCCTGACTACATCAAACATAAGTTGCAAATGCAAGGAAGTAATAAACAGATGCTTTTTAAGTCCTACTGAGCACATCTCTCCAAAGATACTCATAAGGATGTTAAAGAGTGCTTACATCTGAATAGATCCAACATTAAGTGCGTACACTTCTGTTTCCCACTCTTTTCTCCTTAGAAAAGAGCACCTTACAAACAACTCTCAGTTCAGCTAATGCAGTTCAGAAAATCATTATGTAGCCATTAAATCTAATGAGAAGATGGCAAACCCAAAGGTAAAAAATAATAGCAAAGATTATAACAAAGAGCAGAAGCCAAGGATTTAATGAAAGGTTTCCAAATAAGCTGAGTATTTCAGCCCCAGAAAGTAAAGTAAAAAAGTAAGTTGCATGGTAAAGCCAATAGTTAATGTGCAAAATATAAAACAATAGTGAAAATGCCTGAGGATATTTTATCTTCTATAAAACTACAATATTTATTTATTAATTATAGCAAATCTAATAAGTTTTCCAATTCCCATGCTTCAGGCTGTGTTATGTTATCATATAAAAATCATCACATAAAAACTAACCAAATAGGAAAATCCATTATTTTCTTAGAACTTTCAAATATTGCCCTTAGCCCATCAACGTTCTTCAAACATTTTAATTACTTTTATAAAAACAACAAAGAACACTACAAATACTCATGTAAAAAAACTCCAGAATGCTGGCCAGGAAGATACAAGAAACTACAAATCCAAAAATCTCCATAGGGAGTCCCTGCTAAGAAAAATTCTTCTGTCATACCAAATGACTCATAGCTCAATGTACCCATATACCCTTCAAACATAGCAACAAGAAACATAGTAGGTTTCCTTGATTTCCACACAATGCAATAATAAAGCACAGAGAGATTTCAGACTTAGCACAGGAAAATATGAGATAAAATTGCCCTTCAACCTTGAGACACTGGGTTTGAGACCCATACTTTCCTACAAGATAACTCATCCCACAGAAGATTATCATGAACAGAACACAAGGTAATCCATATGCATTTGTCCTGATGCACTATATTTCTATGTAATTCATAGTAAGTACATCTGCATTTGTATCTACAGATGGTGGAAGGGAGCATACACAAATTCCATGCAAATCTGTGTTTTCCTCTTTCTTCTTTATCTGGTGTGAAACTGACGAAATCACTAGCTCTCTTTCAACACCATTTACCTCATCTCATACAGTTCACTTTTCTATATATCAGATCACCAAAATAAATACAAACATGGCTTCACTCGCTATGTATATGAATAACAAGAACTATAATCATCGTCGTCATCATTTCTATCCATACCACCACTAAGTGTGTATGGTGCTTTACAATAATACAAGCAAAACAACAGGTCCTGCCAAAAGTGTACAATCTAAAATATATGTGTGTACATACACAAATAGAAGAAAGGAAGAATAACAAAACACCAAAACTATGCAACTGCAAAATAAATCATCCAGATAAAATGCAAATTAAAAAGTCAGGATATAATACAACACAAAAGGCCAATGTAATCAAAATATACAAGACTACAAAAGATCGTCATCTCTGTTGTCAAAGATAGGATTGGAGGGATCATTTACAATGTGACTGATGTATCCAAACTCTATTGAGCAAGTTTTATACCAGAGGAAGAAGGTTTATTAAAGAATGAGAACACGTAATTTAGTGTGGAGAAAAGTTCTGGTGTAGCTTAAAATATATCTCACAATGTAGTTTTATTCCCCCATTGGAAGTGAAAAGATTTTTAGCTATTTTGTTGTCTTGTCTTTTTTGAACTGTTTTTCTTGAGCTATTAAAAACCACAGTTTAACCATAGTTAAGTAAAAAACCAACAATCATATACGTAATATCAAAAACCATGAGTTAAAAAGGAAAGAAAACTGACAAAAGCAGATAAATGGTTCTAGAATGAGGATAAATGTTAAGATATAAATCATACGAATTTTAAAAAGTATTTAAAAGAAGTTTTCTTACTATTTGATAAATTGAAGACCAAATAATTTAAAAAGTATAAGGGGAAATGAATATGCTAAGATCCTTTGTTAATTCAGGAACAAAAGCAATTAAAGTCTTTCAATCCATTTCAAGATAACTGGAAGGAAAACTCTTTTCTGTATTGTTAAACATACCCAGCCTGGTGAGAACAACTTTTTTTTGGTTTTTTTTTCGTTGAGGCAATTAATGAAACAAAGAAATGATCTGGCCTCTTTCTGATAATAAAGCAAAAAATTGCCATTTAATATACACACACATATACACACATAGTTTTACCTCCTTATCAAAGACACACACCGTAGATATCTGAAAATGCAAAAAAAAAAAACCCACAAAAAACCCCCCACAAATGTTATATTCTGACCTTATTTGGGCCAGAAATATGCCATAGAATCACACTGAAGAAGCAGACAAACACTTCCATGAGAAAAAAGTATTTTTGGAGCATGGGTGAAAACAGTGGATAACTAATTGGTGGATAAGAAGGCCGTGTTGCATATGCCACTTAGAATCTCATATTTTTTTCCCTTTATATTCCCCAATTTTACCATTTTTTTGTTCTTTTAAGTCATTATTGGATAAAGCTGGTATTCCACAACAGTCACACAATCTTCAAAAGTAGCTTCATACTGCATGAGAACCCTTATTATTTCACCTCTTTCCATTTGCATTTGCACAATAGAACCAATTTGCTGATCCATGGTTCTACAGTCATACTTCCATTTCCCCTCCTAATCCAGCCTTCCTACAATTCCACTGCTCTGTACTTTATATTTTAAGCAATTTTGCATTTTCAGCAATGGTTAATTTTTTATTTTAAAAAACCCTAAACATTACTGTTTATTAAAAAAAAAACAGCCTGGAATAGCAAGGGGGAGAAGGGAAAGAGTCCTACCCCCTGATGTTACTTCACTCCCAGCATGGAATACTGTGTCCATTTCTGGGCACCACAATTGAAGGGAGATGTTGACAAGCTGGAATGTGTCCAGAGGAGGGCAACTAAAATGATCAAGGGTCTGGAGAACAAGCCTATGAGGAGCGGCTTAAAGAGCTGGGCATGATTAGCCTGCAGAAGAGATGGCTGAGGGGAGACATGAAAGCCATGTATAAATATGTGAAGGGGAGTCATATGGAGGAGGGAGGGTGCTTGTTTTCTGCTGCCCTGCAGACTAGGACATGGAACAATGGCTTCAAACTACAGGAAAGGAGATTCCACCGGAATATCAGGAAAAACTTCCTCACTGTGAGAGCTGTTCAGCAGTGGAACTCTCTGCCCCAGACTGTGGTGGAGGCTCCTTCTTTGGAGGCTTCTAAGCATGGCATCATGTGATAGGTAACATTATGAAACATGACAGTCCTGCTTCAATGCCAGTTTGCCTCCCCCATTCACAAAGTCCACAAAAGGTTGTCTGTGTCTATGTGTTCACATATCTTTTGGAATGGAGGGCATATTGGGGAAGCAAAAAAGTGGGGACATGTTAATCCTGCCCCACAATTTACATGAAAGGACACAACTGAAGATTTGAACAAAGGCACAGCAATCAAATAGATTTGTAATTATTCTCAATATTTCCATCAACAAGGCAGGATCATCGCCCTATTGTCTCTCACATGACTCATCCCTCTGAAGTCACATTTCCTCTCCAAGGAGAACAGCCTTATTGCTGCATACATCTTATCTATAGGGAAAAAAACTCAACAGATTGTAGATGTATTTCATTCATATCAGGAACAATTATCAGGGTGCTGAATGCATGCTGTCTCTCAGCACAGCAGCAACTATAACCCTCTCTACAAAAGCATTTTCTGCTTCTATGTCTTTTAATGTATTCCAGGCCATTTTCATTTGAATATAAAGTAAGTAGCTGCCAATTCAGCAGCATCTACCTCCCTCAGTTTGGACGAAATATTCCACCTTATGGTTGGCATAAGCATACAGAGTATTCCCCCAGGCCAGTGTCAAGGGATTAATTTTGATTTCCAAAGCCAGCAGTTATTTTATATAATACCCAAATTGCTAAATACACATAGTACATGGAAATTGGTTGCAAAATTTTGTCTGCCTTAATGATTTTCTTCCAGCTATATTTGATTATTTCCCTTTTTTGAAAAGCAGATACTTTTGAAGAACAGTAGCACAATCAGAGCACTGAGACTGCAGATTTTAGGTTTATCTTCATTCATTTATGCTGGACAAAGGCAGAAACTGGTGTGCTCAGGGAGGAACTTCAGAGGGCAGGAACTGTTTTTTCCTATTGGTGAGCAGCTAAGGAGATGAGGGGTCCTATTTCCTACTGGCAGGGCCGGCCCTAAGTAATTTTCAAGTGTAAGCAAACAGTATTTTGACGCCCTCCCCAAACCAATCACTGAAAAATAAAAGAGTCTATACAAAGAAACGCTAATGGGGGGAAACAATTAACATTTTGAGAAAGTAGTGTATTTTTTTGGATTACTGTAGGTTTTTGGGGCTGTAGGTTCCTCCCTAATCTCCAACAGACCTCAACCTCTAAGGATGCCTGCCCTATGTGGGCGAAACATCAGCAGCCCGAAAAACCTACAGCAATCCAGTGATTTCAGCCATGAAAGCCTTTGACAACACAGTGTATTTTTTTCCAGACTGCAAAATAGTGATACTGCTGTGTTGTCAAAGGCTTTCATGGCCAGAATCACTGGGCTGCTATGAGTTTTCTGAGCTGTATGGCCATGTTCCAGAAGCATTTTCTCCTGATGTTTCGCCAGCATGTATGGCAGGCATCATCAGAGGTTGTGAGATCTGTTAGAAACTAGGCAATTGGGGTTTATATATCTGTGGAAATTGACATCCACAAGCATATAGACAATTTCAACAAAAAGGAGGAAACATGAAAATGAACAAAATCTGGCTACCAGTATTTTAAAAACAGGACAGTAAATAAAGAACACCACTCAGAAAACAAAGGAATTCCAGACAAAAAAAAAACAATCAGGGCCAGCTAACACCTCCTAACAAAGGATTCCCCCAGGCAGCCAGACCTTGAAGTTGAAAAGCTATTCAATGCTAATCAAGGTGGCCAAATGAAACATTTACACCTGCCTCAAACAGACAAGAGTTCTTTCTCCCACCCTGGACATTCCATAGATATATAAACCCCACTTGACTAGTTTCCAACAGGCCTCACAACTTCTGAGGATGTCTGCCATAGATGTGGGTGAACCATCAGGAGAAAATGCTTCTGGAACATGGCCGTACAGTCCAGAAAACTCACAGCAACCAGTGATACAGCTCTTGCTGCAAGCCCAGCTCAGAGAAGGGCTTCTTTCAAGGGGCTTTGAAAGCAGGAAAAAAGACACACAGGTTAGATCTGGGAAGATGGAGCATGCAGAATCCAAGGAAAAGATGCAGGGAAAGTTGTCGGGTGTAGGCTATCTGGAAGTGAAAGGTCTTTCAGTCTCTTCCTGAGAAGCCCACTCCGGCCAAGGGCTTCCCCTGCTTCCTTCCTTCCTTCCTTCCTTCCTTCCTTACTTCAGCAGGCTGGGTGCTTGCCAGGGCTGATTCTGCATCCAAATGCGCGTGCTGGCTGCAGAGTCGCGAGACACGCAAGTATACTTCCCTTCCTGCCTGCCTAGGTGCCTCAAGGGCACCCCTAGGGAATCTGGCGGCACCCACAATAGCTTACTTCGCTTATAGCTTCAGCCGCCTACTGCCTACTGGGGAATGTTACTGTACACCAAAGGAAGAAGGAAGGAAGTATTCAGCTGGCACTCAACCAGTGAATGATACCTTCATAAAGATGTCTAAGATGTTTGTTTAGATTTTATGTTATTATATAATTTTGTTTGACTATGTGTAATTTAATTTATTTGTGTTAGGTTTAATTTACTGATGTCAGGCTTTAATTTGATATTAGGTTTTAATGTTATTTTCATATGCGGGGTTTCTCTGGTATTTTATGTCAGTATTTGTTTGTTTTACAGAGGCATTGAATGTTTGCCATTGTATGTTGGAATTCGCCTTGAGTCCCCTTGGGGAGATATGATGGAATACAAATATATTATTATTATTATTATTATTAGTAGTAGTAGTAGTAGTAGTAGTAGTAGTAGTGCCCAGAGGCAAAGGATGAGATGGCATTTGATTCCACATTTGTCATGAACCAGGACTTAGACTTATAACTAGAAGACATTCCTGCAACTTTCTTTGATGAAGGGCAGCCTGAGGAGGCACAAACCCAGGCTCCACAAGCAGCTGACCTATCAGAGGAAGTAACTGAAGAAGCAGCACAGCTTCCAAGTCCAGACACAATGAATGGAGAAGAGATAGTCAATGATGCTCTTTGCCAGGCAGCATGGGAGGTGTCTCTGATTATGAGCAGCTGGTTGCATTCATGTGAAAGCCAACTCTGGCTGGTGCCAGTTGTTGGATGCCTCTTATCTATTCTCTGGCTGTGGACCTTTCTGTGGCTTATGTGAATTTGGGACCTTGAGTGCCTGATGACACTGCCTCATTCTTGAATCCTTGGACCAGCTGATGCACCCTGCTTTATTGCGGGGAATGAACTGGCTTGAGCATACTTCTGCAAACAGACTCTTATAAGCAAGGATGCTCTTTAAGACTTGGTGGGGTACCATCCCTGCTTCAGCTGCAGTTGTCTCAAGAATGCAAAGCCAATTACCTTCTCCCTTGCTAGGTGTGATAGCTAAGCCAGGACACTATTCTCTGTACATTTTAATTGGTCTAGGGAGAGTTTCCACTGCCTTACCTAAGAACAGTTTGCAATCTTAGAAAGCCTGAATTATCATTACTTTTCTCCCCCCACTTCTACTCCAGCCCACATCTGCTGCTTCAAACAGCTTCTCTTAAATCTTTATTAGAATTTGAGAATAGGAAGACAGAAAAATGTGCTTTCTACACATTAAAGCACATATGCCTATTAGATAGTGTGCACCAGCACTGGATTTGGGCAGAGGGAAGCTACACTAAAAAAAAAACTGCTCTGCAGACTATATGACTGCATTGCAGAAGATATCAAGTTTTTGGGACATTTACCTTGGTTTTTCACATAAACTGGCTCTATGCATTATGGTAGGTGCCAGCCATTTCTCCAGGTTCTGAGATTCCTGAAAAAATTGAAGAAGCATCAGTGTAGTCAACAGTCACATTCAAGAGGGCTAGATACTTTGAGGACTTGAGTGGTGGCTCTCTGATGACAGAGAGGTGAAACATAAGGGGGTGCTGGGTTGCATCTGAATCCCCACTGGGTCCATGTGAGGAGAAAGGTATTCTTGCTGACTCCTATTCCTGCAGCAGTGGGTGGAAAATCCCAGAGAGAGCCAGTGCAGGAGAAGGAGCCACTGCTTGGTCAACTGGTTATTAAGTTGCTATATTCAATCAGCTACCCACATGCCTCCGATGGACTCCATACAGGCTAAGTTGGTGTAGCTGCCACATCTTCACTTCATTGTGTGTCTGTGTGTGAATCCAAAGACTCAGTGGGCAGATCAAGATAGAAAAACTACCTCTTCTCTCACGGGGATATACGTTTTGCTCTGAGTGTCATGGCTTGGCTTGTGTCAGACCTCTGTCAGCTGGGCACCAAGAACCATACACGGAGGCCAGTCTCTATCTAATATCTTTATTAAGGAAATATATAAAAGCAATAAAAACAAGTGAAGAATATAGTTCGGAAGCAGACCTTTCAAATGAGGTCAAATATAGTCCAAAAATGTATTGTCCAATAAATGATATTAGAGTTCAAAGTTTTAATCCACTTGACCGAAACACACACTTTGCCAAGCAATAGTGTGGGGAAATGTCAGAGTCTTGGAAGTCCAATGAAGCTTAACAACAAGGCTGGAAATAAACTTGGTTCTTGACTAGGTCCGTGACTAGAAACAAGGCAAAACGTGAAGCGTGGAACAGGGTCCGAGACTAGGAACGAGGCAAACAGTGAATCTTAGAACAAGGTCCGTGGTTAAACAGCAAGGCAAGGCAGCGCTTGGATTCTTGATCCGGGAGGCAAGGAACTGGGGTTACGAAGTCCACACACGATCTCACTCCTGAAGCTGATCTGTTGACTCCGCAAAGAATCTCTCGCGCCAAACACCTATATTGGGTCTCGTTTTCCTGCCAACAACCTCTTTCCCTAGAGAACGAGAAGCGAAACCCAACTCTGTCCAGATGCATGACTCCTTAGAATTTCCCAAGGGAAGCAGGCCTAATCAGCCTGTTGTTTGGCAGCGATCCGTAAACTCCTCCGATTTGCTTCTCTGACTCCTCTGTCTCTAGAGTAAGATTCCTTCCTGGGAAACGGAGGGGAGTAATGCCCAAGGCCTGTTTTACTGAATTCTTGAGGGCAAACATCAACATCCGGCAGGTGAAGGGACTCCGGCTCTTGTTGAACCGGCGAAAACCCCATGTTTTCTTCTTCATCTGCCACGATAGTACTAGGAACAGGACTACAAGGCCCATGAGGCATCACAGCTTGCAGCAGGAGATTTGCCACTCTGTCCTTCTTATCTGCACTTAGGATGTGCTCAATATCATCTTAACAATGATACTGGCCAAAGTTCACTCATGTTCCCCTAAAGTCATAGCTGTCCTGTCTATACCATGTCTTATACACCACTTTGTGGAATTATCTTCTATCAGGCTTAGTTCATTTGCTCTTTTGCTTAGACCAATCTCTAACCTTCCATTTTTGGGCAAAATCTTAGAGCGGGTGGTCACCTGTCAGCTCTGTTCAAGGAGCTCCACTGGCTGCCGTTTACTTTCCAGGCCCAATTCAAGGTGCAGGTTATTACCTACAAAGCCCTAAACGGTTTGGGACCCACCTACCTTAGAGACCGCATCTCCCCCTATGAACCCGCACGTTCTCTTCGCTCTTTGGGGGAGGCCCTCCTCTCGCTTCCACCACCTTTGCAGTCGCAGTTGGTGGGGACGAGAGAGAAGGCCTTCTCCCTGGAACTCGCTCCCCAGGGAGATCAGGCAGGCCCCTACCCTCCTCTCCTTCTGGAAGAGCCTAAAAACCTGGCTGTTCCAAAAGGCCTTCAACGATTAATTATTAGGCTGAACTATCTGCCCATCCAACTATAGGATTTTCTGCCACTACTATTTTGCACTTTATGTACTATTTTGACTGAGAAACTACCTCTCCCATTTTGATATATTCTGCACTTTGACCCAGATCCTTGTTTTAGTCTCGTGTTTTTAATACTTTATGCTGTATGTTGATTACTATGATGGTTTTATTGATATTGATGTTTTTCTGTTGGAATAATTGTTTTATCGTTTTATTGTTGTATGTTTCGGGCTTTGTCCCCATGTAAGCCGCTCCGAGTCCCCACTGGGGAGATGGGGCGGGGTATAAAAATAAAGGTATTATTATTATTATTATTATTATTATTATTATTATTATTATTATTATCTTAGCTTAACTTCAGTCCTACTATTCACATTTCTTCCTATCATTTTTACACATTAATTTGGATTATGTGCAATCTATTCCTGCCTTCTTACTGAATCATACATTAGTACAGACTTTGTACAAAAAAACCTGTATTAGAGTACTGTGCTGATGTTTTTGAGATCCGGTTTCTATTCCCTAGTGAGACACAGTCAGTAAGTGACCTAAGTCCTATGTCTGTTCCTACAAAATATGAGGAAAGACATCCAATTTTCAAATTTCCCTAATATTACTGTGTAATGCCAACAACACAGAGCCCTGTGATTCAAAAGTACATAACTTTATTCTATTTATATATGTGATTCATATGTAATTTCATAGCTAATCTATAAGCCAGTGATACCGAAACTAGTACAATTTTCATGAAAAAGTAGTATCATATTAAACAAATCAAATCAATACTTTCCAGCTGTATGACTTAAAAAAACATGCAAGTAAATCACAGTCTTTCTTTAAATATGCAAACCTAAAAGTCCTTCATCTATGCAAGGATAGCTTGAAAATCCCAGTTTCTTGGGGAAAAGTTCATGGTATCAATTACTGACCACTGTAGAATTAATAGTACAAGTGATCATTAGTGTGTATCAGAGATCCTATTTTGGCACATGGTTGTTTTTTTAATTCCAGTCTTCCATTATTATTGCAATGTGTTGTTTGACTGAACAAAATACAGTGTGCATAAAACCCACAGCTGCCTTTGGATAATAACATATCAGCCATACTCAAGAGCCTATTGTTCAAGATTTTTTAAAGTAATCTTTTTTTGAAAATACAAGTATGAAATACAACTAATGAAAGAAATTAAGTTTTTCAATTATAGAATATTAAAATCACATACTGTATATATTCAGATATCTAGAGTTAATGTCCCTTTCCACCCAATGCGTAATTCCATACACAACAATGAATGATTGGAGCTTCTCTGCTAAGATCAAATGATTCATTGGCATAACAAGTAAAAGTGAACCAAGTTTCTATAAACTGCCTAGAAATACTGCAACACATTCAGATCCAGAACTAAATCTCAAACGGAAGGCATGTGTATCATGTCATGTAATTTATTATTTTTAAATTTAGCCGGTGCACAATATATGGCCAAAATGTAAATAAATTCAATTTTTATGTTGACTGATAAGGCCTAAATGAGTTGGGAAGGAAATGGCTTAAACAACTTTATTGTCTTTAAATCATATAGTCAAAGATGTCATATCAAATGATGCTCAATTTCTATGGTCATAATTTAAAGCAGTGGTTCTCAATCTTTGATTTTATAGATAGTTGGGCTTCCAACTATCTAGAAGTTCTAGCTAGCGCAGCCGACAATAAAGGATTCTAGAAGTTGTTCTTCCAAACTTCTAGAGAGCCCAATAACAGGTTTAAAAGATGTCTGGATCAATTTAAATTTTACCTCTAGTCTGAGATGCCCTGACTGCTAATAGATAATATTGTTCAAAGGCTCCTTCCCATATGTTTCACCTAATCAATGAATTCATATCACCACCACCATTGAAAGATGCGCATATTTTGGACACAACATAGTAAGGTGCAAATAGATTAGCACTTCTATTTTCAGATACTCTTCTGAGAAGGGCTGTCTGGCAGCCTGAAAAGAGAGGCAGTAATATATCTAGACATGATCCAGTATGGTGTAATGGTTTGAAATTTTGGGAATAGCCTTGTTTTTGAACCAATAAAACATCTGTGGACATGGAGTAGATTTATTTCCTGCAATAATTCCTTATTTCCTGCAATAAATTCTTATTTACAGTTATAATATACATCAGATTAAGTCACTCAGTCCAGGATTATTATTATTTTGGCCTCAATGACAATTAAGTGAGCATCTTGCCTCTGCCATTTCTAACATGCTGCTAATTTTAAATGTTATTAACAGCAGCTGGCACAGCGACTCTGTGCCCCACACTCCGGCTGGAATGGAAATAAGCCAGCAACTGATGGTGTTCTCTGCCCAGGCTCAGGTGGAGGCCTCAGGTTTTACAGTAAGCTGATCTCAGAAAAGTTCTTCCCACATGGTATAAGGAGAAAGGGACGATGGAGGGGTCCTTGAAGGCAATTTGGCGGCTAGATGTTAGAGGCAACCAAGGCTTCGATTTTCTTTAAACGCAGTCTCAGCATCTAACAGCAAAGAGCAATGGCAGGCGGAGCCTTCCTTCCCTCTCTGTCACTCCAGGTTCCCGTTTGCTCCTTTCGCTTGTTCTGTTTGTTTGTTCTTCACTCTTATCCCTTTTGCAACACAAGGACTTCCTCCTGTGTGACCTGTGCCTCCCTGGGGTTTCAGTCCCAGTTTATTGCTCAGGGAAGGGCAGTAAAAGAATGGCAGTATTATTCTGAGGGTTTCCCAGAAACAGCATCCTTCCAAATAACAATAGAGATGCTGCAAAATTTGCTCTAACCAGGTAACGTTACACAAGAGAGAGATTCTGCTAAACTAAAAACAGTCTATTCCATTCCTAAGCAGTTACAGGAATTCCCCAGAGACTACTCATGTGCTCTAGTAAACTGGCAAAATTCCTACTGTTCATAGGATAGGATGGGTGGCTTTTAAATACGTTTCTTCTCATATTTCCCAAAATCCAGTCAGAAATTACTGTATATATAACACAAGAAGAATTGCTCAGCAAATAGGAAATACCTAGGGCAGGAAGTTGAACGTAATTCCTATTGAAACAGCAGGGTATATTTCAGTGGATTGAACACAACAAAATTAAGCTGGCAAAAGTTGCTAAAGGCAACATGTGTCGCAATATATTCCAAAGAAAAATATCAGAAATTAAATTGGAGCGGAGGAGAACTTCACTATTTATAATGCAAAGTAACTAACTAATCATGGCCATAACTCTTCACAATTCAGATGAGCAATTCTGGCCTCTAGGTGTATTTGAATTTCACCTTCACTAATTAATTCCTCACCACTAGCTAAAGCTGCTGGAGTTGTAGTTGAAAGACATTTGGAGAGCACATCTGCTCACTCCTCCTCTGGCTCTCCAGATGTTTTAGACTACAACCTCCACATTCCTTTAACAGACACCCTACTGGGTTGAGCACAAAATGTCAGGAGGGCAGCTTAAAGACAACTAGAAGTACCTGACCTCTACACTGACAGCCACAACACAGTGGAATATGGAGCCAGAACATGCATTTTAAGAGGTTAGATTAAAACTAAGTATTCCTTGCATGGTTTTCCATATTATGATTCACATCTTCTCAAAATAAGTAATTTATCTTTTGAGGGTTGGACATACATTATTTTCTTTTCTTATTCTTTTGTTATTAATAATAAATTTGAATTCATTATGCTTATGTAACTACAGTATTTTGTCCACACTTTTTAAACAAACATAATTGCAATATCACTTAGGTTAACTGTCAATGTAATGAAGGGTGTAATCTTAAATACACCTACCTGTTAGAAAGTGCTACTACACAGAAACAGAATATAGTACTGTGGCACTTTAATAATGAACAAGTTTCAGTTGGCACATAACTTGGAAATTATTCATTTGATATAATTCTCAAAGTCATCCACCACAATTTTCTTGGGAAGATGTATTCACTATTCAGAGGTCTGACATTGCCTTCCATCCAAGGCAGAGAGCATGTGGTCACCCAGCAGATTTTTGTACAAGACTCACACCATGACACTGCACTGGTTCTATAGTTCACACAGCAATACTAATGAAGAGTTTTATCAATTCCCATAGTCGTTTCCCAGAAATTATAATATCATAATATTCATATCAAATGTAAACAACATGGAGATAAATATAATCAAGGATTAGTTTAAATTATCCAAGATGAAACAGCAAATCTATAATTATTGAGAGGGTGGGACAAGTAGATTTTTTTAACAGTGAGAACACCTACAAATTTATACCTGCCTTTAGAAGTGGTATAGTTCAGGGAACACTTTTATCATTTATTTTCATATAAGTGTAGATGAACCATTAGACTGGTGGAAAAAATGTCTATATGATCACACCTATGTTGGGTAAACTTGTAAGAGGCTGATATAATCTAGCAATAGTACAGTGTATTTTTAAAATAAAATTAGAAACAAGAATATTCAAACTTCACCTTTTAGAGGCTTGAAGGGAAATGGCTTTCATTTTATGACAGTTGTGCCAAATCTTTGCCCATCACACTGTTTGTACATGATGCTATCATGTTACATTAATACATTTTTCCTACTGATAACAGAAACTGGTAGGAAGCTAAAACTGAAATGAAGTGCTGTGCCTTACACAGAACTATCTGCATCCAACAGATTTATTGTCTCCTATAAATATTTTGCCTTTGCAGTAGTATTTCAGGCCAGTTCCACACACTGAGAAAGTCGAGTCACACCAGTGGAAAACATGTTTTCCTGAGGGGAGTGTCCAGATGCCCTGCTGGACCTTCTGACCCCTCCCCCCCCCCAAACTGAAAAGCCTTAAAAACTAAAAATTACTTACCCGGCCTCCATTTCCCTGCTGCTGGCCCTCTCCTGGTGTGTAGACATGACACACTAGGAGAAGGGAGGGCTGGAGGAAAATCGCTCCTGTCTCCCCTTCTCCTGGCACGTCATTTTTGTGCTCCAGGAGAGGGCTGGCAGCAGAGTAATGGCAGCCGGGTAAGTAATTTTTAGTTTTCAAGGCTTTTTAAGAGGTTTGGGGGAGGGGGGGCTGTAGGGTTTTCCAGGTTCCAGAAACCTGAAAATCCCAAACAGCTGTGTGGATTGGGTCCAGAAGCTGCGCACCACGATCCCCAGGCCAGATCTACACAGGCCCCACAGCTGGAAAGATCTGGGTCTTTTAAAAATCCGGGTCTTTCCATGTGTCAAATTCATTTGGCACAAAGCAGGGTTTTTCTACTTTATGCCGAATTAATTCGTTTTTACCTGAGGTGTCATTTGGACGCCCCTCGGAGGAGGAGTTGTTTAAAGCTACGGACAATGCGGTTGCTGTTGCCCGTTTCTGGTCTAAAACTATTTAGTTGTTTGTGATTTCCTCTATTTTTTTCATCATTTTTAAATGTATTTGTTATGCAATGCTTTTGACACGAACTAAAAAATAATAATTTGGACACCCCAGGTAAAAACAGGGATCTCGTGCAATTTTGAAAGCTGTCTGGATGCACCCTCAGTCTACACGTTAGCAACGCACAATGCAAAAGGTGTTATAGATGACACAGTAACAATGACTTTTGTGTATCTACTTCACACTTCAAACTTCCATCTCACTGTGTGCATTTTATAGAATAATTCTAAACATAAGCATGAGAGAGTTATCTCATCATGCTCTGTCATCTATTGACTGACACACAGAGAGTCCCAGGGCCCTTCCACATAGCCGTATAATCCAGAACATCAAGACAGAAAATCCCACAATATCTTTGAACTGGGTTATCTGAGTCCACACTGCCATATATTCCAGTTCAAAGCAGAAAATGTGAGATTTTATACAGCTGTGTCGAAGGGGCCTCAGAGACTGGATACAGCATTCCCCTCTGCATTTGTTCTTCATGGCCCCTGACATAAGCAATTAAATCTGTCAGAAAATAGTGCTCTGTATGCCAGGTTGACTCTCCTGTCCTTCTGCTCAAGTGGGTCTGTTGCTCACATGCATGGTGAAAACAATCAGTTTTCCAGCTGTCCATTCAATCAACTTCTCTTGCCTTATTCTACAAGAAGAACTCCCAAGAAACCTATGTTGATTGAATTAGATCCAGAAGTTAGACTCTCTCCATGGCTCTTCCTAGGAAAACACAATAGTGAAACACTCAAAGCCAACATGGTGTGATGGTTTGTTGGTTTAAGACTCTGGGAAACTTTAGTTTGAGTCCTAATTCAGCCATGAATTAGGACTCAGCCAATTCTACTTTGTCAACCTTAGATCAAGTCAGAAAACCTCAGGATAGGGTCACCACAAGTTGGAATTCACTTGAAGATATAACAACAGCCAGGGCCATAGCCAGAAAAAAATGGGGAGGGGGATTGAAACTTTTTTTAAGAGAATCATGAAGAGTAGTTCCATAACACAAAATAATTTAGACATCCGACTCCATTAATAGACTTCAGTGGACACTCAAGACAGATAAACTTCAGTAGACACTCATGGGGATTTGGTTAACCAGTTAAAAATAATGAGTAAACGAATTTTTAAAAAATCTGAAATTTTTCGGGGGGAGGGTTGAACCCCTAACACCCCCCCCCCTTGGCTACAGCCCTGACAACAGCTTAGAAACAGAAGTGCTCACTAAAATTTCTTTATGATATTATATTACAAACAGTATTTACAATACTGTTGATGACAGCTGTGACACTGAAAGACAGCAAGACAAAGTCTATTCCTTGTAATGTGTCTGGGGTGAAGGTCCCATTGAAATGGGGTAGAGATACTGTTCCACAGCTCATTCCATAAGGGTAGTTTAGAATGGAGCTAAGAGTTTTTGGCCAAATCTCCACTATCCTGTCATGACCCTAACAATAAACACAAACCTAAACTCTGGTGGTGAGAGAGAAGGACAGTCATATCCAGGAGCAGAAACTGTTTCCTAAAAAAAATCTGAGCCTCAAAGACAACAATCTCAAACCTAGATTGTGTTTGTTTGGTTCAAACAGCATTGCTATCATTACTCAGTGTTCATTTGCCAATGCAAAGAATACACCCAATAAGAATTAGTGACTATGTTCCAAACTCTCATCCAAAGGCAGGATGTTACCAAGATCCATCTCATTTCTGACTGGCTCTTTACTTCCCTTATTCTTCCCACAGCCATGAGTCTTCACTACTGCTGTGGGACAGCTTGATGTCAATGAGAATAGACAGTTCTTGATATGGAACTATTTTCTAAACTAGCATGAAGGAGCATCACATATTCAGTTCCAGAATTTATAGCAAGGATGTGGGAAGTTTGGCCATAGATGCAGTCGCTCATAGGTTCCCAGAATCCCCCCAGTTTTAAAAAATGGCCAAAACGGCAGCCAACACCAATAGACAGGAAAACTGTTGCAGTTTGTCTTTCATTGCCCACCGAAAGGCCAATCACTCTACCTTAAAATTGGCCATATTTCTGATGATTTCCAGAACTAAAAAAGACAGCTCTTTACAACTTCCATCTCTGGGATTATAGGGTCTTTTCTGAGGTGGCTCCAAGGCTTTACTAACAGAGGCTGCCCATTTCATTGTCTTCCCACCAGCAGATAAACACAATCTAACTCATATGGACCTTTGGCATTTAGGCCAGGTTGGTGTAAATAGGGCTTTTAAACCATATGAGTACTGTGTTTTTTCCCTAAAGATCATTATAATCTGTTTGAAGGTGTTTTTCAAGACATAGAGATTTCACTTAAGTATGCACAATTATCCATGTTAAAACAGAAACCCGGTTGCATTTTGTTTTATTCTTGATCAGGTATGATGTAAATAATATAGAACATAGAAAACAAGCAGAAAACTTGTATTCTATATTATATATTATTTACAGATAAGAACATGCACATTTACACATAGCCTTCTCTGTTATAAATTCCCCGTCCCAAAAATTGCTCCAGGCAGGGAAGACTAAGTAGCTTAATTGCATGTGTATTCAACTCATTAAAACAATGATGGGGATATATGGAGAAGAAATTGTTTGCACACAGTTCCTAATTCAAAAGCAATGGGTTGGAAGTAGACTTAATCCTAGTTAGAATAGAACCACTGGAATTAAAGAGATTTAAATTCAGAATTGGGAATCACTAAACTGAAAATCTCAGCATTCCTCACTATGGGAATTAATGGTTAGGTCAGCTGGGAGGTGCAGTTGAGGAACTTCTGAAGGGTTGCATGCCCTTCTCTAGTTCATCGTGACTCAATTTAATTTCAATGGCTGTGGATACAGAATGTGGACCCATTTTCCAAGAAGTCAATTGACAATACCAGATAGTGGTGTTTTTTCTAGTGATCATTACAGTAGTGCAAGTGGTATGTGAATTGCTTGCAATTAATTTATCATTTTCAAAACATGAACGCTATCTCAAATTTGAAGATGGATTACAGTGGTAAGCATTGTACTCAACTGTCAGAATTAGCAAGTCAGCTCAACATTATGCTTAACATAGATGTCAAGTATATGCAAAAATATCAAGCTAAAACAAAGACACCGTGTCTCAGGGGAGAAGAAAGATAGAAGCAGTGAAAATATCTTTTTTCTCATTTTTCTTTGTGTCCTCACACAATGTAAGAATATATTCACATGTGATTTAAATATTGTCAGGTTTGAATGCAATAATTTGCTTATACAAAAGTAAAGCTACAAAGCATATTAACAGAAATCAATGGTCAAGATTGAATTAAATTATGTAGATACTATTTTAAATTTCAACTACAATAACATTTCTGAACCAGGGATACTCTGAATAATAATAATAATTATTATTATTATTATTATTATTTTATTTTTACCTGTCTCTTCTTGCAGCTCAAGAAAAAGTTTAACAAAAAAGCTGCAAGGATATAAATCACTAGTCAATTTTAGCACAGTCCTATAAACTTAGGTCCAGGTTCACATTTCCACAAAACTAGCATTTCCATTTTTTAAGAAAGTCGAACATACTCTCCATAAGGTTTATACAATATCTATATTAAATTAATTGTAATGCAAGATCCACACAATTTGCATCTATTGTATATTATTGTGTGTTTTATTGTTGGTATTTTGGGAGGTAGTTACGTTTTGAAAACACTGTCAAAATACAACTGCAAAGATGATGTTTGGGCAACACAAGGCCATCCAGTGTTTAAACCCAGTTTAGTTCCCCCACTCAGCAGAAAACCTTAATAGATGACAATCACTCTATCCCTTATATGGCTGTTGTTTGAATAAATGTTGGTATTATTTACACTATCTTTACACTATTGCAGGAATTAGATAAACACATAATAAACATTTTTTAAACTTGTAACTTCAGGGATTTTTCAATGAAACAAATTATTTAGCTCCTTACCATTTCTGGCCATGGAAAAAAAAATAGTTTTGGTCACCTTGGTGGATGACCTCTGCAGAGACCTCAACAGAGGGAGTGTGTCCCTGTCTTGGACATCTCAGTGGCTTTTGACACCATCAATCATGGTATCCTCCTGGGCCGGCTCACCTAAATGAGACTAGGGAGTCACTATTTTGCAATGGCTATGGTCTTTCCTGGAGGGACGGTTCCAGAAAGTAGTGCCGGGGGACTGCTGCTCAAACACCTGGCCTTTGTCCTGTGGGGTTCTACAGGGGTCTGTTCTATCCCTGGTGCTCTTCAATATCTACATGAAGCCACAGACAGGCTGAAGGCAAACCAACTGAAACTCAATCCTGACAAGACAGAAGTCCTCCTGATCAGTTGGAAGTGTTAGACGGGGCTACAATACCACTGAAGATGCAGGTTTGCAGCTTGGGTGTTCTCCTGGATTCATCACTGGAGGCCCAGGTGTTGGCAGTGGCCAGGGGAGCCTTCGCACAATTAAAACTTGTGCGCCAGCTGCACCTATACTCTGAGAAGTCGGACTTGGCCATGGTGGTCCATGCCTTTGTCACATCCACACTGGGTTACTGTAATGCACTCTATGTGGGGTTTCCCTTGAAGACCGTTTAGAAGCTTCAACTGTTTCAAAGATCTGCAGCCAAGCTGCTCACTGGAGCACCATACAGGGAGCAATCAACTTTTCTACAGCAACTCCATTGGTTACCAGTTTACTTCTGGGTGCAATTCAAGGTGCTGGTTTTAACCTTTAAAGCCCTAAATGGTTCAGGCCCAACCTATCGATCCAACTTCATCTCCCGATATGAGCCTTTCTGAGCTTTACGATCTGCCGGAGAGACCCTACTCTCAATGCCACTCCTGCCTCAGGTGTGGCTGGTAGGAACAAGTGAGAGGGGCTTCTCAGAGGTGGCTCTTCGATTCTAGAAATCCCTCCCTAAAGACATCAGAATGGCTCCCTCCCTGCTGTCCTTCAGAAGGCAAGTAAAAACCTTTCTCTGGAAGGAAACTTTTGGGGAAGACAATGGGTAACCTGTTAAATGGCTATTGGATTCATCTATGGCAATGAAATGGAATTGGCTTTTTTTTTCTTTTTTAAAATTTTTTTATTAAATTTTGAAAATAACAATAAAATCCACTTTAGTGGGTTAGGAAAGTGGGGGGGGGGAGAAAGGATGGGGGGTAGGGAGGGGGTGGTAGAAAGTGAGGGGGAAAGGGGTAATAAGGGTAGGGGGGTCAGGGTCCTTGTCGATTCTTGACTTCCATTTTTCTCTATAAAGTTGTCGTAACTATTTGTATTATTTATGTTGTTGGTATCATTCATTTTTTTTTTGTGTCGACAGTTGACACTTCTCCTTCGCTTTAAGGGCTTTATAACAATATTCTAACTTTTTCTTTCTTCATCCAGTCCTTTACCGGTGTCCAATCTATCCTTTTTTTTGGCTTATTTTGTGTTGTTGATAGCAGGAACGTTAGGTAGTCCATATTCATTATATCCCATATTCTTTTTATCCATTCTTCCACTTTGGGTATTAATTTCTGTTTCCATAATCTTGCAAGAACTAATCTGGCAGCTGTTGTTAAGTGTGTAAAGATTTTGTCTTCATTCTTTCCCCATTGGTTATTTGTCATGCCCAATAGAAAGAATTCTGGGAGTAGTGGTATTTTTATCTTTAAATTTTTTTGACATTTGTCGTGGATTTCCCTCCAGTACGGTTTTACCTTCTCACAAGACCACCACATGTGTAGATATGATCCTTCACCTCTTCCACATTTCCAGCATTTAATCTTCTTTCCTTTGGTAAATTTTGATATCCTTTTTGGGGTCAGGTGCCACCTATAGAACATTTTCCACCAATTTTCTTTCAATTCATAGGCATATGTATAATTTAATTTTCCCCCCATAAAAGTTCCCATTCCTCTAATAGTATAGTTCTTCCTAGATCTCTTGCCCAATTTGTCATGCACTCTTTTATTTGTTCCTTCTCAGTACTCCATTCCAATAGAAATTTATATATTTTTGCAATTTTCCTCTTTCCCTTGTGTAATATTACATCCCATGGTGTTACCTTATCCTCGAATCCCTGAATCTTATCTTTATTGAAGCTTTCTTTTAATTGATAGTACTGGAGCCAGGTTAGATTACCATATTTTAATTTTAATTCTTCCTGTGATTTTAATTTTATTTCCCTTCCTTCTTTTTCTAGTATATCTCTATACGTAGGCCATGTGTTCCATCCCAGTTCTCTTCTCTGGCGTGCCTCCATAGAAGACACCCAGAGGGGGGTTTTTATTATAGATTCTCTGTTTATATTTATTCCAGATCTTGAGTAAGGCCGAACGAATAAAATGGTTGCCAAATTTTTTTTCGATTGGTGCTTTGTTGTACCATAGGTACGCATGCCAGCCGGCTCGCAAATCATGTCCTTCCAGGGTCAACATTTTCTTATTGCTTAAATTAATCCAATCCCTTACCCAATCTAATCCGCAGGCTTCTGAGTAAAGGGCAAGGTTCGGTAAACCTAAACCCCCTCTATTTTTGGCATCTGTCAAATTTGTATAATTTATTCTTGGTTTCTTATTATTGCAGATGAATTTTGATATATCTTTATTCCATTCTTTGAATAACTTCTGGTTCCTAATTATTGGAAGGTTTTGGAAAAGATATATCATTTTTGGTAATACATTTGATTTAATAACCGCTATTCTACCCAATAAGGATAATTTTAATGAAGACCAATTCTTGAGATTGTTTTTAATTTCTTTCCATTTATTAATATAGTTGTTTTGGAGTAACTGTGAATTCTTTGTTGTTAGATATATTCCTAGATATTTTATTTTGGTTGGCGTTTTCATACCTGTGATATCACTTATCTGGGATTGTCTTTCTTTTGATACATTTTTGGTTAATATCATGGATTTATCTTTCTCTGGAAGGAAACTTTTGGGGAAGACAATGGGTAACCTGTTAAATGGCTACTGGATTCATCTATGGCAATGAAATGGAATTGGCTTTTAATATAATTGGTTTTAATATAATCTAATACTATTTGACATGATTATTATGTATTGTTGTTTTAACTTTTGCATTCTCCTATTTTTATTCATTTTGTATTAGTATTGTATTATGTTTGAACAGCATCAAATTGCTGCCAAGTGTTAGCCACTCTGAGTCCCTTGGCGAAAGAGAGAGGGTAGGATATAAAACAAAGTAAATAAAGTAAATAAAATAATACATATTGTATTTGAATACTACTGCCCAGGAGAAACATCTGAGGTACTTTGAAGATGGATGCAATAGTAACTGGTGAATTTTCTTCAAAGTAGGGAGACCACACCTCCCGAATCTACAAGACAACCGTGCAAATTTCCTGCAGACATAAAACTGGATGTTCCATATCCTTCTTCTGTGTTATTTCATTGGTATGTTTTAAAACCAATTTAGATACTAATCAGCATATCTGCATTGAACATCAGAAGATTCTGATAAACATTAATAAGAAAATAATCTATTTAGACTTTCCAAAAGAGAGCTGATAAGCAGATGCACAATCCACTGCTTCCAAATACTTTAAATAAACCTGTGGAGTTTATATTTTCATAGATCCATCAAGGATTTCTCATAGCCAAAAGAGCTTACCAGTTCTATTTGTAAGCTTTGCAGCCCAAAAGAAACTGCCTATAAATTTGCTTCAAAGGGGAGTAAAATCCTCTGTCTGAGAGATATAGATATAAGCCTTCTCACCTCTGAGCTCAAGTATAACCAAGGTGGTTCAAAATGTCTTAAGCCACCACGTCAAAGGGATGAATTCTCACAAGCCTTTTGAAAAATCACATGCCCAAACTAGCTCATTAGATTAGTAACGTCATTATGTGTATGCAAAGTAATGGAAGAAGGTTTATGAACTACCTGACATTCTGCACTTCCCGAGGTCAAGAGCATGACAGTGGAAATCATAATTATGGCTATACTACAAAAGCAATAAAAGGTAGTGTTTCATTCCTGTTTCAAGGGGACAAGATCTGTGAATCTTTCTAAAACACAGGACAGCATGTTTAAAAAAAACTGCTTCTACCACAATCCTTCTACAAGGCTGTTGATAAACTTTAAAAAGCACAGCGCTTTAATTTCTGAACATTAAAGGACTCAGCTTTTATAGGGCAGACCAAAAGCCACAAAAGGACTTCAATATTTAATAATTTATTTTTTACAAAATAGAATCATATACAATGTATACATTTTTTCAAAAAGTTATTAACACTTCAGATTCCTTTGTGACATTTGACCCATTTGATATGATACATCATTATGTACCAAAAAATAATAATAATTCTGAAGCAAAAAAAAAAGACTATTAGGCACCAGTTTGAACTAGGACAGTGTTCAAACAACTTATCTTGTTTCCCATTTGTTGGAGCAAATGCTGAAGTAAATTTGCAAAATTTAAGTCATGTTTATTGCAATTTTAAACGCTCATGGGGAATACTATTGCATTGCACCCTACTACTATTTTTTTCTCTGTATTAAATTTTTTGGTCTTCAGACCAGACTTGTAAAAGTTACTTTTTAAAGCTAAAGATACCAGAACCCCCAATAAGTACTATACTATAGTCCAAAATATATTGTTTCAAATAACTACTTCATCTCCATATACCCACTGCTATTAAATCAGTGTGCTTTTTTTTGATAAAAATAAATTTTAATTTTGTTAAGACTTTATATCCTTTTTTTCTTTTTGAAATAAACTAAAGCTAACAAAAAATACGATGATGCTGATAATGGACGTGGTGGTAGTGGTGGTGACTGCTGATGATATAACACCATCAGTGTCTCAAGGAGCTACAGTCTACAATTTAATGAAGGGGAACCAATGCTATAAGTTCTGGTATGGATGAACAGGTTGCTTTTGCTTAAGCTTAACTACATATTGATATGCAGTAGGTCATGGAAGCCAAGTCAGAAGAACTCAAGTATTTTCCCTAGCTCAAATTCACCATCCCACTTGTAAGTGGCAAAAACAAGGCGATATTTTAATAATTTGGAGGGAGACTTACTTGTTCAATGAATTTTTTGGAGTGCTTATTGTTAGCTGACTTTATCAGAGATTTATCTTCTTTCCCGCACCCTCTCCACTTCTTTTTTTTTTTTTTTTTGTTCTGTGTGTGATAAGCAATACAACTCCCTGCCTCGGCACATCAGGTCAATCTACCAACAATCAATTGTTTCACAGAACTTAATATGTGGCTGCTGACTACCAAACCAATGGGGTAATGAACCCATTTCAGATTGTAGTGTAATTTTGGAAGGAGCTATCCAAGGTTCTGGAACTATAGGTGCTAACACAAGGTGGTTCGACACCTTGGACAGATCCTTTAAGGGTCAGAAATGGAAGCCACTAGCCACTACAGTACTATACCTACAGAATGGCAAAGAGAAATGAAGCCAGACAGAAATCTCCCAAGAAAGTACTTCCTAGCTGTGGTACTGCATTAGAGGATACTTAGTCCTTATTCTCAAGCCTTCAAACAGAAGAATAAACAATGAGGCTCTGAATGTCAGTTTCATCATGGGCATGTTGATATGGGTAGAGGCAATTTCTTTCCCTTGCACTGTGGAGAAGGTAAAATGTCAAAGACAGCTTTGTGAATTGAGCCTAGGAACAAATTAGCAATTGATAATGATACAATGGCAACTTGTCAAATTTTTATTTATTTGCCCTTCAGCCAAAAAGACCCCCAACCACCCTAAAAATGGTGTCAAATGTCAATAGCACACCTAACTTTTCACGTTTTGATACCAATTCTGGATTTAGTAGTTCTTTGGATGTAGTATATGGGAAAATATTTCTTGTTGATATGGGAAAGATATTCTTGGCAAGATGATAAAACATAGTCTAAGCTAGGTGAATAATAGGTAGATTTCTAGCAGTACTCAAATTGTGTTGTCGAAGGCTTTCACTGCCAGAATAACTGATATGTTGTATAGTTTCTTGGCATGATAAACCAAACTGGGGACAGAATATTTTTTGAGAACACAGAAATTCTGGACCACTCTGACAACTACTATGTCAGACTACATAGAGAAGCCATTGAAATCCACAAACACATGGAGAATTTAAAAAGAAAGAAAGAAACCATAAAATGAGCAAAATTTGGCTACCAGTAGTGGAAAACACCAGAATCAAGATAGTGACTAATGAACACCACCAGACACAGGAAGTCTCCAAGGAAGTAAGCAATTAAGGTCTAGTGAACACCACCCAGACAAATAATGTCTCTAGGCAGCAAAAAATTCAAAGGGAACAAAGGCCAGGCTGATTCTATTATGCAGATGCCCTCACGAATAGACTATGCTATCTTTATGGTTACTCACATGCTAATGGGTGGATTCCACTCAACACATACAAATCTAGCTTGCTAATTGTACTTTTTACACTTGTCCAACAGACAAATGGTTCATTTCTTCCACACTAGACATTCCACATGTATCTATACTCCACTTGCTTTACTACCATCAGATCCTCTGAAGATGCCAGCCATTGATGCAAGCAAAATGCTACTACAACATGACCATACGGCCTGGAAACCACACAACACCACACTGTATTCAAATTGTCCATCACTGTGTCCCTTGAAAGAAAGTGATTTGATGGTCCAAAGGGGTCTGCTGCACCCAGGGACATTCAAAGCTAAAGATAAATGAACACAGAGAATGTGAGGTCTACGGGGGGGGAAAGCTTGTGCAGTTCTAAGTTTCTGTGTGCTCATCTTCACAGGTCAAATTCACTGGGGTGAATGGATTCTATGGCATCCACATGATTCACTGAGCTAATTGCGCTCTTCCCCCTGACCTGCTTAACACTGTCTCGCCCTATGTTAGCCAAAGTTGTGGAATGCCCCAGAGCTTGCCCACACTTTGAGGGAGCGGGAATGGCTGGCACTGTTTACATGACCAACCTCCTTTGTCCAGATTCTGTGGATCCAGGATAGGAATAGAATTTACTGTCATCATTTTGTCACAGTCATAACAGTGACCAGGAAGCTCAAGTGTTCCTGATGGTTGCTCTTTTCATATATATATATATATCCTAATATAATCGAAATAATTTTTGGTCATTTAACTTTTTTGCCTATATTCAATGGAAGCCCTACAGTTGACTCTACAAGGGTAGTGAAAACTTATTTATATCTTGCTTGCTTCAAAGGGAAAGGTAAAGATTTTCCCATGACAATAAGTTTAGTCATGTCCGACTCTGGGGGTTGGTGCTCATCTCCATTTTTAAGCCGAAGAGCTGGTGTTGTCCGTGGACTCCGCCAAGGTCATGTGGCCGGCATGACTGCTTGGAGTGCTGTTACCTTCCCGCTGAAGCAGTATGTATTGATCTATTCACATTTGCATGTTTTCGAACTGCTATGTTGGCAGAAGCTGGGGCTAACAGCAGGAGCTCACCCCCGCTCCATGGATTCAAACTGCCAATCTTTTGGTCAGCAAGTTCAGCAGCTCAGCGGGGGCTCCTGCTCTCTTCAACTTACAAATTGAAATAATTCTAAAACAGCTAAGCACACACAAAAGATTAGTATTAAAATGTAACTAAACTGTCAATAAGAATAAAAGTAATGTAAAAGATACAACTAACAACAATTTAAAAAAATGTTCCAAACAATACATTTAGAACTTGTACAGAGCCCTCTTAAAAGCCATTTCTTTTAAAACATACAATTCCTGAAAACATATTGTCTTTGCCTGCTGGTGGGAAAGAGGGGAATTTTCTAGAAGGGGGCTCCAGAATCTAGACATAACCACTTGATAAAACTTACAGAACTGTTAATTTCTCAAACTCCTTTTGATTGAAATGGGTCTATTCTAACAACTGGATTAAGGCTATAGTATTTGCTGGAAATTATGCTTTATCCACTTTACCCATTATTAGTGGAAACCCCCACTGTTAGATAGTACAACATTTTAATGCAAAAATCAACCTTGTTCTGCGATATACAGACAGAAAATGATGCCTAAAATCTTAGATGTGGCTTTGAGGTATTGATTAGCAATCACTCAGTTTAATAGGAACCAGTGTTGCAGTATGAAATCTAGTTGTTATTTTTTTCTCTAAAGATAGCTTGCATGGAGAATGAGAGGCACTACTTACTAGCAAGCTAAAATAGTCTAGACCAGATGAAAACCACCTCACTGAACCCTAGTTTAACTTGAAAGGATGCTGTATGAAAAATATGTGCTGATTTGGGGCAGAGAGGAAAGTCAAGACATAAATTATTTAAATACATAAGCTGTAATTGTTTTTCCATAAGCAGGCTGTGGTATTGAACGTGACCTTGCTTTGGGTTGTGCTTTAGGTTTGTTTGTGTGGATTCTGTTATCTTTTAATTGCAATATTTTAATTATGTTGACGTGAATAATCTTGGGCCTTCTTTAGGAAAACAAATAGTAATTTTCATACATATAATTTATAGAGGCAGGATCCCATAGCAGGGAAAGGTTATCTCATTCACCACCCACCAACCTTCCCCAAAATGAGAAAAAAAACCAAACCAGGTATAGATAAATTCTAGAAGAAAATTAGCTCTTGCATGTAAATAAAAGATAATGTTTTCCTTTTAGACTGTGTACTTAAAATCTCCATTTTAGAAGGTATTATTGAAAACAGTGTGCATGTGTTATAAATGAATAGGAAAGCATTTCATATTTCCATCACATATCAAATCACATATCAAAGACAGAACACTTCACATTTTAATCATAAAAGTAATGGGATCATCCCATGCATGCAAAATGCTGTGAAAGTAGCAGCCAGAGACAATGCTTAGGTGAGTAAGCACAAAATGGTTTGAAATGACATTTTTCTTTCAGTTAAAGAGAAATCTAAATATAGAACTTTCCCACCGAGGCAAATAGCAAATACCTGGTTTTATTATCAGCTATATTAAATATAAAAACAAACAGAAATCCACGAAAACATAGTAAGGTTGGGGTGGAATACAAACTAGGTAAAGGTAAAGGTAAAGGTTTTCCCCTGACATTAAGTCTAGCCGTATTCGACTCTGGGGGTTGGTGCTCATCTCCATTTCTAAGCCGAAGAGCTGGCGTTGTCCGTAGACACCTCCAATGTCATGTGGCTAATATGACTGCATGGAGTGCCATTACCTTCCCACAGGAGTGGTACCTATTGATCTACTCACATTTGCATGTTTTCGAACTGCTAAGTTGGCAGAAACTGGGGCTAACAGCAGGTACTCACTCCGCTCCCCGGATTTGAACCTGTGACCTTTCAGTCCACAAGTTCAGCAGCTCAGTGCTTTAACACGCAACGCCACTGGGGGCTCCTTGGTCACTCCTCGGAAATACAACTGGACTCTGTTAATTGGTGGAAAATGCATATAGGCAGCCCCAAGTAATGAACAAGATAGGTTCTGTAGGTTTATTCTTAAGTTGCATCTGTATGTAAGTCAGAACAGGTACATTTTTAAAGTGTAACCCCAGAGATAAATAGACAGACAGATTGGTAAGATTTTGATAGCATAGGGAAATTTGTTTTGCTGTCTGTGTCACTGTTCAGAAGATTTCACCCCACTTTCTGTCCCTGTGATTATTGGATTTTGAAAAATTTGGCTTGTTGTGGAAACAAGGATTGGTTATAAAGATTCAGTGGAGACACCATTTCCCCATGATAACTCTTTCAGGAGTGAATTTCCCTTCCTGTTGTCTCGCCTCTGATTCTCTCATTTTCTGTTGTCTCACCTCTATTCTGAACTATGAGTCATTTGTAAGTTGGAGGTTTGAAACTCGGGGACTGCCTGTATTGTACACAAATGTGTAGTCTTTCCAGCCTCTTCCAAAGAATTTGGAAAGGACTTTCTAGGGACACAGTAAGTGGCAACTAATAAGATATTTTTTGCTGGAAACCCACACTAACATTTCTACTCCTAGCTGCAGTATACTGACTGGACTTTCTATTAAGCTAGTCATTCAGCCATTCTTGACTAACAACCATTGGTATAGACATATTTTCCAAAAATATGGGCAATCTTTTTTAAAAGTGATATAAACCTGTTGCCATGGCTGCATCTCATGGCATTTCACAAACAAAATATGCATTGCATGATAGAATACTCTCTCTTTTCTGTGTGCAGGTTATACCCAAATTTAAAGCAGATTTCATGCTGGGCTTCTACCCAGTGGACCTTTTCTTTTCAACCCTCGCCTCTCCCCCCCTTCCGGGGAATGGATAAACCTCTGAATCAAGTGTTTGAGAAGCTCCAAATGAAGAGGAAGTCATGTTATGCTGGATTTAAGACCTAACTGACCCATGCAAATGTTATTCCACTGAAGTGTAGAAGACCTTGGGCCTGCTCGGCACAACAAAATTAATATTTTAAATTATATTTCCCCTAAATGCCTCTAGGGGAAACAGAGGAATTTTCACCATGTGTTTAGAAAATACACCTTCTAGGCCTAGGGGATTAGAAAATGTGGTGCAAATACACCCTTACACCTTTAATTGACATTTTGGAACTCTGGAGGGATTTTTTTTAAGTTTTACAGAAATTATTTTCTTGGCTAGAGGGGGACAGGAGGGCTATAATGCCCTCCACATCTTCTAAAGCAATTAAGGGGTATTCTGGAGCAAAAAAAAAAAAAAAAAAGATGTTGACACCTAGTTGCCTCTGAGAGACACAAAATGTCTTTGGGGACTGTATATAACCAACAAGCTGCACTTTTCCCACTCTTAGTTTAGCTTTATGCATAGTTGCATGGGCTGTTACACTGCAATCAATGATGCTAGATGGACCACCTATAGGATAGTTATTATTCTAAGGACACCAACACTGATAAATGCTCATGCTCAGAAGAATTAATTAACAAATGAGTACGCTGCTGAACTTGCTTCCATTTTGTAGTATCTCTTGCTCCGCAATCACAAGTACAAGCACTCAAGACCAAATATGAAAAGTTGCCTGTCTCACAGATGTATATTTATCCTTTAATTAAATTATTTTTTCTCAACATAAAGTTGAACTGATAATTAGTGTAGAGACTGCATGAATAAAGTTGAAGGTATTACATTCATATCTCATCAAAGGAAAGGTTTTGCTAAAAGGTATATTAGGACCAACACTTTTTAAGTATGTGTCTTCTAATATGTTGTTATTTTAGATGCAGACATTTCTGTTAAATATAGAATATGTATATGTTATTCATTTTATTACTAATATTCCATTAAAATAATTTGCACATAAAGCTTTGACTGTGTTTGAAAATTATGTTTAAACCGGACATGCTAAATCAAATGACATTATCTAGAACATCAGAGTTTTTCCTGATCTATTTTTCCATAAAACTAGCATTATTGCACACAAACTTTGTAAAGCAGGTTAGGGTCAGGAGCCTGGAAAGCAGACCATCTGAGCGACTCGCATATGCCATCTTTGTGTCATAATGCAGAAAGGGAGAATAATATCCTGAGTAAATAAGCCATTCTTAAAAGCCTGATGTGCCCAAAGGAAAAGGTCTGGTGCATCAAAGGAAACAAATACAGTGTTGTCTAGAAAATGTACAAGAACATCTGTGCAGTCAGATACAAAAATTACCTAGTGAAAGGCTAATGGCTATTTGGGGTCAGATTTTACAGTTCCAAAACACTATGATTGATGCAAAATTCCAAACCGTCAAAGCTAGCCAAATAAATAGCCACACAGATGTGAAAAACCTATTTATGGAATAGAAATTATGGAATATAGGATTGTTCTTTTGAATCTGAAAACTCAAGAGAACAGAGACATAGTTCACTGGCAAAATAAGACCCCTTTGGAATCTTTCAGATGCCAAAGGCCAAGATTCTTCTCTGCTATATAAGGTTTGTTGTTGTATCTCTTCAAGTCAATTCTGATTTATGCTAACCCTAAGGCTAATGTATCATAGAGTTTTCTTGATAAGATTTGTTTGGGTGCTCCCTCTGATGCTGAAAAAGCATGCTTTGCGAAAAATCACCCAGTGGATTTCCATGGCTGAACAGGGATTTGACTCTGGTTTCCCAGAGTCCTAGTCCAACATCCAAACTACTACTACACACTGGCTCTCTGTACAAAAGGCTGGTCACCTGTGCTGTGTGTGAGAGAGACATAAAGAGAAGCTTTCTGTTCAAAGGGGAAAGAAAGTCAAATTTTTCCACTGGGCAGGTCTCAAGCCCTTGGGTATACCTAAAATAGCTCTTTGGATCCTAGCCCAAGCTATGTAAGTACGTGCAAAGATTTAAAGGAACTAGCATTTTAAATTAGACAGGAATCTTAAAAAGCAAACTTTCTGAACAGTTAACGCTGGGATTGAAGTGGGTTTGCATCTTTCCATATATCTTTTTGTCACTGGTTAATGATTTGATTGTCAATGGAACAGTAATCCTATAATGGTTTTGCTGAGTCCCAAAATCTAAGTTATTTATAATTTGGATTTAAGCATTGGTATTAGTCTGATCAACACTATTTATGCTTAAGAGGTTTTTTATTTTTCTTTCTTTCTGATATTATTAACTTCATCTTCCAGATTGCTACAGTGGAAGCTTCAAATTGTGAACCAAAACTGTCATGAAAAATAAAGCTACTGCTCAACCAGCCTGTCATTCATGCCTTGCCTTAATTTGCTGAAACTCTCATAATCCTACTGACCCATCCCCCAATAATGGTAGCATTAACTGGAGAAGCTTAAAAAGAAAAAAAATAAGGATTTTAAAAATTAAAAACTGAGCAAGTGTAGGAGGGAAAGGAAATGCTATTAGTATTAAGCTGACATTTTTCTAGATCAATAGGAAATGAAATTTTGAAGAATTAAAAATTCTATTATATGTTTTAAAACTGAAGTGTACAGATATATCATTGAATACTAAAGTTAGGATTTCCCATGCCATCATATTCCCCATTTCTATGTATGATTGTGAAAGCTGGACAGTGAAAAAGCTGGAAGAAAATCAACACAATTGAAATGTGATGCTGGAGAAGGGTTAGATGGATAGTGGATAGATGGCTGAAAAGACAAATAAGTGAGTCCCAGAGCAAACTAAGCCTGAACTCTCCTTAGAAGCTAAAATGACTAAACTGAGACTGTCATACTTTGGCCATATCATGAGAAGACATCACTCGTTAGAAAAGACAATAATGTTTGGTAAGATAGAAGGTGGTGAAGGCCACATTGCAGATAGATAGTCTCAATAAAAGAAGCCACAACCTTGAATCTGCAAGGCCTGAACAGAGCTCTTGATGATAAGGTGACTTGGCATTCTCTCATTCATGGGGTTGCCGAAAATGAAGCCAACTTATAGGCAGTTTACAATCACAACCATTTAACAACCAAGTGTTCCCAGTTGATATGAAAATGATCAATGAACAGCAGGATAAAAAGCAAACAAACAAAGCAATGAACAATTCAAATAAAATAAATAATTGCCCACCCCACCCCCTGCCCTGTCCTGCCCTCAATCTAAACATCAGCTCCACAACTCACATAGCACTGTTATCTCAGGTTAAATAATATTTGAACAGTAAAACAACAAAAAGAAATCCCAGATGGTCAAAGAAAATAAAGTGACAAAATTGAAATCCAATGTAGTTGTAGGATGTGTAAACCCATATGTTTCAATGGTTTTTGAAAGAGCTTAGAAGTAACTGGTTACATATAAGGAGTTACTTATAATTGGCTCCAGCAATGCGAGTATGTTATGTGGTGTCAAAATATCTTCAGCTTGTGGAAACCCTACAATTGAGAGATCTCCAAGTCATCCTGTGATTGATAGCCCTATTGAGACTGCTATGGTTGCCTTAGTGGATGATCTCCATCTCAGCAATGACAAGGGATTTGTGTCCCTGTTGGTGCTTCTAGACCTCTCTGCGACCTTCTATACTATTGACCATGGTATCCTTCTGGAATGCCTGGAAGGGCTAGGAATCAGAAATGAACAGAAAGACACACAAAAACTTGAGGTGAAATAAAAATTGAATTGTGAAGTTTATTGGAACTTGAACATAAAGGTTGCATATTGGTTACAGAAAAAAATAACAGGCTGGTTACTTAAAACAAAATGGTTATTTAACTTGACTTCTTCAGAATTATTTTCCCTCACAAAGGAACTAATCAGGCTACTTTAAAACCTCACAGTCCTCCCTTCCAGAGGCACTAAACATAAGCACTCTATTCCCTAGAGGCTCTCTTCAGTATCCAGCACTTCTCCCTGAAGGCTATTTTAACTTTTTCCCTCAAAGGGGTTCTTTAGTAACAACTCACAAACTCTTCCTTCCTTTCTCTTCAGACTCCACTCCCCGTCTCTACTAACTCTCTGTTTGAATAACTCTTTATGTCTCTCTGGTGCCACCTACCTCCTGTTGGCAACTCTCTCCAATTTCATCAACCAATAAGACTCCACTACCATATATGGGTCTGCCTGATCTCTCCTAGAATCATAGAATCATAGAATAGTAGAGTTGGAAGAGACCTCAAGGGCCATCCAGTCCAACCCCCCGCCAAGAAGCAGGAAATCGCATTCAAAGCACCCCCGACAGATGGCCATCCAGCCTCTGCTTAAAAGCCTCCAAAGAAGGAGCCTCCACCACAGCCCGGGGGAGAGAGTTCCACTGCCGAACAGCCCTCACAGTGAGGAAGTTCTTCCTGATGTTCAGGTGGAATCTCCTTTCCTGTAGTTTGAAGCCATTGTTCCGTGTCCTAGTCTGCAGGGCAGCAGAAAATAAGCTTGCTCCCTCCTCCCTATGACTTCCCCTCACATATTTGTACATGGCTATCATGTCTCCTCTCAGCCTTCTCTTCTGCAGGCTAAACATGCCCAGCTCTTTAAGCCTCTCCTCATAGGGCTTGTTCTCCAGACCCTTAATCATTTTAGTCGCCCTCCTCTGGACGCTTTCCAGCTTGTCAGCATCTCCCTTCATCTGCGGTGCCCAAAACTGGACACAGTATTCCAGGTGTGGTCTGACCAAGGCAGAATAGAGGGGGAGCATGACTTCCCTGGATCTAGACGTTATTCCCCTATTGATGCAGGCCAAAATCCCATTGGCTTTTTTAGCTGCCGCATCACATTGTAGGCTCATGTTTAACTTGTTGTCCACGAGGACTCCAAGATCTTTTTCGCACACACTGCTGTCAAGCCAGGCGTCCCCCATTCTGTATCTTTGATTTCCATTTTTTCTGCCGAAGTGCCTAGCTCTGCCTTTCCTACCAAGGCCTAGAACTGCCTTTACACACCAACCCTACAAGGTAGGCCATTCTGTTACACTGATGACATCCAAATATATTCCTCCATGCCTTCAAAAACAGCTTCAGCTAAGGACAGCATGTCTCCTTTGAATAAATTCCTGAGGGAGGTAATGGGCTGGATGAGGAAAAACAATTTGAAACTGAATCCAGACAAAACAGAGGTGCTTGCCATCAAGGGTCCTCATTTGGGGATGGAGGTGTGTCAACCAGTCCTGGATGGAGTTACACTCCCCCTGTAAAACTGTGTTCACAGCTTGGGAGTGCTCCTGAATCCGTCTCTCCAAATGTCAGCCCAGGTAGATGTGATAATCAGAAGTGCTTATTATCAGCTTCAGCTGATCCACCAACTGCACCCTTTTCTAAATTTGGAGGACCTGAAGGTGATGGTGCATGTACTGGAAACCTCAAGGTAGGATTTCTGCAATGCGCTTTTCATTGGGCTACCCTTGTACCAAGTTCAGAAACTCCAATTGGTTCAAAATACGGCAGCCAGATTGATTACAGGAATATCTAGGAGTGAGTGCATCACACTTTTCCTAAAGTCTCACTCCACTAGCTGCCAATTAGTTTCCAGGCAAAGTACAAAGTGTGGGGTTTGACCTCTAAAGCCCAACATGGTTTGGGTCCAGGTTACCTAAAGGAACGCCTTCTCCCATACAATCCGCTCCACACACTTAGGTCTTCTGGGGGGCATCTGCTCCAACCAGCAAGAATTCAACTGGCCATCATCACCCAGTGGATCTTTTCATGCCCCGTGACTGTGGAATGACCTGCCAGAAGAGCTCCAACAGTTGGATCAGCTGTCGGAATTTAAAAACCATCTAAAACCATCTTCTGGCAGTCCTACTACCCTGTCAGTTGAAAGCATGCATTTTAAACTCATGTCATGTGTCTCTGTCCTATGTGATTAATGTGTATTTTACAGAAATATTTTGATCAGTGTCTTTTATGAACTGAATTTTAATGTGTGTTTGTAGAATTTTTATATAGTATTTGTGTGTTTTAAACTGTGCTGTGACCCACCTCAGGCCGTAGAGAGAGGCAGGTAAAAAATAAAATTATTATTGTTATTGTTATTATTATTATTATCATCTTCCAAACTCAGAGCCATGGCTTCTTTGAATGGGTCAACTCACTTGTAATTCAATCTTCCTCTTCCTACTGACTTCTACGTTACCAAGTATTATCATCGTTTCCAATGAGTCATGTCATTTCATTATAAGTCTACAATACAATAGTCCCAATTTAGTAATTTTAGTCAATTTAACCAGGGATTTTATTAACCATGAAATCATTCCATTGAGCTCCCATGCAAGCAACGTAAAGTCTAAACTTTTACTGCAAAGGATTTTACCAGATATGGAATGAAAAATACCAGATTTCTACAATGGATTCAGAAAAGAAGATAGCACTAGAGATCATACTGCAAATATATGTAGCTTAATGAAGCTGACAAAAAAATCAGAAAGGAATTAGCATGTGTCTTAGACATTACAGCATTACAGCAATTTTTTTGACTAAACAGATGAGAATCTCACTAAATGAACTGGAAGTCCCATAATATTTTATTGTCCTGGTGAGTAACATGCTCTGGATAGAAAAGCCATTTTCAGAACAGAATATGGAAAAACAGAATAGTTGACAATGCAGGGGGAGGGGGAGTTAGGCAAAGCTACATTTTATCAACTTACCTAATTTATATGCAGAACATATCACATTGAAAACATTATTAGACTTAGAGGAAGGAGGTGCGAAAACTGAAGAAAAGAACATCAATATTTAAGAAATAAAGATGACACCTTATTATAAACAGAAATATCAAGGACTCAGAAAGAACTACTGATGCAATTTAAGAAAGAAATTGCAAAGCAAAGCTTACACCTGAGTATTACAAAAATAATTATCACAGGAGATTTGCACTATTGTAAATATTGTTAACAGATTTTCTGTAATTTGGCTCAATCATTAAAATGGAGATAATTGTAAAGAAATCAGAACAAAATTTAAAAAAAGGACAGCTGAGAAGAAACTGCATTAGATCATTAAATATATCACTAAATATTAAAGTCCACAATATTTCCAGTTTTTAAGAATTGATATGAAAGTTGAAGAGTAAAGAAACAACTAAATTTAATTGCATTTGTCATGTTACTGTAACCTTTTACTATTACGGGCTGTGGTGTTATTAGATAACAGAAGTGTAACAGCATATGTTTCAAATGAGATTGATGCTTTCTCATGCTCCCACTGCTTTGTTATGTGTTGAAGTGACAAAAAGTACAGCAAGAGAATACTGTATCTTGTACAAGATAGTTTGTAATATTTAAATGTGTATTTTTAAAGTAACCGAAAATAATTACATTAATTATTTTTAATGTTAAAGGTAACTTTAACATTTGCAACTAACAGTATTTAAATACTTTATTGAGCCTTGGATCTATAAACAGAACTAATGTTTAAATTCTGGTTTTAGATGCAGTATGCTAACATATATATATACTGAATGAGCCAGTACATATATGTGTTGTGGTCTGAGCACTGGACTATGATTTTGAAGAACAGAATTTAAAACATTAAACACACACACACACACACACACACAGAGAGAGAGAAGATTCATCCTAGGTATATCTGTGTTTAACATAGTTTAACAAAACAGTAGAATAATAAAATCATGGGATCACAGAGTTGAAAGAGGCTCCAACCCCGTCAAGCAAGCATACATAGTAAAATCATTCCTGAGACCTGACTTCAGACTTAAAAGATTTCACTATCCTATGAAGCTATTACCATCAGGAAGTTATTCTTAATGTTTAGGTGTAATCTTTTTATAGTATTTCACACCACTAGTTCATCTCACAGTTTTTCAAACAGCAGAAAACAAGATGGTTGCATCTTCTGCGTAACATCTAAAAGTTGGTTATCATGACACCTTGTAGTGTGATGGAGGCTCCTTCTTTGGAGGCTTTTAAAGAGACGCTGGATGGCCATCAGTCGGGGATTCTTTAAATGCGATTTTCATGCTTCTTGGTAGAGGGTTGGGACTGGATGGCCCATGAGATCTCTTCCAACTCTATAATTCTATTATTCTTCTCTATGTTATTCCTCATATGAACTAGTTTCCAGACCTTTTATCATGTTGGTCACCCTCATCTAAAAGTGTTCCACCTTGTCAAACTTCTTGAATGTTGGGACCCAGAACTAGACAAAATATTTCAGATGAGGTCTGACCAAATATGCTGTTTAGCAGTGGATTGTGCCAATCTGAACCACTTTTTCTGTCTATCTAATCAATATAATCTCAACAACAACATAACTAACACAGATAGGAATTTTCTAGTATAAGGAAGTATCTTTTAAAAGAAACCCACTTCTCTAGCGTACTCCAAAAAAAAAGAAAAACCACAGAAGTAAAACCCTCATTATTTAAATATTATCAGTCTTAAACTTTTTTATATGGTAGGATTTATGGGGAAAGAAGTGTACAGTCTTATTTTGTATCTTGATGATGCTTTGCATAATGCCAGCAATTGCTCCATAATGATAAAGCAGACAACCATTTTCTGTGAGACAACATGGCTTTTACCATAATTTTAATTTTTTAAAGAAAGATAATGAAGACCTCAGATGATGTTAAGTTTCACATTATGCATCTCTGGGGACACTGTAGTTTCCATAGAAGAATCTCTATATGTGTGTTTATATGGCCTTAGAAGCAGCAAATGCACTGTCAGCAATGTAAAGCTGATCCCTGCACCGGGCAGATACCTGCAGTGCAGAGTTTGGTTTAAACTGACACCATATATAAGGAAGACCTGAAGGGTCCATAGGCAATCATGTCACAGTTCATATTTGGGGTGGGGGACAAGGAAGCGCCTAATGCAAATGCTGTTGCTTAAGTATTAGCTCCATGGTTTGAAAGAATCATAATTTCCTCTGAGATGATGAGTTATGTCATTTAAAGTACTATCTACAGCTATTCTGGCACTATTAAAACATTAGTGGGTAACAAAACATCTAATAAAGTCCATCAGAACACGCAAGACATGTGTATATGTAAAAACCAACAAATAATATGAGAAGAAACATTAGTGTAAATGTCTTCCCATTCTTTCTGCATTATCTTTAAAGATAAAAAGAGTGTACCATTCATGTTCTGCATGCTTTCGACATCTCAACCGTAGTCTATTATATCCAACAAGAACAATTATTATAAACCATTAATTTAATAATAATAACAGTAACAATAATTCTTTAGAATGTAAACACCTAGCTCTCAATATTCAGCCCTGACCCATGGAAGCAAAATAGCATCCTTCTGTGTCTAAAGTTTACATCCTATTCTTGGTTCTGTGTGGGGGTGCCATCTGTTATCCAGAAATATAGTAACTGAGTGGTATTGTCATTCATATTCTCAGTATTCACAATTAGTTGTTCTCAGGAAAATTCACCAGTGTAAACACAGCTGAAATGAAAGTGACGGCTTGGGTGAATCTGGTATAATATTTTTGAAAATATGGATCTTTGTGGAATACTAGTCTGGAAATCCAAAGGAATACCTCTCCAAAGTGCACATAAAATCATGAGTGAACAAAAAACTCTTCCTTTAAAATTCCTTACACATAGCAGAGCAGGATACAACAGGAGCCAAATCCAAGAACCCCTGCAGTGTTTGCTAAGTGAAAAGTATGTAACCCGCTCCAGAAGCATGCAGGCAATTTTCTTTATGGTGCCAAATCTACATGACAACTGGAATCAGAACTGGAAAATTGGTTGTATCCCAGAAATATACAGACCTACACATACCTGCACCTACCACTAAACTGCAAGCAAAGCAACACTGATTCCTTTAAACATAAATAAATACACATACAATTTTCTTTCTTTGTTATAGAAATAAAAAAGACTACTGAAGAAGAATGTTATGAGTATTTCAGAATTTTGTCAAAAAGCACTGCTGAGAGGTAGAGAGAGGAAGGAGCATTAAGTGGCACTTGCATGGTTGGACCAGGGGCTGCATGTAGAACAAAAATACTGATGCCAAACCCAAAATACTAGGAATAATGTAGTACAACCCTGCCTACATACCAGCCCATCATATCAGACTGACATGATTGGAGTTTGTGCCATTGATCCAGAGTGCTTTGGGGACTGCATTTTTGTCTGTAATGTAATTCAGCTTAGTCTTTGATCTAAGCACATGGATACAGAAGCAAATGTACTGACACCAATTGTTCTTTCTTTCAAATCAGTATTTTAAGTACTGAGGTGTTAACATCATCTGGAAATCAGCCCAAAAAAGATTATGCAATTTTCTACAGGGGTTGATCTATCACAGAGTAATGAACAGGTAAGATGTCCTAGCATGGGTTCACTCCAATGCTCTCACATTAGGACGGTTGGTGGTCACAATGCTGCAGAGTAATGGCTACCTCTTATGTCACTCTCTAGCATAATAGACTCCTACAGCTCCACCTTGGGAAATATTCTATTGTGCTCCCATTCTAAACGAAATGCAAATTATCCTGTGAAACCAAATATTAAAAAGAATCCCTGAGACTGAAAACAGACTAATTTTACATTCTGATCCCACAAAAGCACTTTCTCCTTTTAAGAGGAAAAAAGGAACGCTACACCAAACTCCATCTGCGCTGCTATGAAAATATATCAAAACCTTTACGCTTATGCAGCACTTTGATTAATACTTTGTTACCCTGAAAATCATATTGTGTGACCAGAGAAATCACCCTAATCATTTTTGTCTTACAACAGCACTTGAGTGTGACTTATCTTATTTCAGTATTTCAGCTTTCATCATTAGTATTATTTTATTCAAGGGGACTAAACATGGGAGGAATAAACCAGGACTTGTGTTAATTCACAACTATATCAACATCCAAATGGATTCCGCACTGCCGGATACTGAAAAAGGGTTTCACATCTGGGATGGTGCAGTGATGTCATTTCATGAACTGTTTGGCTATCTAATGTTCCACTAGGGTGATTTTTTAATGCTTCAAAACTGCCAACTTTGATATATTGAAGAACACTAGACATATACATTGCAACATTAACAGTACACATTATTACAATGACGGAAAAGAATCTGCTATTCCAGTTCTGCAGCTACCGAAAATGAATGGCTTACAACATAGGCATCAAGCTGGAAAAAATAAATTTAAAATACACCCAAAGCCATCTAAAAATCAAATCCACCAAAATGCCAAATCAGCATAGAAACATTGCGCGTACAACCTGAAACGCACATCATATCAACATTTGTATTTCCTGTTTCATTTAGTTGTGGAATATAAAATTAATAAAATAAAAACAAAACCCTCCAGATGGGATTTAAATACACAATTGTCAAGATGCAGAAAGAGATGTACAGCCCTGTTGGTGAAAATGAAAGATAATGGAGAAATAAAATGAGCATTGTGGTAGCTTCCGATTATTGACACTGCAGTATGGCAACCAATCAGATGCTTTATTTCAGAAAGATCTAACACAAACAGGAAAAGAGTTATTGTAAAGGCTGTAAACTGGGAAGTTTGCATGTCTTTATTTTGTTAGAAAACATTGTGGAGGGGAATGAGAATTCAATGGCTAAAATGGTGAGCAATTTCAGAAGGGGTTTCTTCAAGTATTCTAAACCAAGAGAGGATTCAAACATTAAAGACTGTGTTTATTTGAGAATATCTATTTTAACCAGATGACTGAAAGACTGAGAATATGCTATGGTTTCTCATAGCCTATATAATATATATATATATACACACAAAAAACACCTACACATAGTGATATTTAGCTTATAAAGGGTCAAGAGCACATGGAAAAACATCCTGCCTATGATTAAGATATTGTTGAAAACTAACATAACTGCAGTTTTCCACAGCAGTTTAAAAATATATTAAATAACTTAGAAATAATTGAGATCTCAGAGATTAAAACAAACTCTCATAAGTGTTGCCAATAATCACAAGAATGAACAACAACCCTATTTGTGAAAGCTAAACAATATTGAGAAGATAAAGGCTGCTCCTTTGTTAAATTGTTGTATTTCTTTACTCCCATTTGGTTTACTGCACTGGTTGCAATTAGTGAAACAAAAAGCTTTGCTGTTTGTCTTACTGAAGCAGCATCAAATCATATCACAGTTTCTCCTTAATAACAAGGTGTTTCCATGTACTGGTGTAAAGGAAGGGCGCAAACTTCTTTGTACAATATATACAAGATATTGCTACTTGTCTAAAGCAACATCTTTTTATTTTTAAAGAAACAAACATCTTTTAAAGTTTGACTTAGTCGATTGCAGTCATTTTTGTCTCAGCTCTAATAACTGTATCTGGATATCTGGATATATTGGAATTCCCTGCCTAGGAAGATTAGGCAAGCCCTCACATTGTCCTCCTTTTGTAAGCAACTGAAAACCTGGATGTTCCAACTATTTTTTGAGATGGATTAATCCCTAGGCCCAGTTTATTAATTAATCCCTTACCCACATCCCCTGCCCTGTGATGCACTATTTGCACTACCTCTCGCCCAGTCCCTTTATAGTGATGAGGTCCTTTTTAGTAATCCTGACCACTGGACACCTGAATCTCACCATTGGACACCTGAATCTCGCCTGATGGAGTTTCATTGTATTTGGTTATATATATATTTATATATATATAATTTTAATGTGTTTTATTACAGCTTTTGTATTTTATTATTTTTTAAATTAATTTTAATTTCTTTTTCATTTTTTAGTTTTTGTCGTTATTGTTTATTAAGTTACAATTAGATTGTTTATATTGTCTAATATGCTTTATCTTGATGTAAACTGTTTGCATGGTTTTCCTTAGGAATTGAATGGTTGCCATACGCTGGAAACCACCCTGAGTCTCTTAGGGGAGATAGGGTGGTCTAAAAATAAAAGATCATTATCATCATCATCATCATCATCATCATCATCATCACTATCTGACTTCTGAATGTCATGTTTCCAGATCCCAGTTAGGTTGTTTATATTGTCTAATGTGCTTTGTCTTGATGTAAACTGTTTGTATGGCTTTTTTTGAGCATTGAACGGTTGTCATACCTTGGAAACTGCCCTGAGTCCCTTAGGAGAGATAGGGCAGTCTATAAATTTATTATTATTATTATTATTATTATTATTATTATTGTATGACACAGCAAACAAAATAGATATGCTGGATTTCGTATCACAAATTCACAAGTCGAACACTTCCCAAGTGTCTAGGACTGTGTGATGTATTTTCGGATGATGCGAAAATTATTATTATTAAATTATCATTATTATTATTATTATTATTATTATTATTATTATTATTATCTGGCTTCTGAATATCATGATTTCAGATCCTGTGGAAACACAAGCCCTGTTCAACTTCCCAGTGCCCTGGATTTCTCATTTATTTTTAATTCATCAACAGCTATATTTAAACAGAGGTTAACTGAAGGCTCAATTTGAGTATATAGGTTTGCGTGTCTAAATGAGCCCAGATGCAGGCTCTGATAGAAAGGTCTAATAATCTATTCTCCATTCTCATTACTCTTCAGAATTATGGAGACTTAGCCCAATTCCTCAAGTTTTTGCACTACTTCACAAGCTTATTACCCAGCTGTGCAGCTGAGCAGGAAGATAACCACATTCATTCCCCTTATCTGTAATGATGTAATACATCCCAGCACTGGCCTGAGATGATTGGAGGAATAATAGGATTTAAAAAAAAAAAACCCGGCAGAGAAGACAAACAGTAGTGGAGCCTTTGGGGATTGTGTGTGTGTGTGTGTGTGTGTGTGTGTGGTTGTCGGTTGCTATGAAGTACAGCAAGAGAGAGCAAAGTAAAATCTGACCATATTTTTCACTGAACTTTGTGTATGTGTGTGCAAAGGGATCTTGTGACACTTTAGAGCAGGCATGGGGAAACTTGGGCTCTCTAGGTTTTTTGGACTTCAACTCCCACCATTCCTAACAGCCTCAGGCCCCTTCCTTTTCCCCCTCAGCCGCTTAAGCGTCTCCTTCTCCTCCTTGCTTAAGTGGCTGAGGGGAAAAAGAAAAGGGCCTGAAGGCTATTAGGAATGGCGGGAGTTGAAGTCCAAAACACCCAGAGAGCCCAAGTTTCCCCATGCCTGCCTTAGAAACTAACTGAGAGAAGGAAGTTGATAGGATGCCTGTGTGTGAGAGAGAAAAACACCATGTGCTTACATAGAAAAGCTGGTGCTGGCAGCATCCTAACCCTCAGTGAAGAAGCTCAAAGCAATGCCAGCCCCATTCTAAACACACTCCCTATAAGGGAGATAAAGTCACCTGGGTGGGCTGCCTTCAGAAAGGAGAGTCGTCTAAAAATAACCCGCTCTGGAGGAAGTCTCTGCAGTGTGTCAAGGCACCGCAAGGATTTCAAAAGTGAAAAGGGCCGGGGAAGAGCTGAGGAGGAACATCCATCCCACAGAACACACTCCCGCTAAAACATCCTCCAGGAAATCCTCTGGCCTCCAACAGACAAGAGTTCTTTCTCCCACCCTGGACCTGCGACAGATATATAAACCCCACTTGCCTAGTTTCCAACAGACCTCACAACCTCTGAGGATGCCTGCTCTAGATGTGGGAGAAACGTCAGGAGAGAAAGCTTCTGGAACACGGCCATACAGCCCGGAAAACTCACAGCAACCCCCAGGAAACACCCGGAAGGGAGCGTGACTTGCTTACCTTCTGCAGAAGTTGGGAGCCGGAGTATTTCGCCGCGATGGACCGGATCTCCCCGCCAAAAGCAGAGGCCCAGAGTTTGACACTATGGAGGAGAAGATTTGAGAGAGAGAGAGGGGGGGGGGGGAGAAAAGGAATGGGAGAACGATCAGAAACAAACACAAACAACAAAAAGCGGGGTGACGGTACAAGGTGGTCAACTCCACAGCATTTCCCCTTCCTTTTATTGAAACTCTTTTCTCTCGTGTCAGGAGCGACTTGAGAAACTGCAAATCGCTTCTGGTGTGAGAGAATTGGCCATCTGCAAGGACGTTACCCAGGGGACGCCCGGATGTTTTGATGTTTTTACCATCCCTGTGGGAGGCTTTTCTCATGTCCCCGCATGGGAAGCTGGAGCTGACAGAGGGGGCTCATTTCCACTCCTCCCGCATCCGAACAGGCGACCTTCAGGTCAGCAGTCCTGCCGGCACAAGCTTTCCTGGTGGCGAAAAGGGTTGAACTCAGGCTTGGGCAAACTTCGGCCCTACCGGCTGTTAGGAATTGCGGGAGTTGAAGTCTAAAACACCCGGAGGGCCGAAGTTTGCCCAAGCCTGGTTTAATCCATTGCGCCACCGGGGTCTTCATTGAAGCTGCATCTGAAATGGAAATGTATCGCCCGTTTCCCTGGGCAGGACGAAGGGAAAGCCGCTCTGCTCCATCCAACTGGGGGGAGGAGAGAAAACTTTAAGTATAGCTCGGTGGGTAGATAGATACGAGAGACCTTGAGGGTTTGGGGCTTTTGAAAGGCTTCCAGTTCCCGCTCCCTGACAGGGAACGTGGAAAGGGCTGCTTGAGGGACCGTTCCCGCCCCGTCCCCGTTTCCCGGCGCCGCACTTACACGGACAAGGGGATCTGCTGCTCGGCGCCCGCCCCGTCCGCCCGGCGGAGGCTGTGGGCCGCCCCGAGGAAGAGCAAGAGGAGGAGGAGGAGGCTTCTTTCCAGGGCCAGGAAGCCCGTCCACGGCCGCCCGGGGCTGCCCATGCTTGGTGCGTCTCGCTTTGCGCGGCTGGAAGGAAACGAAGCGGTTCTCTCCCGGCGTCGGAAGGAAAGACGGAAGGAAGGATTCGTCAGGCAAGTGAAGGCCCCGAGTCCACGCCCGGAGGAGAGGAGGTAGGCGCAAGTCACCGCCCCATATCCCCTCCTGGTCCTTCCCCGGGCGGAGAAACTCTCTCGCGCGCTCCGCTCCGGTGTCCTTGGAGACGGCCAAGCGGATGAGTGCCTGTCAGTGTTCACACGCGGAGGGAGGAGACCAGAAGAGCAACTCCGCTGACTTCACTTCACTCCGTAGCCGGTGACTTCGGGCTCTACCGAGGCGGAGGCGTCGGGGCTGTTGCTGCAGCCTTTCAGCGGCTTCGGCTCTTTTCCTTCGCCTCGGGTTTAGTTTCCCTTTTCCCTTTCCTCCCCTCTTCAATCGCCGAGCCGCCGAGAGGTCCCCGCTTTTTGTCAAGCGCGCGCGCGCGCGCGCCAGGAGGGGGATGAGGGAGGGAGGGCGGGGGCGCGCGCCGGGAGGGAGGGAGGAGGGAGTCTTCGAAGTGTGTGTTTGTTTTCTTCATTCGGAGAGGAGCTTCATCCCAAATCAAGGAAGGAAGGAAGGAAGGAAGGAAGGAAGGAAGGAAGGAAGGAAGGAAGGAAGGAAGGAAGGAAGGAAGGAAGGGGAAGAGGAGGAAGGAAGAGCAGGAAGGAAGGAAGAGGAGGAAGGAAGAAGAGGAATGAAGGCGGCCTGGCCTTTGAAGAGGAAAGGAGGAGGAGGTGGCGGCTGTGTTTCTCTGTGGGAAGAGACAAGGTGAGAGCCTCTCAAATTGGACCTCATGGATCCACTTTAAATCCACTTTAGGGAGGGGCCTTTAAACTGGTCCTCCAAACTACAAACCCCAGAATTCTGCAGGAGGCAGAAACCGGATTTGAAGTGGATTCATGTTCTAATGTGACGAGGCACTTCAACAAGGCGAAGTCGAAGATGCAGCAGCCGCCGAGGAGGAGGGATGCGCTGAGAGGCAAGGAGTCGCGGAAGGGAGCCGGACACTTTCTTTCCAGCAGCCAAGGCGGCTCCGCAGGGAAAAGGAAAGAGGGATGAGCGGGTCCCAGTTGCGGCGGCGGCGCGAGGAGGAGGAGGAGGAGGAGGAAGGAGGCCAGGCCTCTGTCTGCAGGGCTGCCGCGCGGAAGGCCACCTGAGCAAGGCAGGGCTCTGCATCTCGCCTTCGCCGACAGACAACCCCGGGCCCGGCTTCTCAGGAAGGTCCTCTTCGTGCCCTTGAGAGTGGCGAGGAGACTCCCCGCGTCCCTCCTCGCAGGTTCCGCGGCAGAGAGAGAGAGCCCGGGACGGGGAAACGCCTCGGTCCAGAGTTAGAAGGGGATTAGAGAGAGGGGAGGCTCCGGCGAGGGCCAGGAAATGCAGCACCAGGAAATCAATGCCAGCCTAAGTGAGGGCTGGAGCCGAGGAATCAATTATTAATTCGGCCTTGTGGAGGAATCCCCTTGGTAAGGCAGGGGCAGCTTTGCAAGCCTAGCGGGAAAAGAATGTGCTGCGATCTGTGTGTGTTGAGAGAGAGAGAGAGAGAGAGAGAGAGAGGGAGAGAGAGAAGGCAAGTCTCGGTTTCATCTGTGCATTAGGAGCCCCCCTGGTGCAATGGGTTTGACCCAGGCCTGGGCCAATTTGGGCCCTCCCTCCGGGTGTTTTGGACTTCAACTCCCACCATTCCTCACAGCCTCAGGCCCTTTCCTTTCCCTCTTCAGCCGCTTAAGCGGAAAGGGCCTGAGGCTGTGAGGAATGGTGGGAGTTGAAGTCCAAAAACACCCGGAGGGACCAAGTTTTCCCATGCCTGGTTTAAACCCTTCTGCCGGCAGTTGGAATCCGAGGAGCGGGACGAGCTCCCGTCTGTCAGCTCCATGCGGGGAAATGAGAGAAGCCTCCCACAGGATGGGAAAACAACCAGGTAACGTCCTTGCAGACGGCCAATTCTCTCACAGCAGAAGCGACTTGCAGTTTCTCAAATCGCTCACCGCAAAGAAAAATCTGTGCATTGTCATCTAGGACTGTGTTTTAACGGTGCAGTAGGAACCTCTCGGGCCCCGGAGAGAGCCGGGTACCCAATAAAAAAATATTGTTTGTATTTAAAACTCATTTTAGGGCGAAAGGGGAACCTTTGCGCGCGCCTCATCGCCTCTCCGGATAACTTGTCCTTCTGTTGCTGGGCATTGTACTGTTGAGGCAGAGCTTCCCAACTGATTGTAAATAAGCATCCCAAGGATGGAAGTTCAGCTGGGAGGAGGAGGAGGAGGAGGGCTGAGTCATGCTGGGCTTGTATTACTAGAGAGGAGAGGAGGGAGGGGGGAGGGACGCGCGGGCGGGAGCTGTCCGCTTCCCTCGGTGGAGCTGCTCCTGCCTGGCCAGGCGGGCTTCGAGATCCGCACAAACTTTCTGGTTAACCTCTGGAGCACGCGCTTCGGGGAAAAGGCTCTCCGTAGAACCAGGAAAAATCTTCTCTCCCGGTTTCAGCATCTTGGTCACTGCTGTCTCCACCTGGGCCGTGAAACCCACTGAGTGACCTTGGACAAGTCACACTCTTTCAGCTTCAGGACGAGTAATGACAAGAAAACCAGGCGACAGGGTTGCCATAAGTCGGAAATGGCTTGAAGGCACACAACAACAACATATCTACAGCAATGCAGTCTGCTCCTTGGTGCATTTCTGAAAGAAGAGATTGTACCTGGAGAGAAAATGTTCAAGATCTGTGAGCAAACAGCACATTTATGGATCAAAGGGCCCTTCCACACAGCCATATAATCCAGAATATCAAGGCAGAAAACCCCACGGTATCTTCTTTGAACTGGGTTAGCTGAGTCCACACTGTCATATATTCCAGTTCAAAGCAGAAAACGTGGGATTTTATTCAGCTGTGTGGAAGGGGCCAAAATTGGCTTGCAGAATCCAACAGTACTAATAAACCTCTATTTCTGTAAAAGACACTTGTTCTTTTCACCTTCACCTTTAAACTAAGCGATTTTTAAAAACAAATGATGTTGGGAACCAGGATATTTTCTGTACAGATGTATATTAATCGATCCTTGCTCTTTTTTCTTGATTCACATAATCAGGGGAAAGTTTACTGTGTTGTCAAAAAGTGAGAACAAGTACTATTGTGAATTAGCTATTTTATACAGCTAAGATACCTTAGTTAAAGCACCTGGGCAACCAAGAGGCCTCAGACTCTAAGCTGAGGTTTGCTAACTGTATGTGCAGGCATGGTTATGTGTATGCATGAGAACCTTATATACATTTGGATATATATATATATATATATATATATATATATATGAATTTTTTTGTAATTTAAAAATAAATATATATTCTCTCTGTCATTTTTCCCCACTAAGAATTAATTTAAGACACATCTAGACTTTTAAAAGACCTTAAAGTCTAGATTTTGCTCCTAAAAATTATATTGAATTGCTGTGAGTTTTTGGGCTCTATGGCCATGTTCCAGAAGCATTCTTTGCTGATGTTTCACCTGCATCTATGGCAGACATCCTCAGAGGTTGTGAGGTCTGTTGGAAAGGCTTCAGCTGAAAGGCTAGTCAATGCTAATCAAGGTGACCAGTTGCAACATTCACAGCTGCCTCAAAGAGACAAGAGGCCTTTCTCCCACCCTAAACATTCCACAGATATATAAACCCCACTTGTCTAGTTTCCAACAGACCTCACAGCCTCTGAGGATGCCTGCCATAGATGCAGGAAAAAGGTGAGGAAAGAATACTTCTGGATCATCATATACAGTAGAGTCTCACTTATCCAACATAAACGGGCCGGCAGAATGTTGGATAAGCGAATATGTTGGATAATAAGGAGGGATCAAGGAAAAGTCTATTAAACATCAAATTAGGTTATGATTTTACAAATTACGCACCAAAACATCATGTTATGCAACAAATTTGACAGAAAAAGTAGATCAATACGCAGTAATGCTATGTAGTAGTTACTGTATTTATGAATTTATCACGATGTATTGAAAACATTGACTACAAAAATGCATTGGATAATCCAGAATGTTGGATAAATGAATGTTGGATAAGTGAGACTCTACTGTAGCTTGAAAAACTCACAACAATCTAATGATTCCGGCCATGACAGCCTTCAACAGCACATTTTCCAATTTTATTTTGGAGATCTAAAAATGTTTTGTTTATCCCAGAATATTTCCTCTCAGCTCCCAGTATGATCAAGATGTTTTCCATTAGCTCCCAAAGTAAAATCAGAAATAACTGGAATGACATCTGGGATTTTACAATCATTCTGGATGACAACCTTAAGTGGGATACCTAACCTACCCCAAATGGCCATGCCCACTGCAGATATTGGGAACGGCAATCCAACATATCTATAAGACAGCAGGCTGAAGAACACTGCCATGTGGTGAAAAAGATATGTGAGTTATTTTATAAACACAAATAAAACTAGTGCAATGTTATTTGTGGCAAGACATTGAACCACAATCTCTTAGACTTTTAGAGAACTAAAAAGGATACAGCCAATAAAAATCATTATCTCATGGCTGCACGTAAAGACTGCAGTATATTGCTTTGGTTTCATGGAAAGGTGGTTATTATGTGCAAGGACAATTGAAGCCAACTTTGTAGCCTCAAACCTATAATACCATGAATAACCACATTTCATCAGACAATTTCTAAAGAAGGCGTCTTTTATTGCCTTGGAAACTAGGAAATTGTCATCTTGAAGGCAATGTCGTCACTAGTATTAGTGTCAACCAGTGCAGTATTTCATGGTGTCACTCACATTGATCTCCTTCTATACCACATTATTATAGCTAAAATGCTATTAAAAAACAAGCAGCAATAAAGATAACAATGTGTGCTTGCAATGCATACCCACGAAACAATGCTATCTGAAACACCATTGTAACTGGGTAAAAATAACAGCTCTGACCAGAAGGTTCAAAAAGCAAATTAGCATAGAGCCTTCTAAGTCTATTAATACAAACTTACAAAAATTATATGGTTTTGTCTGATGGGCCCCTTCTACACGGCCATATAAAATCCAGATTATCTGCTTTGAACTGGATTATATGGCAGTGTAGACTCAAATACCTGTATTTACTCAAGTTTAATGCACCATTGAATCTAATGCGCTCTTCAGTTTTCAGAACCCTGAAACCAAAAAAAGTATTGGCTGGCGAATGTAATCCACAGCAGCAAAAGGTGCACCCTTTGTAATAGGCCCATTACAATTGCTGCCTGCTTAGAATTCCTTTTTAAAAAAAAAAAACAATTGTCTTAAAACACCAAAGCTTTAAGCAATGGAAAAGAAACCTTGGGGTGTATTTATGCTGTACAATGAATCCACTTTAACTGCCCTGGCTCAATGCTATGGAGTCACAAGGACTGTAGTTTTGCAAAGTCTTGAGCCTCCTCTGCCAAACTACATCAAAATACAAACCCCAGGATTGCATAGGATTGAGCTATGACAGTTAAATTACTCATGACATCCTACAAATAGAAGCTTCAGGTGCTCCTGAAGTAGCTTCCCTATTGCTTTGGCTCAGCACTAGGATTGCTCTATTATGCAAATCTAATACGCACCCTAATTTTGGCAAGGTGATTTAGCCCAAAAAGGTGAGTGTTAGACTTGAGCAAATACAGTAATGCAGTTCAATGCAAATAATGTAGATAATCTGCTTTGATAATGTGGATTATATGGCAGTGTAGAAGGGGCCTAAAGGGATATTTTAAAATTAAAAAAAACTAATACATTTACACTGAAACACCACTCAAAAATGGAAAATACTGTCATTTTGGTTCCTAACACCATATGATGTCATCTTATGGTTTAAGCCCCCCCCCATTAGTAATGACACTGCTTGTTTTCAAGAGAGAGGGAGTCTGGTATATCCATGGAAAGAGACAATACCAAATTGAATCATCCTCATTCTTAGAAGACAAAAATGGGGGGAAAAATCTGCCTTGAAACTCTGAAAAATCAAAGCTGACATTGCTGGTTGTACCTATGCTCTGACTTTGACAGCTCTGACTTTCCTATGTTCCTGTTCTGTGAAGCTGTGTTGTGCTGCTGCTCAGTCACATAGTCGTTTCCGACTCTTCGTGACCTCATGAACCAGTCCACGCCAGAGCTCCCTGTCGGCAGTCACCGCCCCCAGTTCCTTCAAGGTCAAGCCAGTCACTTCAAGGATACCCTCCATCCATCTCACCCTTGGTCAACCTCTCTTCCTTTTTCCTTCCATTTTCCCCAGCATCGTGATCTTTTCCAAGCTTTCCTGTTTTCTCATGATGTGGCCAAAATACTTCAACTTTGCCTCTAATATCCTTCCCTCCAGTGAGCAGCCGGGCATTGTTTCCTGTATGATGGACTGGTTGGATCTTCTTGTGGTCCAAGGCACTCTCAGGATTTTCCTCCAGCACCAGAGTTCAAAAGCATCTATCTTCCTTAGCTCAGCCTTCCTTATGGTCTAGCTCTCGCAACCATAGGTACTATGGGGAATACCATTGCTTTGACTATGTGGACCTTTGTTGCCAGGGTGATGTCTCTGCTCTTCACTATTTTATCAAGGTTGGCCATTGCTGTAGAGTTTGATATATTAATTTGTGGTAATTGTTATGTATTTTATATTGTTATATTTTATTGTATGCTGTTGGGCTTGGTCCCCATGTGTTCCACCCCAAGTCCCCTTGGGGAGATGGGGCGGGATACAAAAATAAAGTTATTATTATTATTATTATTATTATTAGTAGTAGTAGTAGTAGTAGTAGTATTCCTGAAATAGATGTAATGTTATATGTAAATAACAATAAACAAATGACACATAATCACATTGGGATAAGTATCCACCAACATAAATCACCCATTGGAATGAATGTCAGAGTTCAAGTATGGATAATTTAAATCTTGATTTGAATGGGAACAAAGCAGAAGCAACATAAAAATGATCCAACATGGTGTTATCACTATTTTGCATAGTTTACATCTCAGTTAACACCATGGGAGGATATCTTCACTCACTTATTCCAAGTGATGTGTTTGGGACTGAAACCTTACAGTATAAACTAAAATATGTTCATTTAGAAGTAAGTATCTCTGAATTCAATTAGACTTGCTTCCAATGGAAGACTGTAGTTTTTGTCTATAGATTTGTGTACAGGGTCCTGGGTACAAAGAGCCCGGTTGTCATCATACTTTTATGCAAGCATGGATTGGATGTAAGTTTAGAGTACAGAAGAAATCCCAGAAGCATTTAGAACAATTCGAAGAAAAGAGCAAGAGCAAAAGTCATATATCAATCTTGAAATGATGGCAGAAAGAGAAAACAATCTCAGCAGGAACCTGAACAATCACAGCATTTTAGGAAATTATCTTAGCACTTAAGAGAGGCATCTGTGTGCAATAGATAGTTGTTGATAACAATCAGTTCAGATTTTGCAAAAACCTAACCATTCTAGATATTTTTAGTTGCTGTTTAGTGAAAAAGAAGAATGTTGTCCCAAAAAAATAAACTACAAAGATATCAGATAGAAAGAAGCATCACAAAGTTCTAAGAAAACTGATTTTGAAGTAACAAGAAGAAGCCATTAATGGGCTGTTATCAAGTTTAGAATCTATTAATCTTTGGAGATGATTCAGCATGAATAAATCAAAAGTTTGTTTACTGAGATCAGGAGTTCTTCTTCTGACAATAAGAATGACATGGCTGGACGATGACAGAAACAGTGGATCCAACTCATAGAATTGGAACAGACCCCAAGGGCCATCCAGTCCAACCCTTTGCCCTTGCATTACTTGTGACTATCATTATAATGGCCTTGGTTTTGTTCATTATTTTCTACCTTTCTTGTTTAGGGAGTGGTCTGCTATTTCTTCAATTGGAATATAAACTTCCCACATCTCTCAGAGAAGTGTGTGCCCATCTCTCTTGCTCCAACAAAGACCACTGCAGTCAGGTGACTGTGAGAGGCAGCTGCCTATATTTCAAAAACATTGTTCTGAGCATTAAAGGAAGTGTGAGGTGCTCTTCCCACACTTTTTGGCTTATAAGAAAGGCAGATGTTGTAAGAACAACTGAAGGAACCTTCAGATCTCCCTTTTCCCAGTCACTTTACATGAGAAAAGTGAGCAGTAACAAGTAATATTGACTAAACATTACTCACTGTGTGAAAACCAGGCAGCATTCTGTTATGCCTAGACAATGATGTCATTGCCCCTTGTTGTATAGAAAAAACAATAGTGACATACATTACTTTTTTATATGTTACTTCCAAGTTCCATTTAAAGTCAAGAACAGTTCAGCTGTCCAGAGAGGTTATGCAATGTCCTCTCTTGGGCTTTAAGTGAATTCTTGCTGATGCTTCAGGTAAATTGTGCACTTCTTCATGTCAGTGCATCAGACTGGATATTTCCCCCTATTCTAAACAAGTGCAGTGATAGGATACCAGGAGCAGACAGATATAAAGAAAAGTGTCGATTGTCTCTTGCAGGAAACAAAGGAACAGAGTCACCTGGTTCCTTAATAAATAAGCACGACTGGAAGGCTGCATGGTTTAGTATCTAATCCATTTTTGCTGCAATCAAGAGTTGGAATAAGTTGGTGGACTACAACCCCAACAACATTTAGATCATAGGATGTATGGCCCAACAACATCTGAAGAACCACACATTCCATACCCTGCAGTAGTGATCCTTGCCGAAGTGGCGCGCTTTTTCTTGCAGTTCCATACTTGGACATTATTATTATTATTATTATTATTATTATTATTATTATTATTATATCCCATTTTGATTTATTTATATTCCCAAGATATGATAAGTTGCCTTTACCAAGAAGGAGCATGCGTATGAGCAACTTCCAAGGAGCAAAAGAACTGCATCAATTTCTATCCTGGGAGCTTGGATGAACCCCCACATACCCTACCCAAAAAGTGTTTGGAGACCAAAGGAAAAAAGCCAAATGCCTGCCAAACTTTTAGAGTGTGGCCACCAATTCACACCATTCCCCTTCCCCATGCCTGTTTTGAGCAAAGTAGCTATTTTTTCAGCATGGGAAGTGACAGCATGGGAGAGGGAATACTTTTCCCAACCCTAGATTTTGAAAAAATGGGTTTCCCCGCACTATTTGTCAATGCCAGAGCCTGAAGGCATGCCTGCAAGTTGTGCCCTCTGCCCAGTTTCCACCGGAGTTCTGTGTTGTGTCTTACAGTTATGATTCTATGTAAGAAGGTATCAAAGGTTATATAGCAGTACCATATCCTCTCTATTCTGGTAAGTGTAATTTGAGTATATACTTATGTATCTGCAGATGATAACATCCTAGAAAAGGTTGAAACAAGGGATAGGAATATGGAATCTTGCAGATGTTGAGCTGCAACTCCCATCATCCATTACCATTAGCACTGCTGGCTAGAGATGATGAGCATTGCAATCCAATAATATCTGGACTATCACATGCACCATCACTGCCACAATATGTTTAAAGTATTTGGAGAATAAAAAGCAATCCCTCTACAATTTGACAGTGAGAAATCTAGGAACGAATTCAGACTCACAAGTAGAAAGTGGGAGATAATTGGCTGGAGGAAAGCATTGCTGTGAAGAAGCCGTGATTTATAATGGAACACAAACTGAACACAAGCCAGCAACGTGATGCTGTAGCAACAAGGAAAATGTTATTTTGCATATTGTTAGAATAAGCTTCATATCAAAGATATGGGAGGTAACACTATTATTCAGCTCAGGCATGCTGCTTGTTTATAATGATGTGGAGTATTTAAGGTGGTCCAGCTTCAAATATATTTATAAGGTATAGAAAGAAAGAAGAATTAAAGCCACATTACATAATGCAACATACAAGGTAAGAGTAGGGGAATCTCTACTACCAATTGCAGTGTTCTGACCATTGGTATGTTTTAGCCCCATTCTTATACATGAAACTACAATGCAAAAGAGTAGATGTGGAATTGAAAACACAACCCAACAAAAAAAGAATCTTGACATCTTGGTTTTTAGGCCTGTTCCTGGGGGTATTTGAGGCACTGATTTAGAAAATTGCATTGGATAGACCGCATCAGCTCTAGTTTATTAGATATGGTTATCATGATTTTACATCGACAAGCAGATGGTGACTGTTAGATTCCATATATTCTGTATCTCAAAAACTAGAGCTGATAGGGGGAAACTGATGACATTTTTGGAATCAGCAGATCAAACACCCAGAAACAGGTCTAACATTTCAGACACCAAAATGTGTGTTGGCCAGTGAAATCAATTGAACTACAGTAGAGCCCCGGTTATCCGAGATAAAGGGGCGGGCCCAATCTCGGATAACCGAACTGCTCAGATAGGGTGAAGACTCACCGTGGGATGTCTTCCCGGATCTCCCTCAGCCAGGTGCTTCCCAAGGAGAGAGGGCTTGGCCCAGGGAAGCAGCCCATGAGCACTGCTGCAACAGCGATTGCAGGACGCTTCCTCCTCCCTCTCCTGCTCCTTCTCTCGAGCTCCCTTCTCTCGAGATAAAGAGAGGGAGAGGGAGGGGTGCCCCCAGAGGCGCCTTGGATAATACGGAGGCTCGATTAACCAGAACTCAGTTAACCGGGGCTCTACTGTATATAATTCCAGCCCTTTTAAGTAACTTACATAACCTGGGTTTCTCAGTTCTAAACTCTGCGGTCAGAATCCTTGGTCACAATATATCCTACATTACATTTACATATATTTGGCTATGTAAGCATGGAGATGCTAAAACACTGTTAACAAATTAAGATGTTGAATAAGACACTGGAATGACTATATCAATGTGTGTTAGCTCCCCTGCTGATGTTCCAGTGCACAATGGGACCATTGCACAAAAGGACTGGGATCAGTCCTAATACACATCAGTCCCATGGTGCATGCTTCAGTTTGCTGGCTTCCCTCTGTAATAACATAACAACAGCCCTTTACTGGATATGGAAATTAAGGAACAGCCACTTCTAATTCCCATAAATGTAAGTCACAGGAGTCCAGCTAGGTTTTTAACTTGGGGTTTATTTTGAGTTTTGTGATTTATGTCATCTTATGTCATCTTGTGTGCAATAATTTGTTACTATTTATTGTCAGTCATCCAAAGAAGTGTGTGCTATGGATTAACATATATGATTCAAAAACACTTCTTAACACAATTTGGGAGTCTTACCATCAGATTAAGATAAGTTAGTCACATCTAACAGAAGTGTGAAGAACCAGCACATACATGTAACTAGACTACTTTCACAAAGGATCAGAAAATATAATTTAAAACTGCTTCAGGAAAATTCCATAAAATTATTCCAATATGTTTCTGTGCATTAATTGGTTTGTATGCGCTGTGGGTGACTTTTAACTAAGAAATTTCCCTGTCTTTCTTCTCATGCACCAACAGCCATGTGAGTTCATACTGCTATAACTGCAGTGCAATCCATCCAGTTATTCTTGTTTTTCTGAAGTGTTCTTCTGTTTCACAGTATGAAAAATCCCTTACCCTTAACCATGTCTCTCATTCATCTCCTCCTCTGGAGCTCCACCACAGACAAAACATTTTGTCTTTTTATTAAATATACATCCAAAGTATGATCTTTTATGTTTCCCCCTCTTCGATTTGTGCTACACAAAAGAAATATTTGGCCGAAGGAGTTAGAAACACTCAAAACAGTGGATAAGATAAGGTATATCATGAAGCATACCCTGCCTGGTGGCAGCTTATTGTAATTATTTCTAAGAAACCCCTTTAAAATAGCTTCTCCTCACCCAGATCTGTAATACAGTTAATCCAGCAAGCTAATTCTGCCAAGAATGAGGTTTATAGGCAGCTATCACAAATAGTGCAAACGCCCAGGGAGCTGGAGCCCTGGAGATAGACAAGGGATTGGATTAGATCCCAGCCAGCTGTGTAGCCAGGCAGTTTGATGGGGAGACCCTTGGGATCCCACAGAAATTGCATTGGACCCCCATTCAGCCTGCAGATGGCACTTTATTCACTTAAGAGATAACTGGGGAGAGAGCTTGCTTTCCATCATTAAGTCATTGCCCGATGAGATGAGGAAATGGTCCTCAGTAGTCATTCTTCTGTTTGCATGAGTATCGCTTGAGAGAAATAATGTGTGAAGCCACCCTTGGTTTTGGTTTATAGCATTTTTCCTTTCCCTTTTTGCATGCAGTAGAACTGATACATGCAGTTTCTCTTATTCATTTAGGGCCTCTTGCATACACTCTCTTCTCAGTATGTCTAACATTCACCCCATTGAAAATAATAGGGTTCACTGTTTTCTGTTGTTTCATACATCCACAACAATTCAGGAACATATCCCTTGCAGGTATGGAGGCTGTACTATATAATCATATCTAGTTTTGCTCACATCTCCACTGTTTTCCTGCAGTCAGGAAAGTAAGACTTGGGGTTACTGGCACAACTGAGTAATCTAAATGTATTCAAAGGCATCATATTTGAGCAGATTGTCTTAAAAGAAAGCTTTACCCACTTTTATTTAACAATATAAATCCTATAAAGAGTGGGTTTTATAAGGTTATAGTCATGGCCCTACATTAACGGCTTTAAATCCCATTTAAAAGAAAATAAATAAATGAATGAATAGGCTGGATTGAGCGATCCACAATTAGGGTAAGATGGAGTTTAGCTTCTAACCTTCTCCTGATTAAATAGGATTGACCTGATACATGGCAGCGAAGAAGTCAATTTAACAATTGTTAGTTCTGATTTGACATAGAAACCCTTAAAGGGTGTTTATTTAGAAGACTGAAATTCGATAAGTGAACCCCAGCCTTCTGACAGGCATTCTTGTACTTGTGCTTAGTTTGTTGGAATTAGATTTGCCAATTATTTTCTCCATTTGTACAATGTCTAAAGTAACACCCTGCTGTGTTAGGTAAAGATAGTATGTGTTACCTCTTATTAATAGTGTTTGTAGGTTTTTTATTTTTTTAAAATACAATTTTCAGTGCATTTTAATCTATGGAGTTTAAAAGGTCTGTTCTGCATGTGAAAAGTATGTGTTTCCTATCTAGGGAATCATATGTGGGAGAAACTAGGAGGGACGGTTAGTACTACTCCGAGTGTGTCTGGTTACCAGGGAGATGGGAGAGAAAGCTTGGGAGGAGGTCCAAACGTCTCTGCCTCAGAGACAGACTTAGAATTTTAGGGGGGGAAATCTGAAGTTGCCCATCCCACAAGGAAAATGAAATGAAAATAAAGAGACAATATCACATATGGAATCATAAGCCTGGAAGCGATCATTAGAGCCATTTAATCCATCCCCTCGCTATGCAGGAATCCATGGCTAAAGCACTCCTAAGAAGTGAGCATCCAAGTTCTGTTTAAAGACTTCCTAAGAAGGAGACTCTACCATTCTCCCTGGCAGTCCATTCTGCTTTGAGACAGATCACACTAGCAGGAAATTCTCCCTTATATCTTTCCTCTTTTGATTTGAATACACTGGTTTATGTCCTGGCCTCTGGAGCAGCAGAAAACTATCCTGCTCCATCTTCTACATAACATCCCTTCAAATATTTAAAGGTGACTATCATGCCACCTCCACATTTTCTCTTCTAAACATACTCAGGCCCCTTCCACACAGCTGTATAAAATCCCACATTATCTGCTTGTAACTGGATTATATGACATTCTGGACTCAGATAACCTAGTTCAAAGCAGATATTGTGGATTATCTGCCTTGATATTCTGGATGATATGGCTGTGTGGAAGGGCCCTCAGCTCCTTAAGCCATTCCTTACCAGGACAGGTTTTGAAATCCATTATTATCTTACTTGCTCTTCTCCTGACACATTTTAGATTAAGATCACTCTTGAACTGTGATTCCCAAAATTGGCAAAGCATCCATGGTGAGAACTGAACAAAGCAGAACAGAGTGGTAACCCTTACATCACTTGATCTTGTTGATGCACCATAAAATTGCATTGGCTTTTGGGTCATTGCATCACAATGCTGATACATGTTTAGTTTATGTTGCACTAAAATCCTTGGTGCCTTTTCGCAGACCACACCAGGTATCTTCCATGCTATATTTGTGTATTTCATTTTTTCTGCCTAAACATATTCCTCCTGAAATTCATTTTCATAGATTTGTCAATCTATTAAGCTCATTTGAATCCTGATTCAATTCTCTGAGATGATAGCTACATCAAGTAATTTAGAGTTACGTGCAAATGTAATAAGCATGACTTGTTTTCCATCATCCAAGTTATTGATTTTAAAAAATCCTGAAGAACACTGGTCTCCACACAAAACCCTGTGCCATCTACTAGTCACGTCTCTCCAAGATGAACAGGCTTTATTGTGATCATGCTTTCAACCAGTTACAAGTGCACCTAACCATAGCATTACCTAGCCAAAATTTTACTAGGGACTTCATCAAACATAAATACCACATACTGGTTCCTATGGATCCTATCACATGACACACAGTCCATTTCATAGGTAACCTGTAGTCACCAATAGGCAAAAGATCTACAGACAGTACCTTTTGTAAGATAGGTGGGAACCAACTCCACTCATCTTTAATTTCTCTGCACATGTCAGGCACAGTATTTGCAGTGTGATAGTGGCGCAAGCTGGTGAGCAGCCAGCTGCAGCCAGCTGAGACCAATCACTCTGACCATGAGGTCATGAGTTCGAGGCCAGCTCAGAGCCTGCGTTTGTCTTTGTCTTTGTTCTATGTCAAGGCAATGAATGTTTGCCTTATATGTGTAATGTAATCCACCCTGAGTCCCCTTCGGGGTGAGAAGGACAGAATATAAAAATTGTAAATAAATAAATAAATAAATCCGTATACAGGCTGTTGGCAGCTCACCCTCTGTTGTGGGTTTCCCATTGAAACAAGTGGTTTAAAAACTATTATTATTATTATTATTATTATTATTATTATTATTATTATTATTATTATTATTATATATGTCACGCTATCTCCCCAAGGGAGATATATGTGTTTCATTTTTCTACATTTACTGTGTTTCCCCTGTGCTATGTCACTATATTGACCCTTTTAAAGTACTATAATACCAGATTTTTTTTAAAAAAAATCTGCTTCCCCAATATGTATCAAGACCTCCTCAAGTCTTCTTAAAGCATGGGTTGCCTACTATAAAGGCATTTCCTTGTGTGTTTGTGATATACTCCTAAGTTGTTTGCAAAAAATATGTTGCAAGAACCCAATAAAAAGCCTTACTGAAATCAAGATATATCACTCATAGTAATTATTCCCTGATCTACCAAACTTTTAAATTTATTTATAGAGTTTTAAATATATACTTATTTCTTATTCATACTATATATTTTGATCTAGATGTTAGAAAATGAAACTCTATTCCTTTTGAAGTGAAAAGTTGAGAAGTGTACTGTTTTCCATACGAAATTGACCTTAGTGGTTTCTAAACACCTCATGCTTCCATGACAGAAAAACGGTCATGATATGCTTAGAGTTTTGAGGAAAAAAATGAATTTTGGACATCTCTCTTCAAGGAAACTGTGGAGAAATATCTGATATATAATATCAACATGAAATTATTTTGAGGGAAGCCATACTACCCTGTACTCTGTGCACAATACTGTTATGGCACTATCACAATATTTATATGCCACCTTGTCCATTCTCTCACATATTTGATTAAAAGGAGAAATGTTTCAAAATGTTTTAGCTGTACATTAAAGCAGTGTTTCTCAACCTGTTGCTCCCCAGGTGTTTTTGGCCTACAACACCCAGAAATCCCAGCCAGTTTACCAGCTGTTAGGATTTCTGGGAGTTGAAGGCCAAAACATCTGGGGACCCACAGGTTGAGAACCACTGTTTTAAATTAAATTTTAGGATTATTCAAAATTGCATTTTACAACTTTCCTAAAATTTCAATACTTGATAACCTATAGCTGACCTATAGTTCAGTCTATAGTTGACAAGTGGATATTGAAAAAAGTCAGCTTCAGTTGCACAATAGTTTGAACTGCATAGACCTCTATGACAGGTAAAACTAAGCCTTAGGTCTTCTATTCTGATTAGATGGCCATCCACAAGGAAATTGTGAATTGGATGCAAAGAAATACAGTTTTCCAGCATCTTGGAACATGGAAAACCCTGAATACAACTTATGTCAAAAGTCTTTTTCACCACTGCAAATGCTTTCTGGCTGAAATCCCATGCAAATTGTTCGGCATAAACCCAACTTAACAACTTAACTTGTAAGAAAACTTGCATAAGATTGTACAATATATATCCTTAAATTGCTAACTAAGATGCTGTTAGCAAATTAGACAAGTGACACTTAAAGATTTAAACCACGTCTTATATACATTTTGGTTTTCTAACTTCTTTTTTCTCAAATATAGATCTATTATTAAATATGCTCAAAACTGTGTGGTTTTTTTCTGCAGACTTAGTACCTTAAATTCCAAACTCTGAAAACCTCTTTTCTGTTAGTTTTCTATCCAATAATGTCACAGCATTTGAGGCATGGTGGGTTTGTTTAGAAGAGCTGGGTTTACTAGAATAATACAGAGATCAAAATAGCATCTGCCTCTGCTGGAAGGGGAAATGGCCCCTCCCCAACTGGACAATTTAATAAAGATAGACTAGGACCTCCTACTGGTCACCCAGAAAAGCTGTGTAACCTGTTTCAAACAAAAAAATTAGAAACAATATAATTGAAAACATAGATGTAGGAAGTTTACCTCCTCTCATCACCCCATATGGACTGAAATTCTAGGCCTTAGTTGAGAGAAGATAGAATTTACAATTCAAGCATGTATGTCTCATGTTATTGTTGCTGTATGCCTACAAGTAGTTCTGAATTATATTAACTCTAAGATGAACCTATCATGGAGTGTTCTCCACAAAATCTGTTCAGAGATTTACTGAGGTTGAGAGACGGGCTTGTGCAAGGGTCACCCAGTGGATTTTTATAGCCCAGTAAGGATTCAAACCCTGGTCCTCCTGAGTACTGATCCTACACTCAAACCACTACATCATATGATGTTCAATGGGAGCTATTCCTAAGGGTACATAGGACTTCTCTATTATACATGTAAGCAACACTATCCAGAATCAAATGGGGACAAAACTGCATGCAGCATAGATGTCTTTCTCTATTTTTTTTTTGAGTCACAGAAACAAGCACAATAACAAGCATCTATGAAAGAGACTACAAAAGCCTGTGCCAGGAATGAGTTTCCTAATGACCCACAAGCTTCTTGTGCTATTATCTTCTATAAATGATGCAGGTCAGAAGATGCATTTGAAGTTTTAGTTGATCTGTGTTATGTGTCTAATTCAAGCGATTTCTGATTCAGGGCATACCTGCATAAAAAGGACTGACAGGGGAACTAACAGAGAAATTAAATGTACATCTCAGAATTTAATGAGTTTACAAAAGCAAAACTTCAGAAGCTGGCATGTACAAGAATCAGCTGCATTCTTGGCATACATATTGCAATTTGTCAGATCCCTGCTTGAAAATCTGACTGGCAACCCAACAGTTTACGTGAAATTACATGCCTCACAAATAGCTGTCTGGCAGATAACAAGGAAAGACTTGGATGCTGTGGCTATAATTTGGCCTTCTTCAAATAGTGCAGTCAACTAAGGGAGAAGGTTCTGAAAGGCATCACAGGCACAAGGGTGATGAAGTTTACCGATTAATTACCAGCTATATTTGGTGATAATCACTGCTGCTCACATTTAACTTTGCAACGTACTAGAAGAGGCATAATTAGTAATTTTCACACCTTGGAAAGAACACAACTTTTACCACCCAAGCCCTTTGTTTTCAAAGAGATTTGTGAGAGATTTGCGGTAGGTATATATCTGTTTCATCTTCTTACACTCTGTACATGTCTCAGCCCTGCAAGCACTCCCGCTGTACACCTTTTATTACATTCCAGGTTGAAGTCCTGGGAAATTATGTCATTTTTTCCTTCTCTAATGTATCTGCATATTCCAGAGATAGGCAGAATGACATGAAAGGACAGCTCTGCCTCATATGTCACCAAAAAAGCTATATTACTGAGACTGAAGAAGGCAATTAGGAAGAAGACTGCTTGAATATATGGACCAGGGGAAGGAAGCAGGGAGAAATGGAATAATCATTACAAATATTTGTTGTGCTTTAATTTTCAGGTGTGCACTCAGATATATGGGGCCGCTATCAACCAAAAGAGACTTTGCTGGAAAATGTACATTATTTGATACTCAGTAATAAATATTGTTATTCTACCCATAGACTATCGTTTTAATGCCTATGGAAAACAATTTTTCAAAATATTCTGCCAAATATAGGGAAAGCAAATTAAATGTATGATTTTTATTTTAAAATACCTTGAAAAATGAAGGCTCAGCCTTCAGTTTTTCATTTTTTTAAATGAAAATTAGAGCTGAGAAATGGCTTTCAATAAGTCTCAGCCTTCATTGAGAGGGCTGTGTTATTGAAACCCTGCAGAATTTTACTCTCACTTTAGCTATGTTCTGGCTGTCGATCAAGGTCCAATGTAATGCCAATTGTTGAAGGGTCTGCTAGATAGTTACACATGACTAAAGAGGTTCAAACCTTCAGAGGAAAGAGCGATATTCAGCTGTCAGCTTTAGTACTCACCCAGTGTGCCCACAAAGCTAACTGGGACTGCTCCCCATGGGTTAATCAATGTGAGTCTTGGCTGGGCAAGTAGGGCAGAACTATTTCTTGACATCTGAGCAACAGTAGGGTAGTTATGTCACCTGATTTCTTGTCACTATTCAGAAAAACAGCAAAAACACAAATAAACAGGAAAACAAGGAGGTATTCAACACACTACCTTAGAAAATTGTTGTTGTTTATTCTTTCAGTTGCTTCCGACTCTTCATGACCTCATGAACCAGACCACGACAGAGCTTCCTGTCGGCCATCGCCGCCCCCAGCTGCTTGAAGGTCAAGCCAATCACTTCAAGGATAACATCCATCCATCTTGCCCTTGGTTGGCCTTTCTTCCCTTTTCCTTCCATTTTCCCCAGCATCATGATCTTTTCCAAGCTTTCCTGTCTCCTCATGATGTGGCCAAAGTACTTCAACTTTGCCTCTAATATCCTTCCCTCTAGTGAGCAACCTTAGAAAATGCACAGCATAAATTAATAGAATTGGAAGGGACCACAAGGACCAACTAGTCTGACTCGCTATCATAAAGGAATATGCAATTAAAGCACTCCCAATAGATGGCCATCTAGTCTATGTTTGAAAACCTTCAGAGAAGCAGAGTCCCTCACACTCTGAGGTAGTACATTTCACTGCCAAACGGATCTTCCTGTCCAGATGTTCTTCCCAATGTTTAGGTGGACTCTCTTTCCTCCAATTATCTGCAATAGGAGATGCACAAGTCTAGTGCAATCAGACATGTGAAGTTGGAAGACACATCTCATCAACCAGCAGCTTGCTGCTCTAATTGATCTTCTCCTTCTTCCATTCACATGATGAACATATCCTCAGCATTTCACAGATGAAAACCAAAACCTGTATGGCTGATCAACATCACATTGTGAACAAAATGGCAAAATGTTAGTAATGAGAAGAACCTTAAAAGCTAGGAGATGCTGCACCAGTATTCTTTTGCTGAGTTTATAGGAAAGGGCAATATTTTTCTGTCTTTTTTCTCCTTTCTCCTGCTGAGCTGAGTGCAAGCTACTTTTCTGCTTTGAATTCAGTTTGTAGCAGCTTAAGTGAGCTGAGGACAAAGGGGGAAACTGAGTGGAGAAAGAAATGAGGACATTTTAAAAACAGATTAAAGTGGAATGACAGAAGATTAATTGAGACATTTTCTGCCAAATTAGAATGGGAATGAGAATAGGGATGAATTTAAAATGTTGTTGAAGGCTTTCATGGCTGGAATCACTGGGTTGTCGTACATTTTCCAGGCTGTATTGTCATGTTCCAGAAGCATTCTCTCCTGACGTTTCACCACATCTATGGCAGACATCCTCAGAGGTTGTGAGGTATGTGAGGTAATTTAAAATACTTTGAGAGGACATATTTGATCCAGAGTCTGTATGTTGTCATAAAAATGTGATTGTGAGATGTCCACCATGGGTTGACTTTACAGTTGAGAATTCTGTTTCCAGATAATCTCTTGGAATGCTTTTGGTGTGGTATTCAGTTGATACATGGAGCTGAAATGAACTGAAGCAACCACGGCATTACTTCACCTGGAAGAAAACCATAACTCATACACTTAGCAATGATCTTCCACTTTAGATCTAATATTCACTGAATAGTGCAGGAATATTCCATAACAAAATCACAAAACAATAATCTAGTTTGGTTTTTGCATCCTCCTATGCCAGTGGTTCTCATCCTGTGGATCCCCAGGTGTTTGGGCCTACAACTCCCATAAATCCCAGCCAGTTTACCAGCTATTAGGATTTCTGGGAGTTGAAGGCCAAAACATCTGGGGACCCACAGGTTGAGAACCACTTACCTATGCTGTCAGGTGAAGAGAGCACACCTCCTGCCTCTTGCTGGAAAGAACAATGAAAAAAGACAATGTCAAAAGACACACATACAAGGGATGGCAGGATTCTCGACAGATTCATTTCCATACTAAAAATACTGGTTTGCATCTTCTGTTAATTTCTCTGCATGTTTCTCAACTCAGTTGATTGGTGATCCAACAAACTAACTTAAAAACCGAGAGCAGTAATCTTATTCATAATCAATCCTACCTAATAAAACACATGATTTTGCTATATACAACTGTTTGTTGATAAAATTAGGTGACATTCCAAAGCAAACTGCTTTTTTTCAGATGTGGAAATTTTATCCTTACTACCCTATTGTCATTTTCTCTGTGAATCACTACAATCTGAATGAGAAATCTAGTGAAAAGATGTCATTTCAGCCTTCCCATTGATTCCCATGTCATTGGACTAAAACTTGTATCATAGATGGGTGGGTTACAGTACAATCAATAACTAAGAAACCATGTTTGGACAAGTCAAATTTAACTAATTTATTGAATAATACAAAAGATATGAAAAGCACATTGAAGGCTATTTTTGATACTGTCATATCGCTTTTGCCATATGACAGTATCTCAAAATAATACTTCATAGCTTGGCCTCTAAACTATCAAGATTCAAGCATTGTTTGAGCTTCTAAGAAGTCTGCATTAAGCTGGCTTGAGAAGTGCTAAAGGGGGTTAAAATGTAAATGAAGAAAGCATGTGATCATATCCTTGTCCATGAGAGCTCACTTTGCCCTAGTAAGCTAGAATGCTTTAAGTTAATGATGTTTTTAGCCAGCCAAATCCAATTTACCAGGCTACTGTAGTTCTAGCATGTTAGCTCCATTTCATACAGCTTTAATTTATTTTCAATTTTCAATGATAAGGCAGACCAGTGAAGAGAAGGGCCTTCTTTGCTTCTTCAAAGTGTCCAGCTGAAAAATGAACTCCCTTCTCGCTCTGTGAATTATCTTTCTCCACCTCAGGCTGGTATTATATTTCGCGCATAATGTTGTCGCTGCTCTGAAAATGCTGAAACACAAAAGATGGTTAGTAAAATGAGAAACTGTAATTGAGAAATGCAGCATAGAATAGACAGAACATCTTGCTCAAAAAAAAGAATGTTTGAAAAAATACAGAGACACGTTTCCCTTTTGGAGGGACTTAAGATGATTAAAAGGAAGTAGCAATGAGAAAACTTTGATCCAGGGTTAAACTTGCAGCTCTTCAAGTGCAGTGAGACTGAGGTTCCTATCAGCTTTGGCCCACACTATTTAAAAGACATTTGGAAAAAAAGCCCATCTATTTCTGTTTCTTGACTGTTCTAAAGTCTTTGCTTGTGTGGATCATAAGAAATTGTAGCAAGTTCTTGGTGGTATGGGGATACCAAGTCACCTTGTCTGTCTCCCAAGGAATCTGTATAATGACCAAGTAGCCACAGTAAGAACAGATCACAGAAGAACAAACTGGTTCAAAATTGGAAAAGGAGTATGGCAGGGCTGTATACTCTCACCCTACCTATTCAACTTGTATGCAGAACACATCATGCGTGGGGCTTGATGAATCCAAGGCTTGAGTTAAAATTCTGGAAGAAACATTAACAACCTTAGATATGCAGATGTGTCATGCCCAGGGCAACGGAGCACCAAGAACCGACACACGGAGGCCAAAAACTATCTAATATCTTTATTAAGGGAATATATAAGAATAATAAAAACAAGTAGGAAATGTAGTCCAGTAAAAGACCTTTCAGGGAAGGTCAAATATAGTCCAAAAATATATTGTCCAATATTTTATATTAGAGTCCAAAGTTATAAGTCCAAACCGAAACACACTCTATTTACAAACAATAGAGTGGGGAAGCGTCCAAAGGTCTTTCCAAAGTTCAAAGTAAGTCCACGGCGAGAACTGGGAACAAGGCTTGATACTAGGAACAAGGTCCAAGGCTGGAAACACGGCAAGATTTTTCTTGAATACTTGGCTAGGCAAGGCAAGGAAACTGGAGTTGCAGACTTTACGAAGTCTACACTTGGCTGGAAAACACGAAATCACTCCTGAAGCTGATCTGTTGACTCCGCACGGAATCCTCCGTGTCGGGCACTTTTAACTAAGTCTCATCTTCCTGCAAAGCAGGTGTCCAGAGCTTCCTTTCCCAAGGGAAAGAGAAGCGAAACACATCTCCCTCCAGATGCGTTCCTCCCTAGAATTTCCCAGGGGAACATAGCTAATTAACATCTTGTTTAGCTGCTAATCTCAAGCTTCTCCGAGACTGCTCTTTTTCTCCCCGACTCGCATCATAGGACTGTTTCCTAGCAAAAGGGGGGGAAGCAGTAGGAGAGGCCTGCTCAAGGTCTTTTTTAATGGGCTCTTGGGTAGAATCATCAACAACAGGCATCTGGAAAAATTCCGGCTCCTGCTGAGCTGGCAAAAAACCCATGTTTTCGTCATCATCAACCACGATGGCGCTGGGATCAGAACTCCAAGGCCCATGGGACATCACAAGATGATACCACTTTGATGGCTGAAACCAAGAAAGAGCTAAGGAGCCTTATAATCAAGGTGAAAGAAAAAAATGCAAAAGCTGGGTTGCAGTTCAACATCAAGAAAACCAAGATTATGGCAACCAGAGTGATTGATAACTGGGAAATAAAGGGATAAAGGGAGAAAACGTGGAGGCAGTGACTGACTTTGTATTTCTACGCGCAAAGATTACTGCAGACACAAACATCAGAAGACTTTTACTTCTTGGGAGGAGAGCAATGACCTTGGAGAGAGAGCTTGGAGAAGAGAATGATGCTGGGGGAAATGGAAGGAAAAAGGAAGAGGGGCTGACCAAGGACAAGATGGATGGATGGCATCCATGGAGGGACTGGCTTGACCATGAAGTACCTGGGGGTGGTGACCACCAACAGGGAGTTCTGGCATGGGCTGGTCCATGAGGTCACGAAGAATCAGAAGCAACTGAATGAATGAACAACAAAACAATACAGTAAATAAATATGTATACATCAGATTTCCTTATCACCCTGGCAAGTTATCCCAATCAGCCCCTCATATGTGGTTCTCAAACATATTGTTTTGCTTAAATACAGAGCTGTTTTATATGTTATTTCTGGGTTTTGGCCACACAGAAAATATGTTCTGATGTGCGATTCCCAATAAATTGTCCATTTATTCCCAATAAATTGTCCAATGTTCTGATACATTTTACAGTCAAATATGTGTGCTAAATCCTCAATTTCACTTGCTCTGCAGATAAAAATCCATTCATTATAAGGGCCAATAAACAATATCCACACCTGGCTTGTCCAAAATGTTGTCTTTTTCTACACTTTTCTATCAAAACTCCATGATCCTTAGCTGATCCCTTTCATAGCTAAGCTGATCCTTTTATGAGCATATCTACTGGGTTTGGCCAGTTGTTGACCTCTGGGGACTGCCAAAATCTTAAATGTGACCTAAAATCCACTTTTAGTTTGGAAAAAAAATCATAATAAATAATACATTGGCTAAGGAGAGGGAGTTTTGTTAGAGGTGAACTTTGTTCCTGAGGCCTCCAGTATGCACAAAATAGTAATTTGAAAAATCTGTAAGAGCCAAGGACCACAAAGGGGCAACATGCAACTGCTCTTTGTCTACTCCTGCTTTATAGCATAGTTGGGAATGAGGGATCCTCTACATGCTCGCTTACACAGTAGAAAGCCCTTGTCTTCGTAGTAGTGCTATACTGAGCAATCCTATGGAGACAAGGAGGGGAAAGAATACACAGCAGATCTACAGCCCTCTCCAATGCCCTGCTAGCTTAACATAGCAAGGAAGATCTAAGATGAATGAGACAGCTTTTCTTTTGCCATTCCCTTTGCATATATTCATTTTCCTACTAGATTGGTGGTAGTTACTACTTTTTTCCTTCCAGAAATGGGAATGGCAAGAAATTAATATATCATAGATGCAAAGAGGTCCTGCTCCTTTGTGGGAAGCATTCTTGGGGAACTCCAGGGCTTGACCACTACTAAATGAGAAAACAGCCCTGGCATGTCTTATCTCCCACTCTCTACAGTGACAGTACATCACTAGTGACCTACAAATTGACTCATATTTGAGGAAGGGCAGGTTTGGAATAGCAACTACTAGACCGCCAAGAGAATTGTGGTAACTTTCAGTAACTTTTTCAAGCTTTTCACACACACACACACACACACACACACACACACACACACACACGTGCACACACACCCATATGTCTTCATTTTTTCCATTGAAAGGAGGCTTGTCTGCATATTACTCTGAGCCTCTGCTCTTTCTAGCCCTAGAAATATTGTAGGAAAAAGCCCTTTAGAAAACTAATTGTAATATTGAAGTCTCCATATATTATAGGACTTTTCCCTCTACAGTAATCTTGCACGGATCATAAATCACTTCAAAATGTGATGGGAAAATTCATCTTAAAAATAAAAACTGACCTTGAAACAAAGTAACACAACAGTGACATTTTACGATATGCTGGTATAACTCCACCTCCTTAGCTCCTAATCAATAGATGGCAGTTGCTGTGATATAAAACTGCAAAATAGCCAGAATTCATTCATTCAGAGAAGACGTCTCAGCATGTTTCATAATGAAGGCAAAGCTTATGGTTTTAAATATGTATAACAAAAAGGAGAATTAATAATATCTGCACATGTATTTGTGCTTATGTCAAATGGTTGTTGAAGCATAGATACATTTCCAGAATATGGACTATTAATCTATCACACTGACATTAATGTAAAGAATTTGAGTCAGACTGCTGTGCATATTACTATTTAATGGATTGTTTCATTTGAAGCAACCAAGCCAGCATATTCCAGCCATAATGCAGGTGTCTAGAATTATGAAGTGTATAGCTTGGTTGGTAGGTAGATAGACAGATAGATAGACATATAGTTATAATCTCAGATTACAGATTCCATATAGTATGCATATTTATATATATTCTCCATCCTGGAGAAAGTAGTTCATATCATTTCTTGAAAGACTCTTATGTAGCTGTATGAAACCAAACTTTAACATTTTTCTTAAGAAAATGTATTTTCCTGTATTTGTTGCTGTAAATAAACGGTAACTGTTAGCTATTTAGCATAACACATTATTCAAGCAGTTCTAGGTTAATTAGCATGGCCAACTGTTTCTTTGGAAAAATGCAGTGATTATCACTGAACACTTCTTTTTTCTATGCTGATGCTGTTTTGTTTAGAAGATTGGTATACTTTTCTTCTGCTAGTAACCTAAATCACAGAAAAAATGTAAAGCTCACGCTGAGTAAGTGTATAATATTAAAACCTATCCTGGTTACTCAGATGTACAGCCACCAAGGTTCTTGGAAAACACTCTAAATATTATTTTTTAATAATATTGTTTCAGAGAATTAATGTCTGTACCTTTGGAGTAAACAGATCATAGAATAATAGAATAATAGAATTGAAAGAGTTCACATAGGCCATCTATTCCAACCCCCTGCCATGCAAGAAAAGCACAATCAAAGCAGCCCTGACAGATGGCCATCCAGCCTCTGTTTAAAAGCCTCCAAGGAAGGAGCTTCCACTGCACCCCGAGGCAGAGAGTTCCACTGCTGAACAGGTCTTACAGTCAGGAAGTTCTTCCTAATGTTCAGGTGGAATTTCATTTCCTGTAATTTGAACCCATTGCTCTGAGTCCTAGTTTCCGAATGGGGTGGTCAGGTTCAGCAAGCATAGGAGTCTGTCTTCAAATGGTAAAGGAGTGGTGTTTGATGCTATAGAATTCCATCATACAGTATGAGCAGAGGACTGTCAGCTGGTATGCAAAAGTTGCAGGACCTATTGGCATATTTAGGGGGTGTTTTTTTTTGGGGGGGGGGTTGCACTTGCCTTCTTCTGAGACTGAGAAAATGAGACTTGCCCAGGGTTATCCAGTGGTTTCCCATGGTTGAGCAGGAATTAAAATCCTGGTTGCAAAACATTACACCATGCTGGTTCTCAGTTCAATGTGGATGTGCTGTTTCAGAAAGAAGTTGCTATGGTTTACAGGACCATGGATAGCTCCCAGGCATCAAGCTGAGGTAGATTTAAGGCAGCAGGCTCCCAAATGAACATTTCTCTACAGATTTGTCACAAATGCTTGGGACCAGTAATGTTTTGGATTTTGGATTTTTTTGAATTTCGCAATTATGGTATTTACATATATGTACATAATAAGGTATCTTTGAGATGGGAACAAAGTCTAAAAAATGAAGTAATTTATGCTTCATTTACAACTATACATATACCTGAAGATAATTTTATTCTGAGAGATAATTTTATATAATATTTTAATAATTCTGTGTATGAAACAAAGTTTGTATACACTGAACCATTAGCATGCAAATATGTCACTATCTCAGCCACCCAAAACATTTTAGATTTTGGAGTATTTCAGAGTTTGCAGTCTCAGGTAAGTGATGCTCAACCTGTACCTCAAGATAGCTTGATCAAGAGAAGAGTCCTGGAATTCAAATAAAATTGCAAGAAATCACTGACCTGAAGCTGTGCACAGTACTATTTCATGGGGGCTTCTATGTCTTAGGATGATGGTGAACACTACAACAAAAGAAAAAGGAATCCATATCATACTAAGATACAGCAATATTGTAACTATATTGTAACTAAGTAGACTATACACTGAAGAAACAAACAAAGATATTATATCCATAAAATGCTAGTCTTATGTAGGTGTCAGGAAAGAACAGACTTCCGCCATGCACACCAAACATGTTGGATTCTTCAAGCATCCAGCACTGACCTAATAACTACATACAATCAAGGAGTTACAACTGTTAATTGTTGCATGCTATAATGATATCTCTATCTCAACACAGCCCAGCGAACAGCTATATTCATTTTTAAAGCCACATACTAGGGAAGGAGATGGCAACCAAAGTGAAACAATCCCATAATCAAGGTCATTTAGGTCATTAAATGGAACATTGAGCACACACTGACATACGACATAATCACTGACAATACTATCTCCCATGAGACTGAGATAAGAGCTGGCAAACCTACACTCCTCTTGAATGTGAACTGCCATTTGGGACCAGTAATAATCTCAAGGCTTGCCTCATTTCACAGCTGAGTTGTTTGAAAACAGACAGACTGGCCCTTCCAGAAAGCAGCTGTACATTTGGCTTTCTCTCTTGGTCTTATGGAGTCTTCGTGTTTACTCAGCCCCCACCCTTGGTATTTTCCACATTATGACTACCCTAATGACATACTGTTGTTAATTTAATTCCCAACTGAAAAATGCCATTGTTCCTTTAAAAAAAATATTCCTTTTTTCCACTGCCTCTAAAGCTGCAATTTGATCCACACTTGCTAGGGAGTGAATCCTATTGAACTCAATGTACATTTAAGCAGATGCACACAGCATAGCTCTGTTATGTACAGAGGGGGTGGTAATACTAATGTTGTTGCTGAATAAAAGCAAGAAATGTACCAGGAGGGAGATGACTTTGCTATCCCTGTGTAACCTCTTTCTTTTTTCCCACTTGGCTCACAAGCATTACTTCAGCAGTTTTGTGTGCAGCTTGGCGTTATCAACGAACAGAAGGAACAAAAGACACTCGCCTGCATTTGTACCGCACAAAAAGCCGGGAGTAATGAAAGCCCATTTTGCTGCTTTTATTTATTTATTTTAGAGGCCATGGAGACACCATGATCATCCATGCTGAAAGATGCAATGTACTACTCCAGATGATTTCCAAACATGTTCTGCTTAAAACAAACACAACAAAAAAGAAAAAAGAACCCACTTTAACATATTAGAAAATCATCTATGTATATCTTGGCTATGAGATTTTTATTTTATTTTAGTTAGTTTATGGTTGAGGCTTAACTGTACAAGATTTGGCCTTAATAGCTTTCCAAAATACTCCAGGACATTTCTGCCTATCGTTATACATAAGCATTTGTATATTTCTAAGTTTACATAAATAGACTGTAGTTAGGAAGTAGAAAATTATACATATGTTTGAGGCAAAGATAGGTTGGCCATTCTGTAAGGTATGAAATATTGTCTTATGTGACTGTTAATCACTATGGTATATACATACAGACATGCCATTCTGAAACGATGCTTTCCTGTGTATAAATGAGATACAGCCAGCCCTCCACTTTCACAGCATGCAGGATCCCACAAAAGTTGGAAAACTGGATTTAAATTTTTAAAATGCTTTTTTAAAACCCGAGTGAACACATTTCTAGGAATCTTTGGGTTATTATTATGTTTATGATTATTTATATCTTGCTTTCTCTCTCCATACGGAGACTCAGAGTGGCTCACAATTAAAAGCATTGCAATACAACTTTAAATATACAAATATACAAGTATTAAAACAGTGTTAACATCATTAAAAGCATATAAAATCACAGCAGCCCCTGACGATCTTAAAAACCTTCTTTAAATGCCTGCCTGAATAAAAAGGTTCTAGCCTGCCACCTGAAGGACAGCAGGGAGGGGACCATTTTGGGTGGGGGTTCTAGAGTCAAGGGGCAGCCACTGAGAAAGAAGGCCCGCTCTCTCGTTCCCACCAACTGAGCTTGAGATGGAAATGGGATTGAGAGAAGGGCCTCTTCTGAAGATCTCAGGGCCCAGGCAGGTTTGTACAAGGGGATGCAGTCAGCCAAGTAGCCTGGACCTGAACCCTTAAAGTCATAACCAGCATTTTGAATTGTGCCCAGAACCAGACTCGCAGCCAGTGGAGCTACTACAACAGGGGTGGGGGGTTGTCCACTCCCTGTAGCCAGCCCCATTGAGCAACCTGGCTGCATCTCTTTGGACCTGCTGAAGTTTCCAAGCACTCTTCAGAAGCAGCCCCATGAGGAATATGTTACAGCATGGACCACCGAGGCTGGATATGGTTTCTGAAGGAATGAGTGCAGTTGGCACACAGGTTTTAATTGTGCAAAGGCCCTCCTGGCCACTGATGATACTTTGGCTTCCAGGCTCAGCACTTAGTCCTGGAGGATCGCCAAACTGTGGATCTTTGTCTTCGGGGGTAGTTTGATGCATCCAGCACAGGCTGAATCCCTATTCCCTGTTCTGTCTTATGACTAACCAGGAGTATCTCTGTCTTGCCTGAATTAGGGTCAGGACAGCTTCCTTGGCCTTAGGTGGAAAGAAGTAGTTGAGTTTGGTGTCATCAGCATATATGTGGGACCCAACTCCAAAACTCCAGATGACCTCTTCCAGTGGTTTCATGTATATGTTAATCCAGCACAGCTCTGTGGTTGACTATAGAAACATACTGGAGGACCTTGAAATTCCTACTGATGTGTTCTCTCTAGAAATCTGTGTCCTCCAGCATGACTCTAATAGAAGTTGATCTAATATGCTTGCTCTATGAATTTCTAGATCTTCCACATGACTCTATGGGCTCATCACACTTGAGCATTTGTCCACTTTAATCCACTTTAAATGCTGTGACTACCTCTTGCAGAATTCTGAAGTTTGTAGATTAGGAAGGAGTCTTTAAACTGCTAATCCAGGGAAGCCCTGGGCCTCCCTAAACTACAAGCCCCAGAATTCTGCAGGAGGCAGTCACGTCATTTAAAGTGGCTTAAAGTGGATAAATGCTCAAGTGTGATGAGCCCATAGAGTCATGGGGGAAGATCTAGAAATTCATAGAGCAAGCATATTAATTAAATCCACAAAAGCTTGACTTTTAATCCTATCCTACTTTGCTGCTGAATCCATACATCTAACAAAAGAATATGTTAATGCTATGCATGCAATATTGGGGTGGAGACATATCCCCAAGAAATACTAGAATCTTTGTAACTACAAGAAATGTTTTAAATCTTCATCTTCAGAGCCCTTCTTTGTTGAAACACAGGAAATGAAGAAAAGGCGTGATTAAGTAGTTTTCCTAAACCTAACTCTAAAGATCCCATCTACTTTATATACTGTGTAAATCTCTTAAAAAGCTACTTAGTGAAATCCTTCTATTCAGCTGTTTATATATATTGCCAAATATTAGGGACTTGTACTTATTTATATTCAATTTCCCTGCTTGAAAATGAAGCAATCATTAAGCGGTGTTGCATGTGAAAGCTATCTTTCAGCTCCAAAGCACTATTCAGAATAAGCCACCTAATATATCAATCACATATTAACAATAGGTCTGCCCCCTTATCAGGCCATTTCCAGAACATTAAGAGATGGCTCATTGGAAGCCTATCATTTTATTGACTGATGAGCCTTGGCAAGCAATAGGGCAACCTTCCCCAACATGAATCCATCTAGAAGTCTTGGACTATAGTTCCTATTGTCCTGAGCTCACAAGGTTACTTGCTGTGTTCTTGGGGATGACTGGTGAAAGAGAGAGTAGCAGGGTGTATGGATTTTGTACCTTTAGGACCATTTCATATCACACGATTATAGCAGCAGGATTCCATATTAAATTCTGGGATTTGCAGTTTAGTACGCGGTATTTAGAATTCTCAGCTAGAGGGCCCTAGTGCCGCACCAAAGGACAAACACCAGGGATCCATAGGATGCAGCCATGACTGTTAAAGTGAAATCATAGTGCTATTATTGTGTGAAAGGACACTTTGAGACACCACTTTGTATAGGTGTGTCCCACTGATGCGGCATATCCTCTTTTTATTGGCAGCATTTATGTTTCTTTTTGTCTTGTGCAACTAGATCCCAGTCAGGAAAATGAATTCTCCTACTGGCACCACAAGCTAGCCTGAGTGTTTAAAATTTTAATGAAAGCCTGACAGACTTTTTTTCTTTACAAAAAAGACAACTCAGCATATTCATATTGCAACTTTGCAGCATGTAAAAAGTTCCATAAACATTTTATTGTGACCCTTTCAAATTTTGTCACATATGGAAAACATGTTCTGCAAATGGATAGCTTCCATGTTGATTTTGTGTGTTTTAAAGGGGGTGGAGGTGGAGGGAGAGAAAATGCATGCGTATGTGCATGCATGCATACACACACACACTCTCTCTCTCTCTCACACACACACACACACACTGGCTGCAGTCCCACATATCCTCAATGTAGTGTAAATATCTGCATGCAGATAAACTATATAAACTCTATGCAGAATAACAACTTTGCACAACTTTAACACACAACTGCATCATTACTAGACACAAAGCTCAATGTGCAGCTGCAACCTTCATTGCTCAATGCACAATTTGATCATGGAATGGTCCATGGGCTATCACAATATGCAAAGACAAGATATTGGGCAAGATATTGGGCAGCTGTCTATACAGTTCCACTTCCGCCATTATCAGCATAATACATCCATAGCACAGTGGTAACTTTGAGGCCCCGTATGCATAATTTGACTTATATGTGCATAATATCCTTAACTCGATGCCAGTCAATGAAGCAGAAGAGCTAGGTTTCACAGGATTGTAGTACCAGGATGTCTTTTACTATTGAAATGATATCATCTGTCCCACCTCTCATATTCCCCTCTAAACAGGAATCCTCTAGATAACATATCTATATTTGCCCATGTATTTCCCCAAGAACAATATATTGCTGTGAGCTATTCCTGTTGAAAACCCCATGCTTTGTTCAGAGTGTTGACAACATAACCGACTCCAATGTGAATCAGTCTGCTATCTACATGGACCAGGACGGTCACCGCCTTTTCCCTGTTCTCCTCCTGACTGACCCTGGGTTTTATGGCAGGTGCAGATGAGCCATAGGTTTCTTATTTACAGCTACCTGTTATCTTAACTTTCTTACTTAGGTCCACACATATAGATGTAATGCTGTTGCCCAATGGAAATTTGGCTGAAAGGGGCTCATGGCCATCCATCTTGCAGTATCTTGTTGCACACAATGACATGTAGATGTAAATTCTTTATTTAAAGGTCACTCTAATAATCCAATATCCATGACCTTCAAAACACTGCTGAGTCAAACAAATTCACTGAAATATTTCAACTCAGGTGGATAAAGGACCTCAGTATTTTCTGAAATTTCCACTAACCCATGTGGTTTTGCTAGAAATTATAATGGAAAATATATTCTTCCTAGTTCTAATCTTTTTAGACATACCAAAGCTGTAAAAGAGGAAGCCTCATCTTTCCATGTACATGGTGCTGAGGAGGGCCATTCTCATTACTCAAAGAGAAGGGAGAAAGGATTCCTTCATAAGTTGTAACTGCCTGACATGATTGTAAACCCAAATTCAATGCTGTCTACGTCAGGTAATGTTCAATGCTGTCTACGTCAGGTATTGGACCATTTTTTTTAATTTCAGGTAGAAGACCAACTTTCCCTTCAGTAATTTATCCACATTTGAAGTTTTCCAAGGAATGCATGCTAGGCCATTTTGATTTTTTTGTAATAAGGATAATGTATGGAGAGTTAGCAGGGGTAGGGATTAGTCATGACATCGTGTTGTAGTAATGGGCAGAGAGGTGTATAAAATGCAAAAAAGCATATACCAACCAATTGTATTAAACAAAAACTATATGCTTTTTTGGGCAAATGTAAGTTGGAGCATTTTAAGGACATTGCTGAAGATTGGGAAAATAATTTGTGAGGAACTAGCAGTCTTATGACCACTCTGGCTGAGGGATTCCAGAAACTGACCCAAACTCTAACTAGAACTACAGCATGGATCTCATTTACACTATAACAAGGCTGGGAGATATGTGGCCATGTAGATGTTCAACTGCAGTTCCCATCACCCTTTACTATTAAGTGTTGAGGCTGGTGGGAATTGTGGCACAGCAACATCTGAATGGCTATGTATTTCCAAGACTTCCAATAGGGAGATACCTATTTTTCTCTTCTCTTTTTTTAATGGTAAAAGAACTTCTGGGTTGTTGGTGGACCTTTTGTAACATGATTTGCTTAGTACTAATAGCATGAACAAGACTGCTGTGCAGTGTACAGCTGTTTCTAAAGCCCCTTGTGGGCCAGTGCGTGAGCAGAATGTCAGACTAAATGGATTTTGGCCTTCCTTTATTATCTTGCTTTATTATCATGGTGATCTTTGCAGACTGATAGACATTGGCTCCATGACTCCAGAATCCAGCTGACAGTACAGCTCAACACACACACAAACACACACATATGATCCTATCTAAAGATGCAATAATGGAGAAATTTTGAAATGCATTCTCAGTACCTGCCTAATGCTGTTGTCTGGGGAGGGATTCATGTCCTGTTCACCAAGTATGCCAAAGACTGGAATTGTCAATTTCAGTATCATGCTGGTGTGAGGTTTGCTGGGTGAGTACCACCATCTATCTTAGGTTGGCAAATCTGCTAACTACAAGTATACCTCAAGTGTAGATGTAGATGTATTCCTGGACATTACTATATCAGAAAATGTGATACCAAAGGCAGAAAGATAGGGTATAGGATTACAACCTGTGCTGGACAGGGCTACACTCCCCTGAAGACACAGGTTCACAGCTTGGGAGTTCTCCTGGACTCATCACTGAGCCTGGAACCCCTGGTTCCAGGAGAACTTTCACACAATTAAAACTTGTGCGCCAGTTGTGCCCTTACCTTGGGAAGTCAAACTTGGCCATGGTGGTCCACGCTCTTCTTACATCATTAATAGACTACTGAAACCTGTTCTAGGTGGGGTTGCCTTTGAAGACTGTTCAGAAGCTTTTTGGCATTGCATTGTTGCCTATATATGTGAGTAGTTCTTGAGTCCCCTATGAGTGAGAAGGGCGGGGTATAAATGTGGTAACTAAATAAATAAAGAGAATGAAAATAATACAAATAGTTACCTATATCACACAATGTTTCAAGAAACTTTTTTTTTCAGAGCTAACTATCTTTACATGTGAAATTAGACAATTTGGGTAAGCCTTGCATTTTAAAAAAACCATTTTAACCTTTCAGAAAGCTTTTCTCAAAACACACACAGGGATGACATTTTCCTTCACCATCCTTCACTTTTCTTATCATTTCCAATCTGATGGTCTATACTTTTTCAACCTTGTTGGATATCAGTCAGTCCTCTGTATCCATGGATTCCATGACTTGAATATTAACTCCTTCATTTCCAAAAAGTAAAGTTTGATTTTGCTGTTTTAGTCAAGGGATATCATTTTACTATGCCATTGTATAATTGGACAAACCTTGGGCTTAGGTAGAGTGTTGTGATTTATTTTTAGATGATAATGATGAGAAATGTAAATATTTTATTTATTGTATTTCCTGATACCTTCTATGTAAGTTAGCGTAACAATTGTCTAATTTTTTTTTTGGTTTATGACAATTCCCAATGTCCCACTTCCCTGCCTTCATGATGGGCCTGTTCTGCTTCTGTGCTGGCATGCCAGCAGTAAAGTGACATTGGGAGCAGGATTCTCCCCCTCTCCCATTCTCCTCCCTTCCCCGAGCTCTCTATTTTTTGTTTATTTTATACTTTACAATTATATTTGCTTTTTTCTTTACTGGTTTATTGATTATATATAACTGGACTTGATAAATGATGGATTTCAGTATCCATGGGGAGGGGGGCCTGGAATCAAACATGAATGGATACCAAGGCCTCAGTGTAGTGGGTGTCGGGGGCTTATATTATCTCCTTATTTCTGACTGATCAGCTGTACTCACAGCTAAATTTTGCAATAGAGGGTTTATTTTAAAAATCAAGTGGATGTATATGTGGTTGTTATCCACCTTGTGTCAGGAGTTGATTTCTGCAGTTTAAGAAGTTCACCATAAATCATCCCTGTGATATCTCAAAGCCAGCAGAAGGTGCCAATGGAAGACAGTGCTGGCATCTGGAAGGACTAACTCTTTCTTGTGGGAAAACTGTGATAAGAGACTGGGGGGGGGGGCTGGAAAGGGCAAGAAGGGAGGGTGGTAGTGAATAGGAAAATCAGGGACTTTTGAGGAGAAACACCATTAATGACTTTTTTTCTTTGCTGTAGTAACCTGGGCACTAAACTAACTCAAAAGAGTGCTTTGTGAGTGGTCTAAATTGCAGGCTAGATTCTGCAGGGAGTGACACCCTGAGCTATGAGGAGAGGTGGGTAACAAATAAAATGTATTATTGATGTTGTAGATAGAATTACAGGAATGATGTTTTAAACAGCTAAATATCTTGAGCTATTCCTAGCTGCCATTGCTTCTTTCTAATCCTCTGCTCATATATTCCATGACTTTAAAAAAAATCACATCCTAAGTTCCTATTATAACTAAAGGATTATTATTACTTTCAATCAGGCAGAAAACACCTTTGACCTTATGGAGATCACTGTATAAATATAGACAATTGGTTGCTTCTCAGTTCAAATGAACATAAACACCATCAGAATTGCCTTAGTGAAGCAGCCTAAAAGTTAATCTCTCATAGCATGAGGGGCTGATAACACAATCCAAAACTAAATGTGGTACAGCCCTCCTGGGATAGTAATCCTTGGAAGTACAGACAGAGGACTATAAGTTTAAATACTGTGCAACAAGAACACCATGCCCACAGAAGGTTATTCTATCAGCAAAGCAAGCTTTATTCGGCATGTTACTGAGTATGTATATAGAAGTGAATGTGGTCAGCATTTCTGCATGGGTTTCCCACAAGCATCTTGAAGTAATATGGTCCCATGAGAGCTAATAAACTGAGATTTTTCTGGATGCGTGTTGTTGTTGTTAACTGCCGTCATGTTAAATCTCCAGCACTGATCAATCAGATGCCCCTTGGAAGTTCTCGAGCATGATGCAATTTTATAGGAACATCATCATCTTTGTCATTTGTGTCTAGTAAATAGAGACCTCCAATTGATGTGATAAATCCAAAAGAGCGCGCGCACACACACACACATATGTGAACAACTCAATATAAATTATTTCACATCCTTCTAAATGGAGACAAGTTGTAGTGGCAACAAAATATGGCAATGTAAAGAGCTTCTGTACAGGATTCCAGTCAGTCACATCCATTGAAGTTTCAACTGATTTCAGTTTTGTACTCCTTCCTTGAACCCAAATATTCTGTACATAAGAAACATAGGTCCTCCAATTAGACTTTATCCCTCAAAGATCCCCCCTTCTCTTCCCCCATTTGTGGCAAACTTTGGATTTTCCCCGTCTGATAGTAATTTTCTTTTGTTTTTTGATCATGGGTTTTGGCTACATAAGGATACACACTCAGAAAATGAAACTTTCTGATAACCTATTGTGCACTAAATAAATCTTTGTAGTTTTCTATGGTAGGAAATATTTCGCAATTCCCAATGTCCCACTCCCCTGTCTTCATGATGGGCCTGTTCTGCTTCTGTGCTGGCATGTCAGCAGTAAAGTGACACTGGGGGCAGGATTCTCCCCCTCTCCCATTCTCCTCCCTTCGCCGAGCTCTCTGTTTTTTGTTTATTTTATATTTTACAATTATATTTGCTTTTTTCATTACTAGAATTTCAAAATTGCTCTAAAAATTAAAAATGTCTAAGTACTCGACATATAGGAAGGTGAGGTTACAAAGGCATACAGAAATACAACTGCAGTTCACAGAGGTTTGAATCAATACAATTGTGTGAATGAAGAGAAATACCATCTCAAAAGCTCCACCCCCTGTATGTACCTGTATCAGTGACAAAAGACCTTCTTTGCAATAGTGGCTTTGTGCAATAAAGTTCTTAGTATGCCGTAGCTGAAAGCTGAGGGATGTATATATTGGTGGGAAACACGTCAGGGGGTGTCATACTACTCCTCGGTCCTCCTTGAATTCATCTCTGGTGAACTGCCTGTTGTTCACAGACCCCTTTTGTATGTCACCAATACAGATGAGTATCCCTTATCTGAAATGCTCAGGTCCATAAATGTTTTGGAGTTCAGATATATGATAATAAATCTTGCAAATGGGACCCAAGTCTAAACATGAAATTCATTTATGTTTTATATACAGCTTATATAAAGGAAATTTTCTACTACATTTCAACAATTTTGTGCATGAAACAAAGTTGTGTATACTGAACCATTGGAAAGCTACAGTGTCATTATCTCACCCACCCATATGGGCAATTTTGGATTTGGGAATATTTCGGAATTCCAGATAAGGGATGCTATTTCATATAATTGTAATTGTTGTTCCCATCATGTGAACATCAGAATAACAGCCTGAAGAAGGTGACAGCATGAGAAGTACTCATACAATTAATAATGGCGGTAGTTAATAAGCATCACAGAGCATTCAAACTTGACAAAACCTAGTTCTGAATGCAACACATATGTTAATCATGTATAACTCCCACACAGAAAAAAATAAGCAGAGCAAACAACATCTTCCGATGGCGACAGGCTTTCTTCTAATTAGTTCTTTTTTTTAGTTTTTTGCTTTTTAAAAACTAGCACTTCACTGTGATTCTTACTAACCCCCCCCCCCCCCCACACACACACACACACACAAAGGAGGAAAAAAAGTATCACTTCATATACCACACTTGTTGTTTCTCATAATCATGAAAGCTTCTCACCATAGGTTTTCACTGAATGGGTGAAAAAAAACCCACATTGGTTGGCATTCTATCAAGCTGTTTCTCAAAACTGTTTAGTATTCCTGTTTTCAAATGTGGCAAAAATGTCCCTCCCGAACCTATCTGAACTGCCAGCTGTCATACTGAGTGATGGAGATCTGTTCTGTTGATAATCAGTGTGCTGCAGGATGATCCCTCCAGCTCACTGCCATCTTTAATGTTGGATCCCAGCCACCATTTCTAAGGACCTCATCAGACAGAGGTTCATAAGCCAGGGGACAGTAGAGGGAACCATCAGATACCAGCCTGCATTGCCCCATTATCATCACATGGCATTTTATGTCTGTGCCCAGCTTCATCCTGTGCTGTCCCTAGCTTTTTGAATGAGAACACAGGTAGTCACCCATGTTCTCTGGGCAACTTCTGAACATGCTGCCAAGAGGGAGCTGGGATGGAGCCCCGCCAGAAATAGCCGTATGTCTTGTGATGGGCTCCATTGGGTTCCATCTTGGCTGTGTCTTGGCAGCTTTCTAGGGCGGGGGAAAAGCCCCCCGTGATGAGGTCATATGTCACAGAATCATATAGCTGGAAGAGTCTACAAGGACCATCAAACGCAATCCCCTGCCATGTAGGAACACATAATGAGAACATTATGCATTCTACAACTAGATCTGTCTTCATAATCCTGATGATAGAATAAGAACCCTGTAACACTTCTAGGCTGTGTGAGCACTGGAAACCAACACGGAGGCCAATAAACAATCTAATATCTTTATTGATGCAATAAAAGAATAAAACAAAAGTATGCAGAGTATATAGTCAAGCAATTGTCCTTTTAGGAAAGATCAAAAATAGTCCAAATAAATGAAGTTATATGTCCAGTATTAGAGTCCAAAGTCTACAATCCAATAACCGAAACACACTCAAACTCTTTGGAAGTTTGAGTGGGGAAAGAGCAAGGATTCACCGGGAGATTCTTGAAGAAAGGTCCAGACAAGGATTTGAGGCTAGGCAAGGTAATTCGTGGTGGATCTGAAATGCAGTCCAAACTTGAACAGGAGTGAAAACGCAACTCCCGGTCTACTCGTGAGTAAGCGCACTGAAGGGCTGCTTAGGAGCTCAGAAACAAGGGACGATGTTCTTCTTTGATTAGTCACGTTGACACCGTGATAGAGAGAGCTCAGTGCAGAACTTTTATGGAAGTTCAAGAGCTTCCCCCAACAGGTGTTTAACTCCCCAATTGTTCCCAGAGAAAGTAGCTGTTTCAACATGCCTGCCTCCCCAAAACTTCCCAAGGGAAACGGTTTAATTACAATTGTCTCTCTCCGCTAATCTCACGCTTTGTCTCAGAAACTGCTTATGGGAGTGATGTTTTGAGAAAGAACTTCCTATCAAACACGACACTTTCTGGGGAACCAGGCTCTGTTTCAAGGGCGTCCGTAATTGGCTTTGGCACAAAAATGTCAACAGGGGACATCTGGAATGGAACACAATCTTGCTGAGATGGGAAAAAACCCATATCCTCTTCAGTTTGATCTATGATGGCTGCGGGGTCATGGGCCAAAGGTCCCTGAGACATCACAAACCCAAAGAATCAATGGATGGAAATGACAAGGAAGTAGATTTGGTGAAATATTAGGATTTTTTGTAATGACTAAAGGAACTTGGCAATGGAATAGTTTACTTTGAAAGGAGGTTGGCTTTTCTTCATATTTATCTTTTTGTAGGCTGCTGTGGTTGAATCCTGCTTTGCAAATCCTGCAGTAAATGAATTGAATTAGATTAACTTCCAAATTCCCTTCCAGCTCAGTGATGTTGTGCTTCTGTGAAGGAGGAATAAGAGATGTTAATGGAGGAATTAATCCATATTAAATTTAGGGTATGACACAAGTTTAGGATAACTCTTACAACTAGGATCCCATGATCTCGGGAGCTGGACCCATTTCTTCAGTTCTGAAGGCAAGAGAAAGGATCTCATGGTGAAAGCAATTCCTTGAATGTTATACACATTATGGCCTGCCTCACAAGATTGTTGAGAGGATAACACTGAGGAGCAGAACTGTGAACACTGCCTAGAGCTTGTTTGCAGGAAGATGGAGTATCAATGCAATAATTAAATCATGAAATAGAGCAACAGAGGAGCTAGTGATTAATTTTTCCATCCATACTATCCATTAGTACTGTGCAAATTAAACAATGATTTGTTGAAAAAATTAGCTTCAGGGAAAGCAGTTAATGCTACCAAAATTTAGATTAACTCAGTTTGTCTGGTTAAGACAACACAGTAAGATGAGGTAAAAAAAAAACGGAAGCAAAAGCTTTTCAACACATCCCAATAGCAACACCGGAGTAGGAGTAAGTGTACTAGCATAAATGAGTCTTTAGTATTCTAAACCATGGCTCCCTGTTACATACAACTCGGTGGTTTTTAAACAAATGTCCATTTGCATATTTAATACATCACATAGTATTCAAAATCCCAGGAAGTTTTCTTCTCAGTGTCCTTCATTTATTAGTTCTCACAATTATATAAAGGCTAAATTGATGAATTTAATTATGCAAAAGTATACTAATTTGTTTTAATTGCATAATATGTTTGTCCCAGAGTTTAATTAGGCCCAAAAGCCTCAAGAGGCCATCAAAACTTGCTGAAAAATTAAAATGCAAGAAACCTAAAATCTACAGCATCTGCAAAGTGTACAGAGGGAAAAAATCTGGGTGATATAATTACCCAATCTAGGTAACAACAGATCAGTGAACAGTGTAATGACAACATCTCCATTTAGAAGCCAAAACCACTGAGATTTTGACTTCTCAGTATCTAATTTTGAAAATCAAGGTCATCTAAGAAAATTGTCCTATTTTTTGCCCTGGTGGATACAAAGAGGCCTGTCTTTGGTATTAAAGTCTACTATTGAGATAAATAAGAAGAAATAATGACACCATATATTGAAAATTATAGCTTTCCCATGTGTCAAACGGATGTCGTTTTTGCTCCCTCACAGCCCTGTGATCAGTCAAGTGCGAATTTTAATATTGAAAGGTGAACATCTGACATGAAGCTTAAATTTGTAACCTGAAAAACAGTTGTTCTTCCAAATGATTAAGCTTAATTATGCTTCTTTCTCATATGGATAGGAAAGAAGGCCATCTGTTTTCAGACAATGTAGAAAACTAACTATAACATGACAACATGGCAACAAAGACAGTTTTGACATCACTATGAGCACCTACTCCCTCTATTCTCAAAGCAAAATGCCCAAAATACCATAAGCAGTGTTATGGCAGGGTGAGTAGGTCGTTGTTTCTGTTAGACTCTCCTGGGACAAACTAAGCATATTGTCTCTTTACTCAGGGAACGATTCTATACAAACATTTACTCAAGATTAGCATGTGGATTAAAGAAATCTGGTTTGTTCTAGAGTGCCTACACAGGTTACCCAGGAACCTGTTTCAAGCTACAATCAAGTTCACAAAGATCCTCTTGATCTGATCCAAGGATTATATTTTCCTACCTCCTCTCGTGATATATGATAAGAAACAGTTTTTCCATGTCTGACTGAAGGAGAACAAGGCAAAAGACAGCAATGAAGCATTCCCCTGTGAACACTGTGGTTTCCTTTCCAAGGGGGAATGTATTTGTTTACCTTCATGTCAAGCTGTGTTTCTACATTATCCCTGTCTACAGGCATGTTGGTTCTGACTGACTGCTCTGCAGTGTTTATACACAGACTGGCTTCAATAGATTTTTTGACATGATCCAGAATTTCTGATGAGTTTTTAAACATGCTATTTCTAATTGGATTTGAGTTGTAGTTCACATTGGGGGTGTAAGTTTTATAGACACCCTGACCTCGAGCCGTATTCAAGTTGGATTTTAGTTCCTGTGTAGAAGGGGCCTGAGAAAAGAATGTTTCCTTTTTTATAAGAATTAAGGTACAGTACTACAGTAGAGTCTCACTAATCCAAGCCTCGCTTATCCAAGCCTCTGGATAATCCAAGCCATTTTTGTAGTCAATGTTTCCAATATATCATGATATTTTGGTGCTAAATTCATAAATACAGTAATTACAACATAACATTACTGCGTATTGAACTACTTTTTCTGTCAAATTTGTTGTATAACATGAAGTTTTGGTGCTTAATTTGTAAAATCATAACCTAATTTGATGTTTAATAGGCTTTTCCTTGATCAGTCCTTATAATCCAAGATATTCGCTTATCCAAGCTTCTGCCGGCCCGTTTGGCTTGGATTAGTGAGACTCTACTGTATTTATATTTATCTGTGATAACACTATGTAACACGATTTTTGTTCCTGGGTTATAAATGTCATTTCCTAATTGATTCTATCATAAAAACATGGAAAAGATTTGCTAAACTGCGAAACATTTTGAGGGACATTCTACAGCACATTTTGCTATAGTTTTTCAATGAATATCTCATAGAGTCTCAACCAAAGCAACATAGTTTGTGGCAGCCACAAAAATGAAGTTTCTGGAGTATAACAACTACTTTCAAAGAGAGCACTGCACAAGTAAAGAGGAAATAACACTTTCAAACTAGAAAAATATTTTTTTCAATATTTTTACATAGTGTAATTTAACCCATTTTTGGTTAATTTTTAACCAAAAAATCTAGCCACTTTGAGTCCCCTTCAGGGGACATAAAGCGGGATACAATAATAATAATAATAATCATCATCATCATCATCATCTAGACTTACACATGAGTGTATACAATTACTGGGGCCCATTTCACTCTAACATCAGATTAATAAACATAAGAAGGTGAACTTCTTTCGCAATCTCTCTAGGCCCCAGGAATAGTCTACTATTAGCAAAAATACTGCAAAATAATAGTGGGTAAATTAAGGAAGTTGCATTAGAAGTCAGCAGCAGACAACCTAACAGAAATGTTAGAAAGAATCAATCTAGTGCTGATGCATTCGTGTGGACATTATATAATTATGTATTGCTCTTTTTGTGCTGGCACAAAATTTAATCCTGATTAAAGCCAATTTCCTTGCTAAAAGCATAGTATACAAAACTGTTACACTTTCCATTGTAAAGATTTTGGTGTGGTTTGAAGCAGACTTTCTTTGGTGAGCCCAATGTTTCATTATCGTAGCATGAGGTGGTGCTAATGGAACATTATAGCACTGCAATTAAGGTCTATATTCAGAGAGACAAATTAAGGGGTATTTTCATTCTCCTGTGCCCCATTTAAACAAAAATCATACACATAATTATTTCTGACCCCTGTTGTCAAGTACAAATAATGAAATACTATCATAAAAGTAGCATTTTTTTCTTTTACTTGCCAGCATTTGTGCTTACAAAATAGATCGCAAATATTTTTTGAAAGATTACTCACCTGCTCCTGAATGCCCTGTGGGTGACCACATTTCCACTGCAGCAATTTGTTCTCCAATTAGGGCTCATTTGCTCATCAACATAAGAATATACCCAAGATAGACTCATTCCAGTGTTGGACCCACTTCAGGGATGGACAACTGCAGATGACATAGGGACCACTTTTCATCCCAAACTGCTGTGCCTGACAAGTCATCACATCACTTCTAATTTCATTGTTGGTTAATTATCAGCTTTTTTGCATTTTAAAAGGCAGACACCTAATTGGGGACACTTGGTTGCTGTGGGGTCAAAGCTGCTATTTCAGGAAATGGGTGGAAAGTCATTCTATTTTGGGGAGGTTCCAGGAAAATGAAGTTTGAGGTAAATGGGGGCCATGTTTTGCCCATCTTTACCCTACTGTTTGATTCAACAGGACACTGTGACCCACTGTAATCTTAAATGCCTTCCCAACCAAATGGACAAAAATGGGTCTTGAGAGGGGAAAGATTGCCTAGAAAACTACTTTAGGAGTTAGGGCACTAGCGTTGCCCCTGATGAACCTATGCTGACACAATCTTTGGTCCCGCCAACTCCAATAGGGATTCGCTGCCACTGCTTGATTCCTCTTGATATATGTTTCTGCTGGCTACTGCAGTTGTCGAAGGTGGAAGATTAATAAGAAATATATAATGATTGAACCAAGCCTGTCAGGTTTAGGAAACACACACTCGGCTTTTAAATAGCATTAAGCTATTTAAAAGCCGAGAGAATTCACAGGGAGGGCTGCCTGGTGCCAGAAAGAGACGACTGAGGGTGCATCTATACTTAGAAATAATGCAGTTTGATACCACCTTAACTGTCCTGGCTTAATGTTCTGGAATCATGGAAATAATAATTTTGCAAGAACTTTAGTCTCATCTGCCAAAAAGTGCTGGTTCCTCATCAAACTAAACAACAAAAAAAAAAACAAGTTTTGTCAGACTAATCTTATCTCTTTTTTCAATAGAGTTACAAGCTTGGTAGATGCAGGGAATGCTGTGGGTGTAGCATATCTCAGTTTCAGTAAAGCCTTCAACAAGGTTCCCCATGACCTTCTTATAAATGTGGGCTAGGCAATGCTTCTATTAGGTGGATCTGTAATTGCGACCGAACCCAAAGGGTGCTCACCAATGGTTCCTCTTCATCCCAGAAAGAAGTGATTAGTGGAGTGTTGCAGGGTTCAACCCTGAGCCCAGTTCTTTTCAACATCTTTATTAATTACTTGGATGAAGGTTTAGAGGGCATGCTTATCACGTTTGCAAATGACACCAAACCAGGAGGGATTGCTAGTATTCCAGAGGACAGGATCAGGATTGAAAATGACCTTAACAGAAAAAATAGCTGGGCCATGAACAACAAGCTGAACATGAGCAAACAATGTGATGCTTCAGCTAAGAAAGCCAATGGGATTTTGTGCTGCATCAAAAGGAGCATAGTGTCTAGATTGAGGGAAGTCATTATACCCCTCTATTCTGTTTGATCAGACCTTATCTGAAATACTGGAAGGTGTCCAAAGGAGGGCGACTAAAATGATCAAAAGTCTGCAGACCATGCCCCATGAGGAGTAGCTTAAAGGGCTGGGTATGTTTGCATGCAGAAGAGACGGTTGAGAGGAGACATGATAGCCATGTATAAATATGTGAAAGGATGTCATAAGGAGGAGGGAGCAAGCTTGTCTTCTGCTGCCCTGGAGATTAGGACTCAGAGCAATGGGTTCAAATTACAGGAAAGGAGATTCCATCTGAAGATTAGGAAGAACTTCCAGACTGTAAGAGCTGTTCAGCCATGGAACTCTCTGCCTCAGGATTTGGTGGAGGCTCCATCTTTGGAGGCTTTTAAACAGAAGCTGGATGGCCATCTTTCAGGGGTACTTTGAATGTGCTTTTCCTGCATGGCCGAGGGTTGGACTAGATGCCCCATGCGGTCTCTTTCAACTCTATGAGTCTATGCTTCTATACTTTGACACTACTCATTTAGACATTTAACCCTACCTGGATTGGAAGGATATAGATTAGAATAACTATTAATAATATTTCTAGCAGCACTAAAAAGATAAAAGCCTGTTACTATGGTTCTCTTCTCTAATGGGAATTGTGAAAAACTGTTTAAAATGGGGTAACTAAAAATAATTCAAAAGTTAACTTTAAATAGTTTGATATAAGGAGGAAAAAACAGCCTCTTAGAATTCCTCTTTTTCTGACTTGCTATTAGGCAAGGAAATAAGGTAACCATTTTAACACTGACCAGCTAAAACATTTGGTAATGACCTACCATCTCTACTTACCAGCAACTACTGGAAATTATATGGGAAAATATTATCCTAGTGAAACATAGGACACACTAACCAACTGTTGACTTTGCTGGAATCATGGTATCATTTCTTATATAAATGGCTATATAAATATTCTTGTAGCTAAGATGTTCAGGCCTAAAGACAGAACAATATGTAACCGTGTTTGCCAAAGTATTCCCAGTGTGATGTAGTAATTTGAGTGTTGGACTAGAACATCAGAAGACCAAGGTTCAGATCTCTGCTCAGCTATGAAAAACCTTCACAGCCATGATGTGTTCTATTATGGTCTAACTGTTTTATTATGTTTCAATTGTTATTTTTTCATTATGTCTACTTTGTTTATCCCAATATATCTTGTATGTTTTATACCTTGTTGTTAGCTGCTTTGAATCCCTGATGGGGGAGAAAAGTGCTATAATAATAATAATAATAATGATGATGATGATGATGATGATGACGACGACAACCTTGGGCACACTCTCTCCACCTAAGAGAAAAATTGAAAAAAATAATGCCAAGAAAAAGCAAGATGTGATAAGCATGTCAGGCACAACTTGACAACATCTAACAACAATTTTCATTAACTAAAACTGAACTGTTCATGTATACAAAGTTTCTAACTACAGTATAGTACAGGAATGATTCTAAGGAGAACTCAGATTTTTCCAAAACACAAGAAGAAATCAATAAAAGCTTCTAATGTTGGTGAGTTTTTAAAATTAGACTTAGTGTTTTTGACTCAGTGCACAGACTCAAAGGTACATATAGGATTCCTTCTGTCAGGAAAAGATCCACCACAAACATACTCTGAAATACAAAAGAAAGACTAATGCAAACGACAACTGAAAATACGAGCAATACTACCTGACACATAAGAAAGCCTCCCTTACACATTATGTAACATTATCAACAACAGTTCTAAGGGAAGAAACTTACCTCTATTTGCATTTCATCAGCTATAGAATTATTGAAATATCCGGGCCATTCGGAGGCAGCTCTCAAGAACTGACAAATAATGTCATCTATGTAAAGATACCAAGGAACAAATGTGGGGCATTTTGCATGTAAAATTCATATTCTGCCTCTGAACTAAAGTTTCGATATTTTCTACCTCTTTTTCACATACAGCTATGTTTGAGCATAATTCCCTTGGTGACATACAAAAGCATAACCCCAAATTACACAATCACATGTCATCTGTATTGCTTTATAAATTGTATTATACAGATTGATTGTCCCTCACTCAAAATGCTTGGGTTCAGTGTTCTGGATTTTGGGAACCCTCTGTTTTGCATATACGGTATGTAAGATGAAACCCAAGTCTAAACACAGAATTCATTTATGTTTCATATACACCTTATACAGATAGCCTGAAGCTAAATTTCATACATGCCATTTTTAATAATTTTGCACATTAAAAAGTTTGTTTACATTGAACCATCATAAAGCAAAGTTGTCACCATCTCCACCTACATGTGGACAGTTTTGGATTTCAAATTTTAGAATTCTGGGTAACCATAGCTCATTTTCAATTGTGAACCACTTCGGACATTATCATCATCATCATCATCATCATCATCATCATCATCATCATCATCATCATCATCATCATCATCATCTCTTATGGAAGAATATGTATAACAGCAATGGGGTGGGGGGAGGGGATGGGACGACTCAAAGGTACAGTCTCGCCTCCCCCACCACTGATTGGTTGTGAGATCTGATAAGTGTTGGTGCCGTCCCCATAGAACCAGGTAAGAAAGAGCAACCTTAAATTGGGTGCAGTGCTGTCCCTTCTTTCTCTAGTGCACAGAGACAGACCCTATCTGTGTCCACCCCTGCAGATGAACAGTGGATAGGAAGATGACATTGTGGCTTTGACCCCCTCTTCTCCCATTTATCTTGCACACTCAGGATGGAAGAGGAAGCAGCCTTTGCCACCAGACCTAATGGATGTCAACATTTGAATGCCTACCTTATCACCTTTTCAGCATGTGATACAATGATGCCACATCCAAAGCCTCTATATATTTATTAGAAGTCCTACATATTTTGATTTTAGTGAGAGTAACTCACAGCTAATAATGAATAAGATTATAGCCTTAGTTTGTGCTAACTAACTTAAGTTGCCACACACTACCCTGTGCTTGAGGTAGCAATAGTATTTTTTTAGCCCAGTGAAGCTTTCCATGAGTAGAAAGGCTTCACTCACAGAGAAGTATCAAAGGTTTACTATTATTCATATTTGAAGACACATTAACATGCAAATGGATCCTGCAGCACCTTTGAGACTAGCTAAAGAAGTTATAGCATATAGATTTACCCATCTACATGAAGGAAAAGATCCACTCTCACCTAAACTGATTGATGTAGACACACCCTTCCAGAATAAGCCTACAAAAACTTATGCTATAACTTCTTTCAGTTAATCTGAAAGGTGCTACATGATATCTTTGCATACTGATACTCCATAATGTTGGTCTGAATATGTCTATTAGCATATATTCACAGAAAGCAATTAAAGGAAGCAGGTATATTTCTTGCAGCACCATATTTATGGGCAATTCCTTTTCATACATTGCTTTTCTTTTTCTTCATACTCTTGTTTGGAGATACATATCTGTTGGAAGGTGCCCAAAAAAGTAAACAGGACTTCTGTTTGTGCCTACTGTTGGCAGAAGTACTCAGAAATAAGCCTGGAAAATGAGTGGCACTACTCTCAGATAAATTGGTGCAGGGTTACAATATAAGCTTGCAGGCCTATCTGAGGCCACTTCTTCACTGTTCTTATATTCTAGGATCTGATCCCAGATTTTCTTCTTATCCCAGATTATAAGGCAGTGGAGACTCATATAATCCAGTTCAAAGCAAATTACATGTGATCAGATCCTGGAATATAAGGACAGTGTAGAAGAGGTCTAAGAGTAAATATGAACATATTTTGAGCAGTCGCGCATACACAATAATTGAATATGCCAATGCAATCCTATGCATGGCTACTCGAAAGCAAGTTCCATTGAATTCAGGGAATTTCCTCCTATGAGAATGTGCATACAATTATTTTTTAGTGTATTACAAAGCAGAGGATGATATAGATTTCTTTTTACTAGACCAAGGCCCCTTCTACACTGCCATATAATCCAGATTATCAAAACAGATGATCCACATTATCTGCTTTTAACTGGATTATATGAATCTACACTGCATATAATCCAAAAAAGATAATCTGGATTTTATTTGGCAGTGTAGAAGAGGCCCTAGGTAAATCCTCATTATTTATGCTTATGACAGGGGGGCTTATGTCACGAGTGCTCTGACAAATCTAATGAATAGACTAAAGAGGAACTTGGGGAATGTATGTTATGTGCGATAATGACAGAGCCAAAACGCATTTCATTTTGCACATGGCTTCAAGGAAGTCATCACAACCTTTCTTTTTTATTTAAAAAACCTTCTAAAATGCTAAGTAGAATTTAGGTGTATAACCAAGAAAAATAAAGTGCCTCTAGGGAAAATAAATTGGCAAAAGGAGGAAAGCAATTGATCAGTACTGCCACTCCAAATAAGACTTATTTCCATAATCCTTTAATTAAAACTGAAATGATAGTATGGAATGCATCCAACAATATAGACATATAAAATCCAAATCTGAACAGCAATCATATATGCAGCCTACAACAGTTACTTAGTGAGTTTCATTTTAAAAAAGGCAAAACAGAAATCCATGCTTAAACTGTTGGGCATAAAGGAAAATAGATCATGTCTCTGAGGAGCCAAAGAGATTAAAGGAGAGACTTCAAAAGGCACATTAGTGCTTTTCCTTATGCTAAAGGCAGTCAGTACCTGACTCAAGAATGATACAGCAAATGTAGTTTGTTTTATTGCTGTAGTATTGTTCAACCATGAATATTACCTATAAAGAAGTGTTCAGAAAGACACAAAGCTTGGTATTTTTCATTTTAGCCAGAGATTTAGACCTTTCATTGGAAAGAGGGGAATAGCAGTACCAGGCAACCAATGTTGAGAGATGGGAAGTAGACACTACCATATGTGAAACATGGCTTGATCTTGTCCCTACGTTAATATCGTACACTCAAGTATACCATTGACAGATAATATTACAGTTTGAATAACCCTTTTATGGAAATCCAAAAGTGAATTGCTCCAAACTATAAAATTTTCCACATGGGTGACTGAGATAGTGATACCTTGCTTTGCTTTCTAATGGTTCAATGTACACAAAACTTTTTAAAATATTGTATATGATTACCTTCAAGCTGAGGTGTTTATGAAACATGAATGAATTCCATGTTGTACTCAGTTTTACAAAGAGTACTGGTGCTTTTTTCCAAACGACATTCTCATGACTCCATAGCATTGAGCCATGGCAGTTAAACTCATTAATTCTACAGTGTAGATGCTCCAGTATAGGTGTTGAACAGATGAGATTTCTTAACACAGGGGTTTCAAACTCATTTTCTGTAATGGTCATGTCAGTCGTATCATTGCCTTCAAAGGACCATTTTGAATTGTAAGACTGTATAAATGTAAGTACCCTTTAACATATTGTTAAATAAGCTGAGACATCACATCACATACCTTCCTCATCAATCATGTTCTGAAAATAACAACAAACACACAAAAATACAAGTACAACCATTCAAATGTAATTAAAAAATCATATTAGGATCAAAGAAATTCAACAGAAAATGATCTCTAAATGGTATAACCCCCCCCCCCCAGCTTCAATTAGCACTCATAATGGGAAATATTTCCAACAAATGCTGGCATAATTGTGGGGAATAGGTTCATTCTCCCACATGTGGTGGGATTGCAGAAAAAAATCAGAACTATTACCGTAAAATAAGAAATGTAATGGAAGAAATAATCGGGGGAAAATTAAAGTGAGATAAAGCTAGATTCATGTTTCTCACTATAATGGCAAAGGAAGATAACAATGAATGGACATAAATTCTTATATGTATTATAGCTGCAATATAGCCTGAGGATGGAGAAACAATACAAGATGGAATTTGGAAACTTGGTGGTCTTATCTCTTGGAATATATAATCAATGATTTCATTAATCAAAGGAAAAACAAGTATATGAATAGTCATACAAAACAGTACTGATACTGAAAATGATCTATTCTAACTGACAAAACAGATGTAGATGACAGATACAGCATTTTGAACAACGTTTTCCACACGGTTAAATCATTGCAATGACATCATTTGGAATCGCTGTTCCAGGAGGGAGGGGGGAAATGGGGGGAGGTCATGGGTAGCAAGTGATAAACATCTAAAGAATATATAAAGCTTCATTTAAGGTAAAGTGACTTTTGGAATAATGCATATCGAGATAAGACTCGTATGGCAAAATTTTGTTATTTGAATGAATGTGTCAATAAAATAAAATAAAGAATGTAATCAAATTCAGGTTTTTAAAAATACTTAAGATTTTTCCTGTGGTCAGCGTGTCTATGCCTCATGAAACACATAAAATGATGTGGCAGTTTGGATTTTGGCCACAGTTTGACACATGCATTAATAGATTAATGTTACATTGTTTAAGTTATATTATTTAATGCCCCTCTACTTGTTAACTATAGAGAAGCCTACTAAAGAGATACAGATTCAGTCCCCTATAGGGACCGAAGTGTAATATCCAATCTGCCATTTGTGGTGTGATGTGAAATAATGTAATGTATGATGCTTTACATGAGTTGTAGTGGAATAAAAGCAATGGGCTTAGATATCCATATGTCAATGCTCCTCCCTAAGGGGAAAATGTAAGCTTATATATCTATGACTGCATATAACAAGTAGTCTAACAGAGATTTGTCTGATTCTCCAATACAAATATCCTAAGATCCCCATATTTGTGAAGTATTGATTTTAAGTCTGCCGGTCTAGATTTTACTGCGGCCACAGGTAGGATGCCCAGGGGCCAGAAGGTAATAAAAGAGATCTCAGACAGATACAGACTGATTGACAAATGGCAAAAGATCCCCAATCCCTCAGTCTAAAGAGATAGGGGTGAGGAACAGCTTTTAAGGAATCCTTGGAGAAAATTATTGGAAACAAATAAAATCAGAGCAAGTTTGTACAGAAACCTACAGAAAGGACTGGGGTTGCCAATTCTGGGAGAAGCAGTGGGGCCAAACCAATTACTTAACTGAGTCTTGGCCAGGACTTTGAGAGCCAGAAATCTCCCTCATTCTCTTTAAAATAAAATTAGTGTGTTGAATTAGCAGTGTAGTACTCATTTGATAGTGTATTTTTATTAATGTTAACAGTTTACATTCTTAAGTGTCATGGGGAGGAATCCAAGTTTGCTTATGTACAACATAGGCCCAATGAAGTCAGTGGAAACTAAAATTAGCCTAACCTATAAATAACTCTACTGTGAATTTCATGTTATTGGAGAACAAAGGGATGATTGGGGACATATCCAGCTATTTTCCTGTAACAGGACACTCTGCCAAGACTTCACCTGAAAGGACATTTCAAAGACCCCAGAGGACTCTGTAGATACCTGTTGCAGCATATCCAGCATGTATCAACATGATTTAATGATAGCTGCTTTTTGTTTACTTGTTTCCAAATGAATCACTAGTGTTTGAGGGGACAGTGACATGTGATTGTAGTCCTTTGTAATATCCATTTGAATAAGACACTGTATGAAATTATCTGCTTATATACTTCTGTTTGTACATATTGTCTTTTTCTCCATGGTAATATGAACCTTTGTCAATTTTCTGTCTATTCACATGAGGAAAAGACTGCAGCTCAGCAGGAGGAGAGGAAGTTCCAGGTTCAGCTTTATTATGTGTCCAGGTTCAGCTCTATTATGTCCGAGATTGACTAAGAATGACTTACAGAGAATTGCTGCTGTGAGCTACATAGACAACCTTTTAGCTATCGAGATCATTGCCTCCCTAAATAATGAGAAAGGCAACTAATGTCCTATGCTGTTAGCCATACAGTGTTTGTCAGGCCATTTTAACTCAGATACAATTTGATTTTTAAAAACAAAAAATCACATCACTTGGCAATAAATTACAGCTATTTCTAAATGAGAGAAAATACTCTAAGCATGTGGTCAGCTATTTAGATTCATAGAAGGGATGAGATAATTTCAGTTTGATTTTTTTTAATAATGATTTTCCACTTTACATTTTTTCTCAATTCAAAAGAAATGAACTTATACCAAAAAAATTGTTAAGGAAGCACAGAAAATTAGTCCTCCTCAGAGCCTTGAGTGCTTAATGTCTCATAATACAGCTATGAATCTACAGGTTTTCAGTCACATGTTTAGTGTTCAGCCTTCGATGTTTAGTTGTTGCTGGATTGATCTATCTGTCAATTCCATAATAGTCCCATTGTTGTTGTCTTGCCATTTTATACAGCACTTTATTGTCCATTCAACTTGAGATTTCCTTTCTCATTTCGTAACTCTACATTCGCCTGGGTTCTACGAATTAGTCTCCTGTTTTTAAGACTGTATCCTGCTTGTTGATTTTAATAATTGTTTTTATTGATGTTGATGTTTTTTACTGGGATAATTGTTTTATTGCTTTGTTACTGTTATTTGTTTGTTTTATCGGGCCTGGCCCCATGTAAGCCGCCCCGAGTCCCTTCGGGGAGATGGGGCGGGGTATAAAAATAAAGTTATTATTATTATTATTATTATTATTATTATTATTATTATTATTATTATTATTATTATTTTTGTGCTGAATTAGAACAATAGCATCTTTTCTCTAAGATCCTCATGTTTACACTCATATATAGTAGCATGCAGATACAAGATCCTCTTCATGTTATAGGAATAGCTACAACTTGCGTTAAATTTAGCCAGTACAAATTGGGTGGAAAAAATGATTTCAGCTACAACAGAGAACAGAAGGTAAACTGCTTAAAAACCTGGAATGTGGGAGAAAGTGGGACTAAGATTCCCCATCCTTAACTTGTGAGCATGTGTCTCTATGTCTCATACAGGGGGGAAAGATAACATACATAATCATCTATAATATACATAATATATAGTATGACCCTAAAATGGATACATTCCAAGACACACACACGTGGATATCTGAAATCACAGATAATAACTTGCCCCATATTTTGACAATACGTGGCCTAGAAGTGTACCACAGAATAACATGGAAGATTTAGAGAGGCCTACAGACACTTCCGAGGAGAATATTTTTTATGGAGTGTGGGTATGAAACTATGACTAACAAGTCAATGAATAAGGGGTTAGTGTTGTATTTCTCTGCAGAAGTAAATGTGCATTCCTGAATTATATAAAAGCTGATAAGGGGGGAAATTCTATCTGTGCAATTGCCAGTGAATTTGACATAGTGCACCAGCTCATATTTGGCCACAGTTCTACCTTCATCAGCTCTGATCTAGAGCTATATGCCACATATCAGAAGGCATTACGCAGATATTCTAGTTCCTCCTTCTTAGTGGATTTCTGCTGATGTGGCTGCTATTTGCAATCATGTCAGTTCCAATATATGGGAACCTTATGAACAGGAAACCTCCAACCCTGGACAGCAAAAGCTAAGATCTTGCAAACTCAGGCTTTCCCCACCTATGTTATGGTCCTTTTTTTCTACTGACTTCACCTTTGCCACACACCTTTTCCAATCAACTATCTTGCCACATGATATGTCCAAAGTATGAAAACCATAGCTTAGTCATTTTGGCTTCCAATGAGAGCTCAAGCTTGATTTGTTTTAGGACTCATTTGTCTGCTTGTTTGTTTTCAAAGTTTGTGATGTCCATAGCACTCTCTTCCAGCACCACCATTCATACAAGTGGCTCTTTTTTTGGTCATCTTTCACACTCATATAGAAGAATCAGAAGTACCAAGGCATGTGTGACTCTTACTTTGGTATTTAATGGCATACACTTGCACTTGAGGATCTAAGGACCCTTCCGCACAGCCATATAACCCAGAATATCAAGACAGATAATCCATAATATCTGCTTTGAATGGGTTATCTGAGTCCACACTGCCATATAATCCAGTTCAATGTGGATTTTATACATCTGTGTGGAAGGGACCTTACTTAGTTTCTAAATGACTGTCTTTCTAAGTCTTAGCTTTCTTCTGATTTCTTGCCGACAGTCTCCATTCTGACTGAGTCAAGGTATACAAAACCTTTTATTATTGCATGGTAATAGATGTAACTCTACATTGTTTAGGTTAATCATCTGTGGTCATTATTTTTACCTTTCTTGATATTCAACTTTAACCTCTGTAAACTTTCAGCAGTAGCCATTTCAAGTCTCCCCCCCCCGACACACACACACACACACACTCACACACACACCTTGTAATAGGATGTAATCAGCACATTTATTCTCCATTATAAGGGGGCGGAACTGAAAAAAACTCATGAAAAACCAAGAGAGACTCCAAGGAACCAGCTGCCCTGAAGGACAAGGTTTCATGGTGCTAGTGAGCCAAGTTCTGAAAGATGATGCATTAGCCCCCCCCCCCTTCAATCACTCCACCATTTTGCAACTCATTTGAACGGAATAGCGAAGAACTGTTGTAAGTATGAAGCAGCTTACCCCAAACTAGTACCCTCAAGATGTGTTGGTCTATATCACCCATCATTCTCAACTAGCACAATAGAAGAACTTAAGGAAATCAATGGAGGGAAGGTAGGAATTAAGCCATTGCCTTCCTTCTTCACTAAAAACAAAAAACAAAAAACAAAACAAACAAACCCTCACAACCTCTTTTCTTTCCCCATGTTTGGAAGGTCCTGAAAATACCAATATTCTGATTAAACCCTGCAATGTGTGCACACATTTTAAAGTTATTTTCAATATTATTTAATTTAATGTATTTAATACACACATTGAATATGTCAGTTACAAATAATTACAAGTAATAACAGAAAGGTGTAAGCATATTTAGGGTCCAGATGCAAGCAGACGTCTCCTGCTCATGCTGTTTTATGGCCTTTCCTGCAGTGTGGTTTGCCTGTATTTTTCTCAGTGAAGCATTTTAATATTTGGGCTTCAGAACCCAACTTCTACATGAGTCTGCATCGCAGGGGGCTCTGACACTAATTTAATTTAATGTTTGTTTGGTGACTTGAGAGTCTTCAAGGAAGGTGTTATTGAAATGTTAAGTCTCATTATAAATTAGTCTTACGAACTCAGAAACATCTACCCATATGTTTGTAATTAGCAGCAAGGTTCTTTTTTAGGGAGTAGGTATATTTTAGATATTAGTTTAACCTCACTCATGGTCTGAATCCAATTCACAGCACACTCATTTGCGTATTTTATTCCAAACACCTGTGCTATAAATTGAACACGTGCCAAAAGATTATTTTTTGATTTTACCAATTTAGGCACATGTTCTGAGTTTTGTCCTTTTCCTCAAGGTAAGAGAAGATTTCCACAGATGGATACAGTTTTCCCTGAAGAATCTTTATTTGGTTCTTACTACTGTTTGTTCTGGGAAGGGCCTTCAGGGATTTCATCTTTCATTTACATCACAGTCTTGAGGCTCTTGGTATTTACAGCGTCTTGAATTTTTGTTTGCTTTCTACAGGCTTTTATAACATATAAAGGAATTATGATCTCTAAAATGTATTTATAGGAGAAGTTAAGTTGGGTCATCTCTCTCCAGCTCTTGTTTAGAAAGTAGAATTTTAGAAATATTTCAAGGGAAGGTACTTCAAAAGAGACATTTGACCTTGGGAAATCACTGTACTGTTATACTGTTAGGTGTCACAGGAAAATTGCCTATTCTTTACAGATAATTCCTCAATATAGTAGATATATCTAAATTTAGATTTATGGAGTTATTGAACTTCCTCTAGAAAAAAATGTAACTGAAGCTTTGCCAGAACCTGGAGCCAAACTCTGTCAGTTCATTTTTCTGCCCAAGCCTCTTGATTTAGTAGAATACTAATGTTCGTGATTTAAATTGACCTTGCTCTATTTCACCAGGAATGGCTGGATTTTGCCAATAATATTCACTGGTTGATGACATCTAATAGTTGCAAAGAAAATAATAAGCGTTAGTGGAATGTTAGCAAGATCTTTTTCACTAGTAAGTCTCCTTCAGGTCTCCAGACAATGAGATAATTATTAAACTGAATTGGTAGAATGATGGCTGATGGTTTCTCATCCACAATCCAAATTCAAATGTTCTATTTTCTTGAAAAGAGGAGCAGTCATGAAAGAAGTGGAATGAATGGTATGGACTGATTTCAGTAATGGTAGAAGTGGTGGAAGTGGCAGTTGTTTGATCCAACTATTCCATTCACTACAAGGTCTTCTGTACATAGATTAAGACAAATTAAACATTTGGCTCTGAACCATGATGAGGATGAAGATGACAATGAAAAACATTTAGACATTAAAACATAGAATTAAAACATATTAATATAAACATAAAAATCACATAATCCAGAATCATTATCCAAAGCCATTCCAATTGTCAATTGCACATATTCCCTATTCATTTCTTGTACTGCTCACTAACTAAAAGCTTGGTTCCACAGCAATGTCTTTGCTTTCTTTCTGAAGGACAGGAGGGACGGTGTTGATGTAATTTGCCTGGGTCCGGGCCCTCCGGCTCCTGGCCTCCACTGTTGCTTATTCGCCAGGCTTACTTGCTCCATGACTGCCTGAGCTGATGGGCTTGGTGTAGAGGCTGTGGGGGGGTGTTTCACTCTGTCTCCACAGTGCCAGGCAGGCGGACACTGTTGTGTCGCCTGTTGCTGGCCCAGGCCTAGGGCTGCTGTGCCATTACTGCTGCAGCATGGAGGCAAGTAGATCGTACCATCTACTATTGCGTATTAAGCACTTTACTGCACTGAACCAACTGCCTGTTAAGCACTTTATTGTATAAACTATCTGCTAAGCACTTTATTGGACAAAACCGCCTCCATTAGCACTCTATTGCACCTTAAAGATCATAACCACCTCTACTAAGCACTTATTTGACAGAACCTGATTGATGCACTTTATGGAACTGAATTATACTGATCTACCTCTTATATTATATCATTAGACTCCCATATCGACTTGAACGTGCTCTAGGAACTAAACCCAGACTGAGTAAAGAACACTACAGCATTTACTTGTTTTGAGTAATGAGCGCTAATGCACTTTATGGGTAAACTGCTTAGTTGCCATTATAATTAACATCAGCTGTGGTGTTATTATACAACTAGGGTAATAGTTGAGGGCAGGGGAGGGTCAGTTAGTGGATGGGAAGAGTCTGTTGGTAATTGGTGCAACTATTGACCTTTAAAAAACAACATAAATAGCAAAAAGTACAGACTGTAGTGATGCACTTGGGCATTTTATTAGAGGCTGTGATCATTTAATTTGTGAGTTTGCTACTTCTTAACTTCCAGTCGAACCACCGGTACCCCAATGATTTTAGTATAGTTCCCCCCACCTTAGCATATAGCACTTTAACACCTTTGAGATTAGAAGGGAGAAAGTGTCAGGACCCAGGCTGCAGAGCACCAATAACCATACACAGAGGCCAGAATCTATCTAATATCTTTATTGTGGAAATATATAAAGTTAATAAAAACAAGTGTAGAAAATAGTCCAGAAGTAGACCTTCCAGGAAAGGTCAAAATTAGTCCAAAGAAACAATGTCCAATATGAAATATTAAGGTCCAAAGTTGTAATCCAGTAACCGAAACACTCACTTTGCCAAGCAAAGTGAGGGGAGATGACAAGGTCCTATAGTCCATGAAACTTAAGCAAGGCTAGGAAGTAAACTTGATTCTTGGAACACTAGGCTTAATTCAAGGCAACAAGAAACGAGGAGCAAGAACAGGATCCGTGGTAAATTCGTGGCGAGGTCCGGAAAGCAAGGCAAGGTCCGTGGAGCAAGGCAAGGTCCTGGGAAGCAAGGCAAGGCTGGAAACAGGAGCAAAGGACTTGAACGCGGGAGTAGCGTAGTCCACACACAACCTACTCCCGAAGCTGACGAATTGACTCTGCAAGATTCCTACGTGGGCAAAACACCTAAATAGGGTCTCGTTTTCCCGCCAAAGAACAATTCTCTGGGGAACCAGAACCGAAAGCCATTCTCTGTGTCCAGATGCATGACTCCCTAAAGTTTCCCATGGGAAGCAGGCTTAATCAGCTGAATGCCTGGCAGCAATCCTAGCGCTCCTGCGAGACGCCTCCTGAGCGCCTTTCTGTTGTTTATAATAATCACGGCGAGAAAATGGGGGAGATTTCGGCTCAAGGCTTGTTTGGCAGACTTCTGGAAGGCAAATCTCCTGCAGGTGCAAGGGCTCCAATTCTGGCTGAAACGGTGGGAAACCTAAGTTTTCCTCTTCATCTGTCACAACAGTGCTAGGAACGGAACTACATGGCCCATGAGTCATCACACTATCCCCCTCCTCAAGGCCCCTCTCCAAAATGGGCTCCCTTCCCGAGGTGCGGGGCCGCGGCTTGGCGGGGTAGGCCTGGTGGAAGCGGCGGGCTAAATCGGGGGCATGGACTGTGGAAGCGTCTTCCCAAGAGCGTTCTTCGGGGCCAAAACCTACCCAGTCAATGAGATACTGAAGGCGGCGGCGGTGGAAGCGAGAATCCAAAATGTCCTGAACCTCGAATTCCTCCTCCCCATCCACCAAAACAGGAGTGGGGGCCGGCCGGTCTGCATCAGGGCGCACACCATCCGCCGGAAGGAGCAGGGAGCGATGAAACACTGGATGAATGCGCATAGAGCGCGGAAGTTGAAGTTTGAAAGTCACGGGGTTAAGTTGCGCCACCACTGGATAGGGACCAATGAAACGGGCATCTAGCTTCCGGCAAGGGCGGTGGGAGGGCAAAAAGCGAGTGGACAGAAGAACCCGGTCTCCTACCTTGATTTCGGGGCCCGGCTGGCGATGGTTGTCAGCGTGGCGTTTATAGTCCTCCTTGGCTTGGTCTAGTTGCTGGAGCAAAAGTTGTTGTACCGCTGTGAGTTCTTGCAGCCAGTCCTCTGCTGCGGGAACTTCTGAGGTTTCAATGACAGAAGGAAAGAAACGTGGATGGAAGCCGTAGTTTGCAAAGAACGGGGTTTCTTTAGTTGAAGCCTGGACACCATTGTTGTAGGCAAACTCCGACAGCGGCAACAGGGAAGCCCAAATGTCCTGCTGATAGTTTACATAACACCGAAGGTATTGTTCCAAAGTGGCATTGGTGCGCTCAGTTTGCCCATCCGTTTGGGGATGGTGAGCCGAAGATAAACGAGAGTCTATGCCCAATAGTTTTTGTAGTGCTTTCCAGAAACGAGAGGTGAATTGAGACCCACGGTCTGTGACCAAACTCTTGGGCAAACCATGTAATCTGAAAACATGCTGAAGGAATAAATCTGCAGTCTCTTTGGCCGTGGGGAGGCCATCGCAGGGAATGAAATGGGCTAACTTGGTAAAAAGGTCCACCACCACTAGGATCGTGGTGAATCCAAGGGAAGGTGGTAGGTCAGTGATAAAATCCGCAGAAATTATTTCCCATGGACGAGATGGAGTAGGAAGGGGATGCAGTAGCCCTGAGGGCTTCTCCCTTCTTGTCTTGGAACCCTGGCATACCGGGCAGGTATTGACATATTTTTCCACATCCTTGCAGATCTTGGGCCACCAGAAATCTCTTAGGATCAAATGCATGGTTTTAAATAATCCGAAATGCCCTGCTGGCTTGCAGTCATGACACAGACGAAGTGCCTTTTCCCTGCCCGGTCCTGGAGGGATGTAGACGTGATTTCTATAGCAAAGCAACCCATCCTTAAGCGAGAAGGGAAAATGTAGTCCTTGGCGAATTTGATCTTGAGCCCAGGCATCCGCCTGTTGACTGGTCCTGATTTCCTGAGCACAAAGGGGCCCTGGAGTAGAGGAAGTAGATTCAATTGGAGTGGATTTGGTGTTCCCCACTGTGAGCGTGGCAAAGTTCTCGGGCTGCAGCAATTGGGATTCAAAGGTCTCTCTGCGCCCTGCAGCATATTCTGGTTTCCGTGATAGAGCATCTGCTTGCTTGGTCTGAGCTGGGGTTACATAATGGATCTGGAAGTCAAAACGCTCAAAGAATAAAGCCCAGCGCTGCTGCCTCTGATTTAACTTGCGGGCAGTTCTTAGATGTTCTAGATTCCGATGATCAGTATGGACCTCAATGGGAAATTTGGCCCCTTCTAACCAATGTCTCAAAGTTTCAAAGGCTGCCTTTATGGCCAAAAGTTCTTTTTCCCAAATAGTGTAATTTCTCTCTGGGGCTGTTAGTTGACGGGAGTAAAAAGCACAAGGGTGAAGATGATCTCCCACTGGTTGCAAGAGTACAGCCCCAATTGCCACATCGGAGGCGTCAGCCTGCACAACAAAAGGGGTTTTAGGATCTGGGTGCTGAAGGATTGGCTGGGACGTGAATAATTTCTTTAGTTGCTGGAACCCTTTCTCTGCTTGCTCCGTCCAGCGGAAAGGCTGTTTCCCACGGATGCAGCTGGTGATTGGATCAGACCAGCGGGCAAAGTCTGGAATGAACTTGCGGTAATAGTTCGCGAACCCCAAGAACCGCTGCACCTCTTTCTTGTTGGTTGGCGCCCGCCATTCCAGTACTGCTGAAACCTTTGCCGGGTCCATGGAGAGCCCTAGTGGCGAGACACGGTATCCCAGGAAATCTACCTCTTGTAGATCAAAAGCGCATTTTTCCAGCTTGGCATAAAGTCCATGATCCCGCAATCGTTGTAACACCATTCTGACGTGGTTCTCATGTTCTGATTGTGATCTAGAAAACACCAAAAAATCGTCCAAGTAGATGATCAAGAACCGATCTAGATAATCCTGAAAGATATCATTGACAAAATGCTGGAACGTTGCGGGAGCTCCACATAAACCGAAATTCATGACCAGGGACTCGAATAATCCGAATTTAGTCTGGAAGGCGGTTTTCCACTCGTCCCCCTCCCTGATGCGAACTAGATTATAAGCCCCCCGAAGATCCAGCTTGGTGTAAACCTTGGCCCCTCGAAGCCGGTCTAATAGGTCCGAGATCAAAGGCAGGGGATAGCGGTTCCGCTTAGTGATATTGTTCAATGCTCTATAGTCCACCACCAAGCGTAGGTCCCCTGACTTCTTTTTCACAAACATCACTGGGGAAGCGGCTGGGGATTGAGAGGGTCTGATGAACCCCTTGCGGAGGTTTGACTCTATGAACTCCCTGAGAGCTTCTTGCTCTGGTTCAGTCAGGGAGTAGAGGTGTCCTCGCGGGATCGGGGCCCCCTCCACCAAGTCAATGGCACAATCATAAGGCCTATGCGGGGGCAGTTTCTCGGCTTCCTTCTCATTGAAAACATCCCAAAAGTCTGAGTATTTCTTGGGCAAGGTGATGATGGATTCAGCGTCTGTGGCATGGCAGACCTTGGCTACAAGACAATGGTTTTGGCAATATTTAGAAGCAAACTGCAGTTCTCTGTTGGTCCAAGAGATGCTGGGGTCGTGGAGTGTCAGCCATGGGATCCCTAGAATCACAGGGAAATGAGGAACCTCGGTAACAAAGAAGGAAATCTCTTCCATATGTTCCCTTATCCACATTCTGGTGGGTTCAGTCCATTGGCTTACTGGACCTGTCTTAGGGGGCGGCCATCTATGGCTTGTACCACCCGGGCGTTCTTGAAATCGTGATATTGTAATCCCAGAGAGTCGGCATACTCTCTATCAATGAAATTGTTTGTTGCTCCTGATCATGACGGGTCCTTTTTTCGCTGACCACAAGGTGACCACTAGGAGAAATAGGACCCCGGTTGGCGGCTCTTGAGTGGGGTTTTTGACCGGGTTGGCGAGCCTCTCTACGCCCGGTCGTTGGCTTCCCCCGCCGGCTTTGCGCCAGCCGCCTCGGCCGTCTCCAACTCCACGGAGGACGCCGCCGCCAAACGAGCGGCGGGCTTTCTTTTGGCTGGGCACTCTCTGGCAAAGTGGCCCCCGTCTCCGCAGTACCAACAGAGGTTTAAACGTTGGCGGCGGGCCTTCTCGGCAACGTCTAACCTGGGGCACACATTGCCCAATTGCATTGGCACCTCCCCGCTTTCTCTGGGGTATGGGGCTGGTGGCGGGGGTCTCCACACTGGACGTGGTTGGACGCCGGCGGGAGTGGGAGGTTTTGCCCCAGCTCTCCCACTCTGGCCTCGGAGCCATTGTTTTCTGTTGGCAAGCATGACTTCGGCTCGTAAACATTGGTCAATAAGTCTTTCAAGAGAGTTCGGAGGATCCACCTTGGAGATTTCTTCCAACATCTCGATATTGAGACCCTCCCGAAACTGTCCTCTGAGGGCTATGTCATTCCAACCGGTGCTTTGAGCCAGCACTCGGAACTCGGCTATGTACTGGGACAAGGGCCTGTCCCCTTGAGAAAGGCGCCGGAGTTTGTGGCCGGCCGCCTCTAAATTGTCCTCGATCCCCCAAGTCGCCTTAAGGTGATTCAGGAAGTTTTGCGCGGAACTTAGGTGTGGGGAGGCTTCATCGAACAGCGCCGTGGCCCAATTGGCCGCTGGGCCGTCTAGGAGACTGTAAATCCACGCCACCTTGATGTCTTCTTGAGGAAACTCGGCCTGACGGGCTTCTAGGTATGCCTGGCATTGTCGACGGAAAACATGAACCTTGGAAGCTTCTCCAGAAAACTTGGTTGGCAACGCCAGGGCAGGGAGACGGGTTCCGCGTTCCTTCAAGCCCCGTATTTCTCCCTCCTGCGTATGGAGCATATCACGGATTCTGTCCACTTCATCCTTGGCGATGGTGTAGCTGAGTGGTTGGTCTCCCGGTCCGGCTCCGGTAGACATTCTGGCCTAGGTTAATTGGTGCTTAAGGTGGCGGAGTCAAACTGTCAGGACCCAGGCTGCAGAGCACCAATAACCATACACAGAGGCCAGAATCTATCTAATATCTTTATTGTGGAAATATATAAAGTTAATAAAAACAAGTGTAGAAAATAGTCCAGAAGTAGACCTTCCAGGAAAGGTCAAAATTAGTCCAAAGAAACAATGTCCAATATGAAATATTAAGGTCCAAAGTTGTAATCCAGTAACCGAAACACTCACTTTGCCAAGCAAAGTGAGGGGAGATGACAAGGTCCTATAGTCCATGAAACTTAAGCAAGGCTAGGAAGTAAACTTGATTCTTGGAACACTAGGCTTAATTCAAGGCAACAAGAAACGAGGAGCAAGAACAGGATCCGTGGTAAATTCGTGGCGAGGTCCGGAAAGCAAGGCAAGGTCCGTGGAGCAAGGCAAGGTCCTGGGAAGCAAGGCAAGGCTGGAAACAGGAGCAAAGGACTTGAACGCGGGAGTAGCGTAGTCCACACACAACCTACTCCCGAAGCTGACGAATTGACTCTGCAAGATTCCTACGTGGGCAAAACACCTAAATAGGGTCTCGTTTTCCCGCCAAAGAACAATTCTCTGGGGAACCAGAACCGAAAGCCATTCTCTGTGTCCAGATGCATGACTCCCTAAAGTTTCCCATGGGAAGCAGGCTTAATCAGCTGAATGCCTGGCAGCAATCCTAGCGCTCCTGCGAGACGCCTCCTGAGCGCCTTTCTGTTGTTTATAATAATCACGGCGAGAAAATGGGGGAGATTTCGGCTCAAGGCTTGTTTGGCAGACTTCTGGAAGGCAAATCTCCTGCAGGTGCAAGGGCTCCAATTCTGGCTGAAACGGTGGGAAACCTAAGTTTTCCTCTTCATCTGTCACAACAGTGCTAGGAACGGAACTACATGGCCCATGAGTCATCACAGAAAGTTACAAAGCCTTTTGGCATATAAAATTTGGGCTGCTCCCAAGGTAAGGGAGAAGGGGAAGGAGAGAATTTTATCTATTTTTAAAGGAAGGAGAAATAGGACACAGCAAAAACAAGACCTGTGCCCTTACTTAAAAGCTGGTGTTAACATAATGATGGACCATGTGGGGGGAGGGTGGCCATCTAACAGCCGAGGGGCCCCCATAGAAGTAATTCAGGAGAGGGGAAGATACGGGAGAGGGAGGCAAAAATTAATTCGGCCTAAGGAAAGAAAAAGACTTCTTATAGATTTAAAACAGCCTCCTGACATGGTAAATTTGGGTACCCAGGTTGGCGGTCCCTCTGGATTAAAGGTGGTGCTGTTGACCGCCAAGTCTGTCAATGGAAAAACAGCGATCATCCAGGATCTTATCCTGGATGAGCAGGCAGACTTGGCATGCATAACAGAGACCTGGCTGGACGAAGCTGGGGGGGGGGGGCTAATCTCACCCAGCTTTGTCTGCCAGGTTATACCGTGCAGCACCAACCAAGATCCAGAGGCCGGGGAGGTGGTATCACAGTGGTCTATAAGGAGTCCATCCCCCTGACCCGGTGCCTCATCGCACAGTCAACCTTGTTCGAATGTGTTCACCGGAGGGTGGGTGACCAGGACAGATGGGGGATTCTGTTAGTGTACTGACCACCCCGCTGTGCTACAGTCTCCCTGCCTGAGCTAGCCGGGGTGGTCTCAGGCCTGGCATTGGAGTCCCAGTGGCTTATAGTGCTGGGGGACTTCAATATCCATGCTGAGACCACCCTTACTGGGGCAGCTCATGACATCATAGCCTCCATGGCAACCATGGGGCTGTCCCAATTAGTATCTGGCCCCACCCACAGAGCTGGGCACATGCTTGACTTGGTTTTCTGTCAGGGATGGTAGGAAAATGGCAGTGTGGAGGAGCTGAACATTGCTCTGTTGGCATGGACCGACCATCGCCTGGTCAGGTTTAGACTTGCTGTGCCCTCTAACCTGTGGAGGAGTGGAGGACCTATTAAAATGGTCTGCCCCAGGAGGATCCGGACTGTTTCCTGACAGCTCTTGGGGAGTTTCCCACCACCTCAGTTGGTGATTCTGTTGATGCCCTGCTCGCTCTCTGGAATGAGGAGACGACTAGGGCAATAGACATAATCGATCCGGAAGTCCCCTCTCGAGTACCCAAGCTAAACCATCTCCTTGGTATACCGAGGAGCTGGCAGCAATGAAGCAAAAGAAGGGGATTAGAGTGTGTGTGGCATTCAAACCGAACATGGTTATGTTACTATCTTAGGGCATATGGCGCAGCAATAGATGCTGCAAAGAACTTTTTCTTTACAGCTAATATTGCGTCCGCAAAGAACCGTCCGGCGGAGCTGTTCTGAGTTGTTAGAGGTTTGTTATATCCGGTCCCTCAAGATGGGATCCCTGACAACTCGGCAGCCTGCTGTGAAGCATTTGCTCGGTTCTTTGCGGACAAAGTCACTCTAATCCATTCTAGCTTTGACACCATGTTAACGGCAGTCTCCAAGGATGTAGCAAGAACACATGCTTGTCCCATTTTGATAAATTTGTTTCAATTGGTTCAACCTGAGGATATGGACAAGGTGCTTGGAGAGGCAAGGGCTGCCATATGCATCCTAGATCCCTGCCCATCCTAGCTGTTGAGAGAAGCCAAAGGGGGATTGGCCGAGTGGGTGAAGGTGGTGGTGAATGCTTCCCTTCGAGAAGGCATTGCTCCAGCAAGCCTGAAATTGGCTGTAATCAAAACGCTGTTGAAAAAGCCATCACTGGACTCCACTCAATTGGACAGCTATCGACCTATTTCCAATCTCCCCTTTTTGGGCAAGGTCGTGGAACGTGTGGTGGCTGTACAACTCCAGGCATTCTTGGTGGACACTGATTATCTAGATCCAGCGCAGTCTGGCTTCAGGCCGGGGCATGGTACCAAGACAGCCTTAGTCGCCTTAGTCGATGATCTTCGCCGGGAGCTGGACGGGGGAGTGTGTCCCTGCTGGTTCTGCTGGACCTCTCAGTGGCCTTCGATACCATCAATCATGGTATCCTTCTGGGATGCCTTGCTGGAATGGGGCTTGGAGGTACTGTCTTACAGTGGTTCCAGTCCTTTCTGGAGGGACGTTACCAGATGGTGTCACTGGGGGGACACCTGCTTGGCCCCACAACCATTGACTTGTGGGGTCCCACAAGGTTCAGTACTGTCCCCCATGTTGTTTAACATATACATGAAGCTGCTGGGAGAGATCCGGAGTTTCGGGTTGCGGTATCATCTATATGCAGATGATGTCCAGCTCTGTCACTCCTCCCCACCTGTCACTAAGGAGGCTGTCCTGATCCTGAACCGGTGTCTGGCCGCGGTGTCGTGCTGGATGAGGGTGAACAAATTGAAATTGAATCCAGACAAAGCAGAGGTCCTCCTGGTCAGTCATAGAGCCAAACAGGGTATAGGGTTATAGCCTGTGTTGGATGGGGTCCCCCTGAAGACACAGGTTCGCAGTCTGGGTGTTCTCCTGGACTCATCACTGAGCCTGGAGCCCCAAGCCTCGGCGGTGGCCAGAGGAGCATTCGCACAATTCAGACTTGTGCACCAACTGTGCCTGTACCTTGAGATGTCTGACTTGGCCACGGTGGTCCACGCTCTGGTTACATCCTGTTTGGATTACTGCAATGTGCTCTACGTGGGGCTGCCTTTGAAGACGGCCCGGAAGCTCCAACTAGTACAACAGGCGGCAGCCAGATTAATAACTGGAGCGGCATACAGGGAGCGTACTACTCCCTTGTTAAGCCAGCTCCACTGGCTGCCGATATACTACCGAGCCCAATTCAAAGTGCTGGTTTGGATCTACAAAGCCCTAAACGGTTCTGGCCCATCTTACCTGTCTGAACGTATCTCCTCCTATGAGCCTTCTAGAACCATTAGATCGTATGGGGAGGCCCTGCTCTCAGTCCTACCAGCCTCGCAGGCACGGCTAGTGGGAACGAGGGCCAGGGCCTTCTCGGTGGTGGCGCCTCGGCCGTAGAACACCCTACCAAGCAACATTCGGCAGATTCCAACTCTCCTGGGCTTCAGGAAACCTTAAAGACATGGTTATGTACACAAGCATTTAATGAATGAGAACATCGATTTCACATGGTCTGGACTAAGACTTATGTATGAGGATTTTGGACAAATGGATTTTAACTTGGATATGTTTTGAATTTTGTAAAATGTGTTTTTACTCTGCCATGTCATTTGCTTTATATGAATTGTTTTTTAGTGTATTGTTTTCAGGCATTGATTTTTTGCCTATTTATTGTAAGTCGCCTTGAGTCCCCTCGGGTGAGAATCATAGAATCATAGAATAGTAGTGTTGAAAGAGACCTCATGGGCCATCTAGTCCAACCCCCTGCCAAGAAGCAGGAAATTGCATTCAAAGCACCCCCGACATATGGCCATCCAGCCTCTGCTTAAAAGCCTCCAAAGAAGGAGCCTCCACCACAGTCCGGGGCAGAGAGTTCCACTGCTCTCACAGTGAGGAAGTTCTTCCTGATGTTCAGGTGGAATCTCCTTTCCTGTAGTTTGAAGTCATTGTTCCGCGTCCTAGTCTGCAGGGCAGCAGAAAACAAGCTTGCTCCCTCCTCCCTATGACTTCCCCTCACATATTTGTACATGGCTATCATGTCTCCTCTTAGCCTTCTCTTCTGCAGGCTAAACATGCCCAGTTCATTAAGCTGCTCCTCATAGGGCTTGTTCTCCAGACCTTTGATCAGTTTAGTTGCCCTCCTCTGGACACATTCCAGCTTGTCAACATCTCCCTTCAACTGTGGTGCCCAGAACTGGACACAGTATTCTAGGTGTAGTCTGACCAAGGCAGAATAGAGGGGTAGCATGACTTCCCTGGATTTAGACGCTATACCCCTATTGATACAGGCCAAAATCCCATTGGCTTTCTTAGCAGCCGCATCACATTGCTGGCTCATGTTTAACTTGTTGTCCACAAGAACTCCAAGATCTTTTTCACACATACTGCTGTCTAGTCAGGCATCCCCCATTCTGTATCTTTGCATTCCATTTTTTCTGCCGAAGTGAAGTATCTTGCATTTATCCCTGTTGAACTTCATTTTGTTATTTTCGGCCCATCTCTCTAGTCTGTTAAGATCGTTTTGAATTCTGCTCCTTTCCTCTGGAGTGTTGGCTATCCCTCCCAGTTTGGTGTCATCTGCAAACTTGATAATTGTGCCTTCTAACCCTTCGTCTAAGTCGTTAATAAAGATGTTAAACAGAACTGGGAAGTTATGCTCCCCCTCTATTCTGCCTTGGTCAGACCACACCTGGAATACTGTGTCCAATTTTGGGCACCACAGTTGAAGGGAGATGTTGACAAGCTGGAAAGCGTCCAGAGGAGGGCGACTAAAATGATTAAGGGTTTGGAGAACAAGCCCTATGAGGAGCGGCTTAAAGAGCTGGGCATGTTTAGCCTGCAGAAGAGAAGGCTGAGAGGAGACATAATAGCCATATACAAATACGTGAAGGGAAGTCAAAGGGAGGAGGGAGCAAGCTTGTTTTCTGCTGCCCTGCAGACTAGGACACGGAACAATGGCTTCAAACTACAGGAAAGGAGATTCCACTTGAACATCAGGAAGAACTTCCTCACTGTGAGAGCTGTTCGACAGTGGAACTCTCTCCCCGGGGCCGTGGTGGAGGCTCCTTCTTTGGAGGCTTTTAAGCAGAGGCTGGATGGCCATCTGTCGGGGGTGCTTTGAATGCGATTTCCTGCTTCTTAGCAGGGGGTTGGACTGGATGACCCATGTGGTCTCTTCCAACTCTACTATTCTATGATTCTATGATAACTGGGCCCAGGACGGAACCCTGCGGCACTCCACTCGTGACTTCTTTCCAAGATGAAGACAACGCATTGGTGAGCACCCTTTGGGTTTGTTTGCTTAGCCAATTACAAATCCACCTAACCGTAGTTTTGTCTAGCCCACATTTTACTAGTTTGTTTGCCAGAAAGTCGTGAGGAACTTTGTTGAAGGCCTTACTGAAATCTAGGTACGCTACATCCACGGCATTCCCTGTATCGACCCAACTCGTAACCCTATTGAAAAAAGAGATCAGATTAGTCTGGCATGACTTGTTTTTGGTAAATCCGTGTTGACTATTAGCAATGACTGCATTTGTTTCTAAATGTTTGCAGACCACTTCCTTAATGATCTTTTCCAGAATCTTGCCTGGTATCGAAATGAGGCTAACCGGACGGTAATTTTTTGGGTCATTCTTTTTTCCCTTCTTGAAGATAGGGACCACATTTGCCCTCCTCCAATCTTCTGGGACTTTTCCCATTCTCCAAGAAGTCTCGAATATGATTGCCAGTGGTTCTGAAATAACTTCCGCTGGTTCCTTCAATACTCTTGGATGTAGTTGATCTGGCCCTGGTGACTTGAATTCGTTTAGAGCGGCCAGGTGTTCCTGGACATCTTGTTTCCCTATTTGGGGTTGGATTTCCCCGAATCCTTCGTCCATTTCATGTTGCTGAGGTTGAAGATGGCTTTCTTTTTGTGAGAAGATTGAGGCAAAGAAGGCATTAAGCTGTTCTGCCTTTTCCCTGTCCCCTGTCGCCATCACCCCATCTTCTCCTCGCAGAGGCCCTATTGCCTCCTTTTCCTTCCTTTTCCTACCAACGTAAGCAAAAAAGCCTTTTTTGTTGTTTTTAATGTCCCTGGCAAGCCTGAGCTCATTTTGCGCTTTAGCCTTGCGAACCTTTTCCCTACAGGAGTTGGCTATACGTTTGAATTCTTCTGTGGTGATTTCTCCCCTTTTCCACTTCTTGTGCATGTCTCTTTTGAATCTTAGCCCGGTTAGAAGTTCTTTGGACATCCATTCTGGCTTCTTCGCACTTGTCATATTTTTTTTAGTTTGTTGGCACTGTTTGCATTTGCACCTTGAGTATTTCACTTTTAAAAAACTCCCATCCATCCTTAACTCACTTGTCTTTTAATATTGGTGTCCATGGAATGCCGCTCAGTATTTCCTGAAATAGAAAGGCAGGGTAGAAATACTGTAAATAAATACATTTCACTGGGGAGGAAGTTCCAAAGTCGATGGGCCACCACTGAAAAGGCCCTGTCTCTGATCCCCCACCAACCGCATCTGCAAAGGAGGTGAGACCGAGAGCAGGGCCTCTATGGTTCATAGAGGGAGATGCATTTGGACAGGTAAGGTAAGCTAGGCTAGAATAGAAAGCCTGAATATCTACATCTTATGCCACAGTATTTCCTAATGATGATGATAGAAAAACTGATGTTGGTGGAAGAAGGAAGCTTTTTGCAGTCCCCCCCTCCCCCTGAATTTGCTTGTGTCAGAAGAACGTTTACTTCAGAAGGCTGTAAGATGATGGGGAACTGATGAAACTTGCCTCTGTTTCATTATGGGATTCTCATCATAAGCCTTCTGTGGAGAGAAGGGACTTTTCCGATTACAAAGGATGAAGCTGGGATTCAATTCTTTATAAAATAATTTGTATTTATAACATCTTTGAGTTTAATCATAAGGGGGGAAAGTAACAGAAATAACATTTTACATTGTTCTATGGTTTCATTTATTTAAAGAGAGCTCAAAGGAACTAACAACATTTCCATTGAAAAAAAATTGATCAATGTCTTGATCAAATCCAAACCTAACATAAAAGAGTCTAAAGAACACAATATGCTCTCAGTTATGTACAGATGGGCTTACCATATATACTCGACCACATATGTAAGTCAAGGTCAGATTTTAGAGTTCAAAATTACGGATTTTGATGTGATCCAAGAATAAGCTGAGGGGCATTCCCCGGAGAAGAGAAAGCACCAGTGCCACCTCAGGGTGCAAGTTGCCAGAAGCAGCATCACAACAGAGAGAAATTTTTGGTAAGAATTGAGGTGCAGAAATTACCATGATTCTAAACCACAGAATGTTCAGGAGCTAGTTTTCTGTCTATGTGATCTTCCCAAGGCTTCATGAACATCAACATGAAAGGAAGGAAGAAGAAGCAGAAGCAATTTAACCTTCTCCTGAGGGGATGTTTGATTCTGGCCACAGGGGGGAGCAGATGCTTCATCATCCACTGTGACGGCACTTCCTCATTCCAACGTCGTAAATTAGTTAAATTTGCCTCCCCACTTTATAAGTGATACCTTATTTCCTACTTGATAGATGCAACTATCTTTCGGGTTGCTAGGTCAGCAACGAGCAGGGGTTATTTTTTTTTTAATAGACAGGCGCTCACCCCACCACGGGCTGGCCTCGAACTCATGACCTCATGGTCAGAGTGATTTATTGCAGCAGGCTGCTCACCAGCCTGCGCCACAGCCGGGCCCCAAATCTCATACTATTCTGGAAGATCTCCCAATTTCAGTTCTAGCTTTTGAAGGATAATCAAACGCCTCCCACCTGCCCCGGGCCAGACCCAGAATGGCCGAGGACTGCAAGGCTTCCTTCCCGCTGGTGCCCAGGCAAGGCAAGGTGGGGGATTGGGCCTTGTCTTCAGTGGAAAGGCAGATGGGGGTTTAAAATCAGACAACCTGCCTTCTGCAATCAGAAGTACTTTCTAGATGGCATTTTGTACAACGGGGAGGAAGAGGAGAAGGAGAAGTTGTTGAGGTTGTTGTTTTAGAACTAAGAAATCACACAATCATCCAAGCAGAAACCGGCTTGTTATCATGTTTATCAATGGATCCCAATTGAAAATGTTTTGCAATTAGAGATGCTCATCATCGCTAGAAAGATATTAGGGGATATATGGATAAATTGGTTAGGGAAGAATACATCATTTATTTATTTATTTATTTTCAATATTTCTACCCCACTCTTCTCCCCGGGGGGACTCACAACTGGTAGGATCACTACCAGTACATCATAATACCATAAAATAAGAATAAAACAGTTAAAATAGTTAAATAACATAGTAAAATACAATATATAAAAGATTTAACACAGTGCAACACCGAATATATATGCCAATCATCCATCAGACCTTGTGCAAAAGCCTTAATCCAATCGATTAAATGCTTGCGCGCATAGCCAGGTCTTCAACTTCTTTCTAAATCCTAGAAGGGATGGAGCCTTCCAGATATCACTGGGGAGGGAGTTCCATAGCCAAGGAGCCACCACCGAGAAGGCCCTGTCTCTCATCTCCACCAGCCGCGCTTGTGAGGCAGGTGGGATCGAGAGCAGGGCCTCCCCGGATGATCATAAGTTTCTCGTGGGCTCATAGGAGGAGATGCGTTCGGACAGGTAAGTTGGATCAGAACCGTTTAGGGCTTTGTAGGTCAAAACCAGCACTTTAAATTGGGCCTGGTAGCATATCAGAAGCCAGTGGAGCTGGCTTAACAGGGGGGTTGTGCACTCCCTGTAAGCCGCCCCAGTTATTAATCTGGCTGCTGCCCGTTGTATTAATTGGAGCTTCCAGGCCATCTTCAAAGGCAGCCCCACGTAGAGCGCGTTGCAGTAATCCAAATGGGATGTAACCAGAGTGTGGACCACCGTGGCCAAGTCAGACCTCCCAAGGAACGGGCGCAGCTGGCGCACGAGTCTGAGTTGTGCGAAGGCTCCCCTGGCCACCGCCGAGGCCTGTGGCTCTAGGCTCAGCAATGATTCCAGGAGAACACCCAGACTGCAAACCTGTGTCTTCAGGGGGAGTGCGACCCCATCCAACACAGGCTGTAACCCTATTCCCTGTTCAGCCTTATGACTGACCAGGAGGACCTCTGTCTTGTCTGGATTCAGTTTCAATTTGTTGGCCCTCATCCAGTCTGACACAGCGGCCAGACACCGGTTCAGGACCAGGACAGCCTCCTTAGTGACAGGTGGGAAGGAGTGACAAAGTTGGACATCATCTGCGTAAAGATGACACCTCACCCCAAAACTCCGAATGATCTCTCCCAGCGGCTTCATGTAGATGTTAAACAATATGGGAGACAATACTGAACCCTGCAGGACCCCACAAGTCAAAGGATGTAGGGCCGAGCAGGTGTCCCCCAATGACACCATCTGGGAATGACCCTCCAGGAAGGATCAGAGCCACTGCAAAACAGTACCTCCTAGACCCATCCCGGCAAGGCGTCCCAGAAGGATACCGTGGTCAACTGTATCGAAGGCCGCTGAGAGGTCCAGCAGAACCAGCAGGGACACACTCCACCTGTCCAGTTCCTGGCATAGATCATCTACCGAGGTGACCAAGGCTGTCTCTGTACCATGCCCCGGCCTGAAGCCAGACTGTGCCGGATCTAGAAAATCAGTGTCATCCAAGAATGCCTGGAGTTGGCAGCCACCACACTTTCCAGGACCTTGCCCAAAAAGGGGAGATTGGAAATAGGCCGATAGCTATCCAATTGAATGGGATCTAGTAATGGCTTCTTCAATAGCGGTTTGATCACAGCCAATTTAAGGCTCACTGGAACAATGCTTTCCCGAAGGGAGGCGTTCACCACCACCTTCACCCACTTGACCAATCCCTCTCTGGCTTCTCTCACCAGCCAGGATGGGCAGGGGTCTAGAATGCATGTGGTAGCCCTCGCCTCTCCAAGCACCTTGTCCACATCCTCGAGCTCAACCAATTGAAATGAATCTATCAAAATAGGACAAGCAGGTGCTCGTGTTACATGTTTAAATAAAGGCATAGCTGTGCTCGGTCTGATTCATTCTGCTTCAAATGCCACACGCGCTCTAGACCTCTCTTCTTTCGCTTCATCGCTGCTAACTCCTCGGTGAACCAAGGAGATGGTTTAGCTCGGGTACTCGAGAGGGGACCAGGGCATCGACAGGATCACCAACCGAGGTGGCGGGAAACTCCCCAAGAGCCATCAGGAATCCCTCTGGATCCATAAGCCTCCTGGGGTGGACCATCTTAATAGGTCTCCCACCCCTGCGGAGGTTAGGAGGTGCAGCAAGTCTAAACCTGATCAGGTGATAGTCAGTCCATGGCAAGGGCGCGATGGCAAGCTCCTCCACACCGCTACCTTCCTCCCATCCCTGACAGAAAACCAAGTAAAGTGTGTCCTGCTCTGTGGGTGGGACCAGATACCAATTGGGACAGCCCCATGGTTGCCATGGTGGCCATGAAGTCCTGAACTGTGCCAGTCAGGGTGGTCTCAGCATGGACATTGAAGTCCCCCAGCACAATAAGCCATTGGGACTCCAATGCCAGGCCTGAGACCACCCCCGCTAGCTCAGGCAGGGAGACTGTAGTGTAGCAGGGTGGTCTGTACACTCCTCCTCCCCTGAATGATTTCAATGTGGGCTCCTCAACTAGCAGACATCCCCCCTCCCTCTACATGGCCCCTCTCCCTATTCTCTAACATCTGGCTAATACTGGCTATAGATGTAGACAAGAACCCTGATTTAACTACCGTGTTTCCCCGAAAATAAGACAGTGTCTTATATTATTTTTTGCTCCCAAAGATGTGCTAGGTCTTATTTTCAGGGGATGTCTTATTTTTCCATGAAGAAGAATTCACATTTATCGTTGAACAAAAAAATGAACATTTATTATATACTGTACAGTAGTTGTTATCACAAACCAATATAACCAAACCAAACAAACTGTGACTCCTGTCAAGAATTTCTTGTTACTACCATTATTTTCATGTACAACTGGTATGTACATTTACCAATCCTGCATGCTCTGGTGTTTGTTTGGCAGGCGCTGGGCATGCTTCCAAACAAAAACTTTGCTAGGTCTTACTTTTGGGGGAGGCCTTATATTTAGCAATTCAGCAAACCCTCTACTAGGTCTTATTTTTTGGGATGTCTTATTTTCAGGGAAACAGGGTATATCCTGCTTCCACCTCCTTTAGAAGCCACTCCTTTCTTCCTCCCCCTTTAGGAGTTACTAAAGTAAAGTGCACTAAAAAGCCTTGTAACTCCCATCCTCCTTTAGCTTGTTACTAAAGTGCACAGTTCAAAGGCAGGGGGGATCTAGTTCATAGGTTCCCATAAAACTCACAAGGAGAGGGGCTCATGGAGAGCTAAAAACAGCAATGGGTTCTCAATTATTGTGCTAATATATTCGTGAATATGGTTATATTACCAGATTGTTCAGTGCTTTATGGTTGTTTCCCTTCCCCTCTTTATCTTCCTGCCTAACAGCTTTGAACTGAGCATAGAGTGGGTGCAGAACAGTGGGTAAGTGCCTGTATTGATTTCCAAACAGGAGACTTCTCCGTTTTGCATTTTGCAACAGAGGTTCTTTAAAAAACACACAGCATAACAAACATCTATGCCAAAGGTGTACAGGCTGATTTTTTTTTAAGATGGAAGGAAAGAAATTGAGGAAAGGAAGGAAGGAAGGATGAGAGAGAAAGGGAAAATATATTAAAATCAAGCACTCCAAATGAACCCAATCCAAACATACCTGTGGAAGTTTATGCTACACACATTCACAAGGAGAATAGGTAGATTTTATATATCATCTGGCCAATATGCGAGTGATTTCGGTGGTATCACAGATCCTGTATAGATTGGCAGTGTAACATGTCTACCTATGTGAACACACTTCTTTTAGGCTGTAATCCTGTACACAATTGCCTGGCAAAAGGTGGCATTGAACATAACAGGGATTTCTTCTAATTCTTCGATAGAATCACTATTTCACATGTATCTACTATTAAAATGCTTTTTGAACATGCATAATATGACTGATTATTGTGCTCTTTCTCAGTCAAACTCAGATTACTCACAGTGTACACAAGCCTTGGCCAAAACAAATGTGTGCACTTACGTCATTGTTTACAATGTTCCATTGCTAGATTTCTTGGATTTGCAATGCCAGCCTGAAATCAGAATTGTATCAGGTCATGTTGAAGCTTAAATCATGTAGTTTACTTCATGGAACCACTAGACAAGCCAGGTGGTTATTTTGTGGCATCTTTTTTAGATATTTGATTAAGAAATGATACATGATTAAATGAATATCTCACTGAAGTATTGACAGTTGCTAAGTGGCTTATATCCGTACAGTCTTAGAAAGTTGCTATAGTTACAAGGCAGCTTTGCTCTGATTTATCTGAGGGATAAATGAATACATCTAAGATAAAACTAAGTAAGAACTATGTCATTTGGATGGACTTTCTTCTCCTTATGGTATGCAGTTTGGGATGATTGAATGCTTATAAGTTATTATCATATAAACTTAACTTCTGTGCCAAATCATTAGGTCCATTCAGCATTTTCACCTACAGAATCAATATCTGGATTCAGCTTGAATGAAGCTAAATTGTGAAGTTCCTGCTCCAAAGAATGCCTGTGGAAAATAATTTAGCAGTTTTTACTGTGAGATTAGATATCCATATAAAATTGTATTAGCAAACAGATAGTGCCCAACGCACCCTCCACCTGTCCCCATTTTGTGTCTAGTAGGCCTCCGGCATTTCTCAGTCTCTCAGAAGAGCCCTGAGGGTACAAAGCTGGAGAACATCTGGTTTAGACTGTGCTGCTGATAACCAGAAAATCCGTTCGTACTAGGCAACAATCACAGTACAGTCCAAAAGGTGTTTTATCTTTGTTTGTTTTTTATCTCCCTCTCATTCTTGTCTAATGCTTCAAACTGTAACATCTCTCCCTCTTTCTGACTGAACTGACTGAACCCCAATTGGGTATTTCCTTTGAAATTTACTCACAGAAGGGAATGCTCCTGAGTTGGAGCAGGGGGATCATCTGCAAAGCTTAATGCCCTAGTGCCCTTTACATTGTATGATATTATTTAGTGTCTAGAGCTCCACTCTGAAAAGTATAAAAGAAAAAGAAAAGTACTCAAATCAGCAAGTGAACAGACCTCCTCTGCTTGGTGGTCAGATGGGTTTGGGGTATGAGACCAGGAGGCACTAGTTGGCTATACATATGTAACTAAGTAACCAATGTAAAATAATTTTCTACAGATCATTTGAAAAGTGGTCAAGACTTTAAGATATAGTCTACCTCCTAAGGCAATGGTTCTCAACCTGTGGGTCCCCAGATGATTTGGCCTTCAATTCCCAGAAATCCTAACAGCTGGTAAACTGGCTGGGATTTATTTATTATTTATTTATTACATCATTTCTACCCCACCCTTCTCACCCCTCAGGGGACTCAGGGCAGCTTACAACATGAACATATACATCAAAACAATTTATGGGAGTTGTAGGCCAAAACACCTGGGGACCCACAGGTTGAGAACCACTGTCCTACGGTATTTTAAAGAACATTTTTGTCTGCCTACATGATAGGGAAAATGTGAGATAAATATTTTACATTTTCATGATTATACATGCTGAGTAGAGCCCCTTCAGAATTATGCACATTGTCAAGTTAATGCACATACTGTTTATAAGGGTTTTTTAATTTCAATATTAAAAATTCAAAACTCATCAAAATAAACCTTGCTAATGTACTGAAATGATTATTTAGCACATCTTTAAACCCACTTTAATATTTTAATTACTCACCAGGGAAAATTAAGATGTGGTAAAATACAATTTTATTACAGTGATGTTTTGACTAGGGAATTTTTGATAATCTGAGGGCCATTAATTTTAGTAAAGTAATTAGGAAAATGCCCCTTGTTATGATGTCTGGGTGGGTGGGTGGGTAGGTAGGTATGAAGGAAGTCTGGTATACTGTGAGGATCCCTGGTGGTAAATTGCACTTTTGCACATAATTTTTTTTTGCCACACTATTGGCAATCTGCGTGAGATAGCGCAGATTTTGCCTTCTCAGGCCCAATATACCTTTAATTTTTCCTACAGAAGCAAATAGTAATATTCTTCTTATGTGGAAAACATAACAAGTACTACTGAGTGAAAGGTTAAACATCTCCTTACACCATGCCAATATGAGTCAAGGTATCAGACAATGTGCCAGCCATCCAGACACTAATTTTTATGTCTACCTGCCAATCCCAGAAAGACAATAGGAGTATAAAACATTAAGCAGTATGACACAGCAAATTCTAGGAGTCATGAAAAGATGCCAAACAGTTAGCTATTTACTTTGTTATAGATGTATCTGACTGCCAGGGATTGATTAATGGGGTCAGAGAGAGGTGTTTATGGGATGTTTCTCCTTCATGTGCCAAAATAACTTGGCTGTCTTTGGGTACTGTGCACTTTGAGTTGGATACATGGGGTGGGTGATGTTTGCTGCTATAGCTCAAGCAGTAAAGGATAAAGGACAATAAAACTGAAGTTTAATCCACAAGCTTTGGATCCTGTGGTGCTTTGGAAGATCTCTAATCTGGATGAAGGGTGACCATTATTTTTAAATAAGATATACTCTGCTTGAAGAATCAGCTATGTAGTGTGAAAATACTCCTGGGCCCAATATTATCAATCGAGGATTGTCTATACAGGTAGTGAGGGGAATCACATTGACCACATAATTTATGAAGGAAACATATGGTTGGTAATACCACTCTAATTTCCATTTAATAAAGATATGTGTGGCATTAATGTGGTCACTACGGACTAGGAAAATGCGAGTTGAAGCAGATTTTTTTGGGTGTGTTGACAACACCTGAGATTCAAACAAGCTCACTGGCAAGGAAGGTCTTTCGACAGTTTTGGCCAATTCACCCATTGAACCTCAGTACAGAAAAGGCACACCTGGTCTCTGCTATTCATATGCCACTACATTTTGCATGGAACTGCATAATTACCTCTACTGAAACTCATTGAACACCTGCATATTGTTCTCCACCACCCACAACATAATTTCCTTTGCTCAAAAGTAGGAAAATCTTGCTTCTTTCCAATTTGTATCATTGGCTTGTATCACAGATATCTAATTTAACATAACTTGGATATTTTAATTTAGCAATCTTCAAAAACAATTATCTCTTACATGCAAAACCCTCATAAAGATAAATGATTATTTCAAATAATAGAACAGCTTTATAAAAAGGAGAAGGAAATCATTTTCTTGTGATAGACGGTTATAGAAGAAATATAATGTCCACAAGGAGAATGCTTTTTATGTAATTAAAATTAATTACACATTCATCAAAATATATTTCTTACATAATAGATAGCAATTTTCCAACCAATTTCTTTGCTGCTTGCTAGAATTTTGCTATATATACTTTTTTATTCTGAATTGTAATAAAAAAAGATATAACTTCTTAAGAAGACACCAAGAATACATGGAGTTAAATATAGTAATAGGGGATCATGATCCATCTAGGTCATGATCCATCCAAGGGAAAGCATGTTTATGTTGGCTGCTTTCAGCTTTCCATGGCAATCTATTGAACCTAATGACTTTGGTTTCCACTAAAGTGCTACTCACTTCAGTCATTACAAACTAGCTGGGTTATGCCCAAATTCAGTCCTGAGTATGGGTACATTTACACAGGCAATATAATTCACCATGTGTTTGATCTTGACTGTCCCTACAATATTTTTGCACTTCCAATAGGTATCACAGGGTATACCAGGGTTTTTTTTACCATGTGAGAAGCAACTTGATAACATACTGTAAGTCGCTTCTGGTGTGAGAGAATTAGCCATCTACAGAGACGTTGCCCAGGGGATGCCCAGATGTGTTAGCTGGGAGGCTTCTCTCATGTCCCTGAAAGCTAGAACTGACAGACGGGAGCTCACCCCATCTCGAAGCTTCAAACTGGCAACCTTCAGGTCAACAACCCAACCTGTAGGTCAGCAATTCAGCTGGCACAATGGTTTAACCCACTGCGGCTTCTATACCAAGTTAATCCAGTTTAGCCAAGCATCAAGAAAAGTTGAGTGATACTCCAGAGTTTTCCTGAAACTCTGGAGTAAACCCATGCTTTGGGTCAGTTGTGGAAAGAAGGATCAGGTCTGATTCAACTCATCTGCTGTCCCCATGGGGCACTGCTGCCTTTCCCCTATATGCATCATCTCAGATAAAAGAGGGTGGATTGTAAGCATGTGACTGCCATCATTGCTCTCAGATGACCACAGAGCTCCATGTGATGTCCTAGCACTTGCAGCACCCCATGCTGATGTCATGTGACTAGAAAGAAGACAGGGAGATTGATCTCAGGCTGGCTAAATGCCTGTGGGCACTTAGAGGCTAAGGAGGAGGCAGAGCTGGGTTTGTCCCTTGAGACAATTAAGGAGTTTACACAGGAATTGGAGGAGGGATCTGAGGGGGTTTTCAGATGGAGTCCCCTCAAAGCTCTCCTACATGTGGTCTTGCATCTACAGCTGGAAGTGGGCAGGATAAGGGAAGTGCAAATGATGAGGCTGCACTTGCAAACCTGGCACCTGGCAGGCCTAGATCCACCATCTAGGACCACTTCCAGGTGCTGCTGGAGAATTTCACATATGCAGTGTGCAACCACTGCCAAGTAAAGCTCAGTAGGGGCAAAGACACAAAGCATCTGTTTTCCACTGAGATGCAGATGCATCTCAAGAGGCACCCCCATCCTACAAGCTGGTATGGCTCCTTGGGTTGGGACTGGTTATGGCAGAAGCAGGAGCAAGACTCCTGCCAGAAGGGAAAAGAGGCAGACCACCCTAGAACTGTGGGGCATGACTAGGGGAAAAGGCAGAGTGGGCGGCAAGCTAGCCACTTTGAGGGAGATCATTCAGCACCTGGGAGAAATGCTGGCTTTTGATGACCAGCCCTTCCTGATGGTGGAACAGGAAGGGTTTAATTGCTTGATGGAGCTGATGGAGCTGAGAAAGAGAGCACTATGGAGGCAGGGCATAGATGGGCCCTGCTCTACTTAGAAGTGATGGACGAGGCCCACACTTCTGCTGAGATCCACTGGGCCATGCTGGAGGGGTGACTGTCTGGGAAGTGGCAGCTCACCCACAGTTTTATGGTCACAGATAGTGGGGCAAATATAGTATGGGTGCTGGGGAACACTGACTTCAGGGATATGTGCTCTCTGGAGCTTGATTGACCGGTGCTGCAAGATCACAGGCCACTTCCACTGCAGTGTCAAGGCTGGAAGACTGCTGCAGGAGAGGCAGGCCATGGAGGGAATCCCACAATTCAAGCTCTTGCAGGACATCTTGAAAGGTGATCCAAGGCCTTGCCCTGGAATTGGAGATTCTTGGCCCTGTGCAGATGCCCCTATTGAAACATGACTAGGACTGTATTTCCCAGCTGGTATCTGTGCTCTAGCCCTTCCTGGAGGCCACAGAGACCCTGAGTGCTTTGACAGCCCTTCTCAGACACGTGCTCCCTCTGCTGCTGGGACTGAATGAGCACTAGGAAAGGCTAGGTGGGTAAAAATAATGTAATGAAAAACTAACAACTTTTTCTGAACTCTGTAATAGATCCGGCACGGACCTCTTACAACATTTAAAAATACTTTAGAACAAAAAGTTATAAAGATGAATTTTCAGTCTATATTGCTTTTCACAAAATCGGGTAATAAGTAACATCAGTTGAAATTTCCTCTTCTACCCAATCAAGGAACTGTCTCCAGTTTGGTCTCTGGCAATCCTATCCCCCAGTGTAGTTACATATTCAAGTATAGATCCTATTTCCTCCATGGTAAACAGCTGGTTTATGTGTGAGAAAGTGGGGAAGACTGCTGCATAAATGGATGTGTTCAGAATGTACCTCTGAGCACTTCATATAAAGTATTATCTGTGGGTATTTATTGATTTGGACATAGAAGATAGTGAGGTGGTGCAAGGAAGAAAATATGTACTCAGATACTGGAAAAGTAGATAAGAAACCAGAAGAAGAGAAGAAGAATGCAAGGAACTGATTGTGAGGAAGAAGTTGGAAGCTAAGTCAACCTTAGGAAGCTATGTGACAGACTGTCTGCTCACAGGCAGAATGTCTATCGGGATGAGACCAAGACAAAAGGTGCAATGAAAGCTTGGTTGCAGGGGCTGGACAGATAGTCCAGATATCCCCAACAAAATGATGTGAGACTGGCTCCTTACAAAGACCATGGTTGGAAGAGATAAAAAGAAGGTTCTTTACTACTAATTATTCACTTTGGTATAAATATGCTTTATGCTTGGATCATATTTGCCACCAAGACTTTCAACTGGTGAAGTTACAATTTTCCTTGTGGGTGAAGGTTTTTCCATTTGTCCCACATTTCCCAGCTTTGCATATTGTAAGGCTAACTCTACTGATTAAGTTCCAGTAGAGGTCATAAACAATTCACAATAATTATACAGGTGGCCCTGTATAATTAGACTTGGGATCTTTTGCTTCCAGAAGAAAAAACATGGGCTGATTAGATGCTAGAGCAGTGAAGCTAAGAAAATACCAACAAGGACTATGTGCATACAGAAGCCATAATGTTTGGGCTGTTCAGTAGCAGAGTGTCTTTCTTTCTTTCTTTCTTTCTTTCTTTCTTTCTTTCTTTCTTTCTTTCTTTCTGTCTGTCTGTCTGTCTGTCTGTCTGTCTGTCTTTTTCTTTCTTTCTTTCAAAAAAGAAGTTTATGGTTACTGAACCAAAGTTTGGCAACTGGTTATCTCTGTGATGAGACCCAGTAGACTATTTCTTTGAGCCAGCCTGGGTTAATCTGGAATTATTTGTAATTACCTAGAATGCAGTGCTATGCAATATTCATCCCCTTCAGACGTGTCCAATTAGGGAATGAGGGGAAAAAGCCCTATTAGAGCTGATAAAGACACATTCAGCAGTCTGGTGCTTTGAATGACATTATAATGATCCTTAGGGCTTCATAATTGTTGTGTATCCCTCACTGCACCCCATATAGTAACATTGCATAAACACAAGAGACTGTGTTCCATTTCCAACAAAAAATATTTCCAAAGTTAATATGTATAAGTAGTGGAACTTGAAAACCAAGCATATTATTTCAGTGCTAAAAAATTCTAAAATTATAATGAGATGGCTCATGAACATCCTCATTATGCTAATCCAGATTCCTTCAGGAACATCCAAGATAAAAAGCTGAAACTGACAGAACCTATTTGTGGATAAGCAACCGTCCCTGCACTTGCATCACTGAAGTGCATGTTAGTTTTACAGAAATGCTTTGTTCCTAATCTCTTGAGCTGTACTTCATTAGACATGTAAAGCTCACTTTTGTACAACTTGACTAGGTTGAAGGGGGGAAAGGGGAAGTTGGGGTGTTGAATGTTATATTTCAGCTGAGGATGACTATATGGTCATGTATTTTCACCTGGTTCCCCAAGATGATCAGCTGTATTCTGCATTCCTTTTAATTTATATTACGTTAAAATCGTTATGTATAGAAAATACATTCTACATCTACAAAATAATCCTCTAAAACTAATACTGTCTCTAGAAACCTCTAGGTCTTACAGCATGATTGGAGGAAATTAATCATACACTGGGGACCAAGAGATTCCTAAAGACAACATTTTTAATCACATCCATAAATAATCTAACCCACAAAAATCAACACCAGTGTGGATGGTATAACTTAGAAGAAACTTGCAGCATTTTGTTACACTTATCTAATGGCTTATGAGCCAAAGTCTATGACAGTGAAATACAAAAATTTTGAAACAGTTAATTACACTTTTGTCCTAAAAAGATGTGCAGGCAACAATTACTGTGACTTGGGCTGAAGTTCTTCATACTTTTTACAGTAAAGTTCTTCATACTTTTTAAAATGCACATGGATGTCACAAGTGGCATGGCCTTTCCCCCAATTTGTCAAAATGCTACATAGAGTAAACATGCACAATAGTTTCCAGTGGGAATTTAGGCCAGTAGACAGTCTTCACTGTTTACTATTTCAATTTTCCAAAGGCACCTCAATTCCCCTACAAAATTTGATGTGAGCCAGGGTTGCTCCATCCATTTTGGTGCTAGGGAATGCTCAGTCTATTTAATATGCCCCCAAACTGGGCAAAGGAGCAGCACGATCTGCAAGATCTAAATATATTTTTCAGATACATGGAGCTTTGGATTGTGTCCATTGGGTATGATACTGATAATTTTCACTAATTTTTTTTTGTTTTAAATCTCAAAAGAGGTGATGGGATAATTGATTTCTTGTTGCAACTTGCACAGATTCTCCAAGAAGTCTATGCATTTATTTAGTTGGTTTCTCCTTTCCTTCCCAGTCACTGGGGTGCCAATGCTCATGCTCCACTGCTCTGTTCCGCATCCATCTCCTAAATAATTGAAGTCAAATAATCCATTCATTTCACCTTGATCTAGAAACAGCCTGGATTTTTATGAAGAATTATGTATTAATTTCCAAACAGGAAAATGCTAATCTCTATGTATGCCTTTGAATCACAAATACTGGAGCAACATCTGAATAAAAACTCCTACTCAATGGGGGACCTAGAATCATAGATCACCTAGCTTCTCTTTGATCTGTTGTGCTGGTGTTTTGACTACCACTTTCAACTAATTGATTGTTTGTTCAATAATGCATCATACACACATCTACTTGGTTTTATTTTGTTTTATTTTTGTCTGAAGATACCTCAACAGCAAACTACCCAATTCATTGGTGGTTGGTGGCTTCCATGTCATTGGGATGATGACTCTGTCCTGGGATTTAACCCAAACTTTGAAAATGTTATCCAAGATGCTGAACCTATATGGTAGAGAGGGTTCAGTACCTTGGATGGCTTCTTTAAATCCTGAGGTAAAACCAGGAGTGAATTCACCACCATGAAAGACACCAGCAATCACTGCACAGAACAGGTCCTCAGTACACTATAAACAGGGCATGAGGAGTCACCCAGTCTCAGCTGATGTTATAACTTTTACCTTTGGCTTAATTTTTTGTCTATTTGTTGGACTTTTAAAACACACACTCCATTCAATGCTCTCTGCGAAGTATACAAGCTGATAAAAATGTAAAATACAACACCCATAACAATAAAATAATTACCAACAAAGCAAAAAAAAGAAACCAAGATAAAACTGGTAACACAGCATAGATTGTTTCTGTCTATCTGTCTGTTGATCCATCTATCCATCTATTTTCTCACCTTTCAGGATACAAGGTGGCTGTATTAGCCTTTTGCAAAAAGCAATATTAATTAGGACCTTACTTGGTTCTCAGGATGTGAAGCTTCAGGTAGGAATACAAAAGAGCCAGGACACAGATGCCTTTTAAGGCAGGCACAATATTGAAGAGGGCTCAGAGATTTTTATTTGGCTGCGCTGGGAACTGAGCTTCTTGGCTGAGTAGCCAAAAAGGTGTTCATGTGAGTCAAAGCTTAGATCAAGCCATATCTCTGGCTCTTTTCTCCCTCAATTCTTTCTTGATCCCTGCTTTGCCTTCCCCATCAGAGGCAAATGAGCCAATCAACAAGGGAACAGATAGCTTTTTATGTTAGGCTAGCAGCTATGCTGTCTAGGATGGAGTTGTAGTCCAAAAAAGCTAAGTTCTGGATCTGGTTATTATCCTTTTTTTCCCAGGATGGAAGAAGAGGCATCAAGGAGGGACAAGGCTGATGGCTTGAAGCCATCTCTGTTTCACTGTTATGGTCTTTTGCCAATTCATTTGTGAAGCTGAGAAGGAGGAAACCTGTGGTGAGTGCTCTTTTTATTTTATGCCCATCTTTCCCCTTAAGTATTTCAAAGGAAACACTGCAGAAGCCTCACAAAAAACCCAAATGAAGGAGCATTGCAGTGCTTAGTGAAGTGTGCCTTGTGTCAATTTCATGGTTTTTAAGCATAGGACCAAACTGCCATAAAGCACAGTCTCACACTGAAGGTTTCCTGCATTGCATGAATTGCAGAATACATAGAGTGCTTGGCTGGATCCCTGTTTTTGTTTTTAACCCTTCAGCTGGAACTCTTTTACTCACGATAATCAGGAAAACGATTCCATTTTCTATAATGATGTAGAATTATTGTGTATAAAATTGTATAGACTTTACTTTTACTTAAATCACACTCATGTTGATCCAACTGATTGCTTGGGATGAAAACAAGTTCAGATAGATATCATATATTCCGTATTAATACAGATAACAGATTTTCAATATCTATAAATATCTAAGATACTTGGGCCACTGACAGGAATGATCCCAAGAGACTGGAGGAAATCAAATGTTGTCCCCATCTTCAAAGGTGGCGGGGAGAGTACCCAAACATTACCACCCATTCAACCTGACAGCAATACCAAGAAAGATTATAGAGAAGAGACAGTCTGTAAGCACACAGAAGCTGGGCTAAAGCTAGCAAAATGAATTCCAACAGAGAAAAATGTATGGTACTAAACTTTGGCACTAATAATGAAATGTGCAGATATAGAATATATGGCACCTTGGTTAGCAATCGCAATCGTACATGAAAAAATGGATCTAAGAGTCTTAACAACCATGTGATGAACATTGGTCAGCAGTGTAATGCAGCAGCTAAAAAGCCAGTGTGATTCTAGGCTGTATTAATAAGAGTATAGTATCCAGATTGAGGAAAGTAATCTTATAACACTATTCTGTTTGTATGGAATATTATGTCCGATTCTCATTATCACAGTTCAAGAAGGCTATTGACAAGCTGGAATGTGTCCAGAGAAGGGTGACCAAAATGATAAAAAGTTTGAAAACCAAGCCCTATGAGGAACAGCTTAGGGAGTTGGATACATTAAGCTTAGACAAGATATGGTTAAGAGGTAACATAATGGTCAGTCATGTTTAAATAGTTGAAAGAATGTCATGTTGCCAGCTTGTTTTGTCCTGCTCCAGTAATGAGCAAAGGAATCAACCTCCAGGAAAGAGATTCCACCTTAACATTAGGAAAAACTTCAGAGTGGTAAGAGCTATTCAAACAGTGGGATATGCTTACAACCCATATGCTTCTATGATGAATGTAACCAGCTCTAGAGCATATCAAGACTGAGAGATCTAACACTTGGCACTCAATTCATCCTAATTTCAATGTAGCCACTATCTTTTGCTTGATTTCTCACATTGGGCACAGGAAAAAGACATTTCATTATCTTGTTCGATGTTTGGCATCAGGCAGCAGTGTGCAGCTCCTTGCCAGAGCCATCAGTGTTGAGTGATGCCCATGCAATGCTCATCATTCTTTCATGGCTAATTTGGATGACCTCGTGCATGAACAGGAAGATATGGCATGCTTGCTTCATCAGTCATTTCCACAAATTTGCACTTCGACTAGCTGTGTTCAAGTGTCACCAGATTTTCTTGGCAGCACCTCCACATGATGCTCCATTTCCACACCTGAATATCTTTTTGGGGTTCATATCAACAGCACTGACAGTATATGGTGGATTTCCCTATGACGGTGAAGCTCCTTCTGTTGTATGTTTGAAGGAAACGCACAGGGATATTGTGACCAAAAATCTTAGAAAACTGTACAATCCCAGATTTAAGGAAATAAATTTGAACATACTGTGCTATCAGCTGTGGTTTCTTTCATCCCCATATTACACTCATTAAAATATGAATCCTATGGAGACTTAGAAAGATAGGTGTGTTGTCCTTTTGAATACTTCTGTGCTTTCTAACATTTATATTTGAAACAATATTATTAAGATAAATTGTCATACATCCTGTTTCTTATTCCCTTCTGACTATGGACCAAATGCTCATTAGCATGATGCCACTGACCTCCAAGATGCATATGTGTGACAGAGTTCCACATTAAGACATGGGGCACTTCTATACTGACCACTTAATGCAAAGGGTCCCAGATCAACTCTATGGCAGCCAAATGTCACATGAAGCTGATCCAGAGTAATGCAGGGTAATGCCACCGTAACCTTTTAGAATTTATTTATTTTTATTTTCTATTTCATACAAATGTTTATATATGTCAAAATTACATTGCTGTAACATGGTATCTATGAGCTTTAGCACAGTAGGTTAATTATCAAGCTGCAATAAATCTTGCCAACCAGAAGGCTGAGAGTTCAAAGCCTGGATCAGGGTGAGCTTCTGACCTTTGGCCCAGCTTCTGCCTACCTACCAGTTTGAAAGTAAATGTGAGTACATAAATAGGAACTGCATTAAAGTGGATAGGTATTTAGGCTTGGCATTTTGATCGGAAAAATAAGGAAGTTTACGAACAAAGAAAGCTCTTTGGCAGGGTGATAGTGTGACTGCACCCTCTGGTGGCCGAAACCGAGCACAGCCTCCAAAGATGCCAAAAGATTGGAAAGCCTATATATACCTCTATCTGTTGTCTGTCTTATCATTATTATAATCGCCACTGAATGTTTGCTGTATATGTTTTCTGTGATTTGCTCTGAGACCCCTTTGGGGTGAGAATGGCGGAATATAAATACTGTAAATAAATAAATATCTATTAGAGAGATAGCATACATTGAGTGTTTTATCCCTTTCACTTGCAAGTCTTCCTTTCTTTGTCTATTTGAAAACAAAATAATAATTAAAAATGAAAAAGAAAGTCAACAATGCATGCACCTTCCTCAGTGCATGATTCCAACTCTTCTTGTTAACACCATTAAATATATTGTTATGGAGATTCCCTATTCCCATGGTGCCAAAGCAAAATTGGAACAAGGAAGAGTATACCTGCACTCCAAAATCTCCATCCCTTTTTAAGTGTAATTGTCAGGTTTGTTTAACTCTATTTTCATATTTGTATGTCATATATTTTAAACTGCACTGTTTCTTAATGCTGTGAGCCACTTAGTGTCTCAATTGAGATTAAAAACAGAATATAAATATAACAACAAGAACAACAATTGCTACTAAAGACCAGTAGAAGCGGCCGGGTAAAGGAACAGCCATTGTTTTCTCCACCTCTCATGAGTACGTGGGTGGAGATTTAATGTCCTGCCAGCCTGATATAGACCTCAACCAATGTGTACTTTCAACAGAAGTCCTATAATCTGGGTTTTGAAGTTCATTAATGACAGATTAGGGATTTATGTCATCTTTAATTTCATTCTCCAGAGTGACAGATTCTGACTGCTGTATAATATTTACATCTAAATGTATATAGGGATTTTCATTCGTTTTTTATTGTCTGTTCTCCAAGTGTGATGTCTCATGGGCTATGTAGTCCCGTTCCCAGTACTATTGTGGCAGACGAAGAGGAAAACTTTGGTTTCCCACCGTTTCAGCCAGAATTGGAGCCCTTGCACCTGCAGGATGTTTGCCCTCCAGAAGCCAGCCAAACAAGCCTTGGGCAGAATTCTCCCCCGTTCTCTCGTAAGGATAATTATAATCGAGATAGAGGCGCTAGGGAGGCGAATCGCCGAAGCGCCAGAATCGCTGCCAGACAATTAGCTGATTAAGCCTGTTTCCCTTGGGAAATCTTAAGGAGTCATGCATCTGGACATAGTATGAGTTTCACTTCTTGTTCCCCAGGGAAAGTGTTCCTTGGCGGGAAAACAAGATCCTATATAGGTGTTTACCCGCAAGGAGATCCTTGCGGAGTCAATTCGTCAGCTTCAGGAGTGAGATCGTGTGTGGACTACGTTACTCCAGTTCCTTGTTTCCAGGACCTTGCCACGGACCTTGTTCTAGTTCCAAGCCTGCCTTGTTCCCCGGACCTCGCCTCGGACCTCGTTCTTGCTTCTTGCTTTTTGTTGCCACGTATCAAGTCTTGTTTGCCAAGAATCTAGTTTGTTTTCCAGCCTTGTTGTCAAGCTCTATTGGACTAAAGGACCCTGTCATTTCCCCACACTTGCTCGGCAAGTGTGTGTTTCGGTTATTGGATTATAACTTTGGACTCTAATATCTCATATTGGACATTGATTTCCTGGACTATATTTGACCTTTCCTGAAAGGTCTACTTCTGAACTTTATTCTTCACTTGTTTTTATTGACTTTATATATTCCCTTAATAAAGATATTAGATAGAATTTGGTCTCTGCGCATGGTTATTGGTGCTCTGCAGCCTGGGTCCTGACACCAAGCAGCATCCAACTCAATAATCCTAGCAAATTTTCTACTTAAAATGGGGAAAATTTAAGACACAGTTCTGTTTAAAATGCTTCTTGGATGACAAATCCAATGCCTATGAGCTATAACTATTCAGTTATACATAAGACAAAACAGTTTTGGCCACTGTGTAGATCTTATTTGCAAAATTATCAGAGCACCAGATTTTATTTATGAATGTGTTGAATAAGAGTTCCATAAAATGTACCATATGGTCATTTTAATGGTTCAGGCAGATTACTAAAAAAGATGCCACAGTGGTATGGGAGAACCTTAGGTTGGTGTTTGGAAATGTGTGCTCCTCCTCCCATTTCTGCTAATAGCAGTGATCCATTTGTCAGAATAGAGAAATATGCTTAGTATTAACTAGTTTGATGAAACAAGACAGGATCATGCACCATCATGAAGTTAGCTCATTTCCCTAAGTCAAGGATGGTGGTCATATGTTGTTAATAACAATAACAATAACTTTAAAAGGTTATGATATAATTATTCATATATCACTTGAAAAAATGTATGAGGAATTCAGAGTAAATGCCTATACAAAAGGCAACTAGGGCGATTATTTAAAATGTCATCCTTAATTTTTGTCCCTATCAGTTATTGCTATTTTATTTATTTATTTTATATACCGCTCTTCTCTCCCAGGGGGACCCAGAGCGGTCTTACACAATGGCAGAATAAATGCCACATATAATACAATATGTAGAAAAAAACCAAACATAAAACACAAATAAAAGCCGATATCCAAATCAAATTAAAACAATTAAAACCATATGACCATTACAACAGGGGAAGTTTCGAGCCAAAGTCAGAGCCAGTCTGTGTTCTAATATTAATTCACAGAACTCATCAGGTCATATTAACTCATATCACAGGATGGGCAAAATGCTTGGTCCCACAGCCAGGTCTTCAGCTGCTTCCTGAAAGACATGAGTGAGGGGACTTCCCTAATCTCCCTTGGCAAGGAGTTCCACAGCTGTGGAGCCACCACTGAAAAAGTCCTGTCTCTCATCCCCGCCAACCACACCTGTGACAGTGGCGGGGCCGAGAGCAGGGCCTCACTCAAAGATCTGCTGGACCTCTCAGCGGCCTTCGATACTGTCGATCATGGTATCATTCTGGGACGCCTCACCGGGATGGGGTTTGGAGGTACTGTTTTGCAGTGGCTGTGGTCCTTCCTGGAGGGTCGCTCCCAGATGGTGTCACTGGGGGACACCTGCTTGGCCCCACAACCATTGTCTTGTGAGGTCTTGCAGGGGTCAGTACTGTCCCCCATGTTGTTTAACATATACATGAAGCCGCTGGGAGGGATCATCTGGAGTTTCGGGGTGAGGTGTCATCTGTACACAGATGATGTCCACCTCTGTCACTCCTTCCCACCTGTCACTAAGGAGGCTGTTCAGGTCCTGAACTGGTTCTTGGCTGCTGTGTCGGACTAGATGAGGGCAAACAAATTGAAACTGAATCCAGACAAGACAGGGGTCCTCCTGGTCAGTTGTAGGCCAAACAGGGCATAGGGTTACAGCCTGTGCTGGATGGGGTTACATTCTCCCTGGAGACACAGGTTCCCAGTCTGGGTGTTCTCTTAGATTCATCGCTGAGCCTGGAGTCCCAGGTTTCAGCGGTGGCCAGGGGAGCATTTGCCCATACTTTGGGAAGTCTGACTTGGCCACAGTGGTCCATGCTCTGGTTATATCCCGTCTGGACGACTGCAACTCTCTCTACATGGGGTTGCCTTTGAAGATGGCCCAGAAGCTCCAATTAGCACAACGGGCAGCAGCCAGATTTAATAACTGAGGCGGCATACAGGGAGCGTACCACCCCCCTGCTAAGCCAGCTCCACTGGCTGCAGATATGCTGCCGAGCCCAATTCAAAGTGCTGGTTTTGACCTATAAAGCCCTAAAGGGTTCTGGCACAATCTACTTGTCTGAACGTATCTCCTCCTATGAGCCAGTAAGATCCCTAAGGTCATCTGGTGAGGCCCTGCTCTCGGTCCCACCTGCTTCACAAGTGTGGCTGGTGGGAACAAGGGACAGGGCCTTCTTGGTAGTGGCTCCCCAGCTGTGGAACACCCTCCCCAGAGATATTTGACAAGCTCCAACACTTCTGGGCTTCAGAAGAGCCCTAAAAACATGGTTATGTGCTCAGGCTTTTAATGAATAATGGCAAAGATGATACGGACTGTCTTATGGCTAAAGCACGAGGTTTTTGTGGATGAATGGATCTGACTTTTGTGAGAGGGTGGGATATAAATGTTGGAAATAAGTAAATAAATAAATAAAGATCTTAATCTGTGGGACGGCCCATAGAGGGAGATACGCTTTGAGAGGTAAGTTGGACCAGAGCCGTTTAAGGATTTGTAGGCCAAAGCCAGTACTTTGAATTGTTCCTGGAAGCTAACAGGCAACCAGTGGAGCTGCTTCAACAGAAGAGTTGTATGCTCCCTGAATGAATGGCGCTCCAGTTAGTAACCTGGCTGCAGAACGTTGGACTAGTTCTAGCTTCTAAACAGTCTTCAAAGGCAACCCCACGTAGAGTGAATTGCAATAGTCCAAACGAGATGTAACAAGAGCGTGGACCACTGTGGCCAAGTCAGGCTTCCCAAGGTACGGGCACAGTTGGCACACAAGTTTGAGTTGTGCGAAGGCCCCCTGGCCACCGCTGAAACCTGGGGCTCCAGGCTCAGCGATGAGTCCAGGAGAACACCCAAACTGCAAACCTGCACTTTTAGAGGAAGTGTGACCCCATCCAGCACAGACTGTAACCCTATACCCTGTTTGGCCTTGCGACTGACCAGGAGAACCTCTGTCTTGTCTGGATTCAACTTCAAATTGTTGAATTTTTAAGCTTGATAGAAGGAGAAAGTTTCATGAAATTTTAAAATCCCTAAATTGGATCCATCCCACAAAAAAAAAAAAACCTACCAAAAGATGTCTACGAATGTTTATGCTATTGGCTTTATTCTCTCAGTAAATTTCCAAAGTGCTACAAGATCTCCATAATATTTTTAATAGTTTTAAAATATAGTTTATTAAAGAAACTAGGAAAGTTTGAACAAAAATCAGTTTCATTGCATTCTTCCACATCTTCTCTGCTATTTTATCAATTGTGGCTATTATGAATGTTGTTTGATGTAATGATTTCAAATTAATTGCATAAAACATTTTAAAGGGATTTTTTGGAATTATTTTCTTTTTAAACTATTTCGTGAAATGTTTTGTTATATATTACAATAAGTGGCAATTAGAAATATATATATCTCTGTTTCTATTTTTATTTGACACTCATCCTAATATGTACCAAAGTACTCCAGAAAATAAAGTAAAAATTAAAACAATAGACAGACAGATTATTGTTCAAAATACCCAGAGAATACAGGATAGTAAAAGGTTATGGACTGCCATAGACAAGAGTTCTGTTGATCTAGCGCAACCCAGAGGTTTGGGTTTTTTTTTTCAGTGAGCTTTCCCCCATTTCATTTTCATTTTCCAGTACAGAGAAACTAAGCATTAATTAATGTATATATGGGGATTTGAGAAGAGAAAGAAAAAGAAAAAGGCCATTGTACAAGTGCGATTAGCATTTTAAAAACAGAAATGACAGCATACAAATAACATTTTGCCCTTTAATCTCAAATGCTAATTGTGACTTTTTAATGTCAGAAAATGGAATCAAGCTAAGCTGAAAAGTGTATTGTGCCATTTTGTTCTGTGATGTGATGGGGGAAGGAAAATCACACATCACCTAGTAGTACATATCAGCTTTGCTTTGTCCATTTAGTTCATAGTCTGGTAACACCCTGCTGGCAGCAGCTGAAATGCCCGTCATTCCATTTTATGGCCGCCTGGTACTGGGCACTGGTGGCATAATCTATTTCTGCACTGTATTGTCTTGAATGTGGCTCATTGAAACAGGTAAAAGTATAATTCCCCTTCTTTTATTTATGGTTTTAAGTCCAAACAAACAAAGAAAAATATCTGCATTTATAAATTTCTGCCATCCAGTGCTGTTGGTGTCACATATTTTTCCCAGAGAGAATTATAAATCCCTGCAATGTCCCAACTGCCAGGTTTTGTATCTGGCCCTTTGATTTAGATGAATAATGCTTAAAGGTTCATGGGGTGTGAAATGGCATCTATGCACAAAAGAAAGTTCAGTGGCATAAATGATATTTTGTCCCCAAAGGCAGTTCTGTTTATGCTTCCTAAACATGGTCTCAAATGTTGCAAGTCTCTGGCTGGGAACATATGACTGGGCTTTGTGTTAAAAAACCTAATTTGCTGCTTTGCTACACTTCCTTTTGAGATGCCCTCATCAAAATGCAATGGGCTTCGGAGGCAGAGCTGGCAAAGCATCGTACCTTGGTTTGTTATTTAAGAGAGCAGACCACTGTCTCTCCGGCTGCTGCTGAATGTCCTTTACAATTTGAAGATAGGCAGTAAAGATTAAAGGGCATATTTTGGCTGTACAACAGATGAAAGAAGATAATTTAATTGGGTTGTGTCATTGAGCATGGATATTGTCCTTGTCTCTCTCTTTTAAAGTTATCAAGAGCTCCTGCCAAGGATGAAGGATTGGAAGAAAATCCTTGGGCTTTGGGCAGATGGTCAGAAGTGTAGTGGTAAAGTTTGAAGTACAGACACTCAGCATGACAGATTCTATAGTAATGTCTCAAGGACAGTGAAAATGTAGGCAGTTGTGTCTGCCTATCTACCATAGAAATATCTCAAGGAGAGTCTGAAAATGCAGACAGCCGTGTCTATCTATCAACTATCTATCTATCCATCCAAAATGACTTTTATAAGTTTTTATCAACACCAGGAACTGGTCTTTTATAAAGTTAGTGGAATTTGATCACTCAAAACCAGACCACTTTAAAACATACAGTATTTGATTAAACAAATATCTCTATATGCTCAAAAATCAACTTACTTTCCAACTGGTGTAGAAATTCTAGCAAAATGCAAAAAGAACACAGAAGTCCCATTTGTTGGTAGATGATGTCATATTCCTTGCTAATTAGAGCTCTGACTCTGCCAGCTCCGACACCAATGTATCACTATGACAGATACCAGCTTCTTCTTTGGACCCTTGCTGTTCACTTAGGACCTTATCACAATTTTGAAGGCTCAATGAGGATTTGATACATTCTAGATACATACCCATACAATACACCCATATCTCTCCTTTCTGTATTGAAATAATGCACCTTGACTTATCACACAGCAGAGGGATGACTCCTCCCAATCAACTGGATGATCTCCTATGTCAGAGCATCTGGGTCATTAACTCCCTACCTTTTCTTCTGTTCCTTGTGTCTCCTCTCCCACGTGCCTGCACATCTCCCTGCTTTTTATCTGTCCCCTGCACATGTGTGTCTCCCCTTCTTTCCTTTACACATTTCTCATGGGTTGCACCTCGAAATAGCTTAAGAAGCCCTGTCCTATGTCACTGTCTTCATGTTTTGGAAGATCTTGCACAATGGTGCAAGTTCATGGCCTCTGTCCTAACAGAGAAATATAAAAACACATTTTGTTCCTACGGAGTTGCACAGCTCCAAAAAAATTTTTTAAAAAAACATGTGGGATTCCATGGCTGAGTGAAAATTCAAACCTTGGTCTCCAGAGTTGTAGTCTGATGCTCAAAGCTCTAGACCACATTGGTTCTCAAGGGTGTGCCATCAAGTCACCTGTTGACTTATGGCAACTGCAGAATTCACAGGGTTTTCTTAGACAAGGAATTCTCAGAGATGGCTTTGCCAATTCCTTCCTCTGAAATATAGCCTTCAGTACCTAGTAATCATTGATGGTCTCCCATCCAAGTACTAACCAGGGTCAAGCCTGATTAGCTTCACTTCCAAGATCAAATGGAATTTGGTACCTTTATGGTATTTAGGCCCTTAAGTATTCTAGACCCCCTTCCCCCCAAAATAGCATCTTCTGAACCAAAGCACACATGAAGCAACACATATGAGCAACAAGGCAACCTGTTATTTAGTAGTTTTACAAAACAATGGAAAGACATAACCCTCTTATATTGCAGCTACGTGACATGGTAAAATGAGGTGGACTAGCCCGGGTTTTGGAGGTACTGCTGCAACCTTTAAAAAGTACTGATTTGGGAAAGAGGTACAGAAGGCAACAGATACAGAATGGTCACCACCGTGTCTTCATTCCTTCTCTCTACAATGTCTTTCAAAGTAAAGGATGATTTAGAACAGTGGCTGACAGCTCTCTTTTTTAGTGAGTTATCCCACAGTACCAGTCTAATATGCAATGCAGTCCCTATATGCTTCGGGTGATCACTTACACGTCTCTGAAAAAGAGGTCAAAAACTGAGTGAAATTTACATCTTTTAATTTACATGAAGAGTATTTAGAAATAATAATAATAATAATAATGAATATAATGTATTACACCATACCGATAAGAAACACTGGATATTTTCAAAAAGAGCTCCCTTGGGAACTATTTGAATAAAACGATAGTTCAAGGAAAGATGGAACAGCTGGATCTCAAACAATTTGAAAGAAAATGAAAAATTGACTTCTCAATTCTCCCTTCAGGCTAAAAAAATACTAGAAAAACTCATAAATATGAGCACATTCAAAAACACAACCACAAGATGTCTTTATTTTTATATAAAAGAAAAATTAGTCATTGCTGGGCAAACGTTCAATCTGGCAAAGGCAATTTTTTAAAGTTCCACTCATGAAGGAAACAAACTGAACTTAAATTCTGTCTACAGAATTACAGACAATTATTAACCTGTTCTCACAACAGGCAACATGTTTAAGATAAACGCTATGGATATTTTACCAAAAGAAAAAAATGACTACTGACTTTAAAAGGGGTCAAAATTAAGAATGTACACAAAATGTAACAAAGAGGGGGAACCCTCACATTTTCTCAGCATGTGATGTTCTTGTAACAATCTTTTCAAGCCAAATTGTTTTCTTGCCACCCTCTGGAAGATTGCCAAGAAGGAAAAAAAAACATGAGCTCAACTTCTAAATTCTTAGGAAAAAGCAAAATAATAATAACAGTAATATACTTAATTAAAATATTTACAGATTCATTATTGCTTCATGCTTATACTCATTCACATGCTCAAAAAGCATGGTGTAAGGCTTTACCCTTGCTGAGCAGGAAGGAGACGATGGGCACATCTGGCAAGAGGGAATGCTGTGAAGGTGAGATACAGGTAAAAAGAAGGTAACAAATACAAAGAGCCTGTCTCTGTGGGAGCAGGCAAGATGTTGATTTGAATTGAGTGTTGTGTCAGACCCTCTTACATTAGGTCTCTATTGTAAATTCAATAAAAACTTTTTTGTCTACCCATTGTATTGACCGAAACAGGAATATCAAAACCCATTTCAGCCCATTATCTCTTCCTTTCTGCTTGCACCCTTCTCCTAGGTGAATCAATAAATTGACACAAATCTTCAAAATAATCCAATGACAGTTTATTAAATTTCCCACCACAACTGGAGCCAACCAACGATGATGATGGATGAAGCCCCAAACCAACCAGGGAGCACATACTAGCCAGCCACATTTTGGACCAATCAGAAGCCAGCACAGCAGTCTTGAATAGATGTCAAAATGCTATAAATATTTCTGTATGTTTGCACTGAAATATGTCAGCTCTTTGGAATACATACTTCACTGACATCTTCTTTGGCCAAGGAGAATGAGTGCCTCTGATTTTGCCTTCAATCCATCTTCGTCTCATCTGGCCTTCCGGAAGCCCCAAACTTGTGGTTTTAGCAGAACTGAAATCACATACATGAAGTCAACTTGATGTTAGTTAAAAATAAAGAGTGTACAGTTGCAATGTATTTAGAAACACAAACAAAGTTAAAAACTTGGCATTATACTAAATGTCTTTTAACCACTTGGAGTCCCTCTGGTGTTGCTGCGACAAGGTCCTCCATTGTGTATGTGGCAAGATTCAGACCGCATTGTAGTAAGTGGTCTCTTCCCCACACTCGTATGTAACGGACCCCACTTTGTAGCCCCATTTCTGAAAATAGGCTCTGAACCTCATGGTGCCAGAGCAGTCTGTTCAGTGCCTTCCATGTCGCCCAGTCTTCTGTGTGCTCAGGGGGGAATCTCTCATTTGATATCAGCCATGGATTGAGGTTCCAGGTTTTAGCCTGCCACTTTTGGACTCTTACTAGCTGAAGTATTCCTGTGAGTATTTCTGTATATCTTAGAAAACTATTTCTTGATTTAAAGCGTTGGTGTGCTGGCTAATATCCAAACAGGAGATGGGCCAAAGATGTCACTGCCTTGGTCCTTTCATTGTTGGCTGCTATTTCCTGGCAGATATCAGGTGGTACAATAATGGCTAAATAGTATAATTTCTCCAGTGGTGTGGGGCATAGACATCCTGTGATAATGCGACATATCTCATTAAGAGCCACATCCACTGTTTTAATGTGGTGAGATGTGTTCCACACTGGGCATGCATACTCAGCAGCAGAGTAGCAAAGCACAAGGGCAGATGTCTTCCCTGGCTGTGATCCCCAGGATCTGGTTGGTTGAGATTTGCAGTGTCCAGCAATAGCTATATTGTGGAATGGTTCTACTTGACCATTATAGGTGCCGTAGCCCTCACAAGTTTCCACTTTGGCAGCCTTTCAGCCATGCCAATTGAAGTGGAAACATAATACTTTGGACTTCTGTGTAATTCTGCCTTGTTAATAAAATATTGAGTGATAACATCACCAGGAAGAGGTTGTGTATCCCAGGATAATCTTAGGATCCCAATAAGTGTCATAAAACATCTTTGTCCACACACAGATATGTTTGCAGGTGGAGAAGGAACCCTTTGAGAGCCTATATGATGTAGTGGTGTGAGCGTTGGACTACAGTTCTGTAGACCAGGATTTGATTCCACACTTGCTCATGGAAACCCTCTGGGTGACCTTTGGTGAAACACACACTCAGAAAACACATACCCCAAAAATGCTGATAGGATCGCTTAGGGTCACCATAAGTTGGAAATTATTTGAAGGCAAACAACAGCAACAACAAGTCCTTTCACTAATGAACTCTGAAACAAGGATGTTCCACAGAAAGAAATAAGAGTGGAAATTAAATTAGAGGAGCACAGGCATAAAAGGCTCCCCTCCAGTGGAAAAATGCTACTCAGACAGCTTTTGCCATGACAACACAAGCCCAGAAAGGAATAGGAATTGACAGCTTAACCCCTACAAATTCTTTTTTTCTGTGACCCCCTTTGATTTTTGCGCCCAAGACAACATAACAGTCTTGGGATTTCCAGCATCTCTGCCCAGTCTAAAGATGACTTGAACATTTGTACTGTGTGGTAGATTGCCTTGTGGGGAGGGAAGATATATGTGAAAACAGCCTAGCTTCTAAATCAAAGGAGAGTCAAATCTTCATGTCAGGTACTGTTTAGGTTTTTTTTTTCTTCCTTTGACACATCCATGGTAGAATAATAACAATCCATTTTCTTTTGATATTTCATCTTTTCTTCAAATCCTCTAACATGCCCGGAATCATTTTCTGTTAGCTTTTTTTTTCTTTTGTAAATTTGATCCCCTTAAGGCTTTATAAAGTTTTGACAATGAACCCACAGACATTTTCATGCTCTCTGAAAATCTATTACATAAGTTGGCTCTCCTGTTTCTTCATCCGTATTTTTCAGTACAAAATGTCTGAAAACACCTATCTGGAGCAGGAAGGGGGTGGAAATTCCTAGCAGACCAGCAATGAAACAAAATCACTGTGTGATGGCAATGCCATCACCCCATTGTTCAAAAATATGTGTGCTTGAATGATGTTTTCAAGTCACCTGCCTTAAAGTTACCAGTCAACTTTGAATTTTGGAGGGTTTTCTTAAGAAATGAATGATCAGAGCTGGTTTGCCATTTTGTTCCTTTGAATTACAGCCTACAGAACCTGGCATTCCTTGGTGGTCCCCCATCCAAGTACTAACCAGGATTTATGCAACTTAGCTTCCAAGATCAGATGGGATCTGATACTATCATAATATAGATTCTCAGTGGCAAGCATGGCAGATGGAATTCTGGCTGAGGCGATGGTTGATTGGTAGAACTTCCAGATAGAACTAGTAAAGTAATTAGAAATCATAGAAGTGCCACTGCTAGTAACTTCACCTACTACAGAGTTGTTGTGAATTTTTCAGGCTGTATGGCTATGTTCCAGTAGCATTCATTTCTGATGTTTCGCCTGCATCTGTGGCAAGCATCATCAGAGGTTTGTGCACTTGCTACTGATCTAGAGAGATCAGAGATCTGAATTGCTAACAGACAACTTCCTGGGGCTTAGTCTGATTGGCTGTAATAGGAAGGTCTGGCTGGCTTCAGGTTGAAAAGGCTTCTTGTACAGTGCCATTGATACACCTACTCCAAAATGGATGCATTATCTAAGAGTTCAACCTTTGGCAGTAGGGAACATTAAGTGCCACCATTTTAATGCCCTACAGTCTTCAATATGGCGAGCTGCAGTGTAAGCATTTAAAACAAAAGACAGCTCATAAATGTAATTGCATAAAAGGAGTTCAGGACTAATGATAGTACAAGAGGAGGTTTGTAGGGTTTTAGAGAACCAAAGCCAATCAAGTGTGTCAGGTGCTAATGAGGCGTACATCTACACTGTAGAATTAATACAATTTGACACCACTTTTCAGTATTATGGAACCACAGGAGCTGTAGTTTTACAAGGTCAATCTCTAAATTAGGGGAAAACCTGAATCCTGGGTCAGGTTATCCCAGGGCAAGGTTGAGTTACTCCACATCAGCTCTGTGTGGTATGTAGTGTCATGGCACTGATCCACATCTGCATCGACCTAAATGGTGAGTTTAGCTGTGCCCCTAGTTTTCATCTATGAAATATTAGAGAATATGCTGTTGATTCAAAGGGTCAATTTTAGGTGTGTGTGTGTGTTTTTAAATGCCCCCTCACTTGTACTGATCAACTAAATCAAATTATGTAGATAGGGTAAAGGTAAAGGCTTTCCCCTGACATTAAGTCTAGTCGTGTCCAACTCTGAGGGTTGGTGCTCATCTCCATTTCTAAGCCAAAGAGCTGGTGTTGTCTGTAGACACCTCCAAGGTCATGTGGCCGGCATGACTGCATGGAGCACCATTACCTTCCTGTTGGAGCAGTACCTATTAATCTACTCACATTTGCATGTTTTCAAACTGCTAGGTAGGCAGAAGCTGGGGCTAACAGCAGAAAGTCACCCCGATTCCTGGATTGAACCACCGCCCTTTTTAGTCAGCAAGTTCAGCAGCTCAGCAGTTTAATCCGCTGCGCCATCAGGGGCTATATATATATATATATATATATATACACACACACAGAGAGAGAGAGAGCCATACAAGTAGATTGCATCCCTAACAGCCCAGCCAAAGCCCAGACATTCCAGAGAAGATTAACTAGTTTTTCAATAAAGATCACAATGCCTGGGGGGGGGGGTGAGGGGGAGAAGGGAAATGTGTGCTTATGCCTCACCTTAAACAAAGGAGTTTCAGTCCCTGCTTCATGACAGATTCATGCATATATATATATATATATATATATATATATATATATATATATATATTATTAATTTTTTATATTAAAAGCAACTAAGGTGTGCTGAAGTGGAGATGTGCAGATACAATCTAGTGCATCTAGGAAAATCTTAACATTTACTATTTTATATACGTGCTTGTGAAACGCTTCCAATGTCCCACTGTGAGGTGAGCTAACAGGTATACAAAGCTAGTAGCAAAGACCCCCATCTGGATAAACAAAAAGAGTAATCTCCTGAGGGGATCCAGGCAGTGGGAAATGCCAAACAGCACCTTGAGGGAATATGTATGCCTTCCATTGAACCGTTTATGTTTGCATAACCTCTTCATTGTCTCAACAGCTTACTCTTTTGCGTACACCATACTCAACCTATAATCTTATCTTGGACTGTTTGCATATTGCCTCAACCCATTTACCACATCCAGCCTTTTCTCCCTAGAAGGACTCTCCAAATGACTCCAGCTCCAAAGGGACAAATGACAGCTCTTCATTGTTCCCACCACCAGGGAGACTCTGTCCACCTCTGATGTCACAGGTATTCCCCAGCCAAAGAGAATTTGGATCCAAACTTGACTACTGTTCAGCCAATCAGGGGAGGACACTGGGACTTTGAATGGCTGTCAAAGGGGATAAAATGGCTAGCACTGTATTGCATGCTTTTGAGCAGAGACTCCATATCAGACATTTTTTCAGCCTTTCAGTTAAAACCCGTGAGCTGGCTGCGCCCATACCTTGAAAAGCCCAATCTGGCCATGGTACTACACGCTTTAGTCACATCCAGGCTAGATTACTGTAATGCACTCTACGTGGGGCTGCTCCAGAAGAGCATTCGGAAACTTCAGCTAGTTCAAAGGTCAGCTGCTAGACTGCTCACGGGAGCAGGATATAGAGAAAGAATTACTCCACTCCTGAAGCAGCTACATTGGCTTCCAGTTTGTTTCCAGGCGCAATTCAAGGTGCTGGCTTTAGACTACAAAGCCCTATATGGTTTGGGCCCAGCCTATTTGAGGGACTGTATCTCCTTCTACCAACCCACTCGAGACTTGAGATCCTCAGGAGAGGTCCTTCTCTCAGTCCCACCACCATCGCAGACGTGTTTGGTGGGAACGAGAGAGAGAGGGCCTTTTCGGTGGTGGCCCCGCAGCCCTGGAACTCCCTCCCTAATGAGGTATAATCAGCCTCTCCTTACTGGCCTTTCGTTCACAAATTAAAACCTTTCTGTGGATCCAAGCCTTCCCAGATGAATGATAATAGGCACTGCCGGTCTGATAAATATTTTGATAATACTTGGCAAATAACTTTGGTGGTCAGAGGTTATGGATATCTTTAAATGGTGCTTGCTTAAAATTGTTTTATATGATATGTTAATTGGGTTTTTATATCAGGATATGATGTTTTAACTGATTATGTATTGCAGTTGGATGTATTTGTATCAATTTTATATGTTGTACGTCACTTTGAATCCCATCCACGGGAGAAAAGTGGGATAAAAATGAATAAATTATTATTATTTTATTATGACACAGCAAACAAGATAGACATGGTCGATTTCATATCACAAAATCACAAGTCGAACACTTCCCAAGTGTCTAGGACTGTGTGATGTATTTTCGGATGAGGCGTGCAGATCCCAGTAGGGTGGCCTTTTGCAGTTGGCAGATCGTGATTTTGTCAATGTCTATTGTTTCCAAATGCCGGCTGAGATCTTTTGGCACGGCATCCAATGTGCCGATCACCACCGGGACCACCTGCACTGGTTTCTGCCAGAGTCTTTGAAGTTCAATCTTGAGGTCCTGATAGCGGCTGAGTTTTTCCTGTTGTTTTTCGTCAATGCGACTGTCACCTGGGATGGCGACATCAATGATCCAAACCTTTTTCTTTTCCACAACTGTGATGTCTGGTGTGTTGTGTTCCAGAACTTTGTCAGTCTGGATTCGGAAGTCCCACAGTATCTTTGCATGTTCATTTTCCAATACTTTTGCAGGTTTGTGATCCCACCAGTTCTTTGCTCCTGGGAGGTGGTACTTGAGGCATAAGTTCCAAAGAATCATTTGGGCCACATAGTTGTGCCTTTGTTTGTAGTCTGTCTGTGCAATTATTATTATTATTATTATTATTATTATTATTATTATTATTATTATTATTATTATTATTCCTTTTGCCTTCAAACCTGGTTTGCATGTTGATCTGGTTTAAAAGTAGTGGGCGCACTGAGCAGAGGATCTTCATTCTGCCCCTTTGGCAAGTAGCTGTATTTCATCTTTAGATTCATAGAATTAAAGCAGTCTGACACAACTTTAACTGGAAACAGGGCTGTATTTTTAAAAGGTCTTTACCCTTCCCTGTCAAACAATACTGGTGTCTGATCAAGTTACAAATGCCGGGATATCATAGCATTGAGCCATGGCAATGAAAGTGGTGTCAAGCTGCATGAATTCTACATTGGAGAAACACCCAATGTCTCAGGTAGGCACCATGCTGTGCCTAATAGCAGAGATGACTCTGCTAATAACAAGCACATTTTCTATACACATTTTCTCACTTTATTCTGTTTTGTCCTACAATATCATAGATTTAGACTGTAAATGTGAAGCATGTTCACTTGGGATTAAGACAACATATTTAAGTGATAAAGTTCACAATAAAACTAATAAAATTGCTGTGCAAACTAGCTACATTTCCCAACTGTGATGCAATCATATTATATGTATCTGCTCATAGTAAAACTTCGGAATTCAAAAATATAACTTGTATTTGTGTATTCTAAATAATATGCCATTAAAATGAACTATATATTACAGAATTGCAGTTCAGTCCTAAACTTATTTCATGCAGCTAAATTCCATAGAAACCAAACAGACAGAATTCCAAGGGATATTTTAACATTATTACTTGTTGGAAGGCTCTAAAGGCATAACATTTATTGAGGAACAGCAAATATTATCTTATAATAAAGTCAAAGTAAGTGGGATGAGATAGTCTACCAAAGAGATATTAGCAGACTAAAAAATATGGACACTAAGGTACAAGTGAAAGTAAAATTGAGACTGGGGAGGAAGCAAACTGAGGCGTGAATAGGCAGCCAGTCTTTCCATATTTACTCCATGACAAATCTGAGTATTTGGTTAAACTTACCTCCTAGTAAATGGGCATAAGACTGTAGCATAAAACATAATACATTTATTTCATTATATTCAACTATGCATGTAATTACACTATGTAACAAAATTTGAAAAATGTTTTGTCCCTGGTTTGAAAGTATTATTCCTGTTTAATTGTGTGGTACTTACTTTGAAGGTTATTAGTTATTATCAGTTACTATACTACAGAAACTTCATTTTTCTGGTTGCCACAAATTATGGGCCCTTCCAGACATGCCCCAAAATGCAGGGCCTGTCATACTTTTATTGAAGGTATCCAAGCGATGGCACCGGTAAAAGTGAATAAATTGGAATAACCACATTCCAAATTAATTAAAGATCCCATTAGACCTGGGCCTTCCTGAAAGGGTTAGGTCTAATGGGGATAATAGGCCTGTGGGGTAGTCCTGGGACTATCCCAGAGTCAGTCCTCATAGCCATATCCCACTTACCTGCTCCGGCAGTCCTCCTGATGCATAGAAATAATGTGGCAGGAGATGGTGGGGTAGGAGCAAAATCGTTTCCACCCCCCATCCCCGCCTCCTACTGCATCACACCAGGAGGATTGCTGAAGCAGCCTAAATGTGGCCCGGTAAGTTTTTTTAAAAAATTAAGGGCTTTGGGGGCGCTTCTGGGGGAAAACCCGGGTTTTGGAAGGAGGTAGTGTGGACAAAAACAGGCTTTTTAAACCCGTTTCATCATGGGTTTTACCCCTCTGAAAGTGCCCTATGTTGAATTTGTTGAGACTCGATGAGATATTCATTAGAAACTATAGCAAAATGTGTTGCTGGGTGTTATTATTGCAGTTTAATAAACTTTTTCCATGTTTTTATGATAGAACCAATTAAAAGGACATTTATAACCCAGGAACAAAAACCATGTTCCATAGTGTTATTAGTGACAAAAGTGACATTAATCCACGTTGTAGAATTAATGAGTAATGTCAGTTAAAGTGACATCAAACTGCATTAATTCTACAGTGTGTCTACACTATAAATAAGGGAAAATATAACCTGAAGACACTAGGGCTATTTCATACTAATGACCTTGTCACAAAGCCACCGGAATGGATTTACATTGTCAGGGGGTGTTGGAACCCGGCACCCCATGGCCCATATCACCCAGCTTCAGTTAAGGGTGATCCCATGGGGAAAAGCATTGATCACATGGCTCCCCCCTCCCCCAGTAGCCTCATATGGCAACACGGGAAGCTTCCCATGTTGCCGCGGCAGTGGTATGCACTGGTTCCACCCTCCTTCACCCATGGAGCTCCACCAGCAGGTTCCAAGGATGACCTGGGCTAAACCAGTGCATGCCGCTGAATGTAGCCCTTTGTGATGAGGTCGTAAGTGCCATTGTTCCATCCTGTGTGATCTTGGGTTTTGCAGTTTGGTCAGAAGGTACTAGAGCTGTGGCCTCATATACACTGCCATATAATCCATCTTGTGAATCCAGATTATCTGCTTTTAACTGGATTACATGGCAGTGTAGATACAGTCTGTCTGAGTGATCATTCTACAGGCTCCTCTCTAAAAGAACCCATGAGCCAAATGGACTATTATCCATATTGGTGGGGGATTCTGGGAGCTGTAGTTTAAAAATTGAGGTCTGGCCCTAATTAACTCACAGGCACATGTCCTAATACCACATAATGCAGGTCAAAAGCTGCTATATATGCTTAATTGGGATCCTCCTCCCACTTGCAGGAGATCTAACTTGCTTTGGTACCTGCTTACTCCAATTAGCAGTAGCATAACTCTTCTTAAAGAGTTGCTTGATCCCATCACCATCTTGTAGTGCAGCAGATAAATCATTAAAATCTGAAAATGAAGCTATTCCTTGACATGTGTAAAAAAATAACATATGTTTTCAAGTCTGGCAAATCATACTCATACTTGAATGTATAAGTAAATAACAAATGACTATCTAATACTTCCTTCACTCCATTGAATAGCTCCTGGATATAATTTAAAATAAATACATTTTGGAGTTTCTCTCCTTTTTTTGCAGTTTTGTCAGTGGATTTGAGAGAGCTCTAAATAGATGTGTGATTTATTTGTAATAACTCTTCTTCACTGACATTTCAGGTATCTGGATCACCACAAATGAGTTCAGCATTCAGTCCTCTTTCTGTCCTAGAATTTATTCTTTTGAGTCTTTGTTTTGTGTTTGTATCATTTCAAGCAACCATCCATGAGATCAGAGTGTGATGTGAAACCTCATCAATCCTGTCAAATATTCAGCAGGTTTTACTACACAATTATAAAGGTATGATTTCACTTTAATTGCAATAGCAATATGCTATGGGATCTTGGAATTTGCAGTTTAGGAAGAGGGTTCTCAGCCAGACAGTTGTAATGTTTCACCAGACTACAAATTCCAGGAGCCACAGCTTTAAATGGTATCAAAGAACTATAATTGTGTCATGTGGAAGGAATGTCTGCATTAACAGAGTGTAAATTCAATATAGATTAAGCATAACTGGGGCTCATTATCAGTATTAGAAGTGGTAATGTTTACTCAGTTACAAATATAGCTAAAAAGATGAGCAAAAATTGCAGTCGGTATGGATCACTATGGATTCACTATGACAGTGAGATGCCATAAATGTAGAAACAAAATCAGGCTATCAATATTCAAAAGAAACTTGACTGGCCAGAATACTTGATCAAAGCAAACATAAGGAAATCCAAAACATAAGAATAAAGTTCCACATTTAGGAAGTTAGGAACCAAAGTACAGAGAAGGCATCGGCAAAGGATGGGAGAGATTTGGCTTGGCCACAGTGCACGCAGAAAGATCACAAGATCCACCAAAGCCAGCAATGCAGTGAAACCATTTAAAATGTAATTCTGTTTTAGGATATATTAACAAATGCATGTTATCCGTGTTGTCCTAGCTAAGGGTGATTCTACAATGTAAGATTAATTTAGTTTGCCACCAATTTACCTACCATGGCGCAATGCCATGGAATCCTAAATTTCGTTGTTTGAGGCATTCTGGCATTGAAGGCTAAAGACTTTGTAAAACAAGAACTTCCATGATTCCATACCATTGAGCCTGGCAGAATGCTGGTATCATCTACATTATTTCTAGACTGTGCTCTCTCTCCAAAGGGACTCTGGACGGTTTTTTCCTCTCTCTTCTTGCTTGCCATGTCATCACTCTGATATCATTGTTTGTTTGTTTTGTTTGGGGGGGGGGGGGCGAAGTAGATGGTGTATCACAACCAGGGACCATTGCAAATTGGGAGGGGGGATTTAGTATGGCTGTGGTGCTGAATTATGTTTGGCTAGGCAGTAGGAACTCCCTCCCGGCTTTGAGTCAGTTGATGCAATCCTGGTCAGAACTCCAACTGGGCCTGATATGGCATCCAACACACAGGATTGTGCCCACATTAGGAGTCAATGTTGTGAAGCAACATGAAAGTGTAATCAAAATGGCAGAAACTATTAAGGAGGATGAACAGGCAAGCTAGGAGAGGCTGCAGTACTTTTAGCTGAGCCTAAAGGATAAGGCCAGATTCTACCCTTCCCCTCCTTTCCCTTCTGTTAATTGAATGCAAACTGCTAGAACATAATGTGCACCAAGTGAAGTAAGCTGAGGACAGAAGTGAAAGAATGAAAGAGATACAGGGATAATTTTAAAAGCAGCCGAAAAAGTGGAATGACAGAGGATTAATCAGGATGATCCCAGCCCAATCAGACAGTTAGAAGATGTGTAGTGAGATTTAAGTACATGTTGATTTTACCATTCAGCAGTTGATTCAATAAGAAAAAGAGCTTTGCAGGACAACCACAGTGTGCTCCAAAGTAGGGCCAGGTTCAAGGCTCACTAAGAACACAATGAAAAAGGAAGAAGCAAAGGAAACATACCGATGGAAGGAGTTACACAGTTTTGACATCAGCAGAGAGAAGGCTTTGTTCTTTGTCACCATGTTTCAGGGCTTATCATCATGAGCTTTCTCCTCAACTTTTGAGACCTTTCTCTGCTTTAGAATGGCAATAGCATAGTGACATTGCTATGATGGTTTGACCAATCCTTATCCAAAATCCAGAATAGTCATGGGCTGACAATGGAGGCCCAGATCACTGCCATAAGTAAGCAGGCCTTTTTTCATCTTCGCCAGGCAAGGAAATTGGCATCCTACCTTTCAACAGAAGCATTGGCAACAGTAATACATGCAACAGTCACCACTAGGTTGGATTATTGTAACACCTTATATGCCGGCCTTCCGAAGACAAAAACCCAGAAGATCCGAATGGTCCAAAATGCGGCGGCCAGGCTGGTAGCGGGATCATCTATAAGATCCCATATTACACCGATTCTGAAACAACTGCATTGGCTACCAATAGAACATCGGATCTCTTACAAGATACTAATCCTGAAATCTAAAGCTCGAAATGGCCAAGGACCATTATATCTTCCTCATTCCTTTTTTCCATCAGTGGTCACCTCGATCCTCCCAGGAAAATCTCCTATACGTACTGGGCCCTAGGGAGGTACACCTGGAAGCCACAAGGCGTAGAGCCTTTTCGACCTATGCTCCAATTCTGTGGAACTCATTGCCTCCATATGTTAGAGCAATGTCGGAGTTGCGACCGTTTGTAAAAGCGCTCAAGACTTGGCTGTTTGGTTGTGCATTTAAGTAAATCAGATCTAATTTGCCAAATAGCCACTGTTTAATGTTTTTTATGTTGAATGTTTTTATATTGTGGAATGATGTTTTAAATTGTAAGTCACTCGGAGCACCCTGGTGGAGAGTGACTAATTAAGAAATAAAGTGAAGAAGTGAAGTGAAGTGAATAGTCTACATGAGTAGTTAATATAGTGATACCTTTGTTTTCTGATGGTTCAATGTATACAAATGTTGTTTCATGAACAAAATTATTAACAATATTATATAAAATCACCTTCAGGCTATGTATATTAGGTGTACATGAAGCATGAAAGCATTTCATGTTTGTGATAAGCGCATTTCATGTTTGTGGGAAATGTGATAGCTGGCTGTCTATCCTGAACCTCATATGGCTTCTTTGAGTTGCCAGCACTTTGAAAATTACCTCAGGGTCAAGGTGCTTTTAATGTCAATCATTATGCCAAAGAACAGTCTAATGGATGGATCAGAATGTGTTAAAAGTCTGAATGGTAACCACAATTTCGTGTTGTTCAGTGTAATAAAGAAAAAATTGAAATTAGTCTTTGCTTTGAGAGAAAGGCATAAAGGCCGAACACATCTTTATATTTATAATGGAATTCTGCTTTGTACTTGCATTTATGCAAATTGTATATAGTAAAGTGACAATCCACTATATATGTACAACATTATTAAAATACTATACTTGCATTATTCCAAAGCTTTTGCATTGAGGTTTCTTTTCTGATTTTTTGTTGTTGTTATTAAATATGCATGATACAGCGCAGCACTTTTGCTGCCATACAATGACAGCCATGTGTAAAATGCTGACTAACCAGCCATAGCTGCTCAGGAACTTGCTGCTGTTGCAATCCAACCTCTCTCAGCCATTGCACACTACAAGCTGATAAGGCTGAAATAAGAAGGAAGGAGTAAATAGAGGTCAAAAATAGAAACTTGCAGCCTGATTCACTGTGTGGAGAAAAACCAATGGATTAACAAACAATAACAGCTCTACAATGCCACAGTCCTGAAAAGGGGGATCATAAGAATTGGCAAGAGCACAGAAAATACCCTGGACTTGAGAACCAATTCTAAAATGTCATATACAGGCATAGAGATAATGGCTTGTTTAATAAAGCCAAAACAAGTTTGTCATGGGGCCTGAAAGAGTAGTGCACTCACAGCAATTTTCTTGTGAGCTAGCACTAAAAAGAATAAATCAACGACACACTTTTCAGTGTTTCACAGGGCCACCTCTACTCTTAGGCAAAGCAAGATGGCTATTTCAGGTATCCAATTTTGGATGTCATGAAACACAACTTTCCCTGCTTTGAGGGAAAGTGGAGTATCAATAAAGTAATACAATACAATACAATACAATACAATACAATACAATACAATACAATACAACACAACACAAAGAACACCAAATTCATGGTGACACAATTGATGTGCTTTTACCACCAGAGAACAAAAGAGGCATTGGTGGGATTTCCTGCTCCATCTACTTTCCTCATTTTACAAAGATGAGAGCCCAAATAGAGCCAGTTAAAATTAGACTCATAGAAAGGTACTGTATATTAGGTTGTTGTTGTTGTTGTTGTTGCTGCTGCTGCTGCTGCTACTGTTGTTTGCATTCAAGTCATCTCTGACATCCAATTGGCCTGAGGGTTTTCTTGGCAAGATTTGTTCGGAGTGGGGTGGCTTTTGCCTTTCCTCTGAGGCTTAGAGAGTGACTTGCCCAGGGTCAATAAGGGTCTTTCCATGGATTTGCAGGAATTTGAACCCCAGTCTCCAAAGTTGTAGCTCAACACTCAAACCACTACATCAGGTCATACTGTTTTTCATTCTAGCTCAGCAGATTGCCTACAGTAGTTTTCTTTGGCCGAAGGAAGAGGTCTTTCATATCACTTCTTCTCCATTTTATCTGGAAATGACAGGGTTTAACTGAAAACTCAGAATTTAAAAAAGATTTTAAGCTACATTACAGACCACAGGCAGTTTGGGGGATTTACAGAATGGTAGTCAAAAAGGTAACCTTTCCCGTTTCTGCTACAACCTTCTGCATGCCAGGTTTGTTCTGCACCATGAAGCTATGCTCCTTTCCAGACAGTCCCTCCAGATGTTCTCTTTTTTTAAAGATCAGTAAAAGCACAGTTCTTTCCTTCCATGTAAGGATTCAGATATCTGTTTTCAGAGCACTATTTCTATTATCCATCCTTTTGCACCTTTATGCCACATGTCATCACAGGACAAAAAGCAGCATCAGCAGTGCAAAGATTTGTGTCAAGATGATAGTTACATGTACAGTGTTGTGGTTATTAGAAAAGTGCATGGCTTCTGTATTTTATTATACAGACATGCCTCAGTTCACAAAGCTTTTAACAAAATATGTTTAGGGAAACATAGCCCTTGCCCCCTGCTTTTTTATTTCTGTCTAGCTTGAAGGCTTGGGATTTTGTTTTTGTCATTTTATAGGAAAGGCATTGGGAGGATGTTGATGAAGGGCAAATGAAAGGCAGATTCAATGTTGGGTTGCAGTAGTGCACCTGCAAAATATTTATTTATTTATTCATGTACTTACCGTATTTATATTTCACTTTTCTCTCAATGAGGTAAAAAAGTGAAGTATCCTTGTGACACAAAAAGCATTCCACCAGAATCATTTGCTAAGTATAAGGGAAGAGCAAAATAGAAAGAAAAGGAGAAAACAGATTTGCCTGCTATAAATCTTACCACCAAAAGGAAAACCATAAGAAGACAGCGGAAAAACAAATCACCCTGGGATATATTTTGGTCTTTAAAAGATTCATCATATTTTATTTACTTATGCAAGGCTTACCTGACCTGGTTGTTTTATTCCACACATTTGTAACATTAGCCTTGAATTTACATTTTGTTGAAATTCATTGAACTGCCCTTCTTTTTTTTTTTCTTTCCTTTTCTTTTTGGTAGTGCAGAAAGTTGAATTATAACTCTGGAGACCACGGTTTGATTCCCTGCTCAGCCAGGGAAGCTCACTTGGATAAATCATAAGTTTGAAACAACTTCAACCAATGATGACAACAACAAGAAAAACAAGGAATTGGTCCCTATTTTTTCCACATTATTTTTATACAAATTTCTGTGAAAAAGGTAAAGCCCGGGAATAAATCTACTTTCTATATGTGTACATCATTAGTTTTGAGTGGATTTGTTCTAAATCAATATTTTAAAATGTACAATATATTTTTAGATGTTTCACTGATTTATTTCCTGGCATGGAGCAAGTGATGTAGTGGGAAAATTATTTTCTTCTTCTCACAGTTCTTACATGATGTGCAGTTTGAATAAATTAGCTGTGATAACTTCTAACGTTGATTATGTGAATATTTGGTTCCAGCTGATGCAGACAATAAACATTTGTGATGCAAATAAACATTCTAGTTGATGGAGATTTTATATTTCATTAAAACCAAGTGATGACTTCATATGTAAAAAATCCCTTGTCTCTATCAGAGCTTCAAATTATGCTTTTAATAATGTTGAACCCATCCATAACTGAGCTGCAGTAGATGGATACTCTGGAATCCTGAGCATCATCCTACTGCGACACAGTTAAGGAGGGCTTCAGCATGTCTTTAAGTTTGTGCTTCTTAAAGGTAATGTTCATGTTATTGATATCTACTATATGTGTCCTATCAATACAGAATATAGAAACACATTGAAAAGGATGAGTCAGATGTCTGAAGAATTTGCAAAGCTGTCTGCTCATAAAGGAAATGTAGAGGTCGGGTCATTTCAGACGTTTACTAAGATGTGTATTCTGTAGGATACAATTCAGTACATATTCATCTGTATAGCAATTACATGGCCCAGTCTTCACTTCATTCTCTTGCAGATAAAGGGACCAGGTGCAGCTCTTACTGAGAACTAACAATTAAGATTGCACATCAATTCAGAGTATGCGGGGAAATGAATGTTTTGCGAAGCAATCCTTACTGTGTCCCAATGATGCCATTGATTGTGCAGGAATCCCAGGCTTTCTTTTGCCTCTGTTTCGACACGCTTAATGAACACACTATAATAGGTGCTCTCTTGCTCTCTTCTTCCAGAGGAACAGCAAACTGGCTGAAAGCAGAAAACATCTGACAGAGCAAAAGGAATGATTGCCTCATGATGCTTAAGAAGAGTAAAGCACTCCAAAGTCCTTTATCTTGTTTGTGCTTGCAAGAGCTGAGTGCCATAATTGGTCTCAGGAACCTAAATGTATGAGATTAGCACTGAATCTGTCACAACCTGAATGATTATTATGGGATATATATGCAGGTATTAGGAAAGGACACAAAGAACACACATACCCACTAATGCCCACCTTATTCAATTGTTATCTTGTTTTTGCTTCATAGTAAAGATTATTAGGACTCAAAAGGGGAGATGAGGAAAAGAAATAATGTCTTACTATAGTATCATGCCAAAGCATGCTGGAATTGCAAATTTGAGCACTGATTTTTGTTAATATTTACCTCACTGGGTTTGAGTTAAGACAAGTCTGCAGCATCAAGAGCAGTAGGCACTATATTTATCACAATATGTCAGAAGACTTATTGAGTCAGTTGTGAAATAGGAAAATGTCCAGGTTGCCTGGAAATGGAAACTAAAGTAGGGATGAACAACTTTATTTCTCCTGAATCAGAGAAAGAGAGAAAGTTGCTCCAGCTAGCATTCTTAAGCTCCTTAAGCCGAGGCTTATTAAGTGACTCTATTATGCATAATTTACAGCAGGGGAGTATTAAGCAAAATGCATATTAATATTCACACATTTCCTCACTTCCCAAGATTAGTTTCCCCACATTGTCACAGAAATGGGTTTTATTCCATTTGCCATGTAGTATGGCTCCACCTCATGGCTATGCTGAAGCAGTACAAGAGTGGGTCTGAAATCATAAAGAGAGACATGAATCTCTTTACATGAATGTTTAACAGCAACTCAAAAAAGAATATTGCTAAACTTATTCCTCACCTCTACACCTATCAAGATGTCATATCAGACTGATATAGTGCCCTTTGAAGCTCCTGATAAATACACTGCTGGAGAAAAAGGGTGTATCAATTCATCCTTCTCAACCTCAAATATGATTCTTTATTCTAGTATTGTATTCCTGCTTTACAGGTGTATAAGGGCAATGCTGCATCATTAAATCCAATTAAAATTGAACTTGACATCATCCTGTTTTAGCCTTGCAGTACAAGTACTTAAGTGCTCTGCCCTTTAATAATAAATATAGCTTTTCCAAGAAAAAGAGTCAAAGAGAATGTCTATGTGTCTGCTCTGTAGTGTGATCCCTTTCTCTGCGATATAGTCTGCTGTACAAAATGTACTTGGAGAGGGGATAATAGTCACCAAGAAATGTCAGAATAGACAAAGTCTAATATTTCTAACGTCGGAGTAGACGATACCTAATATTTCAAAAGCCACTTGCTTTCTGGTGCATCTGGTCAACCATATGAAACTGGAACATATGTATCTAAGCAGCAATGGAGGGTGGTCAAGCTGGGAAAGTTATATTAATGAGGAAGAGATACAGAAGCTAAAAGAGGGTGCAGCAGTTTGCTTTTGCTTAAATCTACTGTGAAGGAAAAGATTCTGTCTAGCTTCTTCTCTCTCACACACACACACTGAGTTAATTGAGTACAAACTACTTTTATATACAGTAGAGTCTCACTTATCCAAGCTAAACAGGCCGGCAGAAGCTTGGATAAGCGAATATCTTGGATAATAAGGAGGGATTAAGGAAAAGCCTATTAAACATCAAATTAGGTTATGATTTTACAAGTTAAGCACCAAAACATCATGTTATACAACAAATTTGACAGAAAAAGTATTTCAATACGCAGTAATATTATGTTGTAATTACTGTATTTACGAATTTAGCACCAAAATATCACAATATATTGAAAACACTGACTACAAAAATGGCTTGGATTATCCAGAGGCTTGGATAAGCGAGGCTTGGATTAGTGAGACTCTACTGTATTGAACATACATAAATGAATGTAAGCTAAGGATGGGTGGGAAGGGAAAGTGAGAGAGACCTGGGACATTTGAAAAGTAGCTGAAAAAGTGAAGCAGCAGAGGATTAATCAGAACTGTCTGAGAAACCAGGACATTTGGATGGCTCTGAGTCCATATTAGTACAATAATGGGTTGTCATTTTGGATAAAATGTTCAAGTAACAATGTTTGTAACAATGGAAAACAAAAACATCATCATGTCAGCTGGATTCCAGCTACTGATAGAACAATATCTAGTTGAGCCCTGGAAGATGTTCATTTGTAGCATTATCTCAGAACTGACCCTCACAGAACTGATCTTTGCTTTGTATGTCTGGTCAGTGCTATATTAGGCTTGTACCTAAGTAGCCATCCATTGAAATGAACTGTGCTTTCTATGTGTCATAATAATAAATAAATGGGTTCCTGGTTATGCACCAAAGTACTAGATACCCACAAATAGAGTAATATGTTTTAGTAATGTTCAGTCAACAGGTATAAAGTAAAAACTCATATAGAATGAAATACAATATGTTCAGAATTCACAATTGTAATAAACATCATCTATACATCACAAATGACTGTCTAGCTCAACAATGTATGTTCTATATATAATTGTTCAGTTATTCAATCAGTTAGTTGAGCTGAAGAGCAAGTAGGTCACAGTAGATCATGACCGGTTTCAAACTTTTCAAATAGTGACTGGCAGACTCTTCAGAATTTAGCCAATGATAAAGATCTTATTTGGAAGCAAGCAGACAAAGGGGGAGCGATAGTACTAATGAATCGAACCGATTACATGGATGAGATTTTTAGACAGTTATCAGTTAGAGAACATTATAAGCACATCAAACAAGATCCGACTACGCACATCCAGTCTATCATTAGAACAGTCACCATGGAAGGACTAAGTCTAGGATACATATCAGAGGATGAATACAACTTCCTGAACACTTCACATCCCAGAATTCCTGTATTGTATACATTACCTAAGATACATAAGAACATCACACCAGTTCCTGGCCGTCCTATTATATCAGGTTCAGGTTCCGTTTTGGAACCATTATCCAAATTGGTAGATTTCTATATGCAACCCTTTGTAAAATTGACTTCCTCATATATTAGAGATACGAAACAATTTATCAACATAATTGAGTCTTTAACAATCCCTATTGATTCTGTCCTAATGGCAGGACCGGCCCGAGGAAATTCAAAGGGGTACGCAAATATTTTTTTGCGCCCCCTCCCCTGCACCGCAGGAGGCGTGGCCAGGACTGGCCCCGCCTCCCGTGCCCTAACCCCGCCTCCCACGCTGGGTGGCCACACCTCCCGTGGCGTGGGCAGTGTGGGAGGCGGGGCCAGGGTGCGCGGCGCGGGAAGTGGGGCCAGACGTGGCCCCGCCTCCCGCAGGGCGCGCCCTGGTGCAGCCAAGCTGCAGCAGGAGTTCTTCCAGGCCGCAGCCTGAAAGGACTCCCGCTGCAGCGGGCGCGCGCCGTGGGAGGCGTGGCCGGTCCCGCCTCCCGCGGGGTGCGCCCTGGCCTGGCTGCGCCATGGCGTGCCCCGCGGGAGGCGGGGCCAGACCTGGCCACGCCTCCGCATCACACGGCCCCGCCTCCGCCAGGTGTGGCTCCGCCTCCCAGGGGCTCAATAGCGCCCCTGGGAAGGTGGCGCCCAATGCAGGGGCGTGGCCAGCGTGCCATGTTGGGCTGAGCCTGCCTAATGGCTATTGATGTGACAGCGTTATACACCAACATCCCATTACATGAAGCACGTACCATATGTGAACTAACTTTGAACAAAAGAACTAACTGTCACCCTCCTACACATTTTTGTTAGATTTAATTGATATTGTTTTAGAGAAGAATTATTTCAATTTTGATCAAAAATTTTACTTCCAAGTGCAAGGGATAGCTATGGGGACTTCCATGGCCCCGTCTATTGCCAATTTATTCATGGACAATTTAGAATGCAACTTCATTCTCAATCGCACTTACAACCCCATTGCAGACAGTATAATCAAATACTGCAGATTTATCGATGACATTTTTATTATCATTAAATCCCATCAGGCTGCAGAACAATTACTATCATGGATTAATACAATTCACCCTAATATTAAATTCACAGGAAATATTAGTTCGACATCTGTGGTTTTCTTGGATGTCTCAGTTATAAAAGAGAATAATCTACTAAAGGTTAGAAATCATCGAAAAACCACAGATAAAAATGCTTTACTACATTACAACAGTTACCACCACTGGGCCTTGAAAAACAACTTACCCTTTTCACAGTTACTTAGAATTAAACGTAATTCCTCCTCACAAAATGACTTCAATCAGGAGGTAGAAGTGATGCAATTTAGATATCGGGGCTATCCTGAGCACATAATTCAGTCAGCTGTTTCAAAAGCATCAAATATACCAAGAACTACATTACTCAAAGACAGGACTAAACAAAGAGTTGACTGGTTGATATGGCCACTCACCCTTACAAACATGTCTAACATTGCCATCAAAACCATCAAAAAATATTGGAATTTAATTAGGGATATTCCAGGATGTGAGAGACCCCCTTTAATTGCTTACAAGAGAACAAAAAACATTAAGAACATTCTTATCCATTCAAATATTGACAACAAACGTCCTACCAAATCAATTTTAATGGGGAACTTTCGATGCCACCATTGTTCGGTATGTTCTCAATTAGTACCCTCAAAATCACTCATAGATCCACATTCACATCGGGAGCATAAATACACCCACTTTGCTACTTGCAGTACAAAGGGAGTTTTATATATATGATTGTTTGTGAATGCAACTTAGCATACATTGGTCAGACTAAACGGTCAGCAAAATCACAAATCATTGAACACAAAAGCAGAATCAGGAATCTGTCGAGAGAATCAATACTTTACAAACATTTTCATGACCACCAACACAGCCCAGAATCATTTAAATTCCACATATTAGAAGTGGTGACACAAACTTCTGACATGGATTACAACATTAAACTCTTACAAAGAGAACCATACTGGATGTTTAAGTTACAAACTGAACACCCCCGAGGTCTTAATGAATATAACTCATATAATTACTTCATGTAAGTCTGTACTTGGTATTTCTTACCATACTATAAATTCCAACCATACTGGGAGAACCATAAGTGCCATCTAGTGTTGATTAACACATATATCAATATACTCAGCAACCCCCTATTGCTTTAAATGAATAGTTGCTACCTGAAATCACCCCACCTGATGACAAAACTTCCCATTATATTGTGAGGTTACTAAATAACAGTCTATACTCGCCATAAGAATTAACCAAGAGCCAGCAGAGTATCTCATGAACATATAAATCCATGAACACTGTGAGTATATAAATAAGATATAACTTTCTTAATTGAAACCTAAAAACCTTAAATTATGTTATAGCCACTGTTTGTTCCTTTTATTTAGACCCACCCTAGAAAAAAAGAAAAGAAGACATAAAAACACAACTAGAAAGAGGAACATAAAGGGTATACATATGAATATACTATTGTAAGTCTCTATGTCAAATTTATAATGATATTTATGTGGATATGTTATATGCTTTTGTTAATCCATTATAATTTTCCCAGATTAATTCACTTGAAGAAGACCTAGTAGAAACCGGTCGTGATCTACTGTGACCTACTTGCTCTTCAGGAAATGCAAAAGCTGGATTGCAGTTAAACATAAAAAAAAACCAAGATTATGGCAACCAGACTGATAAATAACTGGAAAAATGTGGAGGCAGTGACAGACTTTGTATTTCTAGGTGCAAAGATTACTGCAGATGCAGACTGCAGCCAGGAAATCATAAGACATTTACTTCTTGGGAGGAGAGCAATGACCAACCTCAATAAAATAGTGAAGAGCAGAGACATCACACTGGCAACAAAGGTCCGCATAGTGAAAACAATGGTATTCCCTGTAATAACCTATGGATGCGAGTGTTTTACCATAAGGAAGGCTGAGCAAAGGAGGATAGACGCTTTTGAACTGTGGTGTTGGAGGAAAATTCTGAGAGTGCCTTGGACTGCAAGAAGATCCAACCAGTCCATCCTCCAGGAAATAATGCCCGACTTTTCACTGCAGGGAAGGATATTAGAGGCAAAGATGAAGTATTTTGGCCACATCATGAGAAGGCAGGAAAGTTTGGAGAAGAGAATGATGCTGGGGGAAATGGAAGGAAAGAGGAAGAGGGGTCGCCCAAGGGCAAAATGGATAGATAGTATCCTTGAAATGACTGGCTTGACCTTAAATTGCTGGGAGTGGCAACGGCCGATAGGGAGCTCTGGCGTGGGCTGGTCCATGAGGTCACAGAGTCGGAAGTGACTGAACGAATAAACAACAACAAAACCCCAGGAAGCTTTTTGGTTGTGAAAGAGGGTTGGGATACATTCAGCCTGCAGACACCACTACCCTGTCCCTTGCTTTAAATAGGCCTGAATGGTACTGCTCCAGACTACATTGCTATATAACAGTTTTAAACTGCATTATATGATCAGTGTAGACTCATAATGCAGTTCAGTGCAATCAAACTGCATTATATGAGTCTGTACTGGCCATATAATGCAGTTTCAAACTGCATTATATGGCAGTGTAGATGAAACCTAAAACTACTATATTGGCAGTAGAGGTTTAACCAATACAAATACCAATTTCTTTAAAATTGGAGCCTCCTGTACAGGAGCTAAAAGAAAGAAAACTCTACTAGTACCAATAAAAGGCTTTTGTCTGTTTCTACTCTCCCTATCCGTAGAGGGTGCCATTGTTAAAGTGAGGAAAATTTTCAATGATTCAAACCATGCACAACAGCCCATGTTTTTTATTTTAACATTATATTTAAAAGATCAGGGCAGTCAGTTGGTTGAAGTTTCTTCCCCTTACATTCCAGTATCACAAACACCCACATCTAATGCTTAAACTTTCTGATACTGCTTATTATATAGCCTCCAACATTTTCACAGGTAAAAGTTAGGACACCTGTGGCCAAAATACATTGGATTGCAGTCAGGATTTCAAACCTAGTTGAGGAAAGGCTGCAGCAGTTTCACTTTCCCCCGAGACTACTAGAAGAGCAAGATTCTGTCCTTTCCTCTCCTCTTCTTTCTGCTGAGTTAATTGAGGGCAAACTACTTAACCACAACTGAAGTAAGCTGAAAATAAAGAGGGAAAGTAGGAGTAGGAGAGCGAAACTGGGATATTTTAAAAGCAGCTACTAAAAGTAGAATGACAGGATTAATTGGGTCTGCCCCTGCTAAATCGGAATAGGTGGAAAATGTTATACTTTTTCATTGTTGCCTATAGTGATGAGTCCTGATCACACTCAAGCATGTATCCACTTAAATCCACTTTAGAATAGAATAGCTTTATTTGTCATTGTGCTATAGCGCAACACAATTACATGCCTTCTCCTTTAAATGCCGTGACTGCCTCTTGCAGAATTCTGGGCTTTGTAGTTTAGGGAAGCCCAAGGTTTCTCTAAATGAACAGTTTAAAGGCTCCTCCCTAATCCACAAACCTCAGAATTCTGCTGTGACTGCCCCCTGCCTTGGAACTGCTCATCCAGAGAGGCCCTGGGCCTCCCTAAACTACAAACTCCAGAATTCTGCAGAAGGCAGTCCCAGCATTTAAAGTGGATTAAAATTGATAAATGCTCAAGTGTATAACAAAACATGCTCTTATTCAGGATTCTAGGCAACAATGCTGCCTTCAAGAGCTCCCAGACCACCTTTCTATCTTGTTCTCCCTCTAACCATGAGAACTTTATCACATGAACCTGCTAATCCATTACATTAGTGCTATCATTGATGGATACATACTGGGTTGAGTACCCTCAATATTATATCTGTCTTCAATCTCACAGTTGTGTTGTTTTGACAATTTGTGTTCCGATAACCATACTTCCTGTTGTAGCTCAGCCGTCATGATCTGCCCTTCCTCAGGAGACGGAGTTTGAATCAGATTCTGTTTCGGATTTTGGGCCCATCCAGGACTTAGACCAAAGCCCAATGGCTTTGCAGGTGCCTGAAGTTGTGCTTACAGAGGATCCGTTAATTGGAGAACATTCTGATGCTCAGTCAAGGTTGGTTTCGCCAGATGTTGCCTATTTTATCTTTATTGCATTCTAATTTTTAGCCAGCAATAGTCCCTTGTGTACGCCTTCCCCGGCACTTTAATGGGAACGATAGCTCTGGTATCTACCTCTCCCTGATGGTACTTACTTTTGGCCCAGTTCCTTTTGGAGCCAACCCAAGATTTTATCATTATATTTATTGTATGTGACCTTATTTGTTTTATGATTTGTTTTATTGTCGATTGACTTGTTTTATTGCTATGTTTTTATATTGTCTGATGTCTGGGCTTGGCCCCATGTAAGCCGCCCTGAGTCCCTTCGGGGAGATGGGGCAGGGTATAAAAATAAAATTATTATTATAAATTATTATTATGTTGTTGCAGGGGAGGATGTTGCTTTTGATCGGAGAGAATCTTTCGCGAAGGAAAGGAGTCAAAGGGAGGGGGTGAGACCAAGTCGGCGCTTGGCTCTCAGGTGCACTAATGAGTAACTTTCCCATGTGAAATTCTGCGGGTCCTAATTTTCACTGCCTTGTAGCCTTGAGAACTCCTTAAAGGTGCCTCGCTTCCTGTTCTCGTTGTGGTGTCAACTTTGCCATCCATGGAAGAAGAATCTATGTTCCAGTACCTTACTCATTGCCTTGTTCCTCTGCTTTGCTTCATGACTTCCAAGCCGAGTTCATGCCTTGTGACTCTCGAGTATACCTTGCCTTGTTAACCTCAGTCCTATGATTCCTGAGTGGTTGCTTTCCATGTGGATTACAGTTTGTGGATTTCCAGTGTCTTGTTCCTGTTCCTTGTGACTTCTGGCTGATCCTGTTTGGACAGCGTTTACAGACTAACTCTGGCTTCTTGGTGGAACTAACTAGTCCTGTTTGTGGATTACAATATTGAAAGACTTTATTGGACTTGCTTTTGAAAAGTTAAGGATAATATATTATGGACTATTCTCTCTATTGACTTTTAACGCTATTTGCTTGCATTTATATACAGTGTTCCCTCACTTATCCCTGGGGTTAGGTTCCAGGACCACCCGCAATAAGTGAAAATCCGTGAAGTAGGGACACTACATTTATTTTAAATATTTATACATTATTTTAGTAGTTATACATTATTTTAAGTCTTTATCAACCAATCCTGTGTTGATAAATCTCCTCCTTCTCCTCCCGTTGCCGCTTGGGCTCCTTTTATCTTCCTTTGGCTTCTTCTTCCTCCCTTCCTTAGGCTGTAAATTGTAATTTTTTATGATTTATAATAGTGTTTTAGAGTTTATTGAAAAACCGCGAAACAGTGAATCCACAAAAAGTGAACCGCAAAGTAGTGAGGGAACACTGTATCCTTCAATAAACCGCTTTGCTTATGATCCTGGCTCCAGTGTGGTTTTCAAGGTGCCCTCGCAACCTTGGGGTGTAACACTTCCACATACCTTCATAACTCTGCCTTCCTTCAAAAAAAATCTTAGATAAATTGTGTAATTCCAACTTTTGAAAACAAAAAAGAAAAATATAACTATAAAATATAAAATAAAAGGAAAATTTGCATTTTTGGAATAGCATGAAGGAGTGGAGAAGAATCCTGCCCCTCATACCACTTTACTGCCAGCAAAGAAGCAAAGGGACCCATCACAATATGTGATGGGAACATTACAGGATTGTGAAATATTGACAAGCTTTATCCATCAATAGCAAGGGGCAAGAAAATCACAAGGAGGAGGCAGACTGGCAGTGGGATGCACACAACATTACATAAAAGGACCATGGGCAAGGTGATAGTTCATCTACAGTGCTGCCTCATGCAATATAAGTCTGCTTCCAGAGCCAGAGACGATGCTCTGTCCCTACTGGATTTTTGAGCTGCAGGAGGAAGGACTGTTACTCCCTTAGGGTAGTATTTAAAAGCAATATTGAAAAACAAAGCAACTAATACACAACTGCATGAGATATGTATAAGTCTACTGAATTTAGGGCCTTGTCTTGAGAACCTCTTCTTTGTTGGTACAATTCTGTTCAAGATTTGGACCCCATTCCTTTGTGACATTTTGTAGCATAGAGAAAGCTGTTATAATCATATGAGAATTATTTCACATCAATAGTCAGTGCCTTAAATTACTTCCCATGTTGCTGCTGCCTCTCTTCTCAGACTAATTGGGTGACTCTAATCAGAACCACTGCATACTGCAGAAAGCAGAGGGAAAGCCTTTCAAGGCAGCCAGCTTTATCTCAGTTTCCAGGTTTCTGGCTGAGGCTTTGTGCCAATTTTGATAAGAACACAGCCCTTGTTTGCTGCCATAGCTGTTGGCAAGAAAAGGTTACACGTGACTGGCTCCCATTTCTTTAGTTGGTCCTTGTGATCATGCATCTAAAATAACACTGAAGCAGACGCTCAGAGTCTCAAAGCATTCCTATAGGAAATGCATAAGGTCCCCATTGTACATGACTAGAATTGAAGAAATTGCACCGTCTCTGCATCTTTTCCAGCTGGTTCTCTAGAAATCCATTCTAGTTTGTAAGCTGTCGTGTACTTTAGGTTTTGGTATTCTTGAAAGATTGACAGCATCCATTTCCTTTCAAATAATGCTGTTTTCAATTTAGCAGTATTCAGCAACCTACAGATTGGAGTCTGGGAGGGACTCTTAAGAATATCATTTTCAGATGACGGATGTTTTGCAGGTGGTTTTTGCCGAGAACCATGAAATGCAGCTGCCACAAAACCTTTGATGAGGCATAAGTAGAACAACATCAAAAGTACGCTTCTTTTTGAGCAAGCACATGAAAGCACAGAACTAGCTGACAGTGTCACATCATAGAATTCATTTTCATTTGCAGGCACAAAGAGGAGGCAAGCTTGCTGTTTTCATAGACAGAAGCTCAGGAGACATAAGAGTCTGTGTCTCAGTGTGTGTGTTGTGTGTTATGGCTAACTAGTCCCATTGCTTTCACTAGGGACTTCTTCACATGGCTGTTTCGGGCCAGGCCATTTTGCTTGTGCCACCCCGTGCACCCTCCCTCCTTCCCCATCACCCTGTTGCCATCAGATGGGAGAAAGGGTGCAATGCACATTGCTCCACCACTTTTTCCCCCATCATGCAGGGAAAGGGAGGGGAAGTGCAGGTAGCTCCATTGAAGCTACCTAAAATACACTTTCCTCCCTGTTGTGGTGGAGGAGGCACCTTTTGGCGATTCCCCTCCACTTTGGGAGGAATGTGGGCAGGGCTTGTCACAATTAAGAGCGGCAAAACAGGGCTAAAATAACCGGTGTGAAGAGTTCTAGGTGGCTCTTCACTACACTACACATTTCTAGCTCTGCACCCAGCTCATAAATAGATTATTTTATTAGGCTAACTCAATAATCTGAATGATGAAAATGAAATTATATATGTAGCTTTTATAGAAATACATTTTAATATGTGAGTTTGTAGTATTTTTACAATGTTTATGTGTTTTAATTATTCTGTAGCCCCCCTCGAGCCACAAGGATAAATAAAATTACTAATATTATTATTTGTTATTGATAACAATATTTTAAGAACATGCTTTAATTTTTTAAATAAAATCAATTCAAATTATTTTTGGGAAGCAAAAAAAATCGCACACCCCATGTATTCTCTCAAAGTAACAAATTAAATCAATATAAAATATAAATCATTACTAATAATGTGAAGTGTTTTGGCATTTGACAACATTATAATTTTGTAATCTTATTTTTAAAAGTGCTAACAAATGAGAAGTGATGAATTCATTTTTAATCAATTCTGACCAAGCTTTTTCTAGTAGGACAACTGGCAGGGGAGTGGAGAGATGTTGACAAGCTGGAAAGCGTCCAGAGGAGGGCAACTAAAATGATTAAGGGTCTGGAGAACAAGCCCTATGAGGAGCGGCTTAAAGAGCTGGGCATGTTTAGCCTGCAGAAGAGAAGGCTGAGAGGAGACATGATAGCCATGTACAAATACGTGAAGGGAAGTCATAGGGAGGAGGGAGAAAGCTTGTTTTCTGCTGCCCTGCAGACTAGGACGCAGAACAATGGCTTCAAACTACAAGAAAGGAGATTCCACCTGAACATCAGGAAGAACTTCCTCACTGTGAGGGCTGTTCTGCAGTGGAACTCTCTTCCCCGGGCTGTGGTGGAGGCTCCTTCTTTGGAGGCTTTTAAGCAGAGGCTGGATGGCCATCTGCCGGGGGTGCTTTGAATGCAATTTCCTGCTTCTTGCAGGGGGTTGGACTGGATGGCCCATGAGGTCTCTTCCAACTCTACTTTCTATGATTCTATGATTCTATGAATCTAGCTTCCCTATGTAGAAAGGCCCCCATCTAGAAACGGCCACTTAGAAAGCCCTCCCTTGAGTCTTCATCAAACATACCTATCAGGAGGGTGAACTGAAATAATAATACAGTAGAGTCTTGCTTATCCAACCTTCACTTATCCAACATTCTGGATTATCCAATGCAATTTGCCACCCACCCAGATCCACTGCTGTTTCTCTAGGCAACAAGAACTGAACTTTTTACAAATTTAACTTCTAACAATGTTGTTACTGTAAGCTCATTTTATGCCATTCTATTTTTATTTGTAGTCCATTTTTAGTAGTCAGTGTTTTTGTAATCAATGTTTTCAATACATTGCAATGTTTTAGTGCTAAATTCATAAATACAGTACTTACTACATAACATTACTGTGTACTGAACTGCTTTTTCTGTTGATTTGTTGTAAAACATGATGATTTGGTGCTCAATTTGTAAAATCATAATGTAATTTGATGTTTGATAGGCTTTTCCTTAATCCCCTCCTTATTATCCAACATTTTTGCTTATCCAACGTTCTGCTGACCCATTTATTGTTGGATAAGCGAGACTCTATTGTATAATAATTAAAGTGTATTTTTAACCTGGCCCTCTTTCCCTGAAGAGACTCAGGGTTGCTTCCCAAGAAGATCTCATAGCCTAGCCAGACCCAAAATGTCTATTGATCGTTGCAAATCTTCCAACACTTCACAGATGAAAACCAAGATGTGTGTGGCCAAGCAAAATTAGAGATGGCAAGAATTATTATTAATGAAAAAGAACAAACAAGCTAGGAAAGGCCACAGTAGTTTGTTTTCGCCCAAGCCTACTAAGAAGAGGAAGATTCCACACCCATTTGTCTTCCCCAACTCAAGGGTAATTGAGTGTGTACTGCTTTTGAATTCTGAATTTGCAGTAACTGAAGTAAACTGAGGGAGAATGTTGGAAGAGGAGAAAGAAACTCGGCCAAATGAAAAACATTTCCAGTAGAGAATTGCATCTCATGCCTGATATACTGAACCTAAGTATGGAGTAAAAAAACCCTTTAATCAAAGATAGTGGATAGCAGGGTTGTATCTTATATGTTGATCCCATTATTAAACAGGAGTCAGAATATCAACTAAAACATAACTCCTTCACCCTTTCAGTACAGTCTTAAACTGCAAATCTGACTAGACACACTTCAAGAATATTTTGTCTAAATAAATTATTGGGGAAGGACTGTAACTCTGGATCTTGGACAGTTAAATAAGTCCTGTTTGGAACACGACACAGAAGACTATCGACTTGCCCTTACACTCCATCCAAGAGTATCCTTTCGCCTAGTAGATGTCAAACCCTTTACTAGTGGAAAAAGGAGGGGAAGGGGAAGACAATTCAGACCATTAAGGTCCAGTGCCTCTGAGCTCCCAGGAGAAAGAAAACAGGAGCACACTCCGCTTGGGAACAAGTTGTCATTTTTTCCCTCTGTGAACAAGCTAAGGCCAGCTGCATCTGCATGTTCTGGATTAAATAGTAGAGGATCCTCCTGGGACTTGACAGATTCTGGATGGCAGTGAGATACAGAACTGTGCATGTAGACTTATCAATTGATGCAGTTTCTTGGCTACTGTGTGTAAAAGATCCAAGGTTCAGCCATTGCCATGTCTTGAGAGGCCAAGGGAAATACCTGGCAGGAACCTAGATAACTGTTGCAATCAATGTGTACAGTACAAGCTGTACAGGACAGTGATCTGAGCTAGTATAAAGTAGTTTTCTACTTCCCATGTGATTCACTGGGATCTAGGCATGTAGCCGGGGGGGGGGGGGGGGCTTCAGGGGCTTCAGCCCCCCCCCAAAAAATCTCAGAGTGGTCCGCGAGAAGGCCTTACAATTATTATTTAAACTGTTATGTTTATTCATATCATGATCTGATCCCCATGCTCAATATATCCCATATGCATGGGGTTATTGGGATAATGATACAAAAGATTTGCTAGGGTAGATCCTCTCTCAGACTCAGCACTCCCTCCCCCCCCCCCCCCCAAATCAAAATCCTGGCTACAGACCTGTTGGGATTGGTAGATGTTGGCAACTTCAGCTGAGGCTTGTAAAATGATCAACCTAAAGTAACATCTCCAAAATGTATCTGAAACCAAGGATCAAAACCTGAAAGTCCAGTTCTGCTTCTGCTTCTTTTGATGCCACAGTTGTTGTGTGACTTCAAGTTGTTTCCAACTTAGGGCTTTCTTGACAAGATTTGTTCAGAGAGGGTTTGCTGTTGTCATCTTCTGAGATGAAGAGAGGCTGATTTGTACAAGGTCACTCAATGGAGGTTCCACAGCTGAGTGCAGTTTCATATCCTGGTCTCCCAGAAACCTGGTCCAGTACTCAAACCACTACATTAGGTTGGTTATCATGTCCTCTGCTGAAAAACTAAATATACTGTATATGGACATTTGCACCATTTGCTACTGCAGCAGAGTAAGACCACAGCTTGGGACATTTTACCAGTGATTCATGTGGCATTGTGTTGAAGGTGGCCGTGTCATCTGAGGTTACGCTACATTGAAGTGCTGTACATTTATTTAGTATTGCTTTGAGCAGATCCATAAAAACCAGTGGAATGAGTTAATCACCACTAAATCCTATTATTTTGAACATATTCAACTAAAGCATGACTAAAGCTGGATCAAAGCCAATGAATCAAGAGAAATAAACCTTATAATGTGGAAAATAGTACCCATGCTTACAATACCATTATGCATAGAAATCAACATAATACAATCAAATGTGCATACAGTTACATAACTATTATTAAAAAATGAAGTCTACTGCTGCTCAGTCGCATAGTCATTTCCAACTCTTCGTGACCTCGTGGACCAGTCCACGCCAGAGCTTTTTGTTGGCCGTCGCCACCCCCGGTTCCTTCAAGGTCAAGCCAGTCACTTCAAGGATACCATCCATCCATCTCACCCTTGGTAGGCCTCTCTTCCTTTTTCCTTCCATTTTCCCCAGCATCGTTATCTTCTCCAAGCTTTCCTGTCTTTTCATGATATGGCCAAAATACTTCAACTTTGCCTCTAATATCCTTCCCTCCAGTGAGCAGCCGGGCATTATTTTCTGGACTATGGACTGGTTGGATCTTCTTGCGGTCCTAGGGTTAGGGTTAGGGTTAAGGTAAAAAATGAAGTCAGCATTATTTGGATTCCCTGTTCGAGATTTTTTATTATTATTTATTTATTTTTGCATGGAGTACCATGGAAGTTGCTGTCAGCTGTTTGACACCATGCTGCTCTCTTATATAAGCTACTCCACCAGGACATCTATTGCATATACAAGTGGACATTTACAAACACTATTTGTGTGTCTATTATTCTCCCTTTTCCTAAGTGGATAATACCAGAGGGGATGGCTAGAGTTGCAACTCGAACACTGGAGCAATCAATTTACCACTTCACTCCCCCAATCCAAATCAGCCCCCTTTTCTCAGCAACTTGTTTTTAAAGAAAGACAGACTCACAGCAACAACAGTGAGTATTACTCAAAGAACTCCCAGAAGTATCTACTTTGGCTTTTAGACAATATAAAGTTTTTCCTGTACAATAATATAAAAACCAGAATGGCAAATACAGAAAATCAAAATTACAAAGTTAGAGCTACCTCTGTTCACATTTAGATGAAACACTCTTCTAAGGAACTCAGGGTGAAACTATTTGAAATCTCCCAGATTTTCAAAAACTCTATAAATTGCTTAGATTGAGAGTACTTAATTGGCTCAGTGAGCTTCATGGTTTAAGCAGGGAGAATCACACGTTGTTGTTAGGGTTTTAACAAGAAATATAATGCAACTGTTTTCAAACAGAAAAATATAAGATTGGTCAGAGTCCTGCCAGTTTATGTGAGACAAAGAATGTGGTTCATCCACATATAAAAGAAATCAAACTTTTGATGTATAATGTAGTATTCATGTTTGTTACAGTAGAGTCCCGGTTATCCGACTTCCGTTTATCCGACACACCGTATTATCCGACGCACTGCCGGGGGGGGGGGAGCGTGGCAAGGAGGGAAGGAACTTTTGCACCCATGCATGGAGGAGGGTGCAGAGGGGAGGGCCAAACTTGAAAGGCGCCATTTGAGAAACCTTTGAAACTGAAGCCACAGGAAGGTGCCTGGAGAGAGGCAGGCTCAGAAGGAAGCTTTAATGGAAAATTTCTTCTCCCCCCCCCCCCCGGCGCCTTCCTTGTTTACCTTACAGGAGCTCAAAGGCTCCCACCAGCTGTTTCTAGGGGCGGGCAGCGAGGCGGGCTCCGTGTGGAAAAGGGCCCGGAGCCGCCATGCGCATGGCTGCCTCTGACGCGGCGTCTGTCTCCCCCTCCGCCTCCTCCTTCGCATCTTCCTGGGGAGGAAGAGGGAGAAAAAAGATCTTTTCTCAAACTCCCTGCCGAGGGAGAGAAAAGCTCTTCTCTCGAGCTCCCTTCCTGCCAAGGGAAAGAAAAGCTCTCCTCCTCCTCTTCTCTTGAGCTCTCTCTCTCCCTTCGGCTGCTTGAGAGAGCTCAAGAGAAGAGGGGGAGGAGGGGGAGGAGAGCTTTTCTTTCCCTCGGCAGGGAGTTTGAGAAAAGATCTTTTTTCTCCCTCTTCCTCCCCAGGAAGATGCGAAGGAGGAGGAGGAGGGGGAGACAGACGCCGCGTCAGAGGCAGCCATGCGCATGGCGGCTCCAGGCTCTTTTCCACACGGAGCCCGCCTCGCTGCCCGCCCCTAGAAACAGCTGGTGGGAGCCTTTGAGCTCCTGTAAGGTAAACAAGGAAGGCGCTGGGGGGGGGGGGGGGAGAAGAAATTTTCCATTAAAGCTTCCTTCTGAGCCTGCCTCCCTCCATGCATAGGGCCTCCGTATTATCCGTCAATTTCAGTTATCCAACATTGGGCCCGCCCGTTTATGTTGGATAACCGGGACTCTACTGTATTAGTTTTGCTACTTAACAAATCCCACACAAAATATATTAAATAAAGCTGGCCATGATTCCTCCTCTTAAAAACCCAAAGGTGTGACCATACTAGAAGCACTCTAAGTATCTTATATCAGAACGGTATTATTTTACTTTACTACGGAAAAGAAGAAGTAGAGAATTACCTGCCAAAACAATATTAAGCTTAAAAATTCAAACACAGCGAGAACTGCTTCTGTAGCCTCAGGTAACTTGGGTGAGCTTTGGGACTTGACTGACAATGAAAGAGTATCATACCGGATGCTCCCCAAGTCCCTTGTTCTTTGCAACCTGTGATGTTCATTAACTCTGAGAAATGGCTATCATTAGGCAAGCTTGATGGCAGTTCCCAAATGTCAGTGTCAGAGCAGCAGAAAGAGGAAGGACATTTCCCCAAGAACATTATAAATGCTCATTAAAGCTATAAGAACAGGGCTTCAAGTTAGACCTAATTGGTCTCTTTCAGGTCTCTGATCCAAATCCGCAAAGCTTTTTGCAAAACCTGCTATTCCCTACTGGTAAAGTGATACTCCCCGCCTGCTCCTCCCCATACCTGCTGCCAACTTACCATCACTGAGATGTGAGGAGGATGGAGGAGTCTGTGAACCAGGTACAAGTTTAAGGGACACCCCCACCCTCACTGCCGCCTTCAGTTTTCTTTCTTTTACTTTATCATGGTGAATAAGGTAAAAAAAAGTATTCTGCAATATTTTCAACTCAGGCTAAGTAAACTTTGTACACAGTTTATATGTTTATGTCAATTTTTCTGGTAATAGGGTACACACCTGATAGTGAATTTCAAAAGGTGTGACTGGAAGAAGATGGAGACACTTTCCCTTCCGTTCCAGCTTCTCAATGAGCAAGACCAATTGAGCCTTACTTGAACCCCTCTTTTTACAGCTTTAATGAACATTTATAATGCTCTTGGGAAAATGTCCTTCCTGTTTCTCCTGCTGTGACCTGACACCTGGCATGGTTGAAGCCAACACAAGAAAAAGAAACAGAATCTCTTTCATTGAGTTTAGTTCAAGCTGCATGATCTGCTGAATTATTCCTACCTGCTGAACTTAGTAACCAAAAAACAAAGTCTGATGTTGTATTTCTCCCTCTATTTTTCCCCTTATGTCACACATCTTTCTACATTCCAAACTAGTTCTTTGTATGCTGCTTTTACAGCTAAACAGCTGTGTAGAATGCTTTGAATCAATAAACCAAAGGGAAACTGTGCTGCTGTTCTTGTTGTGTCCTTCCACTTGTTTCCGACTTATGGTGACCCTAAGGTGAACCTATCACCTGAGTCTGTAAATGTGTCACTGGCCCAAGCTCACCCTGTGGGTTTCTATGGCCAATCAGGGAACTGAACCCTAGTCTCCAAAGTCGAAGTCCAACGCTGAAGTCACAATTTCCATGTTGTAGAGGGGAGCAATTTTACATTCGTAACTCTCCTGGGGCTACACTGATCTTCGCAGTGCATGCAGGAGTGACATCACACCTCTTCCAGGTTGATTTTTTTTGCTGGTTCTAGGAGTGATTTTGTAGATATGTGGAGGTCTTGGAGAATTATGGAGGTAACCCACCCTATTTTGAGTAGCTTTACGACATTTTTAGTTGTTAGGGGACATCCCAACAGTCTGGGGGCTTCCGCAGAGCCATATCTGACCCAGTTCTATGTCTGAATAGACAAAGAACAGAAAGCTGACAGGAGTGATCTTGACATTATCATTACCTTTGCTGTCACATAGTGTCTGTTTTGTTTACCACCCATCTATATGCATCCACAATGAATTTCAAAACTGATGATGGACATAAATAAACAGTAGAAGAGGCAGCTGGCAATCAAAAGCAACACAAAATGAAGAACAAAGGTAGATATTCAGCAATAGCTTGCTGTTTTATGTGCCTTCAAGTCATTTTCATCTCAAGGCAAACTTACCTTGATATTTTCTTGGTAAGTTTTGTTCAGAAATGGTCTTCTTCTGAGAGTAGAGAATATAACACACCCAAGATCACCCATTGTATTTCCACAGCTAAACAAAGATTTGATCCTTGGTCCAGTGTTAAAACCACTACACCACATTGGCTATAGCCATAGTTACTTCAAAAGAATCCTCTGAGCAAGAATGAGTCTCATCTATTCAGGAAAGTATAGCATAACACAAGCATTAATCAAATTAAACTCACCACAAACATACAATTTTGTGTTCTTGATTGTATTTTATTAAAAAGGAACAAGGCATTTGTTTCTTCAATAGTCTCTTTTTCGAAAAGACATTATTCTAAATCAGGCCTGCACAACCTGTGGCCTTCCAGGTGTTTGGGCCTCCAACTCCCAGAAGCCATGGCCAGCTTGTCCAATGATCAGGAATTCTCAGAATTGCATTCCAAAACATCTGAGGGCCAAAGATTGTGCAGGCCTGGTCTAGATAGATAGATAGATAGATAGATAGATAGATAGATAGATAGATAGATAGATAGATAGATCTCGTACACATATTTGCCTGTTTACTTTATTCCTCCTGATCATTCCATAGAATTGTTGCAACTAAGAAAGATGAGAGGCAAGGAATCCTGATTTATGTGACTTTTTACCTGGAAGAGACACTTCCTAGCATGTCTTACTAATGAACAACAACAACAAGCAAACTGGTAATTGTGACATCACAAGAAAGTGGCCACTGTTTAATGGTAGAGTAATAAAGATTTACTTATTTACTAGTGGTAGAGCACTTGCTTGTTATGCAGAGGATTTCCTATTCCGTTCTTGGCATCTCCTGATGGAACAGGAAACAATCCACTACCAGTCAGCATTGATGATAGTGGGCTAATTTGAAACAGAGGTTGGAGTCAGTATAAAGCAACTTCCTATCTTCCTGCAATAGACCAACCAACTTTCTCTGCCTTATTTTCTTTACTATCCATCACCCCATGGATACCAAAATAAATAAATAAATAAATATTCTTTGAACAGTTTTGAAAAGGCAGCAAGTGTATCACACCATTCCCCTTACTGGTGAAGATTCATAAAACAGAACCCCAAAGTCCAACAAATTTCTTGCTTGTCTTGCAGACAGTTTATGGTCCAAAAGGTAGAAGTGGCAACAAGGGGATCAGCTACTCTTGCATTCATCCTAACAAATGCGGAGGACCTGATCAATGCAGTCGAAGTGGTCAGATCCTTAGGGGCAAGTGTCCATGTGCTCCTGCAGTTTTCCATACAAAGGAAGGCCAAAACTAAGACAAGTCAAACACACATTTTGGACTTCAGGAGAGCTGACTTCCAAAAAAATGAAGGAAATACTGAACAGCATTCCGTGGACACTAATTAAGAAATTATTCCTTCTCACTAGGGAAGATGGAAACATTTAAACTAGCCTACTTGCTTCAAACCATAAGGTGGATGCAGAGAATAACAGAGAGTGCCATAATGACTTATGATCTCATCATAAGGGGCTAGATTAGGTGGCAAACACCGATCCAATTCTGGTCACCTACGGAGCTGGCCAGCTCCGATCACACAATGTCATGCCAGCTCAGTGGTGAAAGAAGGCAAGACCGGTGTGCCACTGCCGCTCTGGCAACACAAGGGGCTTCTCGTATTGCCATTCCTTCAATGGGGGAAGCCGCTGGCTCCACGGGTGTACCACACTTCCCCTTGTGTGAAGTGCTGCTGGAGGAGCCCAGTGAAGTAGAGTGGGTGGTGACAGCTTCCTGAAGCCCGACGGCAAACCAGAGCACTGCTGTCAGCCAAAGATATGATGAGGTGGCTAGATGGAAAGAGGAAGTTAATAAATACAGAGAACATTTTGAGTTTTAGCAAGTTGCAGCACCAAATCAATTAAGCCTTGCAGATTCTGACAAGTTTCTGCTCTTCTTCCAGAACTGAAAATGTGCATTAGCCCTTTCCTCTTGCCCATAGCTGAGCCCCCAAAACTGGAGAAATTATACCCTTGACTTCTGCCTGGAGATAACCCACAAAGGCCAGAGATTTGGGACCAGGACCTGGGATCTGACAACCTTTAGACTACAAAAGCAGTTACATCAATAGATGATCATTAGTTTAACAATTGATTCAGGTCTTGTACCATTAGTATTCACAAGATACATAAAACTATACGGTATTAGGTCACATTGTGTTGATAAACTCGTGCTATCATCTTGTGAGTTTTCAAGTTTTCCTTCATTTGCTTTTGTCCCGAATCAGATGCCCTCCAACAGTTTCTGTCATTCCAGGTCACTGGCAATACTGGTTGAGGTTGTACGATTGTGGTAATCCAAGATATGAGAGTAGCAATTTGGAGAAGGCAGGTCTATATGTCCAGGTAGTTCCAAAATAGGCCTTATTGTTTATTACCAAGGTACCAATATACATCATCCAGTGCCCTTCTGTTTCAGGACCAAATACCCACTGAAAAATCAAGCGATTATGTTAATCACCATTTCCCCTCTGTTCTTGCCCCTCATATACTCCCTCTCCCCCAAGCATGAAGGAGCTATTCTACTTAACAGGCATAACATATGCAAATACGTTTCTAAGTATTAGCGCCTTTAACTAAGGTAAATGCATTAGTAAGAACATGCTGACACTGTTACAATTAATGACCCAGTGCATTAGTATTTGATATTAGCATAATGATATTAATTGCAATATTAGGCAAGCAGAAGAACAATCAGTTCACCGTCCCTGAAAATCCTGAAGCAGCAATTTATCTATAATATTAAGGGTGCAGTGACAGCTACAGCTTAAGTAACTAAAACTAAAAAGTTGTTAGGGGGGCAGGATAGTGAAAAAGCAAGCTACTGTTCCAGTCACTGTATGTGTGCTTTTTCATGCTGCCTTTTGTTTATTTTCGTTTTATGCCCATACACTGGGCCCTTGGTTCTGCTGGGTTTTTGGTTTGGGAATGATCACCACTGCCTCAAAGAAAACAAAATCAATGATGTCACTTTTATAAAATGACAAAATCACGGTTTGCTTGATTTTGATTTTGAGGATTGGGAAGAATATTTTCAAACTATCAGTGGTGGAATCCATGGACAAAGAATCCAAGAATATGGGGAGCTGATTGTTTTGTAAACATGATTTCATAGGAGTTGGCATAAGATTTATCCAGCTGACAGAGAAGGAGGAAAGCATTGGGTTCCACTTTCAGTTCTCCAGCTATCATTTGTATAACCCATACACCAGCCAAATATGGAAAGCCAAAGGATGAAGACTGGCATCATTCTGTTGCACTGTTTTGTTTTGTTCAACTGAGAGTTAAAGGACTCAGATGAGTACTTGGTCTGAGGTACCCTTCTTTCTTCTTGGAATACTTCTTGAGGCCTGGAAATAGAACATTGTACATTAATAACCATTTGTATAGCCATCTAACCATACAAGTGACCATTTGAATGTAAAACCACCTGTGGTCACGTTCACTACTAATTGTACACACATAGTTCTCACCCATTTTCTCATTTTACCTTTGAACATTAATTTGTCTATACTGCCAGACTTCAGAATCAATAGTCGCTTTGACGTTTCCTCACAGGAGAGACAACTAATCACATTTTCACCTGGATTGTCTTGTTTTTTCTTCTGTACACTAATTAATTAATTCTTAAGATTGAAGCTTCAAACAAATTCATGAGATGGCACGAGAGCCTGGCTCCACCAGGGTTTTATACTGTCATTTTATATCCAATTATTTTGATTCTTGCATTATATAAGAAGGTACTGTAAGAAACTTATCTAATACCTAACTTGCTTTTTTCTCTCCAACAATTTATGTGGATGTAAGACAGAACAGACACTTGATCTTTTACATTATCTATAAAATATATCATTTCTGCTCAGTGTTATTATGGAACCAAAGATCTGTTCATACTTACTGCATTCATTTGCTGAAAATTAGATCCTCGCACTAAATTTAACATTTAAAATCTGGACTTCCCCCTTGCAGAATACTCAGAATAGGAAAATGCTTTAAATTGCAAAATGCTTGATAGTTTTTATTAATATTTTAATCACGTGTTTGTAGAAATGGGGCTTTGATATATTGAAAACACAGAAGTGCAGGGAGACAGCTGGGACTCTCACAGAGGGAAAGGGCAGTCTTGCGAGATTGTGAACTCTTAGGGTGATGTAATTATCACAGGAAAAAATACCAAAAGTGGGGGGGGGGGCATGGACAAAATTGGGAATGTATGGTATGTAGCTGCAGAAAACATTTTCTGTTTTCTCAAAGCCCTTTCTCAAAGGCTTGCTGAGGTAGGAGCTAGGCAGACATACTTCAGCCTCAAGCAAGATGGGTTCCTTTCCTTTCTTTAGTTCAAACGTCTTTTTAAACTATACAACCTTATTCCCAATTAAAATATATTACTCTTTCTATACTGTAAAATATAGTCTTACAAAAAAAATCCTTATATCTTTTTGGTATTGCACAAGCACCACTAGATAGGAAGAGTCTGAAAAGAGCCAGTAAAATAGCAATCACAGCAGCCCCTTCCTTCTCTACCCCATCCTACTTTACTTGCCTCCTCATTTTTCTTGGTGTTTAAAAAATAAAAATAATCATAAATATAAAAATAGACTTGATGTGTTGAAACATCTGCTGGGAAAAGTATGTGTTGCCCACTGAGAGAAATGGGGAAAGTGGGAAGTGGATACAAATGGAACTAGCGGTAAACATGTATGCTAGATTCTGAATATGAGTGATTAAGATAATCCAAGGGGGAATTTACAAACTGTTCATTGATTAAGCAATGATGACAAATTCATCCTTTGATAAGATACTTGAATGTGCATATATGCACATACATAAACATAAAGATTTTTAAAATCATGCGGTGGATTTTTAAAAACTTTTTTAGGAAGAGGGAGCAAGCTTGTTTTCTGCTGCCCTGGAGACTAGGACACAAAACAATGGCTTCAAACTATAGGAAAGGAGATTCCACCTGAACATTAGGAAGAACTTCCTCACTGTGAGGAAGTGGAACTCTTCAGCAGTGGAACTCTCTGCTACAGAGTGTGGTGGAGGCTCCTTCTTTGGAAGCTTTTAAGCAGAGGCTGGATGGCCATCTGTTGGGGATGCTTTGAATGTGACTTTCCTGCTTCTTGGCAGGGGGTTGGACTGGATGGCCTATGAGGTCCCTTCCAACGCTATGATTCTATGAGTCTTCATTCATCTCAATGTGAGTGGCCAAGACAATGTCATATTTCACACAAATGAGAGACCCACGGGAACAACATTGGCATGCTTCCTTCATCCAATTTTACACATGAAAGTCAACCCATGTGGCTCAGAAGACCAACTGATCAAAAACACTACTGTAGTATACCAGAACAAGGATCAAAAATAAATTGAAGTGCACTCAGGAAAAAAAAACACTATTTAACACCACCTTCTCACATTCCCGAGGCACCTAAGAACAACAGAAAAATGGCAAGATTGTTCCCTCTTCTGGTCAGGTGATGTGGTGGCACAGATGGTGAAATCTGGCTAGTTGGTAAGTGTTCCAACAAGACTGTGCATCACTACTTCACTAGTTGCTGTTAAGTTCAACTGATGGAATTGACAGCTGCAAAAGAAAACATTTGGAAAAGGCAATAAAATTTTGCGTGTAGTAAAGGGCAGCTCCAAATATATACTTAAACACACTGGGATTCTATGGAGTTTAATATGCACAGTACACATGCATATCCAAACAGTCCCTTAATTATATGTCAAAAGATGACTCACCACCAAAAAGCACTCACTTTGGGCCTGTTTAGGAATGAGTGCTACACAGAGATTAAGAAAAAGGTTGGGGTTTTTTTTTGTACCGTGGCATAATCTCCAACTGAAGTTGACATAATAGAGAACCGATGACATACAATTTTCACAGGACTGCTTCTCCCAGTTCATTTGCTTGTCAAGGATGTCAAGCGTACATTGAAGCTCTTTCCTGAGAGTAAATAAATGCCGAACCAATTTATAGACAGCTAGATTGTCAAGGGTATCATCTGCAGGGAGAGTGAAGAAAGAATGTGGGAATGAAAGGGAAAGGTCTGCAATCTATGGTCTGTCCCCTTTCATTCTGCCTTTTCAATTGACATGAAGAACCCAGGTGGAAAGACTCACTCAGCATGTCAGGAATGGAAAAAAAAAACATAATTGATTATTCTTATTAAGGAAATCGCTTTTCCTGAATGCATTTAACATTGCCCAGGTTCATTCCTAAAATGAATTATGCACGTCACAGCCCAAGGAGAAAAAAAAACCCTCAAGTTCTATGCAAGACATTTCTCTGCTGCGTAATTATGATGAGTGTTGTGTTAGATTAATTAGAAAAGGAATGGAGGGAGATAATTATGATCAAAGAAATCCGGATCTAAGGATTTACTTCAAATGTTGTTTAATCCATGGAACTCCATTTCTCGTGTTCCTGGAAACATTAAATAAGAAAGGCAATTTTATAGCCATCTAAAGAAAAGATGACTGAGGACTGACAAATAGCACAAAACAAAAAAGCTTGTGCAGGAGAGGCATAAAAAGAGTATTCATTATATTTTGGTATTCTAATGACAAATGGATTCTCTGGACACCAACACTTTGTCACCTAATGCAAGCACAGTACGAGTGGTCTTGATGCCCCGTATTGGTTATACTATAATAGCAATTATTATGGCAACATCTTGCACTTTATCAGTAATTTTGAATACAGCCGTCATTGCCATAACTATTAAGTACAGGCAGCTTCGTCAGCCCATCAATTATTCTCTGGTTAATTTAGCAATAGCAGACCTTGGAGCAGCTTTGTTAGGAGGAAGCCTGAATGTAGAAACAAATGCCGTTGGATATTACAACCTGGGCAGAGTTGGCTGTGTCACCGAAGGTTTTGCTATGGCATTTTTTGGTGAGTATATGTTTACCGTACATGGTTTTGTCCACTGTTGAATTAGAAAGAAACTGTTTATTTGCTTATGAGCAACAAATTTCTTGTGTAAAGCAGGAAAGAAACCACAGATTTCCATAGCATTTCCACTGTATTAGTAATTCAACTATCATAATACTGGTCACTATTTTTCCCAGTTCTCAGCACTCCAACATGAAATATGCTTATGTTTAAGATGCCTTTATTTTTCTTTTTTTATTTCATTATCGGCTCTGTTTTTAGCAAATCAAAATATATTTAAGATAAAGTGATGCTTTCATTTGTTTTGCATACTGGTGAAATCAATTAAATGGTAGCAAAGACCTTTGCAATCTAGCTATAGAAGCGGTTGGTGAAAAATTCTAGAAAGCAGCTTCTTTTTCTTTTGTTTTCCTTTGCCTTACCCAGAGATAACTTTCTCTTCAAAGAGAGCTCACATACTTTCTATGTGTCTACCATTTTACAGAATGTTTAAATGGTCTTCAAATATTTTCACAGGCACTCCTTTTTCCATTTTCCAGGGCAAGTGCCACAAAAATGTCATATGTGTGGGCATGGGAGGAAAGAAAGAGAGATACGTTATTTCTGTATAAACCAGGAAACTGGGAAAGCAAGATGTTTTGTGTGTGGCCTTCAAGTCATGGGGGGAAAGGAGTTTGATGCTCCTAAAGGGGCAGCAGGTCAGATTATGCTTTGCTCAGGTATCAGTGTCCAATGCTTCTGCCAGTTTTGTCCAAGCAGAGAGATGGCAGCTGCTCTGACCTCGGCACTAATGTAATTGCAATCAAGACTGGCATCTGCTGTGATGGCAGCAGCATTAAGAAGTTATTGATGCCCTGCTTCATTTTGGTATTTCTTTGCACTTCGGAAAGAAGCTGTTTGGCCCAGAGGCACAAGGTCCATGTCATAATGGAGGCAGCCAAGGGGAACCAAATAGATAGAGGGAGGAATCACTCAGCATTTTAGTGCTATTTTGACTCTCCTGGGATGGCTGTGTTTCCTCCCCATCCTTAGCATAAAGGGATGAGGCAGCCAGTGCTGTCTCTGGTGTATACAGAAAAACTACATGCAGTTTTGAATAAGTCAACATTTTTTACTTTCTTAAATGAATTATATTTAGTGTAAATATTCCATTTTACACATTGTGATATATATCACTTTTATATAATAGACCACTTGAATTCTACATTTCTCCCTGAAAGTCCCTTTAAACTAATCCCTCCCTCTTCCCCCAACCTACACTAATACTGAAATGTATATTTCAAAATAAAAAGTAAAACATTATTTAAAATTGAGTTTCTTGCTTCCCACTTATCATACTATATATAAGAGCTCTTCTTTTGCTTCCTAGTTTCATCTGTTCCTTATAAATCTTCAAACCCCACATATAACCTCACATTGCCTATATATATATATATTGCTATTTCTAGCATTTTTATAATCTAGTTTTCTCTTGAAGGTAAGTCTGCATTCTTCCAATTTTGCACAGAGTATTCTTGCTGCTAGAATCCTGTAGTGTAATATTTTAGTATTCAGTGTTTGGTCTGTACATTCAATAATCCCAAGAAGAAAAGGTTTGGTCAAGTTTGACTTTGGTTTTAAAGATTTCATTTAACAGACCCTTGCCCGTCTGGCCTTTTCCAGGTGGGCAGACTGCACTGGAGGTCCCTGCAGGCCGCGATCCCAGCCTGCAGGGACCTCCGGTGCAGTCTGCCCACCTGGAAAAGCCCAGGGCAAGGCCCCGTCTGGGCGGAGCCCTGCCTCCCGGCCTGCGCACCCTGGCCCCGCCTCCCGCGCTGCTCGCCCTGACCCCGCCTCCCATGCTGCGTGAGAGGCGGGGCCAGGGAGTGGGAGGCGGGGCCCGCCGGCACCGCGGGAGGCGTGGCCATGTGCCTCCCGCGGCACATGGCCACGCCTCCCGCGGCGCCGGGGGGGGCGCAATTTCCCCCCCGCTTTATATATAAAATTATCTCCGGCCGGCCCTGCCATCCAGCCTCTGCTTTAAAGCCTCCAAAGGAGCCTCCACCACACTCCGGGGCAGAGAGTTTCACTGCCAAACAGCTCTCACAGTGAGGAAGTTCTTCCTGATGTTCAGGTGGAATCTTCTTTCCTGTCATTTGAAGCCATTGTTCCGCATCCTAGTCTCCAGGGCAGCAGAAAACAATCTTGCTCCCTCCTCCCTATGACTTCCCCTCACATATTTGTACATGGCTATCATGTCTCCTCTCAGCCTTCTCTTCTGCAGGCTAAACATACCCAGTTCTTTAAGCCACTCCTCGTAGGACTTGTTCTCCAGACCCTTGATCATTTTAGTTGCCCTCCTCTGGACACTTTCCAGCTTGTCCCTTCAACTGCGGTGCCCAGAATTGGACACAGTATTCCAGGTGTGGCCTGACAAAGGCAGAATAGCTTCCACATTGTTTAAATGTAGCATTCCTTCAAAAACATTTTTCTGAGTTTTTGAGATGAAATGTCATCAGCTGGGTTGTCAAAAATGCTGTTTCTTATCAAAGAGAAATCAGCTGAAATAATTACTAGACTAGAGAGCACATGGTCACTGAGCTGCTGCAATACCAAGGGCTATTGCTTGGGAAAGAACTGTTCAGACATTTGTCTATATACAAAGGAGGTTTTCACAATAGAAGAACATTTCTTGAGAACAGTTGTGACAGAAACTCAGCTTCAGGCAAGGAAATTAAAAATAGCAACTTTAGTGCATTTCAGAAAATAAATAGGCCCTATCCCTCTCCTTTGCTCCACCTCTACAAAGATGCTCAAAATATATATATAAAGAAATTACTTGACATGTATCAGCACAAATGAAATTTTCTTGGATGGAAGTGTAATTACCCCAAGGTGAAAACAACAGTTGCTCAGAAAAGCATTTCTGATAGCCTATTTTTTCAGTGCAAAATATGAAATGAAGTTGGCTTTCTAAACCATGTTGAAAAACTATGCAGAGATTCTGAGATACTTGAGTTCAGAATGAGAAGCCATGGGGCACACTAACTCTTTATTTTCCCTTATATTCTTTTATGGGTTGACGGTGAACATCAACAGCTAGACAAATACCCAGAAGACCAGGTACTTGGTATCTTAATTTGATCATGCTATTTATAGGATCATAGAACCAGAGACTGAAGGGACCATAAAGATCACCCAGCTATCCAGCCAACTCCCCTGTCAACCTAGAGTACAGATTTAAAATACCCTAAAAGATGCCCATCCAAGTCCAAAGGAGAGTCCACCACTCTCTGAGGAGATTCTACTACTGAGTAGAGATGAGCACGAAAAATTTTCCTTCATTTCCTTCGTGCTATCATTTTGTTTTGACCGTTCGTCTACACAAAACGAATGGCGACATTTTCATAGGAAATGAGAGGCGACACGAAAATGAAAGTTGCAGTCATCGTGCTTGCTTTCGTTTTCCTTTCGTACTGACAGAGGGCTGCTTTCCCACCACAGCTGATGTGTACCAATGGGTCTTAATAATATGCATTGCTCAAATTACTGGGCAAGGGCTGTTGTGGCATGGGGTGCCCTCCGGCTCATCATGGCGCTGCAGGGGGCTTCCACCTGTGTGGCGGGAAATTCTCCCACTGCTGGGCCTCCTGGCCAATCGGCGATGGGCCGGTCCAGGCAGCCCCGTTTAAGGCCACCCAGAGGGCCAGAGCAGGCATCAGGCCCACTTTGGGACAGCAGCGGTGGCAGACCCAAGTAGCGGCCAACCCAAGCGGCAGTGAACCAAGTGGCGGCAGCTTTGGTGCAGTATTTCTGTGGCTCTGGGAGGATGCTTTAGCCTTCTGGGGCCTTGCTCAGCCCTTTTTTCCTTTTCCTTTCTTTAGGCTGCTTTGGGGCCTACCCCAGCCTCCCGGCAATGGCGGGAGAGCCACTTGGGCCTTCCCGGGCCTTGCGCGGGCCTCCCTTTTCCGTTAGTGGGTTTCCTCCCATCCCCCAGCCCTTGCTAGAGCCCTTCCTGCCTCCCAGTTATGTTGTGAGAGTTGCTTTGGCCTTACGGGGCCTTTAAAACAAATAAACAAATAAATATTAATATATAAATAAATAATAAATAAGCCTCACTTTTCTCTTGAGGCCTATTCAGGGCCTCCGGCCCAGGCCTCCACCCTCTCCCAGTGGGAAGGCTACACCCAGCCGTTGTTAGGGTTCTTGCCCCTGAGACCTGCTTTGGTGGCCTCCGGCTTGGGGCCTCTCTTCCCCAGGCCTTCTATCACCCCGTTTTCCCTTGGCTTGGGCCAAACTGCCTTCCATATGTGGCGATTTTCACCCCTCTAGCCCAAAAAACTGAGCGGGGGGGGGGGGGGGGGATGAGTCTCAGAAGCCCTCCCACTGTAGCCAATGGTCCAAAAAAATTTCATTTTTTTCGTTAGGCAGACGAAAATTTGTGTCGTATAGGTGGCCCATTTTCGTTAGTGGGACACAAATACGAAAATGAGACAACACAAATGAAACTACACAAAACAAACAGCAATTCCGCACAAATGCACAAGTCTACTACTAAGTAGCTCTTACCATCAATAAGTTCTTCCTAATGTTTAGGAGGAATCTCTTTTCTTATAATTTGAGTCTACTGGCTCACATTTCCATCTCTGGACAAACAGACAACAATCTTGATTCATCTTATACTAGCATTCCTTCAGATATTTAAAGATGGCCATCATGTTACCACTCAGACTTCTCCAGGTTAATCATACCAGCCCCTTAAGCTGTTGCTCGTGGGGCTCAGTTTCCAGATATTTGACCATCTTGGTTGCCTTTATGTAGAAATAAATGACAACAGGTATTAGGGCAACAGAAGAAGCTGGCAACTGAAAGAGCTCCAACAGCTAAACAAGCTGTTGGAATTTAAAACACATCTGAAGACCTATCTCTTCCAGCAGGCATACCCAGCCAGATTTAATTATGAATTTTAAATTTGTACCTTGTGTCCACTATATTTTAATCATTGTTCTGTGTATTTTAATATATGTATTTTGAGCCCCCAGTGGCGCAGCAGGTTAAACTGCTCAACTGTTGAACTTGTTAACTGAAAGGTCGACGGTTTGAATCTGGGGAGCGAGCTAGTCCCAGCTTCTGCCAACCTAGAAGTTTGAAAACATGCAAATGTGAGCAGATCAATAGGTACCACTCTGGCAAGAAGGTAATGGTGCTCCATGCAATCATGCCGGCCAAATGACCATGGAGGTGTCTACAGACAACACTGGCTCTCCAGCTTAAAAATGGAGATGAGCACCAACCCCCAGAGTCGAACATGACTGGACTTAATATCAGGGGAAAACCTTTACCTATACCTATGCATATTTTATATAACAATTATGTGTTTTTAGCTATGTTGTAACATGCCTTGAGCCATGAGAAGAGGCGGGCAAGAAATGAAATGAAATAATAATAATAATAATAATAATAATAATAATAATAATAATAATTTTATTAACATTCAACTTAGTGTATGGATTTTGCTTACAGGGCAGGGAAAAAGACTGGATCAAATTGTCCAAATCACATCCCTTGAGCAACAGAATACCAACATCCCATGCTCTGAGAGAAGGGGAAAGGGCATGACAGTTTTGGATAAAATGCCTTTACCTGCTTGGAAAATTGTTGTTTATTGGGGGAGGGGGGGAGGTTGGGGGGGGGGGGGTTGCTATCAGTCAACTTCAACTTACAACACCCATAAGACTTCTAAGAGTCAACATCTATATCAATATCTACTCAGTTCTTGCAAGTTCAGGCCATTGCTTTATTGAATCAGTCCATCTATAATGTGACCTTCCTACTGCCTTCACTTTACTGAGCATTAGCATATTTTCTACTGAATCATGTTATCTCATGATTTGTCCAAAGTACAATAGCCTTGGTTTAGTTGTCATTATTTCTAAGGCAAGTTCAGGGTTGATTTAATCTTGGACCTCTTTATTTGCCTTTTGTTGCAGGCCACAACATTCACACAACTCTCTTCCCACATCACATTTCAAATGATTTTATTATCTTCCTGTCAGCTTTCTTCACTCTCCAGATTTTACAACCATAAAGGAGAAATTCTGTGGTGTGGATTATTCTGATTTAATTATGTATCTTTATAGGTGAGATTTTATGTGCCATCGCACGATGCACACCAGGCCCCACTCACATTCCTCATAAAGTGAGTGGAAGTGCCAAAGAGCCAAGGTCAGGATGGCTCCCCTTCCATTCCATCTTTATAAGTTGATGAAAGGTAATTGAATCTGAATTCAATAATAGTAACAAGGCACCTGCACCCTCCATATCACCTGGAGGATGCAGGATGGCACAGGAGATGCAGCAATGTCTTCATTCTCAAGTCAAGAAGGATGGCGACAGGGTTGTTGCAATGCACCACCTGCACTTTTTTGAGCCTCTTCTATTCAAGGTCACTGCCTCATTCTGCCTAATGGTGCAGCTGGCCCTGCTTAGCTGAATAAATGAAACTTCTGTTGTGCTTCACAATACAGTACGTGTGTGGAATTTAAGGGAAAAGGTGAAAATGGGTGCTGAATATTGCCTCTCTAATATAGTTTAGGAAACAGATATTAGAAATAGCCTCCTGTAGGTTTTGGTCTTCAGCATCACATATTACTACTTTTCTTGAAAAGCTCACCTTATTTTGCCAACAGAATGTCTTGCTAGAATAACTCTTCCACTAGTCTACAGTGGCTCTGGTAACCTGCTATGTAAAGCATAGCTCAGTTCTGTGCCACTACTCCCTGATCCTTAAATATCCTCTTATCTTTAATCACTAATCACATACAACAGAAGGAAAAACCTGAAGACAGATACTGAATCCACAAGGGCTGTGGACTATGCCTAGATTCCCTGTCCCTGTTAAACTCACGTATGGTCATAATGCGATACACACACTTTTTACACGCAACATAAAATGTAATTTTATCATTCACATTTTATCATCCAAAGAATAAGGTCATGCATTACAATTGTGCAAATGTTTAAATTCATCCTTTGACCTTTGATATTATCTCATGATTCAAATTGAATGCCTTTGTCAGAGAAGATATGGTCCTTGACTCTCTAGGAAACAATGGTTAGGGGGGTTTTTTTCCTGAAAAACTGGTGGAGGATTTAAGAAGGAAAAGGGATCAACCCTACTGGTCAGATCTCTCAGAGGCTTTAGACAAAGGACACTGAAAGAGCATTCAGCAGGTCACCGGAAACCCCCAAATTCCAACTTCCCAGCCCAATACACCAGGTAACCTCTACAGTCCCCCTTCCCCTGAAAGTTAAAAAAAATTCTCAGGACATTTTTAACAGGGAAATAGTTAACATGACCTCAAGCCTTCACACACACAAATAAAGCAGTTTGGGTCACGTACACTTCCAGAAACCCCAACCCCAGAAAACCTACCAAGGACAAAAATAGCTTCAGAATACCTGAAAATAGGACCCAGAAAAGACATGCTATCAATTCTAGTGCATCCATACACAAAAGTGTTCCTGGAGGAGAAGGGGGACATAGGTGAAAACAAGTTTCTTTCACCAGCTTAAACCACTATGCCAGCTGTAATCCTATATAAAAGAATGAGTCTTCTCACATTTGCAGTCATGACATCTAGGTTAGACTACTGCAATGTGCTCTGCATTGGACCGTTCAGAAATTTCAACTAGTGTGAAATGTAATTCTTAGGATGGTGACAGAGACAGATTGAAGTGAACAGTACTATACCAGTTTCATTACTTGCTGGTGAACTTCTGGACCCAGTTCAAAGTATTAATGTTGACCTTTCAAATCCTAACCGGAATGGCTTTGCGCAAAGAGAGGGATCACCCCAAAGTGAATGTGACTGCACTTTGTGATCAGCCTCGGAGGCCCTGCTTGAGGCACTAGGCTTGCTCAAATAATTCGTTTTCCCCGTTAACCGTTATTAATTCGTTATTTTCGTTTGTTTTGAAGCAATTTTGAAGCATTGGTTGTCACACGTCTGGATATCGCGGTTTCGAATCGCGAGAGGCCGTTTTTCGTTATGTCGTCGTTTTTTTCGTTAGGAAAAAAAAGCTTTTGCAAAGCACCCAAATTCCCACCATTCAGGCCCTTCCCTTTTGCCCCTCAGCAAAAGGGGCGACACGGGCTCAGCCAATGGGAGGGGGCGAGGGGGAAGCAGGCCGAGGAGGAGGAGGAGGAGGAAGACGGAGGGGGGAAATGGCCGCCGCCGCCTCGCCTCAGCAGCTGATAATAATTTATTATTATTACCTCCCAAGGGTGATCTCCCAATAGCCTACCGAGGAAGGACTGGGCCAGGTTTCTGTCTTCGGGAGGGAGGCTCTCGCGTGTCAGCGCCCAGGAAGGCGAGGCCCGCACGTCAGAAAGGAGGCGCGTCCACGTGTCTTTCCTTTCTTCTTCCAGGAGGGAAGGAGGGGGAGAGGGAGGTCCCCCCTTGGTTGCCCTCTTTCCCTCCCGAAGTGGCTCTTGAAAATGGGGCGCTTTTCCCCTTCCCCTCCCGCCCTTCTCGCGACCTTCCCCAAGGTCTCCCCCGAAGAGCCCACCGACCTTTCCTTTCCTTCGGGCGGCGTCCTCTCCTCCTCCTCCTCGGAAGCCTTGCGGGGAGGATGGGGCTGGGAGGGAGGGAGGGAGGGTCGCTTAGGAGGCGGAAGGCGAAGGCGGGCGAGGGGCGCGGGCGGCGCTGCTCATGCCTCCCTCACTGCCTGCCTCTGCTTCTCCCTCTGCTGCCCCCTCCTCCGCTTCCTCCGCCTCCTCCTCGCAAGGCGCATCCAGGCGGGCGGAGGCGGCGGATCGAGACCCCTTCCCCTCTGCTTCGTCCTCCTCCGGCGGCTGTCCTCCCTTCGCTCGCTCGCCCTTCCCTGCCTGCCAGGCCTGATACTCAGAGGTTTTGACGTCTGTGCGAAGCTAGGCAAGTGGGGTTTATATATCTGTGGAAGGTCCAGGGTGGGAGAAAGAACTCTTGTCTGTGGGAGGCAAGTGTGAATGTTGCAATTGGTCACCTTGATTAGCATTGAATAGCCTTGCAGCTTCAAAGCCTGGCTGCTTCATACCTGGGGGAATCCTTTGTTGGGAGGTATTAGCTGGCCCTGATTGTTTCCTGTCTGGAATTCCCATTTTCTGGGTGTTTCTGGGAAGGTAATGGCACTCCATGTAGTCATGCCGGCCACATGACCTTGGAGGTGTCTATGGACAACACTGGCTCTTGGGCTTAGAAATGGAGATGAGCACCAACCCCCAGAGTCAGACATGACTGAACTTAACGTCAAGGGATACCTTTACCTTTACCTATACACACACACACACACACACACACACACACATATGCAGGGACTATATATATATCACACACACACCAATTTAACAAAGTTTCAGCCACAAAAACAAAGTTTCTGAAGTAGAACAATGACTTTCACAGTAAAGACAACCCAATTTAACAGGAAATAAGACTTTCAAACCAGGAACAGATTTCTGCAATTATTAAAAAATGGTTTATTATAAAAGCTATGAAAATTCGCCAAAAATCAGAGGATAAGGGAAACGTTCCAAATTTTGGTGAGCTATCAGTGTTAAATGTGTTCTACCACTGTACCAAGTTTGAAGAAGATCACTCAAAAAATGAGGGTGGGAGAGTCTTGTAAAGTCCTCTCCCTCTGTGCTGTTTTTGGGAATTGCGCATGCGCGTCCGCCATTAACGTATTAATTTAGAAAATAACGAATTTTCGTTAATTTCGAAATTTTTGGGGGGCCAAATTCGGAAATACCATCAGAAACGAAAAGCTGCCCCCCTCTAGTTTTAAAACGAGTTTAGAATCAAATTTTTCATGGATCGATCAAGCCTATGAGGCACCAAGGAGAGCAATTCAGTCAGTGGGCACAGTGTGGGAAACCTGTTGGCAGTCACTCCATACCTGTTGAACTCCAACTAAAATATCATTCAGGGCTTTAAGCAGTCTTTTAAACCCCATTTGTTGAGAACTGGCTTTTTATGAAGATTTTATTATACGGCTAATCTGACAAAATACTGAAAATAGATTGAATTTCTTTCATGGATTTTAAATAGATGTGCTGAGCTTAACAGCAATACTTGTGTTTTATTGTACATTCTACTATTGTTTAATGCATACATTTGAATATTGATTATATATTTTGCTTAAATCTTATAATCAGTATTTTTCATCAAAAGGAGTGTATTGGAATGGTTCTGTAGAGATAGTTTAGCAAATCAAATTGTAGGCTGATATTACACTTGCAAAACAGCCTCCTCTTCAAGTTTGTTTCACCCCTTTCCATGGTCCATTGGTGCTCCCAGAGTGTTCAACACATATTAGCACACAAACCCTTGAGTACTTGCAAGCACCTAGCGCCTTGCAAATGTGCAAAATAACACGTGCTGTAATTACAGCGGGAACATGCAAACAATGCAGTCAGGCATCATTAACAGGCTTACAAATGCCTAATACCCTTTCCGCCATATTCCTTGCTAGATGCAGCTGTTTATTGGATTTAGCCTGTTTCTGTGTCAGCATACTCCAATATGACTTCATCAGCCACGTTCTAACTGAATACACTAAATCCACAAGCAGTAGTAAACCAACCTGATGGGTCCAATAGTTATCATAGGGTTGCCAGGAACAAAAGCCTCTACCTGTATGGTTTCATAGGTTGCAGAGTTCCAGATCATGTGGGATCATGATTTTTCCCACTCCAACTGATCTCCGGGTCAATAAAGCACACTGTGTGATCCATGGTTCCCTGTAGCAGTACATGCATTTTTAATTAATTTTCTGCCTTAGCTTATCAGAGAAGCAATCTGGCAATGGCAACCATCAACTGTTCCCATCATCTACTGAGACCCCAAAGCAAACAACCCATCCATTACCTGTAAAGAGAAAAAAGTGGGGGGGGGGGGGGGAAGGTGGGGAATTACAATTACATGAATTACCATAAATGTATTGATTTTTATTTTTGAAAAAAGGAGAGAGGAAGAAAAAAGATAACTTATGTAAATATCCAAATTTCAGAATATGAAGTTCAAAGAAAAGGGGGAAAGGGAAATGTTGCCATTACAATACAGACCTCTTGAGCATTTGCCCAGAAAATGGTGTGCGACAGAAGCACCAATTCCATAGCTAAAATTCTATAAACATTCAGCAACTGTTCAGCAACTGGAGTCAAGCTGGTGGACTGCGAGCCAATAACCACTGTGGTTTGTAAACATCAAAATAATAAACAATTACTTTTTCCATGGGGTCGACCTTCCTCGTGATCATGTCCTGCTTCTTTATGGTTGGACAAACTGCATCTACCATTGTGAAAAAACATGACATAAACCTCTCACAACTCTAGGTTTCCAGGGGATGGGCCCAGCCCTGAATATCTCTCCTGATACCAATATGAAAAACACATGGAAAGACCTAGTGCAATGCCACAGGAGGTGTCCCACATGTGTACTTGCTCATCTGTGAAAACAATATGCAGTCACTTGCACACCACCATAGTATTTTGCATTAACACAAACACTGTCAGGAACAACTCCAGTGTGACTTCTATTTCAGTCCTCCAGAGACAATGAATGTTTGTGCAGATTATCAGGGTGGGAACATTCACATTGGAGAGATAGAACAGAGCACGTTTGAGAGCTAAAGCAACTGCCTAAGTAGAATTGTTCCCAGGTGCACCCTCTATCCAATGGGAGTGCAGGTATGTGGTGTAAGAAATACTATTGGTTTATTTAGGTTTATGTTTTATTTATTTATTTATTTATTTCATGTCAAAAGCATTGCATAACAAATACATTTAAAAATGATGAAAAAAATAGAGGAAATCACAAACAACTAAATAGTTTTAGACCAGAAATGGGCAACAGCAACCGCATTGTCCGTAGCTTTAAACAACTCCTCCTCCGTGCATGAGGCAGGACATTGTGGGCAAGCATACATATGCGGAGTTGTTTGTTCAGCTCCACAGTCACACAAGGTGGAGGATTCCTCTAGGTAGTGCCACCTTGCCAAGTTGTCTTTAGATCTGCCCACTCCACTTCTGAGTCTGTTCAAGGACTTCCAAGTTGCCCATTCTTGGTTTGCCCCTGGAGGAAGACCCTCATGGGGGGGCCATCCAGTTAGAATTGCCAGGTTTAGCTGCCCAGAGGGACACCCTTGCTGTTGCTGGAGGAACATCAAGAGGAGTGGTGGTTCTCATGAAGCCCTTCCTTGATTTGAGTCTACTGGGAGGAGGCTGATAGTCATGCAGTGGGTGGCTTTCACAATGTTCAACCTTATTTCTCTCACAGTTAGCAGCAACTTCCCGTCGCACGTCAGGAGGGGCAATGCCAGCTAGCTTGTAGAGTTTATCAACAGGTGTAGGTTTAAGGCATCCTGTGATTATTCTGCATGTTTCGTTTAGTGCTATGTCCACTTGCTTTGCATGGGCAGACTTTTGCCAGACAGGACAGGCGTACTCAGCAGTTGAGAAAGACAAGGCCAGGGCTGATGTTCTTATTACTTGTGGGTCTGCACTGTACAGGTCAAATTCTTCATCTGACTGAGCATATCGAGGAAGGCTATGAGAAAGGCTGCATTACGGGAACAGTTCTTGTGGACCTTACGGCAGCCTATGACACGGTGCAACATAGAAAAATGCTGCATAAAGTCTACCATATCACCCGGGACTTTGACTTTACAAAAACTGTCCAGACCCTCCTAGAAAACCGCAGCTTCTATGTGAAGTTTCAGGGCCGGAAAAGCAGATGGAGGAGGCAAAAGAATGGTTTAGCCCAAGGCAGCGTTCTTGCCCCGACCATATTTAACATCTTCACGAACGATCAGCCACTACCACCACTCACAAAGAGCTTTATATATGCTGATGACCTTGGCCTTACAACACAATCGAAAGATTTTGAAACAGTTGAAAACCAACTCACTAATGCCTTGAAAGACCTCTCCAGCTACTACAAAGAGAAACACCTGAAGCCCAACCCTGCCAAGACACAAGTGTGTGCTTTCCACCTACGTAACCGTGAAGCCAACAGGAAACTGAAAGTTACTTGGGAAGGCCAAGAGCTCAAACACTGTTTCCATCCTAAATATCTTGGTGTCACCTTAGATCGAACACTAACATATAGGTTTATGTTGATATGTCTGCATTTATGTCAGGAACAAAAAAAACACAGTCTAAGACACAGTCTAAAATAATCCTAACTTAAAATAATCCAATACACTTGACCACGGTGGGAAACACCCTTTTGATCCAATGTGACTTCAGATGAGTAAAATGCGTGGTTGTCAATACCAAGTTGAGTTTGGATTAAAATGTGTTACTGGAGCAGGGCACTGCACACTGTAGCTGAGATATAGCATTCATGTGAATTCGCCCATAGTTGACGAGAGATCAAATGTCAGACAATCTTAACCTTTGAAGGGAGAGTGCAAAGGGTGATATGGCCCTCCAAAGCCTCAAGTAAAGGATAGTTTGCAGTTAATATACCATTTTTTATTCATGTTTCTTCTACACGTCTGCCACCTTGTGTTTTGTACTTTGGGTAGAAGTCTGCAGGATAAGAGTCATTGCCTGCCCTAGTTCCACTGAGAAACAGTCCCATCAATAGAAGAAGAAGAAAAAACTAGGTCCATACTACACTTAATAAATAAAATACCACAAAAATACTGTACCAGATGGAGATTATGATTGGCATCTCAAGTGAAAACAAAAATCAAGCAATAATAATCATTTTTATGTCTCTCTGCCACAAACCTTGGAGAGCCACTGCCAGTTGTAGTACAGAACTGATTGGTAATTTGATTCACTATCAAGAAGCTTCATATGTTCATACAGTCTGGTTGCAAACTGCATATTTACAGAACTGAATCAGTTTTTGAAAAAAAATATAAATAATAATAGTATGTTGTTTATGTACACCATCATGTAAGCATACAATATATAATATTAAAGTTATGTTTCTGTGTTTGCCAGAATGCATGGAGGGCTAAATGTTTGGTGCAGATGGGTCACATATAAAAAAAACCAGTTCTCCAAATGTCCCAGTCCCCAGAAACATCAGAGACCTTGGCATGCAGACCTCAGACCTCTGAAGAGTGTTTTGTGGCTTTGTTAGTTTAACACATGGCTACAGGTCTCCTGTGATCTAATATATCAGAGCTATTTCAATATCTTTATCATCCATTTTAAAGTTATGTCAAATATCTGTGATTATTATTTTTGTTTTGTTTTTAATGATCAACTGTAAACCTGCTTTGGCATTTTCCTTTTTGATTTTTTTTAGTAAAATTGGTCATTTGGGTCTCTGATATCTTCTGCTACTATTATGGTGTCATCTGCATATCTTAAATTGCTGATAGTCCTTCCTCCAGTTTGCAATCTCCTTTCATGGAAGATGCACCTACACGCTAGAATTAATGCAGTTTGATACAACTTTTACTGTCATGGCTCAATGTTATGGAATCCTGTGATTTGTAGTTTGGGCAGATATCAGCAATCTTCAGTAGAGAAGAATACAGACCTTGTACAACTATGACTCCCATGACCCCATAGCATGAAATCATAGCAGTTAAAGTGATGTTTATGTATTTGATGTATGATATTTTTATTTGATTGGATATGCGGCATTGAATATTGCCATATCGTAAGCCTCTCTGAGTCCTCCTTGGGGTGAGAGAGCAGGATATAAATATAGTAAATAAATAAATAAATAAATAAAAATAAATTAATTCTTCAATATAGATTCACACTGAGTCTAATCTTGCTTTATGTGTGATATGTTCGAGTTAAACAAAATAAAATGCAGTCTTGCTTCCCCATTTTCTGCCCTGGTGGTAGCCTCTTGTCCAGAGTATAGGTTATCCATCAGGACAATGAAATATTGTGACACATCAATATCTTTGAGTAACCCTTATACTACTTAGTACACAATCAAAGAGTTTGCTGAAATCTATGGACTTTTAATACACCAACTCACTCTTCCATCACATGTTAATATAATTAGTGGATACATACCATGAGTGTGGTAGCGCCAATTTGTCATTCTGTGATCTAATGATCATCCTGGGACACACCCTCATAATCCCACCTTACTGCATTACTGCAGTTCTTTTATTTATTTATTTATTTATTTATTTATTTATTTATTTGTAGGGCAGTTGTGTGATTCTAGCACCTAAACACAGCAAACAAGGCAAATATAAACCAGAAAGAAATAGCAAGGGGAAGAGAAGAATCCCACCCCCTGATGTCACTGTACTGCCAGCATGTTGGCATAGAAGTAAAAGGGGCCTTGCAGCACTAGGATCGGTGATGGGAACACAATAGGATTGTGAACTATTGATGGGAGAATGAAAATGCAGGAAAAAATGCCAGTGGGATGCATATGGCATTGTGAGATGATGATCCAGCTGTAATACTGGTTTGTCTGCCTCATGCAATAAAATACTATAAAGCACTGGCAGATTGTCTTCTGAAATTCTCCATTATCCAGCATATTTTTGCAATATGATCTGTCATGCCTCTTTCCTTTCTGGGAAATCTGGCATTTTCTCATCCATATATAATAAAACTCTTAATTGTAGAATTTTGAGTATCATTTTGCTTGCATGGAAAATTAATGCAATGGTCTTGTGGTTACTGCAATCTGTTCCTAGTGGGTTATTTCTCCAAATGTTCTGAATGCAGCTTTTACTTCTACAGTATATCTAAAACTGTAGGATCATTTGCAAAAGGTTCTTCCTTGAAGGAATCTCTCATCCTTTCATATATTTAGGTAAATGCTTGAACAGAACTAACATGTTATTGTGAGGTATGGTCCATGAGAGCATCCAATGTAAGAAATTAGCCAGCCATTGAAGTATCAGGAGGTTTACGTTTTGTAGCAACAAACTGGAGCAGCTAGCCATAGGGAAATGACAACATTTTAAATACATGTGTCTCTTTTATTTTTATTTAATGAATTTATATCCTACTTTCTTGCAGTAGAAGAATCCAAGGTGTTAACTAAATGCTTTATTTCTGTGATCATATTTCTTTTTACCTTGCACTCAAGCATCCTTTTTAAAAAGCGAAGTTTTATATCATGCTTCATTGTGGTTTTTATGATGAAATAATTAGAATGTAATTTTATATTTGTGGGGTAACTTAATAGGAAATTTGATTATACTTATATTCCTTTGCTCAGTCTAGGAGCTCAGCTTCATCCTCAGTACACTCTAATCCTTATAGTACTTAGAATGAGATTGCCCTGTTTCCAGCACTTCTGTAGTACTTTTCCCTCTGCTGCATTAATATATGAAATATAAATCTGATAGTTTAGCTGAAGGACATAATAAGAGTTTTCCCCCCTAAAATAAGAAGTTCTTTCTCACAGTTGAAAGTTTCCTTCACTTCTCACATTTAACCATTTATATATACACTTTAGACATCCAAGGCAATGTTTACACAACATCTTTTAAGCATGAACAATCAATGTTTTATTCTCTGAAATGCTAGAAATTTGGGAACTAAATAAAAATTTTATTGGAAGGAAGAACTCTTATTGCAGAGTAATCCTCCTGCCAATCACAGTAGATACACCCGTGGTGAGATCCATAGAGCAGAGCATGCTGTTTCTAACACAGACTGGACAGATCCTTCTACAAAGGCCATACATGCACTTCAATATCATTTTAACAGACATGGCTCTATTCTATGGGACTGTAGGATCTGCTGTTTCTTAAGTTATTTAGAATTTAACACATATTTAACTATTTTATAATTGTTAGCTATTTCATCTCTAGTTGTACTGATCCATTTAATTTTCATAGCAAGAATACTGGGGTGGGTTGCCATTACCTTCCCCAGGGATCGTATTTAGCCTGATCTCTCTGCCATGACCTTCCCATCTTGAGTATCCCTTCATGGTTTCGCTTATGGCATCACTGAGGTGCCATCTGAAAAGCACCGTGAAAAGGTAATGATCCTTTGCAGGAGAGCAATGACAAATCTCGATAAAATAGTGAAGAGTAGAGACATCGCAATGGCAACGAAGGTACACGTAGTTAAAGCAATGGTATTCCCTGTAGTAACCTATGGATGTGAGAGCTGGACCATAAGGAAGGCTGAGCAAAGGAATACAGACACTTTTGAACTGTGATGTTGGAGGAAAATTCTGAGAGTGCAAGAAGATCAAACCAGTCCACACTCCAAGAAGTAATGCCCGGCTGCTCACTGGAGGGAAGGATATTAGAGGCAAAGATGAAGTACTTTGGCCACATAATGAGAAGACAGCAAAGCTTGGAGAAGATAATGATGCTGGGAAAAATGGAAGGAAAAAGACAGACTGACTAAGGGCAAGATGGATGGATGGCATTCTTGAAGTAACTGGCTTGACCTTGAAGGAATAAACAACAACAACAACAACAACAACAACAACAACAACAACAGCTATTTCCTCTATTTTCTATTTACAACATTCCTATTAAGTCCTGCCATTCGACATAGGCCATGTTTAGGATACACCTCTTTGGACTTGCAATGCTCAAGCATTCAGTTAACATCCTCATCTAGAAGGTCGTTGCTGTTATCAATATCATCTACATGTAATATACCTTCCAACAATCCTTATTTGGTGGGGACAGCTCAAATAATCCTTAGCCACCCCACTTTTCCAATTCTTTGACAATTTCCCAGTTTCTCTTATTTCCACTTCCCTTGCTTCATTTCAGTTGCTATAATCTGAGTTCAAAGTACCAAAGCAGAATCTTGCAATTCCCAGGTTGATCAGGCAAACAGCAACTTCTGCAGCCCCTCCTAACTTGTGTTTATCTTTATTTATAACTTTTGCCATCATGAGCACACTCTGATATTCATTGACCACATACATCAGAGAAATGTTGGAGAATTTTTAAGAGAATGTCATTTAAAATTACTGTTGAATTATGAAATTTTCAGCTTCCATTGTAGAAATGTATTAACTGATTCATTCAGGTTCATAAGTCAACTTTGATGTTCCTATGAACCCAGATGTGCTAGTGCTGCTTGTATGAAGTTTGCTATACCAAGAAAATGTTAAAATCACAATTTAAAAATCTCCTTTACTTTAACTACAGGCATTGTGGCTTTGTGCACCATAGCAGTGATAGCTGTTGACCGCGCAATTGTAATCGCCAAGCCGATGGGAACAATTACATTTACTACCAGAAAAGCTATGATTGGTGTAGCTGTGTCCTGGATATGGTCTCTTGTTTGGAACACACCTCCTCTTTTTGGTTGGGGAGGATACCAGATGGAAGGCGTTATGACCTCCTGTGCTCCAGATTGGGCTAACAGTGATCCTATCAATGTTTCCTACATTATCTGCTACTTTCTCTTCTGCTTTACAATCCCATTCATCACAATCTTGGCCTCCTACGGTTACCTGATATGGACTCTGCGTCAGGTACTAGTGCTTCTATGGCAAGCTTTCCTTAATTTGTTGACTTTGTGTTTATTATTTTAGGACAAAGTTGAGAATCAGGTTACGCTGCAGCTAAAATATATTGATTCATCCAGCTCAAGAATGCCTAAAGTTCTGAATGTCATGGGTAAATGTGAATTGGTTTATATTGGATACTATATTTATCCAGGGAATATGAACATGTAGAAATATAACCTAAAGTAGGGCAAAACTGATACATTCACATTAGTCTACCCAGGTGTCAAAATTATGCATACTTTCCATATCAAAGCATAATCCCCTTCATGATAAATATATGATGGACACACTACTCATTCACAAGAGTCCTATATTAATTTGTGCAATATATGTATTGAGAACTGGCAGATTATGGATTTCAAATTCAGCAAAAAAATATTGCTCTCCAATAGTGTGTGTGTGTGTGTGTGTGTGTGCGTGTGTGTGTATTCAATACCTGCGAAATTTTTGCAACTGAGATTTATTCATTGTCTTGCTACATTATTTTGTTCACATTACCCATGCAATAAATTACTCCTTTAAGCCCAAAAACAGGGGAGGGACATCAGTTGACATGGGAACTAGCTCTAGGGGGAAAGTGCTGTATCTTAATTGGAATGCATTTTCCCAGCTATTTCAAAAGCAGAATAAATGCCAAGATAGCTGTTACAAACTTTAATACATTACATAGTATGTAATGTAATTTTGAAACCTGTTTTACATTTGTTTAAAAATAATATTTTAACATTGTAGAAATCACTCCACGTTTATAGTTGCTGATACCATACCTCAAGCCCTGTTATAATACAAATTGTTAGGATATTGTACTAGCATATGTACAAATCAAAACACTGGCTATTGTCCATAAAGCACTACAAAGCTATCAAGGCTATCTGAAGAATGGCATTCTTCCATACCAGCCTGCCTAGACCCTAGTGTCCTTATGAGAGTCCTTTCTCCTCTTTCTGCCAACCTTACAGGGATGTTTAGAGAGGAAATAGAAGAAGGACTTCTTTCTCACTAGCTGCTACAAGGCTTTAAAACTCCACTCCGACAGTTAGTCTGCCACCCTCCTTTTTTATTCCAACAAGATTTAAGGAAGTGTTTGTTTTCAGCCGGGAGGGGGGGGGGGTCAATTGCATGCTGTACTGGTTTTCCTTTTTTGTTATGTTTTTGCATTTTATTGTTGATACTGCTTTAGTGTTACAGTCCGCTTCATTTTATTTTAATGATCAAGTTTTAATGTACAGTAAGACTACCTGATCTGTGGGGGATATATTCCTAGCTAGACTACAGTTATGTGAAATCACAGATATTTTCCAGTCACTGCATACCATATTCCTAGAGAGGTATTTTCTCTAGGCATAGACTAGGTCTTCCAAGTAAACTGTATGGTAACCTGACTGTATACTTCCTTTTTTTAAACATGGGAGGAAAGGCAAGGGTTGTATCCCTACACAGGAATGATAGAATGCTTGGTCCCTCCATATGTTGATGGACCACAGGTCCCATAATACTTGATTATTGACTATGCTGTCTAGATCTCGTGGAAGAGGGATATCTCTGGAAAGAGAGATATCCACTACATCTGCCTTCTCAGTGCTGCATATCTGTAAAGACTATGACCAGAATCCTATTATCAGCTACTTAGTTACGTACATATACAACAAAATAATAAGTCCACAAAAGACCTAGACCTTTACTGGATCCTGTAAGAGAGCTAGCATGGTGCAGTGGCTTGAGCATTGGACAATGACTCTGGTGACCAGAGTTTGACTCCCCACTCAGCCAAATGGAAACTCACTGGATGACCATGAGTGATCTACACATGTTCAGCCCCAGAAAACCTTGGCTCACTGTAAGATGAAAATGCCTTGAAAACACACAACAAAGCTTCTCCTTCCAATATCATCACCATCACCATTTGTACTTTGCATTTTCTTAGGTTTTAGCCTTCTGTCGGAAGGACAACAGGGAGGGGGACATTCTGGCCTCTCTGGGAAGGAAAACCCAAATTCTAGAGCAGCCACCAAGAAGGCCCTCTCTCTCATCCCTGCCAACCAAGTTTGCCATGTTGGTGGGATTGAGAGAAGGGCCTCTCCTGGTGTTGTCAGAGCCAGGCAAGCTCATACAGTCCATATTCACCTGTACTGTAATCAATGGCAGAAGGGACCTTCTTTTTCCATTCAGCTGATGCCCAGTACAGTCAGGGCCGGTTGTTACTAGGCGGCCGCTGACGCGGCCGCCTCGGGCGCTGGCCGCTAGGGGCGCTGTCGAGGCGTCGACAGCGACCCGTAGCGCCACCGACGCCTCCGGTGTTGGCGCGGGCCCGCGGGGCTTCAATCCCCGCGCCCACGCCAAACCGCGACAAGCAGCTAGGCCATTTTGCCCTTAGTCAACAAACTAAGGGCAAAAATGGCCTATCTGTGCTGTGCGCATGCGCACAGCCAGATAAGCCATTTTTGCCCTTAGTTTGTTGACTAAGGGCAAAATGGCCTAGGTGTGCTGTGCGCACGCGCACAGCACAGCTAGGCCATTCGGGCCTTACTTCCTGGTCGCGGCCGGCGATCGCCCGGGCGATCGCCGGCCGCGACCAGGAAGTAAGGCCCGAATGGCCTAGGTGTGCTGTGCGCACGGGCACAGCGCAGATAGCCCATTCGGGCCTTACTTCCTGGTCGCGGCCGGCGATCGCCCGGGCGATCGCCGGCCGCGACCAGGAAGTAAGGCCCGAATGGGCTAGCTGTGCTGTGCGCGTGCGCACAGCACAGCTAGGCCATTTTGCCCTTAGTCAAGCTAAGGCCATTTTGCCCTTAGTCAACAAACTAAGGGCAAAAATGGCTTATCTGGCTGTGCGCAACTCTGGCCCCGCCCCCCGCACTATTCGCCCTGGCCCCGCCTCCCACACAGCGTGGGAGGCGGGGCCAGGGCACGCTGGGCGGGGCCAGGGCGTGGGAGGCGGGGCCGGTGGCGGGGGCGCTTTTTAGCACCCCCGCTTAACATTTAAAAATATCTCCGGCCGGCCCTGAGTACAGTAGATGGGGCAGGACCTGTGACTGTGGAAATATTATCATAACTGTGACTAAGCAGTGCTCATGAATATGGAATAGTTATGGATAAGTACATCTAGGCAACTGGTCTGTGTTCAGGAGAGGCTACCGTTAAGTATATTGTGTAAATATGCATGTAAACAAGTATAACTAAGTAGCTGATGCAGAATACTGGCCTTTGTAAACCTATTCCGTAAATGTCGATCTAAACTCCTTAATGTCCCAAGAAGATGACACTCAAAACAATAAATTCTTAAGCTTTTCCACATGGGCTGTTCTTCTGCACTTTTACACACAATGAAATGCAATCAGACTGATGTATGTCCTATTTTTGGTAGAGATTTAACATGCTATTTTTAACCAGGTGGCTAAAGTTGGACTAGCACAGCGAGGCTCAACAACTAAAGCGGAAGCACAAGTGTCACGGATGGTGATTGTGATGGTTATGGCATTCTTGATCTGCTGGCTTCCTTACGCAACTTTTGCCTTGGTAGTTGTGGGTAATCCTCAAATCTACATTAATCCTATTATAGCGACCATCCCAATGTACATGGCAAAATCCAGCACATTCTATAATCCAATCATCTACATTTTTATGAACAAGCAGGTGAGTTTAAACTCAATAAGCTCTGGGGAACATAAGAATTAAATGTATACATATTTTATAGTAAGTATTTTATAAGATAAGAATCATAAGTGCAGATATTTCATCTTATTTTAAGAATGGTAGTTGTGGGAAAAGCCTATGAATGTTTATCCCTGCAACAACATGATTCCTTTCTATTTTGCTTTTTTGCAGTGTTTTTTATGACTAGCCATTACATAAACTTTCATAACAGACTCAAAGGGATCCTACTCTCTGCAAGAAAGGAATGGTTCTCTTAAGAATTTCATATGTGCCTGACCTGCTATTTAGACTGAACAACAAATTCAACATATTTTGTTTCCTATTCACTAGTCAGAAAATAAATCAAGCATTACAAATTATTCTGATATATACAAAATATCAAATATAATGTTTTTTCCTTTGTCCAGTAGTTTACTGTGTCTAAAACCGCTTCCTTTGCTGCCACCTGGTGACTGCATTAGAGTTATGCTTACTATAAAATAAAAATGGAGCCCCATTGTGCATGCAGGACAGTTGACTAACAGGTTGGCAGTTTGAATCTGGGGAGAGCAGGTAAGCTTCCTCTGTCAGCTCCAGCTCCCCATATGGGGACATGAGAGAAGCCTCCCACAAGGATGGTAAAATATCAAACATCCGGGCATCACCTGGGAAACGTATAAAAGTAAATTTGACATATACCTGACAGTATAAAAGTAAATCTCCCTATGAGTAAGTAATCAGGTCTTATTTAAAATAAGTTAAACCCATGTTTAACAATCAAGCAAAGTAAACCACTTCCAATTCTTGATTTTAGCCCTACTAAATTCCGTTTCCCAAGAAAACATTAATGCTTTTCCAGGAAACCAAATCCAACAGTGCCTACCTCAGTACAGGACTTTGTCCTTCATTTCAATTACAGTTGTTAAACTTAGGCCCCTTCCACACAGCTGGAAAAAATCCCACATTTTCTGCTTTGAACTGAAATATATGGCAGTGTGGACTTAGACAACCCGGTTCCAAGCAGATATTGTGGGATTTTCTGCCTTGATATTCTGGGTTATATGACTGTGTGGAAGGGCCCTTACTCTACATGTAAAACATGGCATGTAATCTTTCATCTTTTCTTTATGGCTACTGTTAGACAAATATGAATAACTCTATTATTAATGGAAAACACAAACTGATTTATCATTCTGTAGAAGTGTTAAAACAAAGAATGCCATACAAAATATTTTAAAACTGCTCTAAAATTTATTATTAATAAGAAGTATATGTGTCTTGGTAATTGTGTCCTTCGATATATTGTCTACTTTTGGAGAAATATTATTTTCCCCCAAATTGTATATCACAATGCACCATAATATGTTGCTTTTTAACAAGACTTTTTGAAGCCCCTGATGGTGCAATGGGTTAAACCCTTGTGCTGGCAGGACTGCTGGCAGATAGGTCAGCAGTTTGAGTCTGGGGAGAGTGGGTGAGCTCCCTCTGTCAGCTCCAGCTCCTCATGTGGGGACATGAGAGTAGCCTCCCACAAGCATCAAACATCCAGGCATCCCCTGGACAACGTCCTTGCAGATAGCCAATTCTTTCATACCAGAAGCAGCTTGCAGTTCCTCAAGTAGCTCCTGACACAGAAAACAACAACAACGAAAAAAAACCAAGACTTTTCAACTCAAGTATTTTGTCACAATATCTGTCTGTGCCAGGAAGCATATTCACTGTACTGAGACACAAACTCTCACACTATAGAAATATGCTAACAAGGAGTCTGCAATCAAGAGATTGCCTGGTTTGTTTAAATCAACATGCAAAATTAATCTCTAGCCTGTTTTGTAGTCATCATTCTCCCAGAGTGCTTGTTGTGACAGCAGAACCTACAAATTTAGAATTTCCACCATCAAGATCAACACAGCAGCAGACCTAAGTTTTACCTCTTGAGTGGTCTTCCATCTCCCACTCTCAACAGTTATAACTTAACCCCCACATACACAATTTTAAATCTCAAAAGTTAATATGGTCTCTAGTTAGTCCCCCTTTTTTGCTCATTTCCCTGTTTTGTTTAACCTCCCCTCTCAATTTTCCATCTAATCTTGTTACATGTTTCTTTTTTTTGCCAATTTTGCCTACCCAGACAATTTTGTCTGTCCTCCACTCCTCAAGGTTTGCTTTCCCTTTACAGCCTGTCCAATGTGAAGTCTTAATGTCAGCCAAACTTTTTCTTCTAACAAATAAGCTTTCGATAACCTTAATTGGGACTTTTTCAAAATGTTGATCCAGGAACTAGACATGAGCCTTCACTTTAATAATAATATCAACACAATCTATGAAAATCAGAAAGCAAAGATTTTGATCAACGGCCAAAAATCGGAGGAATTTAATATAAGTAAAGGCACCTGCCAAGGATGCCTACTATCCCCACTAATATTTATAGTGGCTCTGGAGATAATGATTATTAGCATCAGAAGCAATAGCCACATTAAGAGAACAAAAGTTGGGAAACAAAAATGTAAGGTAAGAGCATTTGTGGACAACGTCATCAGGATTGTGAAGGATCCATGCACAAATATAAAGGTTTGGCTTCGAAAATTAGAAGAGTTCAAAAGACTAGCAGGCTTCAAATTAAATAAAAAGAAAACTATGATACTAACCAAAAATCTGGAGAAAAGAAAACAAGAAAACTTAAAAGCAAAGACGGGGCTACAAATCACCTCAAAACTTAAATATTTAGGAATATGGATCACATCAAAGAATGCCCAGTTATTAACGAACAATTATGAAAAGATATGGAGAGAAATAAAAAGAGACTTGGAGAAATGGAAATACCTAAACTTATTTCTATTGGGGAAGATTGCCCTAGTCAAAATGAATGTCCTACCCAGATTAATATACCCCTTTCAAAACTTACCAGTTGTACGCAACATGAAAAAACTTCAGGAGTGGAATAAAGATTTGCTAAACTTCATCAGGAAAGGCAAAAAACCTAGAATTAAACTACTAACTTTGACAGACAAAAACAAAAACAAAAAACAAAAGGAGGCTTTGGACTTGAAGATCTACTACGAAGCGCGCACTCTAGTATAGATTAGAGACTGGATGAACTTAAAGAAAGAAAAGATATTGATTTTAGAAGGCCACTATCTTAGAGTGGGTTGGCATGCATACGTATGGTATGAGAGAACGTGAAAGGAAAAAAAATTGGAAATCATTTTGTAAGGTCCTCCTTGTTGAGAGTGTGGGAGAAGTGTAAGAAAAACTTTTACAGAAAACACCATTGTGGCTATCTACAATGGAAGCAAATCAAATGAGGTTATTAAGATGGACCAGATGGCCAACCTATAAAGACATTCTAAGTGATAATTTATTAAATTTGAAAACCCACGAGGAAATAAAGCAAACTTTTAATAACATTTCATGGCTCACACTATCTCCAAATCACAGAATATTATAATCACGATAAAAAGATTGGCTTCAACCACAAAGAAGAATTCTGGGACAAAATACTCCCAACAGAGAAGAAGCTAGTTTCAAAAATCTACAATAAACTGCTAGAGTGGTCAACAGAGACTGAAGGAGTAAAAACCTGCATGATCAAGTGGGCAGAAAATATACGAAGACCAATATCCTTAAATGAATGGGAACAAATTTGCAATAAAAACTTAAAATATACATACGTGACCGACTTAAAAGAAAATTGGCTAAAAATGTTCCATAGATGGTACATGACCCCCCCCCCCCCCCCCCGGCCGCAAAAAAAAAAAAAATAGGAAAAATGTATAAAGTAGATAAAAACTGTCACGAGCATGAAGGGAGCTTTTTCCACATGTGGTGGTCATGTAAAAAGGCCACAAACTATTGGAAGAATGTCAGAAAATTCTGGGGGGAAATTACCTAAACTGCCAGAATATTATTTGCTAGGAATAATGGACAAGGAGCTGATTCTTGACCTAAATAAAGCCATCTTCTTTACCTACATAAACACTGCGGCCAGGATCATCTATGCGAAACACTGGAAATTAGAAAAGATACCAGAAATAGAAGAATGGAGAAGTAAACTACTAGAGATAAATGATATGGACAAATTAACCTTCTCCCCCAAACCCACATCCCTCACCTTTTTATCCCCTTTTCACACCCTAACCCCTTCCCCCCACTCCTCCCTCGCTTTCTACAATTTTAGATACACATTTACCCATGCCCTATTTGTTTTTCTGTATGTCTTAAAACTCAATAAAAAGCTATTACAATAAACAAATAAGCTGAACTCCTATCATTTAGTTCTGTGAGCAACTGCCCATTCTACAGCCAGCCCTTTACTTTCACTGGGCTAGGGGCACAGGACCCTCATCCAATTAAAATACCAAAGGTGAAAAAATGTTTTTATGTGAGATAATCTCTCTCTAGGAATTACTAAATCTTCCAGCATGACACTACCATATGATGAACTTCTGCTGGAAGGTAAACATCAAATCACACTGGAGGACCTAGAAATTCTTCAAGAGAACATTTTTAATCAAATCTGTGAATAATCAAATCCACAGAAGTCAAAACCACAAACGTGGAGGGATTATTGCATTACACCAGTTTGGCAACCCAGTGTCAGATTTCACTGCCATATCCAAATAAACATGCAAACAAAAACACCAGTACAAATATTAGTATTGCAACAATTTGTTAACAATGCAAATGGCATGAAACCTATGTCGTAAAGGTTACTTTCATTATGGTTTAGAAAATGTCAATTTGAAGATTCAGACTATAGCTATATAGAAAGCAATTTCCATATTTTTGACACTATGATTTCTGTGGAAACACATAAAGGTAGGGTGTACATAAGATTGCCAAGATTTTCTCCTTTAACCCCAGCCTGAGACAAAGAAATCAAATCAAGCATCTGAAGGAATGGTAATAAAATGATGGGGAAAATGTCATCTGTGCATGAGGCTTCTGTTTAGCACAAACAGTCAGTGCAAGACTCGCACGCACACCTTAACAGCAATTCTAGTTGCATGCTATGACCTATATAATATGCTGAACAGATGGTCTTAAAAATTTCTACAGCAATAATAAAACACATTGCCAAAAAGGGGGAAATAAAAGTATAGTACATAATGACATTTAGTATGAGCCAAATATAAGTCAATCCCTTTCCTTTCTAGTTTCGCGATTGCCTTGTAAGGTGTCTCCTGTGTGGAAGAAATCCCTGTGCTTCTGAGCAAACAGATGAAGATGATCTAGAAGTCTCTACCATTGCTCCTGCTCCTTCCTCAAGACGTGGCAAAGTTGCTCCTGTATAGAAAACAATCCAGTATTGCTTCGGATTGATTTGGAACACAGTGATATGTGTGCCTACTCAGAACTAAGTCCCACTGTGTTTGGTGAGGCTTTGAATGTGTTTAAATGTGTTAACCAAAACTCAGGCAATTGGCAAAAATATTGAAGAAAGAATACTTTAAATAAAATTTTAAATACTACAGTAATACTGTGTTTCTAAGTTTGTCTTTGTTTTAATTTGCTTTTAATTACTCTTTTCCAGTATTAATATCAAGACAATACAGAGTGTATGGTATAGTAAGGAGCATTGTATTAGTTAGGCCCATTTTAAATGGTAACTCTCAAGCAACCAGAAACTAAATTTATCCAGCATAATGGATGCTGATTAATTGGGATTCTACAGTACAGTGTTTCTGAATTTTCATCTGTCCCAACAATTATACAATACCCTATTTCTGTGTTACTATTAACTGTCCTTTCATGGAATATTGTGTTACAGTGTATATAACATTCTGGAAATAGTTACATTGTTTGATACTCTTCTTGCTATTTTTTATTTTTTATTTAGCATATTTCCAGCCTTTCTCTAAAAATGGCATTCATGGCAGCTTATTATTATTTCCATGGCACTCTTCTGGTTGAAACACTTGTAAATTTACTTTAAAAAATTGCTGATGAGCCAAAAATTACTTTTATCATTAATTACATTTACAAGCTGTTTCGTTAATCATTGTGATAAGCATTACTTTTTAAAGAAATTATCAGTTCACAGAAAATGCAATACTTGTTATTGGTACCCTTCTTTTCTAGTTGAACAGAATCCATTCTGTCTCCAAGAATGCATCTACATTGTAGAATGAAAACAGTTTGACATCACTTTAACTGCCTTATCTCAATGCTATGAAATCATGGGAACTGCAGCCAAAGAGTACTGATGTCACACCAAATTATAGCTCCAAAGATTCCATAGCATTGAACCATGACAATTAAAGTGGTATCAAACTGTATTCATCCAGAATCCACACATGTCTATGTGCCAAAACTACAGTCCCAAATAGTTATGTGGACTGGCTCTCACTGTAGTTAATATTTCATCTCAGCATAGCAACCATTGTGAAGTCTTAATTAGCTGTATTCAGCCCAGCCAATAGTTCTTCTACAGCTGCAGTTTTACTCTGTGATGACAAAAAAACCAGATAACTACGTAATATGCATGTGTGGTAGTAAAGGGGTATCAGAGGCATCAAGAGCAAAAAGAAAAGGAGCAAAGACAGCAATGCCTTACATCTCAAAAGGTGAGCTGTGGCATAGATTTATGTGCAGAATGGCTTCATCTGTCTAACATTTATTTCCTGCCTTTTTCCCAGCCTTGGCACGCTTTAGAGCAGGAGTCATGGGTAATTTGACCTTCCTGAGCGCAATGGACTGCAGCTCCTATTATCCTCACTGCTGGATAGAACTGATAGGAGTTGTGGTCCAAGCTCTGGGGGGACAAACAGACCAGATCAGATCAAACTTTTTCCCCATGTCATTAAGGGTCTAGAAAATTTACCAGATATTGAAGCTTAGTATTGTTTCCCCAAAACCCTGACTGGGAATGAGATAAGAGCTTAGAACAGAGCTTTCCAAACATTTCATGTTGGCGACACACCTTTTACACATGCAGTCCCCGAGTAACAAACCATCTGACTTACAAATGGCTCAGTTACAAACAAGAGACAACAGGAAGTGATAGAAATCTACCCCTAGGAAGGGAAATTCACTCCCAAAAGCATTATCATGGAGAAAAGGTGTATCCACTGAAGCTTTATTACCAATCCTTGTTTCTACAAGAGGCCCAATTTTTCACAATCCAATTATCACAAGGACAGAAAGGAATGTGAAATATTTTGAACAGGCATAGACAGCAAAACAAAAAACACTGTATGCTATCTAAAGCTTTTTTAAAAAAAAATATTGGAGTTACACATTCAACTTAAGAACAAACCTACAGAACTATCTTGTTCATAACTTGGGAACTGCCTGTAATTCAATTTTACAAGCAAATATTACAAGCAGATATTAAAACAACCACTTGTGAGAGATATGGATATATACATAGATTGTAATAGCAAAATGTATGGGGACACAGCATAACTCATGAAAACTTTCACTTCTATTTTTAAAAATATATGATTTATTGCTTATTTCACGTAGACTCAGAGGTTTTTCATTAAGTTCACGTGACACATCTGTACACTGCAGCTGACACAAGGAGTCATGATGCACAGTTTGGAAAGCTTTTGCTTAAACTGTTACTTTTTAAAAAATAATTATTTCCATGTATAGCTGTAACAAAAAAATTCTAAGGAACCATTTTCTTGACTGTTTCAAAAAAAATTCTAAAATAGTTACTTTCAGTTACTGTTAAAAAATCAACAGCATAAAACCATGTGATGTTCCATCAATCCTCCAACATCAGTTAGTAAGACAAATATTCATAACTATAAAAGAATTCCAAAAACTCACATACAATGAGAAAAGAGTGAATTTATGTCTTAAGTTAAAGAAGTGATAGATCTTTATTCAGAAAAAGAATTAGTTACAAATAACTATCAGCCGAACTACATTACATTGTTAAAGCTTTTTAAAACCACTTCATTTATTTTTTCTTTATCCTATGGAGTTCTGGGATCAAAGGTTTGATGAAGAATTTCACATTTATTGTTAGAAAGTTCTGATGACTACCTTTGAATTATTTTATTGTTTTATTTACATGTTTTCATCCTGATCTTTTATCATGGGATCTCAGGGTTGCAAACTGGGGAAACAATGTAAATGATGTAAACAATTGCAGATAAAACAATTCAAACAAGTTAAAAGAGCCAAGCCACTATGGAAAACTAACCCACTACTGTATAGCTCTATATTAGCCACCTTATCACATTGAGAAATTTCCCAGTCGTAGGACACTTATGTCTCTTTTCAAACAGAGAGGCACTGAGCTCATCACATGAGTTAAGCTACTTCTGGCTGTCATACATAGCCCTCTATGGTTGAAAAGAGGCAGAAGTGTCCTGAAAGGAGGGAACTCCAGCAATCAACCCCATCACATTGAGAAATTTCCCTCTCATAGGACACTTCAGCCTCTTTTCAAGCATGGAGAGGCATGGAGCCCATAACATGTTCCTGGATTGAAAAGAGACTGAAGTGACCTGAAAGGAAGGAATTCTGAACACATGCCAGCAATCGCGTTCAGCGCTCCTATTCCCCTTTACTCCCATGTTTACAACTGAAAAACAGATGTGATGGGAACCATCAATTTCCCGTCCTGTTACAATGCCCAACTGTCAGCTATTTCTTGTTTCCGATGGGGTTCAATGCAGAACAATATGATCACATGGAAAGTAATGGTTTTAACCTGGATCGCTGTCTTTTGTATCTTATGGGGTTTGGTGCAGAACAATAGGATTCCATAGAAAGAAATGGTTTTAACCTGCAGCACTGTCTCTTGTATCCTATGGGCTTTCATGCAACAACAACTTTATATGTTTCCTGCCATCATCTCCCAAAAGGGACTCGGGATGGCTTACAAAACAGCACATAATAGTGCCATAAATACACATAACAATAGAGGTAGGTTACATCAACATATTAACAATAACAATATCAATTAGCAAAAAACAACACATTAAAAATAAGGCCTAAATGATCAATAAAATAATCAATACAACTCAGCAATGGCTGTTATTAAAATGGGCAGTACAACATCCCAGCCACAACTGAATCCCATGGAAAGCAATGGTTTTAATCTGGATCACTGTCTCTTGTATCCTATGGGCCAAAGTAAGAGTAAATATAAATCATTGCTTCTGTGCCTATTATTTTTGTAGTGGACACTCTGCAGCTCTAAAAGAGATATTGTGGTCAAACGCTGAATTTCCTGACCATTTCCTATGAGTAAACTGCCCTCCCACCATCTGTTGTAACCCATGAAATAGATTTAGGGTACATACAAGGTTGGCCACTAGGCTTTTAGGAAATGTGGGAGTTGAAAGTCAAAATGTGCCCACACTTGATCCACAATGTAAAATGCAGCCATGACTTCTCGGTCAGTAGTGATTTACTAACCAGCTGTGGCACAACTGGTTAGTAGCCAGCTGCAAAAAAGCACTACTGATTGAGAGGTCATGAGTTCGAATACAGCCCGAGTCGGATTGAGCGCCCGACCATTAAAAATAGCCTAGCTCGTTGTTGACCTAAGCAACCCGAAAGATAGTTGCATCTATCAAGTAGGAAAATTAGGTACTGCTTATGTGGGGAGGCTAATTTAACTAATTTATGACACCATAAAAATCGTCCAGCAGCGTGAGGAAGATTGAAGAAGTAATCCGTCAAGGACTCCGTGTCACAGTGGATGAGGAAGAAGCAGCTCCTCCTGTGGCCGGAATTGAGCATACCCTCATGAAGCTGGAAAATGTTAAACTCCCTCTTTGCTTTGTCTCGGTGTGTATGTCGTATGGCACTGAATGTTTGCCAGGTATATGTACATTGTGATCCGCCCTGAGTCCCTTCGGGGTGAGAAAGGCGGAATATAAATACTGTAAATAAACAAACAAATAAAATTAATTGCTATGGCTCAATGCTAAAGAACCATGTGAGATATAGTTTTGCAAAGTCTTTAGCCTTCTTGACCAAATAATGGTGGTGACTTGCCAAACTACAATTCTCATGCTCCCACTGTATTGAGCCAGGACAATTAAAGTGGTGTCAAATTGCATTCAGGCATGGGCCAACTTGGGCCCTTCAGGTGTTTTGGACTCCAACTCCCATCATTCCTAACAGCCTCAGGCCCCTTCCTTTTCCCATAAGCGGCTGAGGGGGAAAAGGAAGGGGCTAGAGGCTGTTAGGAATGGTGGGAGTTGGAGTCCAAAATACCTGGAGGGCCCAAGTTGGCCCATGCCTGGTGCTGATGCACCCAAAGTTTACAAAAGCTTTCCCTCAGAATATTGCCACATTACAGGATGAATAGTTGTGGTGTCCTACTGCCATAATTCCGTACTGTGGCTCCAAGGTGCTACAAAATCCCTTTGCGCATCCATCAACCATAGAGAGCAAAATAAAATAAAATAAGGCGTGTAAATGAAACAGGAAATTATTTCAACGGAACCGGAAGCGCCGCTCCAAACGGTCTCGTCCTCTCTCTGGTTCTGAGGCCGGCAGAGCCTTAGAACGTATAAGGAAAAAGGAGGAGGAGGAGCGTTTCGAGGGCAACGCGAACGTGGTGACGTACCAGAGCAACCCGAGAGCACTCAGCCTATCACCTCTCCCCAGCTCCGGCTTCCTCCGTGAAGGGGCGGGGCAAAAGAACCGGTAGTCGGATCTGGGATTGTGGGGCAGAGGCGTTGGGAGGAAGTGGCGCAGCCCAGCCATGGTTTACATTTCGAACGGTGAGGATCACTTATTCTTCTTCTTTCAGGGGGATTTGTGTTTATTTCAAGGGGCATGGAAGTAGGGAATGCAGCTTCCGCCTTTTTCCTTTTCCTGTTCTGCATGGAGGTGGGAGGAAACATATGCTCCCAAACACAAGTTCCCCAAACTGCCCTGGCTCAGTGTTGTGGAATCGTGGGATGATATTGGGTTGCTGTGAGTTTTCCGGGCTGTATGGCCATGTTCCAGAAGCATTCTCTCCTGACGTTTCGCCTACATCTATGACAGGCATCCTCACAGCGTGTGAAGTCTATAGAAAACTAAGCAAGGGAGGTTTATATATCTGTGGAAGGTCCAGGGTGGAAGAAAGAACTCTTGTATGTTGGAGGCAAGTGTGAGTGTTGCAGTTAAACACCTTGATTAGTATTGAAAAGCCTGGCTGCTTCCTGCCTGGGGGAATCCTTTTTTGGGAGGTGTTAGCTGGCCCTGATTGTATCGTGTTTGGAATTCCCGTTTTCAGAGTGTTGTTCTTTATTTACTGTCCCGATTTTAGAGTTTTAAAATACCAGTAGCCAGATTTCGTTCATTTTCATGGTTTCCTCCTTTCTGTTGAAATTGAAATTGTCCACATGCTTGTCAGGGCCAGCTAACACCTCCCAGCAAAGGATTCCCCCAGGCGAAAATCAGCCAGGCCTTGAAACTATAAGGTTTTTCAATGCTAATTGAGGTGATTAATTGCACCATTCACACTTGACTCCAACAGCCAAGAGTTCTTTCTCCCACCCTGGACCTTCCACAGATATATAAACCCCATTTGCCTAGTTTCCAACAGACCTCACAACCTCTGAGGATTCCTGCCATAGATGTGAGTGAAGCATCAGGAGAGAATGCTTTTGGAACATGGCCATACAGCCCGGGAAACTCAAAGCAACCCAGTGATTCCGGCCAGAAAAGCCTTCTCTGCCAAAGAGTGCGAGTGTCTCATCAAGCTACAACTCTCACTATTCCATAGCATTAAGCCATGGCAGTTAAGGTGGTGTCAGACTACATTAATTTAACCGTGGAGATGCACCCCTTATGGAATGAAACGCTTCCACATTTTGTTGTGGCATGAAATCCAGAATAAGGGCAGCCATGGCTTTCTACTCAACCAGTGGATAAAGAGGACTTGTGTCCTCTGCTGCACCCATTAACAAGCCGAGGAAGGATGAGAGAAAATCCGTTGATTTGTATGGGAGAGCTTAAGGTGATTAAAAGTAGCCCTCAGCTGGGGTAGGCCACGGAGGCAAATAGCCTAGAATTAAATACTTTCCAACCTGCAATCTTGAAACTGTTTTCACAGCTGGTGCGAAGTGCCTCTTGCTTGTAAATAAGGAAAAAGAGAGAGCTGTAAACACAATCTTAGAGTGCATCTACATTGTAGAATGAATGCATTTTGACACCACCTTAACTGCCATAGTTCAATGCTACGGGATCATGAGAATTGTAGTTCTACAAAACCTTTAGTCTTCTCTACCGAAGAATGTGGGTGCTTCCCAAAAAGTACAAATCCCAGGATTCTATAGTTTTGAGCCATGAAAGTTAAAGTGGTGTCAAACTGCATACATTCTACAATATAGATCAGTAGTTCTCAACCTGTGAGTCCCCAGGTGTTTTGGACTACAACTCCCAGAAATTCCAGCCAGTTTACCAGCTGTTAGGATTTCTTGGAGTTGAAGGCCAAAACATCTGGGACCCACAGGTTGAGAACAATTGGTATAGATGCACCCTTAGTTAATGTAAATCCTGTGGTGAGATACAGCTTGTACCTAGTGCAGTTGTCAACAAGGTTTGCATTTGTGTGTGTGGAGCAGGTGGTTAATTGCTTGTTCCTTCCTGTTCCAGTCTTTTCATGCTTACAGTTTCTTCAAGTGCCTTCATGCTCAAAACATGGGACTGAAATAACTCTTGCCAACCATGTGACCTATTGCTGTAAGGATTGCCATCATCTGGATATTTACTTGTGAGGAACTTCTGGAGGTTCCCACTTGGCCATGGAAACTCACTGGGTGGTCTTAGGCAAGTCGCATGCTCTCAGATACAGAAACCTCAATGACAGAGCTTAGGGTTGTCATAAGTCATAAAGGGCCTGAAGGCACACAGCAACGAAGACCTGCTGATTTCTGCTGCCTGTGGTTCTTGTGTTCATTCTAATATGGATCAGTTTTCTAGGTCGTGATTATGTCACTCTCCGTCTGAGTGCACTTCCCCTCCATGTTTCAAGTATCTGTTTATTTACTACCTCCATTCTTCTCCTAAAATAAAAGCAGTATCTTGATTAGAATACGCATATTTTGTGGCACGAACAGCAGCTAATGGCTTATAGCCAGTCACTTCCTGATGAGGCTGGACACCTTTCTGTGTTGTGTGGTCATTGCCAGAAGAGCTGGGAAATGAAATGCTTATTACAGGTAGATGACATTGGTGACTTACTGTGTCTTCTCTATAATGAACAGTTATTATTGCTGCCATTGTTATGTGCCTTCATGTCACCCCTCAGGCAAACATATCGTGGGGTTTTCTTGGTGAGATTTGTTCAGAGAGGCTTTTACTTTGCTTTCCTCTGAGGCTGAGAGAGGGTGACTTGCCCAAGGTCACCCACTGTGTTTCTAGGGCTGAGTAGGAATTTCCACCCTGATCTTCAGAATCCTAATCCAATCCTCAAACTATTACACCATGTTGGTTCCACCCCCTCCTCCTATTCCTTTTCTTGGAATCATGCCATACTCCAAAAGTTCTTGAACTGTAGCTCCCACCAACTCTATCCAATGCAGTCTGTGGTGAGGAATGCAAATAATTGAATAATAAAGTCTTGTTTTGTTCTCTTGCATAATAATGATGGGTCCTAGGCCTATATCCATTTGTTAATCCCAAGTACAGTAGACTCACTGATCTAAGAGAACATGCTAAATTTACTTTTATGTACACTCCATTGATTCAATGGGTCTACTCATAGGATCTAACAATGGATTTAGATCCATGTTCTAACTTGTATGATACGTATTTTTTTTAATTTAATATTTTCCTTTTTAAATGCACACTTAATTGTTTTGAGATTATGTTTGTGATTTTCCCCACCTGTGTTGCAGGACAAGTGTTGGATAACCAGAGCCGGGCTCCCTGGAGCTTCTCGTCTATAACTGACTTCTTTTGGGGAATAGCAGACTTCGTAGTTATGTTGTAAGTAGAATTATTATACTAATTGAACTCTTTATTTGCATAGTGTTCTTTTTAAGAGCCACCTGAAGCCCGTGTGCGGCAGGGAATGGAATAATAAATACATATATGTACAGACATGACTGTAACAAAGCTCCTCTGCTTTTTGATAACCAACTTTTTAACCATTTTGAATTATTAGCATCTAGTCCACTCTTTCATCATTAAAACTGAATTAAAATAAAACCAAATTAAAATGAAAACATGACATGGGGTTCCACATTTTGTCGATTTCTAGTGTTTGACATTGCTCTGGTTCCTAACATGCGGCATAAGTGGGTTACACCTGTCATATTTCCAATCTGAGATTAAGATGGGTGTAGATAATCTTTCTAATGTGGAAATGCATGGAGCTGAGAAGCTTTAGCAGACATCAGTACGCTGTCCTGAAATTGAAACTTGGTGACTGATAAATAATGGTTCAGTATGGTGGGATTCTGCCCCGGTGGCGAAGTGCGTTAAAGCACTGAGCTAAAGACTGAAAGGTCCCAGGTTCAAACCCCGGGAGTGGCGTGAGTGGCCGCTGTTAGCTCCATCTCTTGCCAACCTAGCAGTTCGAAAACATGCCAAAGTGAGTAGATCAATAGGTACCGCTCCAGCGGGAAGGTAACGGCACTCCCTGCAGTCATGCCGGCCACGTGACCTTGGAGGTGTCTAAGGACAACGCCGGCTCTTCGGCTTAGAAATGGAGATGAGCACCAACCCCCAGAGTCAGACATGACTGGACTTAACGTCAGGGGAAACCTTTACCTTTACCTGTGGTGGGATTCAGAGAACTGGCATGGCATAATGGATTGAATATTGGATTAAAACTCTGGTAGACCAGGGTTCGAATCCCTACTCAGCCATGGAAGTACACTGGGTGACCTTGGGCAAGTCAAAATCTCTCTGCCTTTTAAGAGGGCAATCAACAATCCTCTCTGAATTGAAACTTGCCAAGAAAAGTCCATAGTAAGGTTGACACTAGTCAAAGTTTACTTGTAGACACAGAAGACTTGGAGGGGTCCAGATAAAGCCTTTTCAACAGAGGTCTTATAAGTACCTCCCTTAGGCAAGTAGCTCCCTAGGCAATGTCTTTTTGCAATTTCTTTTTACCAATGCCGTCAGCCTATCCCCCATCCATTGAATGCAAGAACACACATGATGTCCCTCGCCTCTCCAAGAGCCCTGCCTATCTTCCTGGGCTGTACACATTGAAAAACATCCATTCACCTGAGGCAAGCAAGGGCTAAGTTTATACATTCTCTGGACCTGAAATATCCAATAAAGTAAAGATACATAGAACTTAAAATAAGTTTTGCTTCAAGAATAAATAATTCTGGTTAATTGTTAGTTCAGTATATATAAATAATAATAATAAATAATAGTAAACTTTATTTATACCCCACCACAATCTCCCCGAAGGGGCTCAGGGTGGCTCACAGAAACACTAAAAACTAGCAAAAAGTGGGCCAACTTTTTAAAAATATTCAATCACAAGGCGACAAATATTTAATAGATTTTTTTACAGTTCATTACAGTTGCTGAATAGTGTTTGCACCTCAATATGTTGCTGAATGTTGTATACAATTCTAACAATGCTAAACTGTTTGGGGGGGGGGGTGTTTTGTTTGGGATGTTGTTTTGGCTGTCAGATAACAGTAATTTGCTTTTTTAGTTTCCAGAGCATTATTCATCCAGATCTGACGAGAGGGTCTACATCTTCTTCCTCTTCAAGATATGATGATGGAAGAGGGTACAGTCTTTTCACTCTAATTTGGATGTTACACATTATGCAAAACTCTGCTGTGTTAGCAGGCAGTAATAGTAATGTGTGTGGGTCCCTCTTCTTACTGAAATGTAGTTACATCGAATGGAAAGTCTTTAAAACTGGTTCTAATATAATCCCAGTATGTAGGTTTTACACAAGATGTGGAATGAGGGAGGGGATTGAATTCTCATTTGGGATTTGTGAATGAAAATGCCTATACAAATTAACCTCAACCACAGTCCATCAACTTCTATCATAGTGGATAGATCACTTATGGAAGCTTTGCTTTATACTGAACATTTTGAATATGAATTGGAATGGTACATCAGTACTGCCCTAGATACTAAATTTATGCACAGGTTTAGTAAAGTTAAAGGACTTTCATTTCAGGTCTTCCAGAAATTTTCTCCCTTATGTTGTAAACTGATTCTAGTGATCTGAATATAGCTTGTCTTCATTATATGTTGGAAAAGCATTTTCTAAATATTATGGATCCTGACAATAATTTTTTTAAATCTTAAAGGAGGACTTTCTTATTAGTTAGAGATTTTTAGAATGATTTTAAAATAATTCTGTGAAAGTTATGGCATACTTCAGTTATTCTCTTTGAACAATATATCTGAGGATTTTATTCCTTTTGTGCATTTTGTTAATGAGATCAGAAAACTTAATTGGATTTCTATTAGAGTCAATGATACACTTGAAAATAATTAATTGTGGGCCAATATGTCATGCTGTTGTTGTTCACTTATTAAGCAAACTGTTGAGAGATATAAATAATTCAGCATTTGTTAAATTATGACTGAAAAATTGAGTTACTAGAGGTTCTTATTAAATTGTTCTATTTTATTTTTAGACCTCCAGGGTTACCTCGTCGTAGAATGGGCCGAATAAGTCATTTTGGTGGTCCAAGCCCCCCACCAATGGCTGGAGGTGGATGAGGAAGGTAATCTGTAGCCTCATTTTTCTTATGTGCACCATCAAAACAATTCCCTAGTTAGATTTTTTCTTTTACTAGCTTGAAGTGAGTGGAAAAAGTCAGAACATTTGTGGCTACAAATATAAATTCATAGTTGTATTATAACCATATATGAGCTTTCTTTAGATGTTCACACCTTATTTATCATCCGAGGTTGAAGTCTTCAATATATAAAATATATATTTTTAAGTTAGGAAAAAAGATCTATGAGTGGAAAAATAATTGAATATTTAGGTTTATCAGAGAAGGCAGCCAGACACACACATTTGCAAGATAGGAAGGACCTGCCAGATGTGTAGTTTTCAGTAAAATAAGTTGAGAAGCCACATAAAAGCAAGAGAATAACCTGACATTTACTTATAATGTGTTAATTGGTGTAGCAGTGTGGTAGTCTTCTCTTCATGATTTCAGTTATCATTACTTCTTTAGCAGAAACCTTGGCACCAGAGGCAGATCAGAAGGAATAAGGGTAGACTGCATGTTTCAGCAGACCTACTTTCATAGCTAAAAATATGCACATATGAAATGAAATTACCAGGTCAGGAAAATCTCTCATGAGTATATAAAAACAATTGGAATCTTCTAGAAATCACTTCAGGGCTTTTACCAAAATACATGAACAGTGCACCTTGTCTTTCTGAGTTGCTCTTCATTCAGACTCAGCAAGAGATTCCAAAGGCAGCTGCTATTTCTTTGTCTGTTGTAAGGAGACACAGATGACTATGGTTGGATTGGCTAGGATCTTGCTTTTTTTCCTGGTCAAGCTTTATTATATTTATTTATTATAAGCTGTTGCAACCCATCACCGATTGTTTGTGCTTCTCCAGTCCACGTTCATCATCCTTACAGTGCTGATGCTGGGGAGGGGGGATCTAAATGGAGGACAAGGAAGAGAGGGGTCTGGGCAGGCATAAAAAAACTTTATAAAAAGAAACTTCCTTCTCGGGTGCCTTGTTAACTGCGATATGCCTGCATTTCATTGGTCCTAAAAAAGAGTTGCCTAACTTCTAGATTTTTGTTCCCCCAAGAAATGTTCTGAATTTCATTTTCCTTCCCTTTAGGTAAATGCCTCCTTCAAAAAGGAGGCAGCCAGACATACACATCTGCAAAATGGGAAGGACCTACTGAGGGATGAACTTGATGGGAGCCTGCAGGTTGCGATTGTGTTGTCTGAAAAATTCCCTGCTCTGCCAATTGGCGGGACCATGATGTTGTCCTGGGAATTCCTTATTCTGGGATCCAGGGCAACTGAAAAGCAGTTCTGTTAAATTAAATGCATCTCTGTACTGTCTATTTTACGCCTTTTTGTATAGCTTGTGAAGATTTTGTTGTCATTGTAGAGTCCCCAGAAATATATATGGCTTTGCAAAACTCTGGCTTTGTGTCTTTATATAAAACAGAAATTTTCCGGTGTTTTAAAGGCTCATACATCATGGACATGAAGAAGTATTTTATAAAGAGAACTTCGGTATACATTAATTATGAGAGAGTGAATAAAAAGATCCATTACATTCTCTTGAGTATTTATATTATTTTAATTTATTAATTTATAGCCTGCCTTTCTCCGAAGATGGGGTTCAAACATAGCTACCAAGGAATCAGGACAGATTCGTTTTATCTCTATTTGATAGGTTGACTCTTATTAGAAATACTCCCTCAGATTTTACTATTTTCTGCTATCAAAAGGCCTGAGATTTTTAAAAATCTCATCTCATCACTCCCCCTCCTGTTCTTTATCTCCCTTGTTGTTTACTGTTCTTGAGTTCCATAATTCAGTTTTTGTTTACCTTAGTGGTTGGATGTGAGTTGACTGTCTGGATAGACATACAGCTGAACACAACATATGCTGAGGCCAGAAAGTGATAGCATTTATCTTAGTGTCAGCCATCAGAGCAGAGGGATGATTTCCCACCAACAATATTATTGTGAACTATCCCTATTCCGATGCAAAAGATTTGGGGTTACTTGGTCTTGCGTGAGCTATTAAAGATTACTTAGCTTTTACTGAAGACAGAATGAAAACTGCTAGAATTTAGATCCATACAGCTATTCTTTCTGAGTTCAATTATGGGGGCCATAGCAGAGATCCCATATGCTCCTTTCATAGCAAAAAAGAAAAAAAAGAATCACATTAACAATAGAAAGCCAGTGTGATTCAGTGGTTTGAGCTCTGGAGACCAGTGTTTGAATCACCACAAGGCTATGGATTGTCTTGGGCACATCACACACTCTCCAGAAAAAGACAATGGCAACCTGCCCTGAACAACTCTTGGGAGGGAAAAAATTGATAGGTTTGCTTAGCATCACCATACATTGGAAATGATTTGAAGGCAAATGATGTGCAACTGATTACATGATGGATGTTATGCCCATAAGTTGAACAACATTGTATCCCCCAAGTCAACAGTGAGAAGGACGTCCACATACTTATTCTATACTTATACTTATCCACATAGTCTATAAGTGGCTGCACAAAGGGTGTTTCATTAAGATGGATCTGATTTGAAATGGCTGTATTGTTGCAACCATGAACAACCCATGAATGAAACACCCTTTGAAAGCGTGAGGCACAATTTCCAATGATTCCTGCAGGATGCCTCTCCCAGCACACAATGGCCCCTAGCCTCAAGGCATTCACAGGATAGTGACCCTACAACATAAGCCTAATGACGTATCCTACATTTACAGGGTTATTTTTAAAATCTATTTCTGGCTCAAACTGGCTGGTAATTCATGATAACTTGATAAATCAATTAACTTTGTAACTTTTTGTGAAAATTTATTTATTTATTTATTTATTTACAGCATTTATATTCCGCCCTTCTCACCCCGAAGGGGACTCAGGGCGGATCACATTACACATATAGGCAAACATTCAATGCCTTTTAACATAGAACAAAGACAAACAAACATAGGCTCCGAGCGGGCCTCGAACTCATGACCTCCTGGTCAGAGTGATTCATTGCAGCTGCTCTCCAGCCTGCGCCACAGCCCGAGCCCAATGTAACAAGTTGCCATCATGAAATACACTGCTTCGAAATTGAGCCCCATCATTTTGAAACATTTTGTATAATTTTGATGCCATTATGCTCCATAAAATTGCAATCTCTGGTGGCCTCTAAAGTGGTTAAAAAGGGCTACCAATCCTACATCTTCACTCCTAAAAAGAGTTATCATGGGGGGAAAGTGTCTCTACTGAAGCATTATCACCAATCCTTGTTTCCACATCAAGCCAAAATGTCCAAAATTTAATTATCACAGACATAAAGTGAGGTGAAATCTTCTAAACAGACACAGATCATAAAGGAAACCCTCCTGAGGTGTTAACCCTTTACTATATGATTCAAAGCTTGTCTGTGTGTGTACGTGCAATAATGAAATAATCTGTTTTTCCTTGATCTCATACAATATTCTATATTCATGCATTTGACTGTTTATCTTTGTATTAACCATGAAAACCTGGCTATTTAAGCAGGCTTTTGATAATGTCTAAGAGTATTAACCACACTATTGAACAAGACTTCAAATGGTTATCAGAACTATAACTTATAATGTTGGATACCCTGATCATAAGAATTGGCTGGTTTTAAATGGCATTAGAGAGCTAAATAGTCCTTTAAACAGTTTATTTATTTTTGTTTACAATATTGTACCATTTTGTTTTATTGATTGATATGTGATTATTGTCAATTATATCATTTACTGTTTTTGTTATTTTGTTGTAAGCTACCCCGAGTCCCTTTGGAGAGAGGGGGAGGGATATAAATAAAGATGATGATTGTTATTACAGTAGAGTCTCACTTATCCAAGCTAAACGGGCCGGCAGAAGCTTGGATAAGCGAGCATCTTGGATAATAAGGAGGGATTATGGAAAAGCCTATTAAACATCAAATTAGGTTATGATTTTACAAATTAAGCACCAAAACATCATGTTATACAACAAATTGGACAGAAAAAGTAGTTCAATACGCAGTAATGTTATGTTCTAAATACTGTATTTACAAATTTAGCACTAAAATATCACGATATATTGCAAACATTGACTACAAAAATGGCTTGGATAATCCAGAGGCTTGGATAAGCGAGGCTTGGATAAGTGAGACTCTACTGCAGGGGTCCCCAAACTTTTTAAACAAGGGGCCAGTTCACGATCCTTCGGACTTTTGGAGGGCCGGACTATAGTTGGCCACGGAGTAATAATAATAATAACAACAACAATAATAAAAAAGTGGGTTGAAAGAGACCCTTTGGGCCATTGAGTCCAACCCCCTTCTGCCTTTGTGCATCAAAAGCACAAGCAAAGCACCCCTGACAGATAGCCACCCAGCCTCAATGTTAACAACAACAACAACAATAATAATAATAATAATAATAATAATAATAATAATAATAATAATAATAAAGAGGGTTGGAAGAGACCCCTTGGGCCATTTAGTCCAACTCCTTCTGCCTTTGTGCACCGAAAGCACAAGCAAAGCACCCCTGACAGATGGCCACCCACCCTCAATGTTAATAATAATAATAATAATAATAATAATAATAAAGAGGGTTGGAAGAGACCCCTTGAGCCATTTAGTCCAACTCCTTCTGCCTTTGTGCACCAAAAGCACAAGCAAAGCACCCCGACAGATGGCCGCCAAGCCTCAATGTTAATAATAATAATAATAATAATAATAATAAAGAGGGTTGGAAGAGACCCTTTGGGCCATTGAGTCCAATCCCCTTTTGCCTTTGTGCACCAAAAGCACAAGCAAAGCACCCCGACAGATGGCCACCAAGCCTCAATGTTAATAATAATAATAAGGGTTGTAAGGGAAGAAGAGACCCCTTGGGTCATTTAGCCCAACCCCCTTCTGCCTTTGTGCCAATGGGGCCGGATAAATAGCTTCAATGGGCTGCATCCGGCCCCCGGGCCTTAGTTTGGGGACCCCTGCTCTACTGTATTATTATTAATAATAGCGGCTGAGGGGGAAAAGGAAGGGGGCCTGAGGCTGCTAGGAATTGTGGGAGTTGAAGTCCAAATCACCCGGAAGGCCCAAGTTGGCCCATGCCTGGTGTAGAGACCTTCCGGCTTTAGCCGGGGAAGAAGCGGAAGCCGTGCTTGTTCCTGGGGCGGCGCCGTGCGTGGACCCGCCTTCTTCCAGGAGGATCCTCTTCCTCCTCCTCCCTCTCTCTGTCTGCAGGACAACTTCCTGGCCCTCCTCGCCATCGCCGTCCCGAGGATGACTCAAGCGGAGAAGGGGGAAGTGGCGGCGGCGGCCTCGTCCTCGTCGTCTGCGGCGGCAGCAGCGGAGAACGGGAAGGACAAGGAGCGCGACAAGGAGAAGGAGCAGCGCGGAGGAGGCGGAGGAGGATCCAAGAGGCCCATCGTCCCCGCCGCCGTCCCCGAGTCCCTCCAGGAGGTGAGGCCCAGCTCCCCGCCCCGGGCCCCTTCCGGGAGAAAAGAGCCCCCGGCCCCCAGGCCCTCCTACACACGCGGCCTCAGAGTGCCTCTCTTCTAATCGCAGCGCCGCACTAGGAAGATTAGTACAGTAGAGTCTCACTTATCCAAGCCTCGCTTATCCAAGTTTCTGGATTATCCAAGCCATTTTTGTAGTCAGTGTTTTTAATATATTGTGATATTTTGGTGCTAAATTCGTAAATACAGTAATTACAACATAACATTACTGCGTATTGAACTACTTTTTCTGTCAAATTTGTTGTCTAACATGATGTTTTGGTGCTTAATTTGTAAAATCATAACTTAATTTGATGTTTAATGGGCTTTTCCCTAATCCCTCCTTATTATCCAAGACATTCGCTTATCCAAGCTTCTGCCAGCCCGTTTAGCTTGGATAAGTGAGACTCTACTGTATTATTAGCAGCAGCAACCCTTGTGCAGAATGCTTTGGGTCACCTTGTATTATTATTATTATTATTATTATTGTATGACACAGCAAACAAGATAGATATGCTGGATTTCGTTTCACAAAATCACAAGTCGAACACTTCCCAAGTGTCTAGGACTGTGTATTATTATTATTATTATTATTATTAAGCAGGCGGGATCACCTTGGATGATGATGATGATTAGCTGAGCAGTCCTTATGCATTTTATTTATTTATTTATATACCGCTCTTCTCCCCCCCCCCCCCCCCCGGGGGGGGGGCAGAGCGGTCTTACATAATGGCAAGATTAATGCCACATAGAATACAAAATATAGTAAAAACCAACAATCATTAAAACACACTTAAAAACCAATATCATATCCAATTAAAACAGTAAAACACTGTGTGACCGTTACAACAGAGCCAGTAGCATTGGGCCAAAAGTCAGAGCCAGATTTAGGATCGCCTTGTATTATTATTATTATTATTACTATTACTATTACTAACTGAGCAGCTCATGTACAGAATGCTTGGAATCACCATGGATGTTTATTATGATGATGATTAGCTGAGCAGCCCTTTTCCAGAATGCTTGGGATCGCCTTGTATTATTACTAGCAGCAGCAGCAGCTCAGCAGCCTTTGTGCAGAATGCTTGAGATCACCTTGTATGATGATGATGATTAGCTGAGCAGCCCTTATCCAGAATGCTTGGGGTCGCCTTGTATTATTATTATTATTATTATTATTATTATTATTATTATTGGCGCAAAGACATAGTATGACACAGCAAACAAGATATATATGCTGGTTTTCGTATCACAAAATCTCAAGTTGAACACTTCCCAAGTGTTTAGGACTGTGTGATGTATTTTCAGATGATGCGAGTAGATCCCAGTAAGGTGGCCTTTTGCAGTTGACAGATCGTAATTTTGTCGATGTTTAATGTTTCCAAATGCCGGAATCTTAGTTGATCAGCCAGTCAGGGTTCTGTTATCTGTGAGTTAGGGTACTCTTGTTTCCACAGTTCATGCATCTTTTTTTGGTAGCCACGCTTATGAGGTTCCCATTTGTAATAGCATTTCATAACTGTGCGGTTTTCTGGCATTGTATATTTCTGCCACTTCCATGACTGTTCATTTGTATTTTGATTCTGTAGCCCACTTGTTGATGGATGTCCAGAATCAGCAGCATCCATTGTGGTCCTTTTTATCCTGGGCGACAACCAAGCCATTATAGACTTCGTTTTGGTTTGTTTCTCCATAGTGTTAATAGGTTAGGTGCTCTTAGTTTCACCCCTCAACTGAGGTCTCTCTGGCTTGGTTGGACCTGCCGGTAGTTTCACTACCGCCAACACAGCTCTCAGCATCCTTGGAGCAGTTAAGCCCCCACCACCACCACCACCGCCACCACAACAAAGTGGCAGCTATTGAGGGGGATTATTATTATTATTATTATTTAATACACAACAAGATTAGTACACAACAAACAAGATAACTATGCTGGCTATTGTATTGGATCACACGTTAGACATTTCCCAAGTGTCTAAGACTGTATGATGTATCGGTGAATTATTTATTTATTTATTTATTTTTCAAACTTATATGCCGCCACTCCCCTAGGACTCGGAGCAGCTTACAAGAACCGGCTAAAATCAACAATTTAAAAAACATCTTATAAACATCTTTAAAAAACATCTTAAAAACATCCTAAAAGCACCTTTTAAAACATCAACAACAGAACTCAAAAGCCTGTCGAAACAGATGTATCTTACATGCCCTGCGGAAGGCCGACAAGTCCCGCAAGGCACGAACTTCCCGCAAGGTGGCAAGGTGTTCCAGAGAGATGGCGCCACTACTGAAAAGGCTCTGCGTCTGGTTGTTGTTGGATGCAAGGTCTTAAAACTGGGGACTTCCAACAGATCTTGGTCGTCAGAACGGAGGGATCTCTGGGGTTTGTAGGAAGTGAGGCAGTCCCTCAGGTACATCGGCCCTAGACCATGTAAGGCCTTGAAGGTAAGCACCATCACTTTGAAAATGATCCGGTGCTCAATTGGCAACCAGTGCAGCTGCCGTAAGATTGGTGTTATGTGGCATCTTATTGGGACTCCTGCAAGGAGCCGGGCAGCTGCATTTTGCACCAATTTGAGCTTCCGGATCACCGACACAGGAAGGCAAATGTAAAGGGCGTTACAGTAATCCAGTCTCGAGATGACTGTAGCCTGGATCACCGTCGCCAGGTTGTCCCTAGACAGATAGGGGGCTAGCCGTCTAGCCTGCCGAAGATGAAAAAAGGCAGATTTGCTAGCGGCGGAGACCTGGGCCTCCATCATCAATGAAGGGTCCAAGAGGACTCTTTACCAGTAAAGACGGGTGTAGCACTTCGCCATCTAGGGTTGGCAACTGGATATCCCCACTGCCCGGTCAGCCCAGCCATAGGATCTCCGTCTTTGCTGGATTTACCCTCAACCTACTGGAACGCAACCATCCAATAATGGCCTCGAGGCACCGATGAAAACTGTCGGGTACAGACTCCGGTCGGCCTTCCATCTTTAACAGAAGCTGAGTGTCGTCAGCATATTGATAACACTCGAGCCTGAAATCTCGGACCAGCTGAGCAAGTGGTCGCATATAGATGTTAAACAACAGAGGGGAGAGAATGACCCCCTGAGGAACCCCACAATGTAGAGGGGACCTCTCAGAGACCAGGCCTCCCCTCTCCACTCGCTGTCCACGGTTGTGAAGAAAGGAGGCCATCCAATTTAAAGCTGTCCCCCTAACTCCAGCAATGGCAAGGTGGTGGGTCAGAAGATTGTGATCGACTGTGTCAAATGCTGCTGTGAGATCCAATAACACAAGCAGCACCGACCCGCCCTGGTCAAGCTGGCATCGGAGATGATCCGTGATGGAAACCAATACAGTCTCTGTCCCATGCCCCGCATGGAAGCCGGACTGGAAAGGATCCAATCCGGCTGTGTCATCTAGGAACTGCTGCAGCTGCACCGCTACTGCCCTCTCAGTCACCTTGCCCAGAAATGAAAGATTCGAAACTGGGTGGTAGCTGGAGGGAACCGAACGATCTAACTCTGTTTTTTTCAGCAGAGGAGAGACCACCGCCTCTTTTAATCCCTCTGGAAAGACTCCTTGCACAAGGGAGCTGTTTATTATCTTCAGCAGCTGGTCACGTAATCCCTCCAGGCAGGATTTCACCAACCAAGAGGGACACGGATCGAGGGAGCAAGTGGTCGGTCTAGCTGCAGCTATGAGCCTATCGAGAGCCTCTGCGTCCAGCGGGATGAACCGGTCGAGGGTGGGCCCAGCGAGTGGCCACGGCATCCCAAGTTCTCTCACTGTGTCGATTGTGGCAGGGAGGTCCCGGCGTAGTCGCGAGATCTTGTCAGTAAAATAGCTCTGAAAAGCCTTGGCTGAAAGGGCCTGATTATCACTTTTTGGGACGATAGGGACCGTCGTTAAAGATCGAATAATTTTAAACAATTTTGCCGGGCGTGAGCTGGCAGACGCTATCAGAGAGGCGTAATATGCTCGCTTTGCTTCAATGATAGCATGTTCATAGGACTCCATGAAAGCCCTATAGGCTGATCTCGATACTCCGTCACGGAGTTCTCGCCACACGCTCTCTAGCCGTCTCTTTTCTCGCTTCATTGGTCGAAGTTCCTCGGTGAACCAAGGAGACCGGTTTCGGTGGGGTTGGAGAGGGCGTCTAGGGGCGATCTCATCGAGTGCATTGGATAGTCTGGTGTTCCATGAGTCTACCTGTGCATCGATCGAGTCGGTGACTGGCTCCAGATCTCTCAGAGCATTCCGGAACCTACTGGGTTCCATAAGATTCCTTGGGCGAGCCCAGATCAGCTCGGTGCCCTTGTCGGGTGGAAAGGCATGCTCCAACCGGACTCTTAGGGCACAGTGATCCGACCATGGAACCTCTATAGTAGAGACTTGAATTCCTGCGCTGAAGATCAGATCTAGTGTGTGTCCCGCCTGATGCGTAGGCCCAGTACTACAAAGCGAGAGTCCTAGTGTCTCCATGGTGGACACTAGGTCTGTAGCCGCTAATGAACAAGAGTCCGCATCAGCGTGGATGTTGAAATCTCCCAAGACAATGAGTCTGGGAAACCTTAGGGACCACTCCGACACCGTCTCAATGCGTGCAGATCTGAGTAGGGTGGCCTTTTGCCATCTGACAGATAGCCATTTTGTCAGCCCTATTGTGTTTAAGCGCATTATTATTATTATTATTATTATTATTATTATTATTAGCTAAGCAGCCATTGTGCAGAATGCTTGGGATCACCTTGTATGATGATGATGATGATGATTATTATTATTATTAGCTGAGCAGCCCTTATCCAGAATGCTTGGGGTCGCCATGTAGTATTATTATTATTGTCTGACTAGGAATGGCGGTGGCAACAACATAGACATTATCCATTCCCATTAATCCATTTGTGGTGAGTTGGAAGAGGGATCAGAAAAGTGACTCTTAGTGGAATATGCCATTGATATACATGTGTCTCCCCCGCACCTTTCCATCAGTCACAAAATGCCGTTCAAGAGGATGTTGCAGCAAAATTGTGTGTCCTGGGGTGGTGAGTGGAGAGCTGTATTGGACCTGCCTTTTGAACTCTTACACTGCTCAGCATTGTAGGATTTCCGTCGACTACAAAGAAGAGTAGCTTTGGCTGTTTATCTAGGTTTTTTGGTGACTTTCTGTAAACCTTTTTGTTTTGTCTTTTAGCAAATACAGAGTAACTTCATTATCGTGATACATCCTGGCTCAACGACCTTAAGGATCGGCAGAGCTACGGACACACTCCCTATCAGCATTCCTCACGTCATTGCAAGAAGACACAAACAGGCAGGACAATCCATATACAAAGACAGTTGGCTGCTAAGGGAAGGGCTCAGTGTAAGTCCTGCACATTTGAGTATCATGTGAAATTACATCTAAAGCTGTGCATTTGAAGTGCCGTGTTTTCCACACTTTGCCTGTTGTGCTCAGTTTGCTTGGCCATCCACTCTTCCCATAGAGTGGGCCTGACTTGTACAATAACACTTGTTTTTTTATAGCAATTTGTGTTTTTCTTGCATCATCTGAACCAGCTACATATGGGAATTGATGCAGACTGTGACATTAAGTTATACATTGCTCTAGATCAGTGGTTCTCAACCTGTGGGTCCCCAGGTGTTTTGGCCTACAACTCCCAGAAATCCCAGCCAGTTTACCAGCTGTTAGGATTTCTGGGATTTGAAGACCAAAACATCTGGGGACCCACAGGTTGAGAACTACTGCTCTAGATTGAGGAGCGGTAAACTGACACTAAGGTCAACATTGCACAGGATTGTTTCTTTGACATTTATATCAATGCTGTGCAAGAAAACAGCATGCATGCTATCATTTTTTTGATGTACACATATGTACCTCACTATTTATCTCTCAAAGTAATCATCTCTCTACACATGTATAAGTTCTTTTCTATGGTTCTTCAGATGGTGAACTCCAACTCTCCTTTTTTAAAAATGCAGGAACATTGCACTTTGAAATTCGCTGCCTGCAGGTAATGTAGTCTTTTTTCTGGGAGGTATAGTTAACACATTATAAGAAAAATGAGTCATAAAAGATAGTAATTTGGATTTTTATAAAGATAGGTTTTGCAGGGTTTTTGTAGCATAGGTTTTCCATGCACCATGGCTATTGTGTGAAGGATGATTTCTATTTAATAGAGGAAGGCTAATGTATTGTTTGCTTTTATTTAGAAACCTGAAAGTACAGAGCAAAGACAAAATGGCCTTAAAATGGTTGACCAAGCAATATGGTCCAAGAAGATGTCAAATGGTGCCAGACGTATACCAGTGTCACCTGATCAGGTATCCCATCTGTGAACTGTGATTAATAAAAAAATATGTTTTGTGGCATACAGCAGCAAAATTATAGTAGCACCTCAAAAACGAATAAATGAGCTGAACAATCTCATGTGGCAAAGAATGAAGGTTGAGGTGATTGACCTGCCACTTTTTGATCTAGGATTAGATGGATCTCAAGCATGCTAATATATTTTTCCTCCCTATTTCTTGTTTATATTTTACATTTCAGGCTCGGTCTTATAATAGACAAATGAGACCTGCTATTTTAGATCACAGCTCTGGGACAAAATGGACAAACACCGGGCATCACCCAGAATATGTCGTTGGAGAAGAGGTAAAAACTAAAAGTGAAAATTTTTGATAATAGAATATTTGGATCATCATCAGTGCCTGTGTACAGAGCAGTTCGCCAAGTCTACTAGTATTGCACATAGAAATACAGCATTAAATCTTCCCCAATAAAACCCATAGCAAAAGCTGAATGCAATGCACAGCATGATAAACAAAGCAAACCCAGCTAATGAATAAATAGAAATATTTAAAGTAGCAGCAAAAGCAAAACAGGGCAGAGGTTATCTGATGTTGGAATTTTCTTTTCAGGCCCTGTATGTTAACCCTGGGGACTGTTACAATATCCATTGGCCTATTCGACGAGGACAACTTAATCTTCACTCAGGGCCTGGTGGCTCCCTTACCGCAGTCCTGGCTGATCTTGAAGTAATATGGTCACATACAATACAGAAATATTTAGAAATACCTTTGAAAGATTTGAAGGTAAGCTAATGACTGGCTTTAACTAAGTCTCATTGTGACCCTGATTTTCCAGCATTGTTTCTGTAAAAGAATTTGACCATTAAAGTCAGTAGTAGTGAGGTAGCAGTTTCTTCCATATACCTCTCTCTCTTGGGATCATCTGTTTGCCCTGTTCTGTTTTAGGAGAAGAAGTAAGAAATGAGGAGCCCTCGGAGGCGCAATGGGGTTAAACCCTTGTGCCGGCAAAACTGCTGAGCAAAATGTTGGCGGTTCAAATCCAGGGAGCGGGGTGAGCTCCAATCCGTCAGCTCCAGCTTCCCATGTGGGGACATGAGAAAAACCTCCCACAGGATGGTAAAACATCCAGGTGTCTCCTGGGCAACGTCCTTACAGATGGGCAATTCTCTCACACCAGAAGCTAATTGCAGTTTCTCAAATTGTTCCTGACATGGAAAAGAAATTAGCACAGAGACAGTAAGCTATAATATGAGAGTGAAGTTCAACAGAAATGAACAAGCGAAGGTATGATAAGTGGGAAAATCAGAAAAGGAACAGTAGCCTAGATGACGCATGTTCAGATCGTGGATTAAATTTTTAGCAACAAATACAAAAAATGGAGATCTGGGAAGTACTGAAGGAGAATAATGCATTTTTATGGGAAGTAAAGTAGAAGGAAAACTTCATCTTAGAATTGGAGAGCATATAATAACTTCACTTGCAAAAAACATAATATGAAAAAAAAATTGACAGGTGCGGGAGTGGTTTAGTGAGAAGGGATGGAATCAAGAGAAGAATGTGGCAATGTGGCATCACAGAGGCAAAATCTAAATCTGTTGTTTCCCAATTTCCTCTTAACTGAAATACTTTAGATGATTAAATTAACCAATTATTTAGCTTTTACCAACATTGTTCCATAAATTCTAAATTTTCCTCTCTTTCTAAGTATTACAGATGCATTTTATTGATTCCAGACATCTATAATAAGCAGCATGTTAAGGAAATAGTAAATATGATCCTCATGAAGATGGGCTTCTCAGGTAATAAAACAGTGTCTTCTGTGGTCATCTGTGGGAGTAGTTAAGTGAGAATTTGGAAATATTGCCTTTTTGTATCACAATTCCCAGAATCCCTAGGCCTTGTAGGTGTATACAAATAGCAACTGCTATTATCTTGGGATTTCTGCACAGCCTCTAAAAATGAGACCTGCTTCTCTATTATCTGGCATTACACAGTTTAGGTATATATTGTTAGATATAGGAAGCAAGGTGGAAATGATGGTGATGGTTGTTTAAATATATTATTATGTTAATGCTTCAACTTCACTATTTGTCAGACATCTGCAGACATTAATGTACAGCTCTATGCAACTTCACAAGGAGACACCATCTCTGGTGGTCACGTTTTGTATGAAGGTGGTATGTTTGGTGTAAGAAACAAAGTGGGATCTAGATATAAGATTTTATTTAATGTCTCATTACTTATCAGCCAAACCTTATAAAAACAAAGCTGATTGGAAAGTGCATAGATGCAATAATAGAGAAACTGTCTTATGGTGACATACTAGCCAATTTACAAAATAAATGAATCAGTACATTTTCTTTGTTCCTTTGTAGCATGTACATGTGACAAATGTATCTGCAGCAACACTGTAGAATTAATGCAGTTTAATACCATTTTAACAACCATGTCTCAATGCTATGGAATCCTGGAATTTGTAGTTTGATGAGACACCAGCAAGCACTCTTTGGTAGAGAAGGCTAAAGACATTGTAAAACTATAGCTCCCATTATTCCATTGCATTGAGCCATGGCAGTTCAAGTGATGCTAAATTGCATTAGTTCTATAGTATAAATGCACCCAAACAACAACAACAATAATAACAATTTGCCTGCTGCACTTTTTTCAGGAATAGTGGTGCATCAGGAATCTGTCTGTGCTACTTTTGGAAGTGGTTTGGGTAGCGCATGTATTGTTGATGTGGGGGATCAAAAGACAAGCATCTGCTGTGTGGAAGATGGCGTTTCGCATCGTAACACCAGGTAACTATCAAAAGTAGGTGCACATATATTTAATATTCCCTTATTATAGTCTATCCGAGCCAAGGAATGATATGCTATGTAAAGCTTTTTAACATATTGTAATAGCCAACATTTCTTGAAAAGCTTTTGATATATCATTAAAATACAGATCGAGTATCCCTCATCTGAAATGCTTGGGATTAGAAATGTTTTGGATTTTGGATCTGGAAAACCTATATTTGCATATATGTAGATCAAGAGACATCTCAGAGATGAGACTTATCTATAAACATGAAATTCATCTAGGCTATACGTATAGCCTGAAGTTTATTTTATACAATTTTAAGTAATTTTGTGCATGAAACAACATTTGTGTACATTGAACCAGCAGAAGTCTAAGGTGTCATAATCTCAACTACCTATCTTGCCAATTTTCAATTTTGGAGTATTTCAGGATTCCAGATGCTCAACCTGTACAATTTTCTGTTTGTGATTCTGAGATTAGTAAAACCAATTATGTGCATGTGTTCTGGTGTAGTAAACCATGTTTCTGCTCAAAGATATAAGTAGCTAAGTAAAAGATGACATAACATTACATTATTTAATCTTCTTGCTTCAACATGCAATGGTTTGTCTCTGAAAAGACATCAGAATTCTTAATGACTTTTTTATTTTTGTGATAGGTTATGCCTTGCATATGGAGGCTCTGATGTATCTAGATGTTTCTATTGGCTTCTGCAGCGAGCTGGATTCCCTTACCGAGACTGCCATTTATCTAAACGGACAGATTGCCTTCTCCTCCAGCAGTTAAAAGAAACATTTTGTCATTTGGACCAGGTAAGGTCTAAGACAAACTTCTTGGTCTACAGTGCTGTTGACACATCTCTTGATCAGTTTGCTGTAATAAAAAGGACCATGGGTAATTTAGATGTGTGATGCAAAATGACAAAGCCTTATAAAGTTAGCAAAAGTTGAAAAACATTAAGCATGATGAAAAAATTATTTCCTTGTGTCTGAAAACATTAGTTAGTTCTCAGTTGAAATAAGATAGAGAAATACCTGACATTTGTTTGGGAGATGAGCTAAGCAGGACTCTAAAAATATTGCTGTTCTACTACTGCTCAGTTCTTGTGTTATGTTTCTATATGAGCAGCTTTATTTGGTATGTTCAGATGTTATTGTTTCTGTTGTATCTGTATATTATTCTATGCAACCTATCTGTGTGGATAGTTATTTAGTAGATAAGAAATCCAATAAAATAAATCAAGAGACTCAGAGGAACTCGAACTGATTTCCAGGAGATATTATTATGTCCATAGATGTGGATAATTGCAAAAGAAATGTCAAATTAAAGGAGGATATTTCTGTCAACAGCTGTTAGCTAGAAAAGCTTAAAATTGAGCTTGTCTGAAAGCAATTTGCCTCCTGCTGTCAAGATCAGAAGAAGTTCTCACTGTCAGATCTTATGAGCTTCACAAATACTTTTTTTGGGCATTATTGAAAAGACTGTGATGAATACATATTTGATGTTATCTAGTAATGCAGTTCTTTTGTTCTTCAACACCAGTTTTTCTACATTACTTGAAAATGCCAACATTTCCAGTACTTTTACAGTTATCATGTCCATCCTAAGAGAACTTCAGTATTATTATTATTTTTTATTTACAGTATTTATATTCCACCCTTCTCACCCCGAATGGGACTCAGGGCGGATCACATTATGTACATATAGGACAAACATTCAATGCCCATAAACACATCGAACCGAGACAGAGACAACAGACAGACAGACGCAGAGGCAATTTAACTTTCTCCAGAGGGGATGTTCAATTCTGGCCACAGGGGGGAGCAGCTGTGGTGCACTTCCTCACTTCCTCATTCCAACATTGTAAGTTAGTTAAACTTGCCACCCCACTTTTATAAGCGGTACCTTATTTCCTACTTGATAGATGCAACTATCTTTCGGGTTGCTAGGTCAGCAACGAGCAGGGGCTATATTTTATTTTTAATTGACGGGTGCTCACCCCGCCACAGGCTGGCCTCGAACTCATGACCTCATGGTCAGAGTGATTTATTGCAGCAGCAGCTTACCAACCTGCGCCACAACCCGGCCCCTGATAGAGCTGGTTGGTGGAGAGTGGAGGTGCTGGACACAATGTCAATCTCTCCAAGAGGCAGTAAATGACTATGTTATGGACCATGTAGTAGCTATTAGGAGTGTTTGGATATGAGGAAGGCAACAATGCAATTTCACCTGGTGGGACTCTTGCCAAGCTTCTATTCTGTATTAAAGATCCTTATCTCTTATTCACACTGGCAACTGTAGAATAAGTCGGTTCAAACCTACTTCTGAATAGAGAATTTTTCGGGTGCACTGTAAAACATTGTAATTTGTTGTGTTTTTTATCAGGATTTATCTGGATTGAAAGACCATGAGTTCCAAGTCCGTCACCCAGATTCTCCAGCTTTGTTGTATCAGTTGCGCTTAGGAGATGAAAAATTACAGGTAAAAAATATGTTGTGTTTTTCACTTGGAATTCAGGAGCTGCAAAGTCAAATGGAAACAGTGTGATGCGTATTACTTTTCTGTATTTTATACATCTAATAATCTTGTTTAATCTTCATCAGATGTGCACTAATAGAATCTTAACATCTCTAATCATTGCTTTTTAAATACGGAGCTATCAGATTATATCGACATCAACTCAACTATTTCTTTCTACACAGCTTTCTGCTAAGAATTATGTTGCCTGTAATGCAAAGTTCATTTAATTCTGTGACTGTATTGTTTTAATTATAAAAAAAGTGCAACCCAATATTGGATGGAACTCTTTAAAAAGTTTGCAAGAATGTGAAACATTTTCTTTTTCTCACAAATAGGCACCAATGGCATTGTTTTATCCAGCAACATTTGGAATTGTGGGGCAAAAAATGACATCTTTACAACAGAGGTCGCAGGGTGATCCCGAGGATCCACATGATGAACATTATCTCTTAGCTACACAAAGTAAGCAGGAGCAGGTGTGTGTGCAGCTGCTGCTTCTTTTTTTAATATCCTATTGGGACTTGTTCTCTACAGAGATCCAATTATACTTAATTAGAGCTTTCTTTTCAGAGATTAGGTAGAAGAATTGTACTAATAGGGTCGATTCAGGTGTAGTGCTAGACCATAGTTTCACATTATCCGAGTATTGTTCAGTATGATTTGAGCTAGCATATTTCCCCTTCTGGTGCAGACTTAAGAAAGATCTAAGTTCCGTACCATATTTCTTCAATTGTAATACACACCCTAATTTCAGTACCAATAGCAACAACAAAAATACATAAGAGACACCTATGATTCTAAGACTTATCCCATTCTCACATATATTTATATAGGGGGAAAGTGCATCTTAGAACTAAAATACAGTATTTGCTTTCATTTTGGAGTAACCACAGCTAAGGCCATGACTGCATCTAGCCAAAAGGTGTATCATCTTGTGACAGCTATTTGGAAGAAGCCATTTTCAGATGGTACTTTATTAAACTGGCTTGTTTCAGCTAACCATAATGTTAATCACCTAATTATGAGGCATCTTAGATAAAAGCAGTTCATCTTTTCATCACTACCTAGAGAAAGTGGATATGATCAGACAGGGGGAAATAATGAGTCTTGGGGCTTCCTTGTAGCTGAATACAACCTGGTAGAATTGCTTTCTTAGGTTCCATCTACACGGCCGTATAAAATCCAGATTATCTGTTTTGAACTGGATTTTATGGCAGTGTAGACTCATATAATCCAGTTCAAACCAGATAATGTGGATTATGTGAATTAATAATCTGGGTCATATGACAGTGTAGAAGGAGCCTTAATCCCTGCTATAACTGTGGCAAGACTGCTGCTTTGATTGCTTCAAATCTTCCCTTATGAGCAGGCATGCACAACCTGTGGCGCGCCTGGTGTTTTGGGCTTCAGCTCCTAGAATTCCTGACCATTAGACTAGCTGGCTAGAGCTTCTGGGAATTGGACTCCAAAAACACCTGGAGGGCCACAGGTTATGTAGGCCTGCAGATGAGTCACAATTTGGATATCCTGTTTCAAATTCCTTCTGTGAATAGTTGCTTTGATGCTATACAGTGCTCTCCCCATTGAGATAACAGTTTTTACTGTAAATTGGGTAACAGTCTTTGGAAAGTCAGATTGTGGAACTGGATGGAGGTAAATACTAAGCTGTTGAATATAGTCAATATAGACAAACAGAACATGACCCGTTAGAGCAAATAAATGTAACTGTTTTTGCTTGTGTTATTATTTTTTTTACTTAGTATTAAAGATCACACACAGTCTTGAAGGTTTACAGAAATAGATGGTTATTGTCTTGGCTGCATGGCTACTCAAACTTTTTAAAAGATGTTCTGGAGCAGGGGTCCTCAAACTTTTTCAGTGGAGGACCGATTCGTGGTCCCTCAGATGGTTGAGGGGCCGAATTATCATTTGGGAGAAGAAGAAAAACAAATTCCTATGCATATGTCTTATTTGTAGTGCAAAACAGCCCCCCCCCAACAACAATCATTTACTTATTTATTTGCTACATTTATACCCCACCCTCTCTCATCCCGAAGGGGACTCAGAGTGGCTTACAAGTTGTATGTACATACAATATATTATATTATTAGCATAGCACAATATTAGCATTATATATTACTATATTGTACTATACCATTATACCGTAATATTATTAGTAATATTACATTTAATATATAATATATAATTAAAAATATTATATTATACAATATTATTATATTGTATTATTATTATTATTATTATTAGCCACCCTATTGGGTGAGAAGGGCGGGGTAGAAATACTGAAATAAATAAATAAATATTGTACTACATTATAATATTTATTATCAATATTATATATATACACAATATATTATATTATTACCATATCATTCATTTACAATATTTCATTTACAATATTGGTAAATGAAAAAACAATAAAATATTTAAAAATAAAAATAATTTTAATCAACATACTGTAAACTTATCAGGATTTCAGTGGGAAGTGTGGGCCTGCTTCTGGCCTATGAGATCATCAAGTAGGATTGTTGTTGTTGTGCCTTCAAGTCATTTCAAACTTTGGGTGAGCCTAAGTCTAAAACTGAGGGCGGGGGCCAGGTAAATGGCCTTGGAGGGCCGCATCCGGCCCCCGGGCCTTAGTTTGGGGACCCCTGTTCTGGAGTATATACATGCTTTATAATGTAATATGATCTTCTTGAAAGATAACTTATTGATATTTTTTGGCATTGTAAAGTCTGCAAAAGCAACAGCTGATCGGAAGTCCAAGCCTGGTGGATTTGAGGGCGACATGCGTGGCCAATCTGCAAATGCTGCTGAAAATCTCTACCCTCCGGAAGTGGAGTTGGGCACTTCTCATGGAGAGTGTATCCTTGGTGGAAATGATTCTGAAGAACCACTGACAGCTCACATGTCCAGAAAATCTGCTGTTTCTCAGTTTGAAGGGAAGGCGTTAGGCCTTGACAAAGCAATTCTACACAGCATTGATTGTTGTGGTAAGAAAATGATTACTAATTTTGATAATATAGCAAAAATTGCATGTTTTCATAGGTGTGCATAGAATAAATCTCTTAAGGTGCATCTGCACTGTAGAATTAATGCAGTTTGACACCACTTTAACTGCCATGGCTCAGTGCTATGGAATTATGGGAGTTGTACTTGATCTGACAGAGTCCTGGTACGTTTCCACATTCCAAATCCCAGAATTCCATAGCTTTTAGTTAAAGTGGTATCTGGCTGTACTAATTCTACTGTGTATATACACTCTTATTATTTTTACCTATGTTCTGTTAATTGTGGGTTATTATGTATAAAGCTCTATAAAGTCAGTGTGTTGTCTAAGGCTTTCATGGGCGGAATCACTGGGTTGTTGTCAATTTCCAGGTTCTTTGAAGGGCTGTACTTTCCCATATGAGCCTTTCACATGTTTGAGATCTTCTGGGGAGACCTTTTACTCTCATGCATCACCCTCATAGGCACATCTAGTGGGTCTACATGAGAGGACCTTCTTAGTGGCTGCTCCCAGGCTCTGAAGCCTTCTTCCTGACACAGAATTCAATCCAACCCCATTCTGCCATGCAGGAAAAGTACAATCAAAGCATCCCTGATATATGGCCATCTACCCTCTGCTTTAACCCTCCAGAGAAGGAGACACCACCACACTTGCAGGCGGCAGCAGTATATTTCACACAGGTTAGATAGCTTCATTGATATTCTTTAGGTAGATGAAGACTTCTTTTGTTTTGGTTCATCATGCTTTCAAAGATTGCTCAGGTTGAAAGCGGTCTTGTTTAAAGGAATTGTCATAGGAACGGTTGTGAGTTTGTTTTGAAATGGCTGTTCAGTAATTCTGTACTATTTAACAATGTAATTTATAATTAGCACATAACTCTCATGTTTCAATTTTTTCAGCATCAGATGATACAAAAAAGAAAATGTACAGTTCAATCCTGGTAGTAGGAGGTGGTCTGATGTTTCATAAAGCTCAGGAATTTCTTCAACATAGAATTCTCAACAAAATGCCTCCTTCTTTCAGGAGAGTTGTTGAAAATGTAGAAGTCATTACAAGACCCAAGGTACTTATGTGAAAATTATATATGTTCAGGTAATGGTTGAAAGTAAGGATAAGGTGATGAATCTTCAAAGAGCTGTTATTGACAAGAGTTTGAAATACAAGAGGAATGGGCACCATGAAACCCAAGGCTGTTTTTCTGGTGTCTGACACTTACAAACTCCCCAGATAGTTCTTCTTGGGCTAAAAAGATTAATACAGTCAGACATCCACATTGGCTGGGGTTACGGATATATAGTACCCCTGTGAAAGCGGGATAATGGAATAATAAAAACATTTTTAAACTGAGAGAACACCCTTCTAGGCATCTGTAGGTCCCCCAGCACAACTTTATGGAGTCGCACTGAAGAACCTCGAGATTCCCAGAGAACATTTTAATCACATTTGCAAATTGCAAAAATGAAACCTGAAAATATGGAAGGCCGAATGTATAATTGAAGTTTCCAGGGACATCAGTTCACTTTTAAATAGTGAAGGGTACCAAAGTAGAAGCTGATTCCTGGACTTATTAAAATTGCCCATTAGAGTGTTAAGCAAGGAACTCAACGAACAGAGAAGACTCAAATTGTTATTCTCTTCTACTTAATTTTTTAAAAATAGAATTAGATATCTAATATAATACTTTCACATAGTTTTATATTGATTGTAACATTCTTGAGTTATATTCCATTTTATTTATTATGACCAGTTTTATTTCTGGTGATTTAAATTGTTTGACTTGTTATGTGTTTTATTATTATTTATTATTTAAGCCTCTAAAAGTCGCTTTGGGAGATGGGGCGGGATATAAAAGTTTCATTCATTCATTTATAGATGAGCAACATTTCATTGTAAAGCTCCATTGTGTATTTTTTGTGCTCATGTGTACCTGTGGGCATTATCAAGGAATTTTAAAAGAGCACATTTTGCAGTAAAATTTAGCCACATTTCTAAAATAAGAACTGCATGAAAACCACGTATGTGAGGTTGTGATATGTAGATTTCACTAACTGGCTGACCAATATTATTCAAATCTCTCTCAAACCCAGGACATGGATCCTCGTTTGATTGCCTGGAAAGGGGGTGCCGTTTTAGCATGTTTGGATACAACACAGGAGCTCTGGATATATCAACGAGAATGGCAGCGCTTTGGAGTTCGGATGTTACGCGAAAGAGCCGCTTTTGTGTGGTGATGCAGTGAGACTTTAGTAAGATGGGATGCTAGTTGTGATGTTTTTCCTTTAGAATTCCAAACATGCCCATGATCCTAATGTTTGTGTTTTTAATAAAATAAATTAAAAATATGATAGGTCTTCTGTGATATCTAAAAAATGGGGGTATAGCAATACAAGAGGATTTCTAAATACTTTGTAGGGATCTCAGTGCAATCTGCTGGTATGATCTAGTACAATGATTTGTGAACATACCAATCATTCTGAAGCAGAACATCAAGAAACAAATCATTGACTGCCAAACCCATCTTTATTTTTCCATAGAGTCCAATGTTACTTTTTAGCAAAAGAAAAATACATTTTTTACATAATCCTTTTTGAGGCATTTGTAGTTTTTTGATATCTCTTTGCTGGATTGACTTGAAGAAACATTCAGCAGCAAGTCATCTGTCATATATGGGTCTCTTGTTGACTGTTGCAGGAATGCTTATTTGCAATAGCTGCAACTTCCAGAACTTTGGTTAACTAAGATACTCAAGTCTCCACACTACTCAAACAAATATCAATATTATTTTTCTTTTTAAAATACATTATTGATACATTTTAATTGTAAAAAATAGACAAAAACAGTACACTATTCTTATCCCTATCACTCATTAAAATTGACTGAAGTATGCATATACAATATTCCTCTTCTTTAAACTATGTCTATTATGTTTGCCATCTTCCCTTCCAGTAAAAAAAAGCCTATAGTTACAATATCTCGTTTCCTTTTTCACATAATCTGTAAACAGTTGCCAGATATGTATATACATTTTATAGTTTCTTTTTAACAAGTCTGTTGATTGATCTTTAATTCAAACAGATCCATTTTCCATCCATTCTACAATATTATTTTTTCATGTACCAATTTTTAAAAATACATATATGAAAAACCTCTTTTCTTACTGAAATATCATACTATGATTAAGTAGCTTAGCAAAATTAGCTTTCAAATAACAGATTGAGCTTGCTGGCTTCCTGGAAAAGAGTGCCATAAGCACCAACAAAAATGGAACCGACGTTTACTGCTACTTCTATAGCAATCCTTGATTTCTCTATGTTTGGTGGCACAGAGGGCACAAGACTGAAAACACAGCAAAATATGTTTAAGAGATTTGTACATCTTGAATATCTGGCTTGAAGAACAACTTAGAAACAGGTCATCTATCAGGCTTAACTTGCTGCTAAATCAATATTTGCAGTGTTTAATCATTGAAACTATTTTACAGGTTTACACTGGTAGCAACAACAACAAAATCCATAAAAAGTTCTGTAATATTGTGATATCAACAAGTAATAAGTATATGTACTACTGTTTCTTTTCAGAAATTGTAGTCAGTGTTTTGAAATCTTCCAGCAGCAGGATAAAAACAGTAAAATAGAAACACCAAAACTGTTCTTAAAAATAGCAATAGCACTTCTTTTTATTTTAGATAATGTGTGTGTTATCCTTCCACTATGTAAACAGCATTCGAAGTTGCTTATAACAGTTTTAAAACAGATCTCCAAATATAATACAGAAAATGGTAAAAGCAATTTTTAAGAAACAAAAGGAGCAACAAATCTAAAGACAAGATATACAGATATTGAAAAGTGGAATACAAGCTTAATTTTTTAAAACAAATCTTAGTTTTTGAGATAGTCAGATAGTCCTGATGTAAGAGTTCCCTAATTTAAGTGCAGGCACAGGAAAAAACCTACACACAGTTTACACACAGACACAAACAAAACCATTCTTCCCGTAGGCATCATTAGAAAAGGACATTGTTTCCATCAGTTTAGGAAGAATGACTCATTTGACCCAAGCAATTAGTGCTTTGAAGGCCTATCCACACTGGCTGAAAGTTCTGTTACCTTCCAGGACTTTTTGTTTCAGTTGTAGCTGCAGATCTCTCTTCCAACTTCTAAACATTTCTTGAGATATCTTGGGATTGCTATTTCAAAGTAGCATTTTCCCCCAGAACTTCAGATCTTCATGGGCTGAAAATAGTCTGGGATAAGTCAAATGTATGCTTCTCCAAAAAAAAAAAAAACCCAGAAAGAATAGGAACAAAACCTGGACTTTTAATCAGTGTGAATGATTAAAGCACAGAATTCCATAGCACTGAGCCTTGGTACTTAATGTGGTATCAGATTGATAATTCTGCAGTGTGGCTACAGCCTTGGTCCTATAGTCATGCAGCCCTCCAAATATTGAAATTGCAAGTCCCAGCATTCCTCATTATTAAAGCTGATGTGAAGTGTAATACAGCAACATCTGGGGGCTGCATGATTCCTCTTGCCCTGGACATAGTCCTATATTAGTAATTTGCTTCAAGTATGATATTATAGACTCGAGAATTTCATCTTAGATCTCCAACTGCACTTTGTCTTTGTTCCCTCATGCTGCGAAAGGGAGAGGTCTCTGCAAAAGGAGTCAATATCTTTCATTAGAAAATATTTTGGACAACTGTTCAAAAGACTTGGGATACACTTAGCCTGATGTGTTTCATTAAAAGACACAACCATATATTTGTGAAGAGAAGATTGATTTTTCAAGTCACTGCAGAAGAGGTTCAGTGCAAGAGTGAACATACATTCGGAGTTTTTGTTGTTTTCAATTGTTTTTTCGCAAACTGAATCGCAAACTGTACTCATATGGCTTTGGCTGAGAAAAATGATTTTATCCGCCATCTCTTTCTGAGAAGCAAGCCACTGCACTGGTCCTGTTTCAGCAATTTTCCTTCTTTGCCATACATCTATTACGACATCGCTCCGGCAACGTTCATGAAGAAATTCAGCAAACACAAGGACTATATGTTGGAAACAAGCATCCAGGGAATATACAATAAGGATTCTGATAGGTATTGGTTTCACCTTATGATAGAAAAAAATCCAGTTTTTGGCTGTACCTGTTAAGAAAATTAAAAGCACACACTGTTAAAGCCTTCTGGAACAAACAGATTTAAGTAGCTTTAAAAAATAATTTGTTATCCTGGGCATTTAAAGCAATTTTCTACAAATGCATATTTTAAAAAGATAGATGAGAGAGAGAGAGAAATGTATTGACAAGTGACAGTATAGTGCTGTGGTTTGAGTGCTGGATTATGCCTTTGAATACTAGGGTTCGGATCTTCTCTCGGCCATTGAAACCTACTGTGTTACCTTCAGAAAGACACACTGTCAGCCACAATAAGTCTACAATAAGATTACTTTAGGGTCATTGTAAATAGGAAACGACTTGAAGGCACACAAAAAGAAATACAGAAACCAGTATTGTCTAGGAACATACAATGTAACACATGGGGTGTGATCCAGTGGCACACATTCACTGTGGCCATCTGCACTAATATAAAATTCCTCTGCAAATCCAGATGCAAGAGAAGAGGGGAAAGTGCTCAAGGATCACTGGATCTGATCAAAAGCATGTGATATTATAATGGATCCAAAAAGATAAGCTGAGAGACAAATTTATCACAATAGAAAAGACTATTCCAATTGACTGATTTCAAATATACTTATTTTTGCAGAAAGGGAATAAATGAAAGCCAAATGTTAATAAAGCTTTGTTTCTTCTATACCTCAAACATTTGAGGAGGTGTGAGATGACATTCCCACACATACCCATGATGAAATAACCCACTGACTGCCAGTAGCCGCCCCAAAGCCCCATGGCAGTCTGGCAGTGGCAACAGGAACATCCAAGATAAGGTGTCTGTCCTGTGGGGCCAAACCAGTTTTAGCCCCACTGGATGGTGGGAACTCTGCACCACTACAGCTGTGGGACAATGATAGGAAGTGCAACTGTCCACAAGGCAAATCCAGAGTATTACTATTCCAGATCAGCCTCAGTAATATGTATAGATGTGCCTTATGGTGACTAGAGCCCTCGGGGGCACAGCGGGTTAAACCACGGAGCTGCTGAACTTGCTGACCAAAAGGTCAGTGGTTCAAATTCGGGGAGAAGGGTGAGCTCCCGCTATTAGCCCTAGCTTCTGCCAACCTAGCAGTTCAAAAATATGCAAATGTGAGTAGATCAATAGGTACTGCTCCGGTGGGAAGATAACAGCGCTCCATGCAGTTATGCTGGCCACATGAACTTGGAGGTGTCTACAGACAACACCGGTTCTTAGAAATGGAGATGAGCCCCAACACCCAGAGTCGGAAACAACTAGACTTAATGTTAGGGGGAAATCTTCACCTTTACCTAAGTATGGTGAATCATCATATGTTATAGATTGCAATCTGTGGAGTAGCTCAGTCAACAGAAAGCAGGTTCTAAAATGGTCTTATGGTTTTTCTCTTTAGAATGAAAGAAACTCTTACCATGCTTCCTTTTGAAATACAGTACAGCTGCAAATGTGCATATGATCAGAAGTAAAGCCACTGATATGCAAACATATTTGCCTGGCAAAGCTATTTCAGGTTCATCTAGGGTAGAAAAATTAGACTTATAAATAAATGCTCATGAAACAACTTCAAACAGGTAAAATTTTACTCCTAATAAGAGAGAAATGCATTGTCAATTTTATGAAGGGATAGTAAGATGCAAATAGATAGGCTAGTGTACACTGATAAAAATTTTTGTTTGGCATCACATTCTCCCAGTCCACATTGGCCCTGTTGACCCTACACACATCGTGCACATCATGGTGAAGTTTGTGTAGTAATCAAGAATTAAACGAAACCTCTAAATTCAGAGACAGTATATTCTCAGTATCAGATGATGGCAGTAATAAAAATAATATGTAGAACAAAGTCAGCATAAAAGTTGCTATATTTTTAGATTTTTTATGTATAACAGTCATCACTATTTGCAGCTACATCACATTACATCATTGCTAAAATCTCATATATCTTTGCACATCCATATTTATGTTTGCATCCCCATAATAATCAGGGGAGGGGTTGTCCTATTAAACCTCTTCTTTGGGCATGATTTTAGCATAAAAATGAGTTGTACATTACTTCAGTTCAAAATCTATCTTCTAATTGGGAGCTTTCTCATTATTTGCTTCTCCTGCCCAATACTCATGGGTATCTGTTTACACACTCCATTATGCATCAAGAAAGACACAATGCAGAAATATGAGAGAGAGCTGGGCCACAGAGGGCTATGCCAATCAGGTGTCCACACAAATAAGGGTGATCTATTGCTTTATTTCTTGTGTGTAGACTTCCCAGAAGATCCTGGATGGCTAGTACTTGGAAAAGGATGCTGGATCAGAGTCTAATTCACCAGGGTTACTCCTAATTATTTCCTGCTTTTCTCCAAGTGTCCACACATAGAACTGGGTGAGGATTTAAACCAGTGCTTCCTCCTTATCTTAGTATGACTCTCTGGCTATAGTTCACCATCTCTATCAATGAATCAAAAGTATGAATGTCCTAACTGACCTGATCTAGTACATTGTTCTTGATACTCTGAGTGTCTTCGGCAGTTACCTCGACATCTTGGAAAAAAAGGAATTAACTGTGGGAGAAAGAAAGCCATGATTAGTATAGAACTAGAGTACAACTCCTATACACACAGGAGTGATACATGCATCTAACACAATATGTCATTTCTAGGAATTTCCTATGTCCTCAATGCATGCATTTGCCAGGGGTTACTATAGAGTTTGCTGGAGGAGCTAGCAAATTTCTAGAGATGATCCCTCTAACCAATGAGACATTTTAGTATTGCCTGAGAATTTGTGCCCCCCCTCCCATTCAAACGTAACACAAAAAGAAAGTACAGTGCAATCCCACACATGCATTCTTAGACAAGAACTACAGTACGTTAATGATTGAATTCCTGTGGTACCTCATTTAAGAATAAGTGACATTTAAATCAAGTGTCTCGCTTTAGAGTACATGAAAAACTATTATTCATGTGTGTAATAAATGTGAAATACAAAAAGACAGAACAGTGCAACTTGTAGGGAATTTGTTTCTGCTGCTGCTGTTGCGTTCTTTTTAAAAAGAAAACTATTCCCAGAAGAGCAGACATTCTAACCTGTTGTAACAAGAACAACTTAGTTTCATAAATATTGTGGCACATTAAGGACTAACACGTTTTATGTGACATAAGCTTTCATGGATGAAGTGAGAGCTAATCCCTGAAAGCATACAAACAAATATGTTAGCCTTTGAAGTGCTACAATTGTTTTTATTTTTTTCTAACAATATTTGAACCCTTGGGGTGGGAGCAGCTACATAGGATTTGAAGAACATCCATTTCCACCACTATATTTCTATTCTAAATTCCTCTCCCACAGATAAAAGAATAACCTCACTTTAAATATAATCACTAGCAGAAAGTAATGCACATGAAATATTCACTGGAAACAATATGTAAAATTCTCATGGATTATTAATATAGTTTTTCTTTTTAGTTAATCTTAAAACCTTACATCTATAAAGATTTTGCTCCTTTGATCATTCACTGGCATTCTTTTAGAAATCCTCGTATCATTCCCCTGTGACATGGAAAAATCCAGAAAAAATATATTATATAAATTTTACTTGTATAATTTTTTAAAATAATAATAATAACACTTACATGTACAATACCTTTTATTTTTACACTTTACCCAAAGGCTTTACCTATAAGACTCTTTAAAACTAATATTTTACTTTTTAACTAATCCCCATTTTGTATCTTATGAACAAGAAAATACCTTAGATGTAAACACATCAAGTACTGTGGGATCACTGAATATATCAGATTCATAAAGGAGGATTTTATATTCAGGACAAAAGCGACTAGCTGTAAAATTCACTTCCACTTCTGATTCTCTGTAGCATATAGTTATATTTGGGTCCCACAAACTTCCTGAGAAATACAAAGAAATGTCAGGTTATTTCAACTAGTCGACTCACTAAGTCAGAATGTACAATGATTTTATTCATTCTTAAAAGTCAAAACATCATGGCACCAAGGCAAAAAAAGGTAAAAAGTGTGCCTAGCAACACCTCACAATTAGGCATGTGGGTGACAAGTGGACAGAAGCCTAGGACAAAATAAATACACAAAATGAAATGAATGAAAATCCTATAGGAAGAAGGGGGGAAGAAAAATAGAATCACCAGGATAGGGGAGATCTCAAGGGCCATTTAAGTCCAACTCCTTGCCAATGAGGAAATGCAGGGGTAAAACATTCCTTGAAACCTGAGAAATAAAAACATGGCAGAAGCTGCAACAGTTAGAAATGAAGTAAGTTGGAAAGTAGCGACCATGTGCCAGGATGAGCATATAGGTACACTTAGCTTTAGAATAGGAGTGGAGAACATGTGCCCCTCTATATGTTGGGAAACTAAAGCTTCAGCATCCTTTACCAGTGGCTATTCTGGCAAGGCATTACAGTCCAGTATTTGGAGAGGGTTGTATTTTTCTCAGCCTTCTCTAGATGCTCTACACATGTGCAAAACATAACAATTGGACCCTGAAAACTAAATATTAAGAACCAAGTATTGACCCTGGTCAAAAAACTGCCTTGTCTCGTCTGACCCAAAGTAATTAGTATTCCTGCAATTGTGAAACACTGGGTTTTCTGGGTCACTAGTATTTAGAAATATTATTTGAAGTTAGAGAGATTGTTCTATCTTGTTAAGGACAAAAACATTAGTAAAAATGACTTAGAGCTTACCTTTTTCTATGCAGGAGTTGCAATGTTTCAAAATGTCATTTTGACAATCTACATTGAAATAAAGAGTTAATTTATATATTTAGATATTGTGAAAACTTTTCCCATCAAGGGGTGCAAACTAGTAAAAATATTTCAATTACTGTAGCACTAAATTAGGAAGCATGTGCTGGCAGTATGCGCTGTTCAACATTACCTTGGTAGCAGTGGGTGGAATCCTGTTGCCAGGATGGCACTGAGATGGGGGAAGGGGATAGAGTCTTAAACCCTTTGCCCATACAGTGCTCTCAGTCCACTAAAATGTGTTTTATATAAGTTAAAGGGAAAGGAAAAGGAGGAACGGTTGGCTGCTACATTGTGTTTAGTTTAGCCTCTAGCCTCACAAATTAGAAATGTCTTTCATGAATTTATGTAACAAAGTTTTCAAAAGTTACACGAAGGGCCTTTCTGCACATTACACAGTTGCACACCTATCACCACTTGCACACAATATGATATCCACATTCATATATTCAATTGGTTTTAAAAAGCTTTTTACATTGAGGAAAGTTTTGCCAGATCCAAACCATTATTTTTTTTGTGCTGTAAATATGTAACATACATATTAATGGTATCAAATCTTGCCCTCCTTTTAACTATTATAGGAAAGTAATTGTCAGGTTAATTTATTTCAGCAGTATTTGTTCGGTTACCTGGAGAACGTAGGTATGCTTTTTTTGTTGGATGATCTTCATTTAAATTTGCTGGCGGTAGATTATAAGCAGAAATAATGTATTGTTTATTCTCTTCTACAGGAAATCCAACATAGTGAAATTGCCACTGAAAAGAAACAAGCATTCAAGGTCATACTGTCCTTTCAGAGTTTTCCAAACTATGCTGTATTTTTACATACATGTAAAATTAAGGTGCCAGAATGCAAGCAAACAAAAGTGCTGTGCAAAATCATATCTCTCATTTTCCACACTCCACTAGTGTCAGCCTTGTGCCAAAACAAAGCATTGAGTTGGACATGATGCCAAGGATGGTCCTACAAGGAAGTTTGGTGCAAGAATTGTTGATATGGTTGGGGTTGCTGTGTGTTTTCTGGGCTGTATAACCATGTTCCAAACGTATTCTCTCTCAACGGTTTGCCCACATCTATGGCAGGCATCCTCTGAGGTTGTGAGGATGCCTGCCTCCACATTCACACTGGCCTCCAACAGAAAAGCGGTCTTTCCCCAACCCTCGACCTTCCACAGATATATAAACCTTCCTTGCTTAGTTTTTCCATATACTTCACAATTCTGAGGATGCCTGCCATAGATGTGGGCAAAATGTCAGGAGAGAATACTTCTGGAACATGGCCATACAGTCTGGAAAACACACAACAACCCTGTGATTCCTGCCATGAAAGCCTTCGACAGCACACTGTTGATATGGTTGTAGGATTATTGGCCTGGAGTCTGTAAAATTAAGTGACTTGTATCAAAACTTAAGCTCAGGTTTAATTAATATGGTGCTCAGGTTCCTCCACAGTCTGCCATATCAGTGTACAATCTGGGTCAATTCAAAGCTTAGTTTGGGGAACATAATTCACTTACTTATTCATTTATAAATATATTGGCAATATACATCCAAAGGTCTCTTGAAGGTATCTTCTACCCAAACAAAGTAGATGTATTAAGAATCTGGCATGTAGAAGAGCTTCCTATTAACCATTAGAAGAACAAAATATTAAAAACTAGAACAAAAGCAAACATCAGTTTTTAGATCTTTTAAAAAATCTTTACTAAAATTCATATGATCCACCAGCCAGAATCAAGGGCAAAGCAATGAAGCCAAATAACTGGGTGCCCTTGAAATTGACCCGGGCTGTGGCGCAGGCTGGAGAGCAAGCAAGCTGCAACCAGCTGCAATGAATCACTCTGACCAGGAGATCATGAGTTCAATGCCCGCTCGGAGCCTATGTTTGTCTTGTCTTTGTTCTATATTAAAAGGCATTGAATGTTTGCCTATATGTGTAATGTGATTCACACTGAGTCCCCTTTGGGGTGAGAAGGGCGGAATATAAGTGCTGTAAATAAATAAATAAATAAATAAATAAATAAATTCAAAATCTAGAGGTCTATTCTCAGCATCACAATGAAACTGAGCCAACAACTCTTTCATACTCAAGTCTACTTTTGGTTTCCTTAAGCCTTTTTTCCCTTTAGAACCTAATTAAGGCTGGAGAAAGTCAGATCAACTGGAAGATGGAAAATGCTGCTGGCTTAATACAAATCTACTTGCTCTATCAAATCTACTCTTAAGCTGGGATACTTAAATAAGAAACTATCTCCCTCTAAGAATGGGTGCGAGCTCTAAGATCTGCTGGGGAAGCCCTCCTCTCGGTCCCACCTCCGTCTCAAGTGCAGTTGGGGACAAGGGAGAGGGCTTTCTCGATGGTGGCCTCTCAGCTTTGGAATGCCCTCCCCAGAGAAATGAGGCTAGCCCCCACACACCAATGTTTTCAGAAAAACTTGAAAGCATGACTCTTCATGTAGGCCTTCGAATTTGATTAAAACATCAGTTAAAAATTGAGGACCAAGCAAACTGTTTGACTCCTGCACTTTATGTAACCAAAATTGATACGGCTTATTTTTAGCTGCAGCTTGCTGTGTTTTATTGAATATTTTATTCAATAAAATATTGAATAAGGGTTTTATATACTGTTTTATATATAATTGTTTTATGTAAATTGACACTGTTATATGTATTTCACTATACCTTGTGTATTCTGTTACACTACTACTTGCTTTTGTAAGCCACCCCAAGTCCCTTTTGGGATATGGTGGAGGGATATAAGTATTATTATTATTTTGGTTTCACCACATAAATTTCCACTTGTTATTCAGAACTAAAATATACATCCTATAAATATATGCCTTCCAGAATGGTCATTTGCTAGCTTACATGATACTAATCTAGCCGTAGATTCCCAAAGAACAAACTGGAAATGAACAGAAACAGTAGTGATGTCAATATAACATCTCTGAATTGGTTCCATCCAGTTCCAAGGACTGAGAAGATCATTTTAATTGGACCCACCATCCTGTGGAGGAATCAAGCTGCTCCAAGACTTAACTCTCATCAAGAAGTAGTCAAATTATGACAATGCAGAAAATATCTATCCATACTGACTTGTATTTTGACATATATAGTATACTTCATGCAAATTGTGATCCGTTACTGCCATTGAGCCAATTATTTATGCTGTTGTGTGACTTTCATGGCAACGGTTCCCCAGGCCTTGAGCCACCCTGCATTAAGTATCCCCAGCCTTGCCATTCCAACAGTAAACTTTAAAACACGAGTTACAATAATGTCTAAATTTTACTGAATATTGTTCTGAACCACATATATCTGCTCTTTCAGCTCATCAATCAAAAGTCATATGGGCTGATATTGCTAAAATATGGGAGAATCCTGTTCCAACACAGAGATCTGTACTAACACCATACTGGCAGAAACTAGCAAAGACTTGGAATGATTACTAAAGAAAGCCAATAAAAAGTGCAACAGCAAGTTTACAGCTGAGCATTAAGAATACTAAACAAATGCCACAGGTTATTTAAATTACTTTAAAGAATGACAAAAACATTAAAATGGTTCAATTTTTGTCATACCTTGGCTCAGTCTTTAATCGGACTGTAATCAAGAAATCAGGGGAAAAAAAACTTATGCTAGGAAAGGCAGCTATGACGGAACTAGACATAATTCTGAAGTGTCAAGCTATCTCATTGAATACTAAATTTAGGATTGTCCATATTATCATATTTCCTATTTCTCTGTATGATTATGAAATCAGAACACTAAAGAAAGATGGTAAGAAGAAAATAATTCAAAATGTGTTGATGCAAAGCTGTCAGAATTTAAGACATAACTTAAGACCTATCTCTTCTGGCAGGCCTACCCAGTCAATTTTAACTTGTGAATTTTAACTTGCATTTCATCAGTGGATTTTTAATTTTATATTTTAACTCTGTGTATCTTGTTGTATGTGTTTTAATATTGTTTTATCTCTTATTTTAACAATGTTATACCCTGCCTCAAGCCACAGGGAGAGACAGATTATAAATAATAATAATAATAATAATAATAATAATAATAATAATAATAAATTATTATTATTATTATTATTATTACTAATAATAATACTACTATTATTACTGGTACAGTGAACTGATAAAAAACAAATCAATGGGTCCTATGAAGCTGAACTTTCCATAGAAACCAAGATGAATAATGAGCCTTTTGCATTTTGACCACATAAATAAGAAGAAATGACTCACTCAAAAAAAATGCTTGGTAAGATAGAAGGCAGCAGAAAAAGACTGCATTTCAGATGGATCAACTCAATCAAAGAAGCCACAACATGAGCAAAACTCTTGAAGATCGGGTTATTTAGAGGCTGCCTATTCATGGGATTTTCATAAGTCAAAGTTGACTTGACCACAGTTAACAACAGTCCAACAGTGGCCTAGTACCATACCCTTTAAAAATATACTTACATTCTGAAGATCAGGTCTGGTTTGGTTTTGAAACTTTCCTATGTAATGGCATCTAACACAGTATGGTCTTCCAGGTGTCACACATATTTTGGTGGCATTCAGATACAAGATACTGGCTGGAAATAAGAAAGAAGGGAAAGAAGCAGAAGACCCAAGATTAGTTCAGATACAGCTACTGAAAGATGTTCTAAATGAATAGTTAAACAGTAGCAGAACTACATTTCATTGTGATCTCTGTTTTCTGTCTTGTTTGTCTGTACAGTACGAATGGTGGTAAAAGCACATCTGTTGTATGCAGATTGCCTTTCCATAGGGAAATCAAGTATTTTGTGTATGCAACTGAAGCAGGGACCATAAAATGAAAGACACGGAAAGCAAGGCAAAAAAGCACCACAGTGTTTCTTCACTGAACGAAACATGCAGAATAATCACAGGATGCCTTAAACCTACACCTGTTGATAAACTCTACAAGTTAGCTGGCATTGCCCCCCCCCCCATGTGCAACAGGAAGTTGCTACTAACTGTGAGAGAAATAAGGTTGAACATTGTGAAAGCCACCCACTGCATGACTATCAGCCTCCTCCCAGTAGACTCAAGTCAAGGAGGAGCTTCATGAGAATCTCTACTCCTCTTGATGTTCCCCCAGCAACAGCAAGGGTGTCCCTCTGGGCAGCTAAACCAGGCAATCCCAACTGGATGGCCCCCCATGAGGGTCTGCCTCCAGGGGCAAACCAAGAATGGGCAATTTGGAAGTCCCTAAATAGACTGAGAAGTGGAGTGGGCAGATCAAAAGACAACCTGGCAAGATGGCACTACCTGGAGGAATCCTCCACCTTGTGTGACTGTGGAGCAGAACAAACAACTCCTCATATGTATGCTTGCCCACAATGCCCTGCCTCATGCATGAAGGAGGAGTTGTTTAAAGCTACAGACAATGCAATTGCTGTTGCCCACTTTTGGTCTAAAACTATTTAGATGTTTGTGATTCCTTTATTTTATCACTTTTCAACTTATTTATTATGCAATGCTTTTGACACGAAATTTAAAAAAAAACGAGGGGTGCTTTCAGACACACATTAAACCCGCTTCTGAACGGGTTTAAGAAACCTGCTCTGAAGAGGATTTAAGTCACCACAACCTGGGGGGAAATGGGCTTTCCTGTGGGTAACTATTATGCTGCAATGGAGTCACTCCACATCCCCCTCTAAAAGTCTTAAAAATACAGGAAAACTTACCGGGTTTTGGCTCTTGGAATGTGCCAATGTTGTGCAAGAAGGCTGTTTTGCCTCCCCGCACTCCCCACCCCCTAGAGCAACATTGGTACATTCAAGGAATCCTCTGGAGGCCTAATGGTGGCCTGGTAAGTTTCCCTGTACTTTTAAGGCTTTTAGAGAAGGATTTGGGGAGGGGGTGGCTGCCCACTTCTTTGGGGTCATTGAGCCCAAAGAAGCGAATTGGGCTGTCCCCACAGGGCCCGTAGCCCATTAGAACCAGGCCTTTCAGGAAGGCCCAGATCTACCGGGTTATCTAATTAATTCAAGATAAAGCAGGGTTTCCCTGCTTTGTCTTGAATTAATTTGCTTTTACCACATGCATTGTTTGGGCACCTCTGGTAAAAGCATGAGAGCGTGCGCATTTTGGGCCCTGCCTGGATGGGCCCAAGAGTTTCTAGGAGAACATATACTTCAAGGGAATATTCGCTCGCAACTTGCTTTTTGTTCATGTACATTTTACACCAAAATGGCAAAAGTGTGCATACAATCACACCACTGAACATCATATTTGGGGAGAGATCTATAGGTAAGGCATATGGCTAAAACAAAAATATATACTAGATCTAGTGGCAGCCAAATCCGTTAAAAAAGGATCAGTAGCATTTTTATTATTATAGTGATGCTTTTATACATCTCAACAATAATCATTCCAAACACTAAAAAAATTACTATAGTATAACAGATGCTAACACAATACAACACATACAAACACATTACACCACCCTTTCCCTGCCTTATTTCACAAAATGCAGATTAACATGAATAATAATAATAATAATAATAATAATAATAATAATAATAATAAAAACTTTATACCCCACCACCATCTCCCTACAGGGACTCAGCACGGCTCACATGGGACAAGGCCCAAACAATACAACTTAGCAAAAACCACAGCATAAATACAATTCACAATATAAAAGATAAAACAGTAATATGATAAGACAAGAATTTACAACCATTAAAATATCAATCAACCAACCAGGTACAGAATACCCATTCCTAAAGCTGAAAACGCAAGTGCAAATAGTAATTCTTCCTTATTTATGCATAGTACATATTGATCTAGCTGTCTTTCTTTTGCAGAAGATTTTAGTTTAGCTTCCATGATCAGATACAATCTGGTGCCTTCAGGGTATTTAGGAAATGACAGACTAAAACTGGAATTGGCAGAGAAATAGAGTTTCTATCAGGAAACGTAGCGTTTGCCCAAAATGAATTCTGGGGAACTTCTGCATATAGGTAGGGCATATATTTATTTCCACTTACTGTTTCACTCATGCTTTTGCTTTTGCAAATGAAGAAAATAATAATGTTTTTGCTTTTGCAAATGAAAAAAAATAATATAATGGCAGCATTCAGGTATACCTCTGCTGTATGCTAAAAAAAGAAATTAAATGACTAAACAATAGCCAAAAATGCCTAAGGCATAAATAAATTCCCTTAAAATGATTCTAGGCTGATAAAATGACTCTATTGTTGGGTTTGAAAAGGAAATACGGTATCTGGAACAAATAGGGGACACATCTACACTACTGAATTACTGCAGGTTGACGGTACTTTAACTGCCATGGCTCAATGCTATGTAATCCTTGGAGCTACAGTTTGGCAAGGCCCCAAAACTCTTTGGCAGAGAAGGTTAAATACCTTGTAAAACTACAACTCCCAGGATTCCATAGCACTGCATTATGGCAGTTAAAGTGATACCAAACCGCATTCAACAGTGTAGATACACCCTAAGAAAAGTCAGAGCAAAAAACATCGTAACAGAGCACATTATCTATGACCCAAGTGGAGCACAGCAGTTTTGCCATACGTCTATTGCCCTGCCATCAGACTTACCATCTGCCTTCAGAATCCATGTGATATTAAGCTGGCATATCCCATCCATCTCAACAATCTCAGCACTGATATTTGAAAGATCTGACGGTGTGAAATTGTGCTTCCTCCACAATTCAGGAGAAGGCCCTTGCAAAATAGAAGATTACAGTAGAGTTCTGGTTATCCGACTTCCAGTTATCCAACCTACCATATTATCCGACGTGCAGACATGGCTGTCACAGACTTTCCCTCCCAGCAAGCACCCAGAGCTGGGGAGAAGACCACTCTGCATTGCTAGGCAGCAACGCACAGTGGGCTTCTCCAAAGTGCCGGGTGCTTGCCTGGAGGGAAAAGTCTCGTCCCTCCGGCAAGCACACGGCACTTTGGAAAAGCCTGGTGCATGTTGCTAGGCAGGAACATACCCCGGGCTTCTCTAAACTGGGTGCATGCTGGAGGGACAAGACTCTTCCCTTCAGTAAGCACCCTGCACATTGGAGAAGCCCGGGGCATGTTGCTGCCTAGCAACATGCCCCGGGCTTCTACAGGCAGCAACATGCCCCATGCTCCTCTAAACAGGGTGTTTGCCAGAGGGACGGGATTCTTCTCTCCAGCAAGCACCCAGCTTGCTGGGAGGGATAATATGGCCTCCCTATTATCCAACAGTTTTGCTTATCCGACATTCGGCCCGCCCGTTTATGTCGGATAACCAGAACTCTACTATACAGTTTGTGCTTTTTGAGAGATCATCTATTTGTAATGATGTTTTAAAACAATAAGCATCAGTTACCATGAAAGTTTTATAAGCTTAGAAAAAGTCTGAAATGAACATTAGAAATATTATTGTATATAATTTTGATATTCATTAGCTTAAGAGGATGAAATGCAGAATTTTAAGGAAAAAAGCAACTTACGTTCAGAAGGAAAAGTGGACCTGTTGCTGATATTCCTAAAAAAGTTTTGTTTGTTTTTTTACTTTTTAAAAAATAACCAGATGCTCCTTTTGGATACCAAGTTAGTGCATATGAAGGTATGACTAGGGGTGCATCTACACTATAGGATTAATGCATCTGTACCATAGGATTAGTCTCTTGAAAACACTCTAGAAATCTACTGTGTTGAAAACATTTCCTGTGCCTTTCATTGACTACACTATGTGAAGACTTTCCTATTTGAAATAGCCTTAACTAAGCACTTTATGGCCGTATGAGGAATTTTAAATTGATTATAACTTTATTGTTTATAATATGGATGATACGATATAATACTAATAATATTAGTATTATTATTACTAATTATTATTATTATTATTATTACTAATATTACTAATATTGTAATATGATATAATACTAATAATACAATATAATAAGATTAATTATATATTATATTTTACCTGTAATATTACTAATAATATTACAATATATTGATACAGTACAATATAGTAATTTATTACCAGTATTGTACTATGCTAATATAATATTGTATGTAAATTTAATTTGTAAGCCGCTCTGAGTCCCTTTCGGGGTGAGAAGGGCGGCATATAAATGTAGCTAATAAATAAATAAATAAATGATGCTGTTGAGCATTCTTGGAGCTTTTATTATTTGTTTTTAGTTTTGATTTTATGTTACAATGTATATTTTAAGATTATGTGAGCCGCCTTGAGTCCACTTGGAGAAAGGCAGCATAGAAATCTCCTATACAAATAAAATTAATAAAATGCAGTTTGACACCACTTGAACTGCCATGGCTCAATTCTATGAACCCATGGGATTTGTAGTTTGGTAAGACACCAACAATCTTTGGCAGAGAAGGCTAAAGATCCTGGGAAACTACAACTCCCATGGTATCATAGCATGGCAGTTAACGTGGTCAAACAGCATTCTTTTTCTTGAAATAATGAAGAAAGCACATAAAAAACCCTGAATATGTTCGCACTTCCTAAAGACAACATTAAACTTCAATATTCTGTTTTTCATTTCTTAATTTGGATTCATTCTCCATTTTTCATTCTAAAAACTCCAAACAAATAATTTTAAACCTTTGTGACCAATGATCGAAACTAGTTTATTCTATGTATAAAATACGGCAATGGTAATAAGCATACAACCTATATACTGTGTTGCACTATTAACATCTAAAATGCTTGTTTTATTTATACATACCATTTTCTACATGACACACAATAAACTGTAAAAGGGAAAAAGATAACCAGAAATTAATTTTAAAGAAAAAAGAGAATGTTATAAAACTGTCACATGAATTTCAGATAACAGTGTTCACAGCAATGTCACTATCTTCTTTACCTTTGACTGTATTAAAGATACAGTAGACTCTCTGGCAGATTCAACACTGCCTTATATCCCAGGATCTGATCCCAGATTATCTTCTTCTCCCATATTATCAGGCAGTGTAGACACATATAATCCAGTTCAAAGCAGATAATCTGGGATCAGATCCTAGGATACAGAGCAGTGTAGATCCAGCCATAGGCCCCTTTGATACTGCCATATAAAATCCAGATTATCTGATTTGAACTGGATTATACAGCAGTGTAGACTCATATAATTCAGTTCAAAGCAAATAATGGGGATTATCTGATTTGATAATCTGGATTATATGGAAGTGTAGAAGGGGCCACAGTCAGTGTGACCTGCTCATTGTCATCCAAGAGGTTTTCATGATTGAGTAGCAATTCAAACCCTAGTCTCCAGAGTTCAAATCCAATGCTCAACCCACTACACTATGCTGGTTCCCACATTCATAAAGGATGGAAATAAGGGCTTTAGCTCAGTAACAGAATACCTGTTTTACTCATAAAAACTCACTCAATGTCAATGCCTGACATCTCCAGGAAAAACTGGAGGAAAACATGTCTGGAAGACCAGAGAATCCATCAATACAATCAGGGGCAGCTAACACCTCCCAACAAAGGAGTCCCTCAGGTAGGAATCAGCCAGGCCTTGAAGCCGCAAGGCCATCAAATGCTAATCAAGGTGAATAAATGCAACATTCACATGCTCCTCCAGCAGACAAGAGTTTTTTATCCCACACTGGACCTTCCACAGATATATAAACCTCACTAGCCTAGTTCCCAATATACCTCACAACCTCTGAGGATGCCTGCCATAGATGTGGATGAAACTTTAGGAGAGAATGCTTCTGGAACATGGCCATATAGCAATTCATCAGTACAATTCCTGATGGTCTGTTCCTACCTAAAACAGTTCCCCATCCTTAACTCTGTTAAGAAATGTGGGTGTACATCAGAACATATAAAAACTACAATTCATGCCGCTGAGCCTCTTAAATAACCCTTTTTTCCTTCCTAAAAAAGATGAAGAGCAACTTAAAGGCAGGGGATGTGAACATGGTGCATGTTTGACAGGGCTTTTGAAAAGAGAACTACTCTCTTCTGCTTTCCACTTTTGTGGGTTTCATGTCCATTGTTGCACTATGGTGCAACTCTGCTGCTGCCCTGAGCCATTTTTAATAGGGCCTGCAAGCCTTGCGAGACTGAGGATTGTACATCCCTATGAAAAATGGCGTAGGGGAGCAGCAGAGGCAGCAGGTAGGAGCAAAGAAAGGCAGTGAAGCTCAGGTGGAGAGACAGTGGGCAACTGGGCAGGTGGAGAAAGGAAGGGGAGCCCAGTTCCTGTCTTCCAATAGGCATGTATAGCAAGAGAAGAAGGAGTAAGCCTTCCAAAGCCCAGGAACTGGCAGCTGAGGTGTGCCCTGGCCACAAGAGAAAGAGACAGGAGACGAGAAAGTGAAAGAGTGAGTGAGTTGTAAGGAGAGTGAGTGGACAGGCACAGAAAAAGGTGGCGGTGGATGGGTGGGTGAAGATAAGGGCATGGGAGTCAGAGAGCCACTCCACAAACACACACAAACACACAAACACACACACACACACACACACACACACACCTGGACAGCAGTGACAGTATGTCATCTCACCCCAGCCCCTTACCATCCCTGAGAGTGTGCCAGAAATATTTGCATTTTTACATCAGGGTAGGGTGGGGGAGGCTGGATCACTAAACTTGCAAAACTGAAGGCCCAACTGTACATTTTTCTAATTCACAATCTAAGGCACACTAGAAAAACTAAGCTAAACAAAACCTACAGCTAAAACACAATAGTAAAAATCAAAACACTAACTAAAACACAAAATGGCTCTGACACCGCAATCCAAATTGTAATAATAGAAAAAAAATACAAAAGAAAAAATGTATTATTCTTCTATTATAGAGCAAACTAAATAATCCTACTAATTGCAAATAACTGTAACCTTAGACTGTTTATTGCTCAAAGTCTTTCAGAAAGTCTTTATTTGGTTTATCCTAACTTGGGTTTTAGTTTCACCATGGTAATTCAGCAACTTCTTCCATCATTGGTGCTTCAGTTCATTTCCAAGTTTTAGTAAACAATATTTTGCTGTTATTCCTACGTATGGAAGAACTCATCCATATTTACTATCCATTTCTTTAATCCATAATGCTCAACAAAAATATTTCTGATAACATAAAAAAATCTACCTATAAATTATTTTTGAATTAACATATAATTCTTAGACCATAGCTTTTGTCTTCTTTCAAATTCACCACATATGAAACAAAAATGTCCTCTTTATCTTAGCACGCCCAACATTGGTTTGCAACATTTGGAGATGTTTTTGACATCTTATTTGTGGGACTTGTTTCGAAAAGGTACCAAATCCATTTGAACAATTTTTACAGGAACACCCCAAAACGTGTTGAAGATACTTATTTATTATTTATTTACTAGGAAATTTCTTTACCGCCTTTCTCCAAGAACCCAAGGCAGTTTACAACAGCTAAGCATGAAATGTAAATTTAAGCCATTAAAATAATCCCATAGGGTAGCGTTGAATATGAAATTGTCATTAAAAGGAGTAAAACTATACAAAATTGTCAGGAAGATAAATATGATTATAAAGTGAAGTTACTAGGCTTCTGTCATCATTAATTAAAAGCTATTCCACATTGGGAAGGTTACAAAAAAAATTTCTAAAGGACAAGAGGATGGAAGTTGCTCTGATATGTATTTTTTTGCTATATAATGCAATTTTCCAAGCCCCGTAACAAAGTAAGTCAATACATTTTGATAGTTTTGTTCTGTACATAATATTCCACTTCTAGCCAACAAAGTGCTGCCACCTATAACTCATATCTCTATTCTTTTGGATTTGGTAGCTTCTGGAAACAAACTTGGTATTTGGAGTTGTGTACCATTTGTACCTGGAGCCAGCATGGTATACTGATTTGAATGTTGGACTGTCACTCTGGAGAACAAGGTTCAAATCCCTACTCGGCCATGAATACATTTTCTTTTTCTAAAAAAAATTACATGGAGTACATTTGACAGTGGGTTCTTGATATCAGGATCAGGGTTTGATTGCAGGATCCATCATGGATATCAAAATCCATGGATGCTCAAGTTGAGGTTGTAAAATGGTATTCCTCAAATAAAATGGCAAACTTGAGGTTTGCATTCTGGAATATATCTATCTATCTATTCAAGCCATGGATGGTGGAATCTGTGGTTGCAGAATCTGTGGAATAGAGGGCCAAGTATACACCTTTCTGAATAGGCAGAAGCCTGTGCATTCAGGATAAAGCAGGTTAGAGTTGTTCTCTTGGGAGAATGCAAAGGAGTCTGTTGATTATGTTTATTTCACTGCGTGACAGCAGTGAAAGGTTTATTGTGTTTCTTGTGGTATGTAAAGCAGAAAGGGTGGCACAGCAGTGATAAGAGCGTTTTGTTTGGGGTAAAGCAAAACACAGAAAGTCTTTGACCCTTCCTCCTCCAGTCCAAAATGTGACAAAAGAAAAAAATACACAAAATATTCTTCTACCACTACAGATCCAACTAAACAACCAAGCTAATTACTAATAACCATAAACATATATTTCCCCTTGCTCAAAAAGTCCATAAACAGTTTCCAAACTGTTGTCAAAGGCTTTCATGGCAGGAATCACTGGGCTGCTGTGAGTTTTCTGGGCTGTGTACGGTGATGTTCCAGAAGCATTCTCTCCTGACGTTTCACCCATATCTATGGCAGGCATCCTCAAGGGTTGTGAGGTCTGGTTGAAAACTAGGCAGGTGTGGTTTATATATCTGTGGAAGGTCCAGGGTGGGAGAAAGAACTCTTGTCTGCCTGAAGCAAGTGTGAATGTTGCAAGTGGCCAGTAAATAAAGAACAACGCTCAGTGCCTCATCACACTAGAGCATGAATCCACTTTAAATCCGGTTTCTGCCTCTGGCAGAATTCTGGGGTTTGTAGTTTGGTGAGGCCCAGGACCTGTCCGGCTGAGCTGTTTAAAGCCCCCTCCCTAAAGCGGATTTAAAGTGGATCCAAGCTCTGGTGTGATGCAGTCCGCAGAAGACAGGGGAATTCCAGACATGAAACAATAAGGACCAGTTAACACCTCTCAACAAAGGATTCCCCCAGGCAGGAAGCAGCCAGACTTTGAAGCTGCAATGCTATTCAATGCTAATCAAGATGGCCAATCCAAACATTCACTTGCCTCAGGCAGACAAGAGTTCTTTCTCCCACTCTGGACGTAAGTCCACAGATATATAAACCCCACCAGCCTAGCTTCCAGCAGACCTCACAACCTCCGAGGATGCCTGCCATAAATGGGGCGAAACGCCAGGAGAGAATGCTTCTGGAACATGGCCATACCGCCCAGAAAACTCACAGCAATCCAGTTTCCAATCTTTCAGAAAGGCTTTGGGGAGTAAATAAATCTGAGGATGACCTCGTTGATGCCTATTTGGAGAGCGGGCTCACAAAAGAGGTACAGTACCTTGGAAACCTCCAAACCTGGGGTGCCTCTGCACTGTAAACTGAATGCGGCTCGACCTCGCTTTTCCTCCCAGGGCTCCATGCGATGGGATCCTGGGAGTTACAGGGTTGTTGCATGTTTTCCGGGCTGTATAGCCATGTTCCCGAAGTATTCTCTCCTGACGTTTCGCCCACATCTATAGCAGGCATCCTCACAACCTCTGAGGATGCCTGCCATAGATGTGGGCGAAACGTCAGGAGAGAATACTTCTGGAACATGGCCATACAGCCCGGAAAACATGCAACAACCCAGGGATCCCGGCCATGAAAGCCTTCGAGAACACATCCTGGGAGTTGTGGTTGGATGAGGCACCCGGGCTCTTTGTCAGGGAAGGCGAAAGACCTTGCCAAAGGACACCCAACCCCCGTGATCCCAGCGTAGATCAAGTGGTGTCGAGCTGCATTCATTCTCTAGCGCGGCTGCCCTCGTGGGTGGCAGGACTCTGTGTGGGAGCGACTGGAGAAATGGGTTCCTCGAAGGCTGCTGGGGCGCCAAAGGCTTCGCTTACCGGCTGGGCTCCTCCCAAAGTCGGCGCCGCGCTCAGGAAGAGCAGCAGCCACAGCATCCCCTCCGCGCCAGGCGAGTTTCGGCGGCGGAGGCAAAACACTGGCTTTCTTCTCTGTCTGACCTGCGGGAAGATGGGGCTGGCGGGCTTCCGTGCCCCAATTTATGCCTTCCCGCCCCTGCCCCCCCCCCTCCCGCAGGCAGGCACCTCTCTCGCCACCAGTCAGTCGCTCGCCGTCGTCAAGCGCGGGGAGCCAGGCGCGCACCCTCTTCCTCGCTGGGAAAGGGCTCCCGATTGGCTTTCGAGGTCGCCCAACTGGGCCGGCTGCTTCCTTCCTCGGGGGAATCCCTAGAGCAGCACCTGCCTTGCCCCCAGTTGGCACACGTGAGTGGATTTCCCAATGTCCTCTTGTCTGCTTTTTTTGGCAGGCAAAAAAAAGTGGCAGCGGGGAGGAAAAAGTCGGCCCCTCTTACGCAAAACACACGAGATGATCTGCCTCTTTGAAAATGCCAATCAACTGGGTTTGATTAGGGCTCCATTTACACTGGCCTTTTCATTTATTTATTTATCGTATCAGAAGCAAAACCGAGGGTACAGTTGTAATGTATTTAGAAACACAAAGAAAGTCAAAAACTTGGCATGATACTAAATGTCCTTCGACCAGAATCTGGCCACTTGGAGTGCCTCTGTCGTGGCTGTAAGAAGGCTCTCTATTGTGCATGTGGGCAGGGCTCAGATCGCATTGAAGTCCGTGGTCTGTGGTTTGCTCTTCCCCACACTTGCATGTCACAGACTCCACTTTGTAGCCCCATTTCTTGAGGTTGGCTCTGCATCTAGGGGTGCCAGAGCGCAGTCTGTTCAGTGCCTTCCAAGGCGCCCAGTCTTCTGTGTGCTCAGGGGGGAGTCGCTCACCTGGTCTCAGCCATGGATTAAATTTCCGGGTTTTAGCCTGCCACTTTTGGACTCTCGCTTGCTGAGGTGTTCATGCAAGTATCTCTGTAGATCTTAGAAAGCTATTTTTTTATTTAAAGTGTTGGCATGCTGGCTAATATCCGAATAGGGGATGAGCCAGAGATGTCACTGCCTTGGTCCTTTCATGGTTGGCTGCTACTTCCCAGCAAATGTCAGGTGGTGCAATACCTGCTAAACCAGGCATGGGCAAACTAAGGCCTAGGGGCAGGATGTGGCCCACTGGGTAGTTACCTCAGGCCCTCCTCATTTTTGGCAGGATACAGTGGCCCTCCATATCCTTATGCCAAAAAGATAGGGGGAGGCACGAGTGGCCCCATCCTTATGCTGGGACAACAGATCGAAGAAGGTACATGGCAGCTGAGAGCCTGTCTCAGACTCCTCCTGGCATAATGCCAAGGGGACAGCCTAAGGATCAGGGGAAAAGGATGGGGAGGAGGATTGGGGGGAGGATGGGGGCAGTCACTGAGTGACCTGCCTTCCTCCCGGCATAAATATAGGGCAAGCAGCCCCATCCTTCTGCTAGGAGGAGAACCTGAGGATGACCCAGGCCCTGCCCTGGCCCCATCCTGTCCCGGACCCCTCTCCTCCCAGGCCCATCCTCTCTCCTGGCCCAGCCCTCCCATCCGGGCTTACAACGTGGCCCCAAAAGAAAAAAGTTTACCCATGCCTGTGCGAAACAGTATAATTTCTCCAGTGGTGTGGGGAGAAGACATCCTGTGATAATGCGGCATATCTCATTAAGAGCCACATCCACCATTTTAATGTGGTGAGATGTGTTCCACACTGAGCATGCATACTCAGCAGCAGAGTAGCAAAGCGCTTTGCTACTCTGGCCATTTAATGCAAACAACAAACTTCCACAGAAGCCTGCAAAAGGAAGTCCTTCATGTACAACAGTGCTCCATGGTTTGGGTCATCACCATCCCTGCCTCAGACTGGTTCTTGTGTAATTATCTGTACAGTGGAACTATTTTCTTCAAATATCAGTTTGAAACAGCATTGAATGGTCAGTGTAGAAGGGGCCCAGAATCATGGCAGCCTGGAGCTGGAAGAGACCCCAAGGGCCATCCAGTCCAATCCCCATTCTGCCAGGCAGGAGCACACTTGCAAAGTACTTCCGACAGACGGCACTCCAGCCTCTGCTTAAAACCTCACAGAGAAGAGGACTATTCCACACTCCCAGGCGGTGTAGTCCACTGTCAAATAGCTTTTACTACTACAAAGTTCTTTCCAATGTACAAATAGAATCTCTTTTACTGCAATTTGAATTTATTGCTCTTTGTTGGAATTCTATTTATTATCTAGAGTATTTTTTTACTCCGCTATTCAGCCACAAAGGCACTCAGAGAGGCTTACAAAATGTCAGTTTGCGCTCAGAGTTACAATCCACAAAAGATAAATAAGATGTACAGTAATACATAAGACACAAGGCACCTGCGTCTTGCTGGCTGCCTCTTTCCCACTCAAAAATGTGTTAATTTTTGCCCAGCTCTCTAATCTGTTAAGGTTGTGTTGGATTCTGATCCAGTCCTCTGAGCTATTAGCGATCCCTCCCAATTTGGTATCATTTGCAAATTTGATAAGCATGCCTTCTATCCCATCGTCCAAGTTATCTATATAGATGTTGAATAGCACTGGACCCAAGACGGACCCCTGTGGCACCCCACTGGTCACTTCTCTCCAGGATAAAGAGAACCCATTGGTAAGCACTCATTGGGTTTGGTTGCTTAACCAATTCCCAATCCACCTAACAGTAGCATTGTCTAGCCCACATTTTATTAGCTTCCTTGTGATAATGCCATGGGGAACCTTGTCAAAGGCCGTACTCAAACTGAGATATGTCAGATCCACAGCATTCCCTTTTGAAAGCACATGGGTAAAATGCTCATTAAAATGCCTGGGGAGTGGATAGGATGTTGGACAGAGACTGGGAGAATTGCATTACAAGCTTCACTTCAAAACTGGCAGTTGTGATGGTGTTTCCACCTCACTTGACAAGATTTGTTCATTAGAGATTTGCTTTTGCCTTTCTCTGAGGCTGAGAGAGTGTAACCTGAACAGTGTCACCGAGTGGGTTTTCATGCCCAAGCAGACATTCAAACCCTTGTTTCCAGAATCATAGTCCAACATGCAAATCTCTATGCCAGGCAAGCTCTTTAAAACTGGTTACTGTGAGGAAAAAGAAGAGAGGTAAATATAGTACTGTGGTCCTTGGTGGAAGAGTGAGATTATTGTTGTCTTTTAGATTTTCACAGCTAAGGAAAACTGATTTAGAGACAAAGACAAGACCCCTTGAGAAATGTGCTTAGTCCAGAAATTTTATTTCACAAAGTTCATTCCAGAGTGTGTTGAAAGCATCAAAGTTACACAAGACTTCTCTTCAAATATGTTTACTATAGTAGGCAAAGGCTGCGGGGTTTTTTATCAGGTTTCCTGGGAATAAGTTTCATGGACCATAATGACAATGCAGTAAGGAACTGCACATTAACATGTCTATCCATTGTGGAATGAATGATACCTTAAACCAGGGGTCCTTGAACTAAGGCCAGCAGGCCGGATGCAGCCCTCCAAGGTCATTTACCTGGCCCTCGCCCTAAACTTTAGACTTTGATGATACAAGGCTATTCAGTGCTACTCATGCTGGCCAACAATGGATTCCCCTAGGTAGTAAGCAGCCAGGCATGTGGACAATTTCAACAGAAAGGAGGAAACCTAGCTACCAGTATTTAAAAAAAACCCTAAAATCAGAGCAGTACATAAAGAACAACACTCTGAAAACAGGTGAATTACAGACATGAATCAATCAGGGGCAGATAACACCTCAGAACAAAGGATTCCCCCAGGCAGGAATGAAGCTTGCAAGTCCATTAATTCTAATCAAAGTGATTAATTACAACATTCACACTGGCTTCCAACAGACAAGAGTCCTTTCTCCCACTCTGGACCTTCCACAGATATATAAACCTCTGAGGATGCCTGCCCTAGATGTGGGCGAAACATCTGGAGAGAATGCTTCTGGAACATGGCCATACAGCCCAGAAAATGCATAGCAACCCATTGTTCTTTCTTTGTTTTTTAATTGCTAATTTGTCAATTTCTGTTACTTAAAAGACTTTAACCATTCATTCTTCTATTTTTTACTGTTGGGAAAAAAGTGAAATATTAAATAAAGAAATAAAATACAGTAGAGTCTCACTTATCCAAGCTAAACGGGCCAGCAGAAGCTTGGATAAGCGAATATCTTGGATAATAAGGAGGGATTAAGGAAAAGCCTATTAAACATCAAATTAAGTTATGATTTTACAAATTAAGCACCAAAACATCATGTTATACAACAAATTTGACAGAAAAAGTAGTTCAATAGGCAGTAATATTATGTTGTAATTACTGTATTTACGAATTTAGCACCAAAATATCACGATATATTGAAAACATTGACTACAAAAATGGCTTGGATTATCCAGAGACTTGGATAAGCGAGGTTTGGATTAGTGAGACTCTACTCAGAGGCTGTCAGGACCCAGGCTGCAGAGCACCAATAACCATACACAGAGGCCAGAATCTATCTAATATCTTTATTGAGGAAATATATAAAGTTAATAAAAGCAAGTGTAGGAAATAGTTCAGAAGTAGACCTTTCAGGAAAGGTCAAAATTAGTCCAAGGAAACAATGTCCAATATGAAATATTAAGGTCCAAAGTTGTAATCCAATAACCGAAACACTCACTTTGCCAAGCAAAGGGAGGGGAGATGACAAGGTCCTTTAGTCCATGGAGCTTAATGTAAGGCTAGGAAGCAAACTAGATTCTTGGAAAAACAAGGCTTGATTCAAGGCAACAAGAGGCGAGGAGCAAGAACAGGGTCCGTGGCGAAATCCGTGGCGAGGTCCGGGGAACAAGGCAGGGCTGGAACGAGAACAAGGTCCTGGAAACTGGAGTAGCGTAGTCCACACACAATCTACTCCCGAAGCTGACGAATTGACTCCGCAAGGAATCCTTGTGGCCAAGCATCTATATAGGATCTTGTTTTCCCGCCAAAGCAGACTTTCTCTGGGGAACAAGAACCGAAACCTAAACTGTCCAGATGCAGGACTCCTTAAACTTTCCCAAGGGAATCAGACTTAATCTTCTAATTGTCTGGCAGCTATCCGGGCGCTTCGGCGAGTCGCCTCCCGCGCGTGTCTATCTTGATTATAATAAAGGCGGCGAGAAAATGGGGGAGATTTCTCCTCAAGGCTTGTTTGTGTGACTTCTTGTGGGCAAACATCCTGCAGCTGCAAGGGCTCCAAATCTGGCAAAAACGGTGGGAAACCCAAGTTTTCCTCTTCATCTGTCACAACAGTACTAGGAACGGGACTACATGGCCCATAAGTCATCACACTGGCGGTTCAACCACCAGGCCAACTAGGCAGTTGCCTGTGGCGCCATCTTGTTGGGGGCGCCATCGAGGCAACTCCTGTCTCCTGCGGCCTGCCTCCGCAAGGTATTGAACTGCTTTTTCTGTTGATTTGTTGTAAAACATGATGTTTTAGTGCTTAATTTGTAAAATCTTAATGTAATTTGATATTTAATAGACTTTTCGTTAATCCCTCCTTATTATCAAACATTTTCGCTTATCCAACGCTTTTATTTTTTTTGGGGGGGGGGGCAAAATTCTGTTCGCCTACACTTGAAAAATACCTAGGGCCGGCTCTGACTCTACTGTACTGCAGCCATGTTGCTGAAAACCAGTTCTGAGTCTGTTTTTATCCAGCCCCTACCATCCTCACAATGTTAATGCTGTGAAACAAAACAAAAGGAAACCAGCAACCTTTTAGCTAAGCTGAAGACAAGAAAAGTGGAAACTGGGCTGGATCCCAAAAAGACTTTGCAAATAGGAGCTTTATTGTCAGAGGCTGTGTTAACCAAGCTATGCCTGTACAACTAAAAAAAAATCTTTGTATAAAATTAAAGTTACAAACAATTACAAAAGTTAATTCTATTTTAAAACACAAATAAAGGCATAATAAAAACCAAAAATAGAAATACCCCACTGAAAGCTCCTTCTACTACAACATATTAAAACCAAACACCTTTCTCAATAAAAAGATCTTTAACTGCCATTGAAATGATGTCAGGAACCAACGGTTTTTCTCAGGCAATGAGATTGTTATCACGTTGTTATAATCATTCTTCCTTAAAATAATTTTCCAGCATTTGACAAACTGAAACAGATTGATTTCAGTAGATCAGCTTCAACATCTGTAGCATGCTAACTTATCAAAGTCACTTCTGCGTCTTTATATCCCATTATGATTTTTTTCACACATCATCCAATAACAGAACGAATTACAACATTAAAGGCGTTTAGAAAAAAAAACCCTTCAATACTGTTCTACTAGTTGAAAATTATCTGCTGATTGTTTTGGCACTAAAGATAATTTGCTGAGGTTTGAATGGCCATGGCCCATCTAAAGATATTATTTTTAATGTGTTTTAATGTTCTTTTACCAAATAATATTATTTGGAATCAAATAAGCTGTAGTACTTTCAACATAATTAGAACCATATAGTGCTGGCTGGGGAAGGGAGGAATAAATCAATCATGCTTGAGAGGCAGTAATATCCAGGGAAGAGAAAAGTGCCCTTTCAAGACCTTTTTTAATCCATGGCACACTTATCACTATATATATCATAACTGTCCTTTCCAGAGAAAGGCTTTCACACAAGGCTCCTGCACTTCCTTCTGAGCTGTATTTCCTTCTTGCACCTATGCGAGGAGGCTTTTGTTCCCAGACTGGCAAGCTTTACATTAGTTGGCATTTATTCAACTGTGTCATTTATAATCTATCTCAATATAAATACGGGCAATATAAATTTGCATACCATTATTTTTATCTCAGAAATACCATTATTCTTTTTCCGTATATAGCCTTAAAAGCATGACTGATGGTATAATAATTATAATAATGGCTAGAATTCAATAAGGGCCTGTTTTCATCTTTGTGTCTACAGGAAATATAATCAAGCACCGGTATTTAGCAATGAGTTGCTGTGATATTAATATGTAGGGCAAGGGCCCCTAAACTAAGGCCTGCAGGCCAAATCTGTCCCACCAAGGCCTTTTCCCCACCCCCCACGTTTATCTCCATGTGCACACACATGTACGGCTGCACAGTCAGTGGACGTATGCATGCAGTGGTGGCAGCAAGTGTGTGTGCGGCAGTGGGAAAGGCAAGTCAGTGTGAGTGGATGTGTGGCAGTGGTGGCGAATGCATGTGTACAGTGATGTGTATGTGACACGGCCAACACATCCCACACATTCACACCCAATGTGCACACAACACATGCACACACACACGCACACACGAAATCCCCCCCCCCCCCTATAGTCTGAAGGAACATGAACTGGCCCTCCATTAAAAAAATTGGGGACCCCTTATGTATTTATTTATTTATTTATTTATTTATTTTTCTAACTTATATGCCGCCACTCCGCTAGGGCTCGGGGCGCCTTACTTATGTAGGGTAACCAGCAATGCGACAAGCAAAACAGCAATGATGTGTATCAGGATACCTGCTAGGAAAAGCCAATGTACATTGGGCTTTGCCCAATGCTTTTGCCAGTGTCCTGATATGCATCTTCAAAATTTATTAACATTATTAGCACCTCTGCTGCATAGCTTAATAGTTCTTCATAAAGTTATGTAAAATAGACTGTGATAAAGAACTCCTGCTATTAAAACAATATGGCCCCTTACAGGACTGGTATCCACAGTTTTGCTTACCCACATCTGACAAAATAGGTTCTTTCTAGGAATTATCTAGGTCCTCCAGATAATTCTATACTATTCTGCTGGAGTCATGTTAGACCTACGGTAGCAAATGTCTAGGGATGATACCTGTCTAGGAATTTTTGAGGTCTTCTAATGCAAGTCTATGATAACTTCCTGCAGAGTTTAGCCCATTCAATAAGTTTGCTATTATCCATGGATTCTGGTTTCCATGGTAAAGCCAAGAACGTATATCCCTGCAATAAGGAGTCACAGTGCAGTAATAATAGTGCATTTATGTTAAAGCAATACATTTTTCTTGGCCTTGTAATTATTCGCTGAAAACTGAATTGGATATAACAGTGTTTAAGCAAGATTAGGTGGAGATAATTCAAGGGAAATCCTGTAAACTTAAATCTGAACTTAATTGCAGCTAAATTGGAAAAAGTGTTAAATTGTTACAGGAATTAGATTGCCATTAATTTACAAGGCTCCGAATAACAATCATCAGGAATGCAAAAAAAAAAACAAAACAAAAAAACCCAAAAAACCCCAGTTGTCATACAAACACAGAATGTGTACAATCTTTTCTATTGGTTGCTCAAAGAATTATTTTATAATCTAAGAGTCAAAAAGTATGTAGAATCGTTGCTCAATTCCAATTAGGTAACTGCTTGCATTATGATGCAAAGATTTCTGGTGCTGGATGCAATCTAATGAAAATTATTACCAAACTCAGCATAGTGTCAATCATATCTTTAACCCTTAGCTGGAGCTCAAAATGTGTGATTCAGTCTGGAGCTGGCAGGTGAGGAGAAGTGCTTTAATACTTTTCCTTCACCACTGTCCTAATCCAGAACAGAACGCATTATCCTCCCATTCCAAATAACCTGGGGAGATTTCGATAGAATCTATGATGTTAATCTAATTGTTAGTCCCAACTAGACAAGCATCAATGAACCAATGGAACCTATCTAATAGTTGACTTACCAAGTTCCCATTGATTCAGTTGGGACTAATTAGATGCCAGTTGGGACTGGCAACTAAATTTCAACCTGTAATTTTTTTCTAATAGAAAAACATGAAGGTGTAGCCAACACAATTCCATACTTAAGTTAATTATTTGCAGTCTAGAAAGAAAACATAATTTCCCTGTATCGCTGTCTGGAGGAGACTATTGCATATACTACATGGGGACGCAGTACCTCAGCGGGTTAAACCGCTGCAGAAAAAACTTGCTGACTGGAAGGTTGGCAGTTTGAAGCCAAGGGTTGGGGTGAGCTCCTGCTGTCAGCCCTAGCTTCTGCCTACCTAGCAGTTCAAAAACATGTAATGTGAGTAGATCAATAGTTACTGCCTTGGTGGGAAGGCAAAAGGCACCCTGCAGCCATGCCAGCAAAACATGATCAGGAGGGTCAACAGGCTCCTCGGCATGGAAAATGGTACAGGAGCACCTCCCCATGGCCAGAGATGAGCATTGCCTCCAGACGCTAGAGATGGAAAGGGAAACCCTTGCCTTTGTTCGTGTATTGTATATCATTGGTGACTATATAAAAGGCATTTAATATTTGCCTATATATGTGTATACTGTAATCCACTCTGAGTCCTCTCGGGGAGATAGAGCAGAATATAAATAAAGTGTATTATTGTAGACATCTAGATGTGTAGTCATTTACAAATTTGAGCCATTTCTGTAGACTTTGTCTATTAAACCACACCTGTTTCTTATGTTATCAGTTTCCTCTTGGACTCCAGCACAGAATCTTTCAGTTTCTTTTTCTTCTATCTCTGCAGTTGGAGCATAAATTTAGATTATTATATTATATTGACGGAGTTTCCCTTAAGTTATATTGACATGATTTAATCAGACCCTGCATTATATTGTTTGACTACTTTTGCTACATTTAACTTCCCTATAAGTGCCACTTTGTTTTTTCTTAGATTTCTATTTCCTAAGAAAAACATTGTATATCTGACTAAAAATGTTCAATTCCTAACAACTTTAGTTTACCCACTCCAAGTATTCCAATGTTTATATGCTCCGTTTCTTGTTTTATTATGTCTTGCTTCTTCTGATCATGCTTTACACATTCTATGTTCCTACAGTATGTATTATGCAGCTTCAGATTTTCCTTTCACCTTAGAGTATGTATAAAGCAGAGCATCCTCTTGTCTTGAATCCAGTTGTACTACTGGTCACAGAGCTATGAATAGTAGTCCTCCACTCTTTCTCAATAACTTGTTCAATTCCTTCCAGTCTGGGTGTTTCATTTTTAATTAATTTTGATTATATTTTAATATTATACTTTTATTACTTACTTTCTTTCCTGCCTTTCTCCCCATAGGGACTCAAGATGGCTAACAATAAAGTGACACAATCCAATATAATTTAAAACAAAGGCATACAGATTTTTTAAATTAAATATTTGTGTCATGAATACAAGCTAAAATACAATTACAATTTCATTTAAATGCTAAACATCTAACCCTCATTTTTTTCTCCCAGGTTTGAGACCCAAAGTTGCTCACAATCTTAAAAACTATACAATTTTAAAACCTATTAAAATAAATATTAAAATAGAATTAAATATTGTAATTATTAAATCAAGTGAACAACTTTTAAACCCAAAAAACAAACCAACCAACAAAAACCCCAAATCTGAGAGACTGACTGAAGGTGGTGGAATCTGTGATTCTACAATTACTTGGCAAACTTGCTATGCAGAGGTTAACCATTCAGCAAGAGTCTGGATGAAATTAAACAAATCTTGCTCAAATCTGAAAGATCTGTAGAGATTGTGCAAATAGTAGCCAGGGTATCTGCACTAGACAGAAAAGTTTAGCATGCCTTTATGTGTGGGAGTCCACCTACAAGGTATTCACCAAAAATACCCCTTTGGAAGAAGCCGATTTAAATTAGTAGTAGTAGTAGTAGCAGCAGCAGCAGGAGCAGCAGCAGCAGCATGTATGTATGTATCACAACTAGAGCTCATACACAATTTCAAGGAATAGTTCATCTTCAACAAAGAAGAGAAGCACCATTGAAATAGTGAGGTATGATCTCTTGATTCATTTTGGATTGTCTCATCACAATTTGGGGTGTGCATGTGTGGGTAAAAGATCTTCAGAAGGAGGTTTGTTGTGCCTCTCTCTGTGTGATACTAAGAAATATTAGCCATGGTGCCATTGATTCTGAGAGATCCCTTGCTAGTTTCGCCCTTCACTACTGCTGATGCCCTATAGCCGTTCAGCACATTTAATCCCATAAAAAAACCATATGGCAACTGTAATAGACTAACCTAAGAAAACTCAGTATTTTATTAAAACACAGAGATTCCTGATCAGTTTGAGGAGATATTTCTAAATTAAATGAAGCTTGTTTATTTGCTCTATGTTGTATTTTGTGTTAATTTCGTATATAAGAGGCTGATGAAAGTGCTTGGCTATGTTGAGCCAGCATAGTGCTTTATTCTATCTTTTTTATTACTACATTAATAGCTTGCAATAATAGATTTCCAATACAAATCAAATACAATTAAAACACAATTTTAATGCAAAGCTGAATAGGAGATAGGGATCTAAGAATAAGGGGGGGGGGGGGGGTAGGAAAAGGGAAAAGTTAAAAACATTTTCCTCTTATGCAAAACAGTTATCAAACCATGGTAACCCCCCCCCCCCCATCCGATGATTTATAGTTCACCAAGGGCTCAGAAATAAAGATAACATTTTTTTCCTTTTTTAAAAGACCCTTTCCAGAGTTGCACAAGTTCAAAGCATCAGAAGATCCAAACCAAACCAGCACCAGCTGTAAACTGCTAAACTTTATGATATTTACTTCAATAAATTGTATCAACTTTATGATTCTGTGCAGCGTGTATCTTTTAACTTTATAAAGTTGTACAAAATGTAGCCTAGGAACTTCCACCCTTAGTGACCTTCCTAAAATAATCCCCTAAAAAAACAAGGGTGGGGCAAATCCTCCTGGCTGTTTTCCAAGCCAGATAATAATCAGATTCATTGTTTATATGTAAAGACAGATGATCTTCCATGCCAGCCAGGTGAGCTCAGAAATGCTTGTGTGATTCCCCTGAAGCTGAGAGCCTTTGGCCCCATCGAAACAGAGACTTAAAAATATAAACATTTGGTAACACTTTTATTTGACAACCCAGCTCTTGATTGCCAAGGATCAGTAATACGGTTTCTGAGCCTTGTATCTTTGTTTCCTGAGCCCCGTATCATTGTTTGGCACAGAACTAGACAGTTGAACTAATCAAAGTTCATCAACAGATCCCTAGCATTCTCTCCTCCTGATTTGTGCCCCCCCCCGGGGCATCCCAACAGCTGATTGGTACTTTGCACGACCGATCCCCAGCCATCATTCAAGGGAACCCCTGCCTGGAAGCAGGAATGTCAGCGGGACCTTTGACCAATTCTGGTGCAGATCCTAGCCAGCCTCTTTTCTAACCAATCAGAGGCTGTCAAAATGGTATAAGATGTCTTGTGTTTCTCTGTATACTTATGCTTGCAGATTTTGAAACAAATTGCTTGTGTTTGCACCCTTTTTGGCTGAATCACAATAAACCACTGTGGCTTGTTTTCAACCTCGTGAGTTGTTTCTCTGTCCTAGCCCTTCTAGTTTTAGCATATGCTCGCCAGGCACAGATTCTTTTATGTGTGCCCCGAGCTAAATCACTACTAAACTACATTTCTTGTTGTTATATAAGATGAAGTCATTTCCAAACTAAACACTGTGATCTGGATCATCATGATTTTATGTTATGCTCTATCAATAAACATGACTTTTCCTAACTACAATAAAAAGAACAATTATCCCTCTATGATTTGTCCTTTGCTCAGACTTCAGTCACGTCTTTTCAGTGGTTCTACAGTCAAGGAAGTGGGATATATATTTCCACAATAAGGATTAAACATATTCACACTTGTACAAGAGACAAAATGTTCTGCCTAAACAATTTGGAGTTTTATTGTTTTTGATTTTGAATGAAGAGTTAGTCAAGGATTAATAGTTTTTGTTGCTTCTCTGGAACTATTAAGTCAAATAACTTTTTCCTGGAAAGCGATTGCTTGCAATTACATATCATAACAGATTGGGAGACTTGGAGATGGAAAACACAAATAGAACTGGAAAGAAATGAGCTAGCTTGGCAAGAAAACTTTCTATCTTGCAAATTTTGATGGGGGTGAAGTAGGACTAGGAATACAAAGAATCCTATTCATTCTAAGTGAGGAGCCTTTCTTTTTTCCCTTGGCTTAGACCAGGGGTCCCCAAACTTTTTAAGCAGGGGGCCGGTCCACAATCCTTCAGACTGTTGAGGGGCCGAATTATCATTTGAAAAAAAAATACAAACGAATTCCTATACATGTCTTATTTGTAGTGCAACAGCAACAACAACAACGAAAGAACAATACAATATTTAAAAATGAAAACAATTTTAACCAACATAAACCTATTAGGATTTCAATGGAAAGTGTGGGCCTGCTACTGGCCAATGAGATAGTCAAATTAATTAGGATTGTTGTTGTTGTTGTGTGCCTTCAAGTCATGTCAGACTTTGGTTGAGCCTAAGTCTAAAATTATTTATTTATTTACTGCATTTATTTACTACATTTATATCCCGCCCTTCTCACCCCGAAGGGGACTCAGAGCAGCTGTATGTACATATTATATTATATTATTAGCATAACACAATATTAGCATTATATATTACTATATTGAACTATACCACTATACTATTATATAATATGTAATATATAACATATAATTAATATTATTATATGGTATTACTATTAGTATTATATTGTATAACATAAGATTATTATCAATATTATATGTATATACAATATATTATATTATTAAAACTTATATAAAAATATATTATAAAACTGAGGGCGGGGGCCAGGTAAATGACCTTGGAGGGCCGCATCCGGCCCCCGGGCCTTAGTTTGGGGACCCCTGGCTTAGACAGACACAGGTCTCACTCCCCTCTCAGACTGATCCAATGAGATCCTTCTAGAAGCGTTAAATGTCATCTAGGTTAACCTTCTTCATCCATTGCATTTCTAACCATGAACTAAGTATAATAAGAGAGATACTGTCATTCCTCCACATTTGCAGTTTTGACTTTTGCGGATTTGATTATTTATGAATTTGATTAATAATGTTCTCTCTAGAAATCTCTAAGTCCTCTAATGCGACCCTATGTTCATTTTCCCCTATCATGCTGGAGGACCTAGAGATTTCTAGAGAGAACACCTTTCTAGGAATCTGTAGGTCCTCCAAAGAGAGTCTATGTATGGTCAGCTTCCAGCAGAAATTGACCATAGAGTCATGCTACAATACATAGAAATCCCTAAGGGTGTTTTATCTCAGGTTTTAAAAAATTCTTTACTTGCAGTTTTTCACTTTCACAAGGATCCTGTGCCCCTATCCCTAGGGAATGTGGAGGGTTGACTTTAGTTTTGCAAAGAATACTTATACAGGATATCTCAAAAATATGCACATTCTTTAACTGCAAATTTTAGCTATGGAGATGATTTGAAGGCCAACTAACATTGAAGAATAAGTGTTATAACAATGCTTTCATTAGTTATAAAGCCCTAAACGTTTTGGGTTCTGCTTATCCTTATGACTGTATCTCTTCCTACGAACTGGCACGGGCTCTAAGATCCGCCAGAAAGGCCCTTCTCTCACTCCTGCCTCCATCACAAGCACGGTTGGTGGGACGAGGGAGAGGGCCTTCATGGTGGTGGCCCCCCGGCTCTGGAACTCTCTCCCCAGGGAAATCAGATTAGCCCCCACCTTGTCCACATTTCGTAAAGATTTGAAAACATGGATGTGCCTTCGAATAACAGGTTGGCTTGTAATCATCCCTACCCATTCCTAATGTATTTATGTTCTGGTTTCCAGCACTTTATTGCCAGTCCTGGTCCTATTGTCCTGCGTTTTGCACAAGCCCTGCCCTTCCCTTGCAATTCTCAATAGACCCACTTTTCGGTCCTGTGATTTTGATTGATGTATTTTATGATGCTTTTATTTCCTTGCTTTTAATTGTTTGTAATTATTTTGCTTGTGTTATGTGTTTTAATTTTGTATCTCAATTCTCTGTTTTTTTCTGGGCTTGGTCCCCATGTAAGCTGCCCCGAGTCCCCTGAGGGAGATGTAGGAAGGTTATAAGAATAAAGTTGTTATTATTCTTATTCTTATTAATTCCATCTTAAATTATAATTTTATGTAAAGTGTTCAAATTGTTGACTTATCCTGTGTAGCCATGCACTGCTCACACTGTCAGAGTTGCACACCTCACTTCAAGTTTCTCTTGTTGTTTCCCCATACTTCTCCGCTATTGGAATCATTAATTCTGTTAATATATATTTTGGGAGAATAGTGCAAAAAAAAAAAATCCCCAGATTTTACTGGCTATACTTTTACTGAAAAACATGCAAAAGAATTTCCAGACTGATTTTTTTCCAGAAGAGTTTTTTGTCAGTTGGAAGTCAGCGTGAATGTGACAAAAAAACTCTTCTCACACCCTGGACTCTCCACAGATATATATTAACCTTCCTTGCCTAGTTTCTCCATGCCTCACAACCTCTGAGGATGCCTGCCATAGATATAGGTGAAACATCAAGAGAGAATACTTCTAGAACATGGCCATACAGCCATGTCATACATACAACAACCTTGTGATCCCGGCCATGGAAGCCTTCGACAACACAGAAGAAGAAATGTTTAAAGTTACAGACAATGCAGTTGCTATTGCCCGTTTTTGGTCTAAAATGATTTAACTGCTTTTAATCCCTTTTTATCAGTTTTAAACGTATTTATTTATGTGATGCTTTTGACACAAAAAAAAATATATGTATGGGTGTGTGTGTATCTCTCTCTCTCTCTCTCTCTCTCAGTTGTTCTCAACCTTCCCAATGCTGTGGCCCCTTAATGTAGTTCCTCATGTTGTGGTGACCCCCAACCATAAAATGATTTTCGGTGCTACTTCATAACTGTAATTTTGCTACTGTTATGAATCGTAATGGAAATATCTGATATGCAGGATGCGTTTTCATTCACTGAACCAAATTAGGCACAAATACCCAATACACCCAAATTTGAATGCAAAATTTTTCGGTTTTTTTTTAACCTGGTTTACTCATGAATTTTAACTGGTTAACCAGTGTCCCCTGAAGTTTATCTGTCTTGTGTATCCACTGAAGTTCATCGATGGAGCCTGATTTCTAAATTATTTTGCGTTATGGAACTACTCTTCATGATTGGCTAAAAAAAGAGTTTCAATCCCCACCCCGAATGTTTTTTTCTGGCTATGGCCCTGCCTAAGAGCATTAGAAATATGTGTGTTGTGATGGTCTTTGGCGACCTCTCCGAAATCCCCTCCCCTGCGACCCGCCCCCAGAGAGGGGCTTTCCCTCCCTCCCTCTTTTTCTCTTTATGAGATCTCTAGTGACAGCCTGTATATATTTTGGGGCGGCGGAGGGGTGTGTGCGCGTAGTTGGGAACCCGCCTCCTTCCTGGGCTTTTGGCACCTGTTCCTCAGCGCGGGGGGAGGGGGAGGGGCGGGGCGGGGCCAGGAGGGAGGCCACAGCAGCGACAGGCGTGGGGGCACGCGCGCGACGGCCAGGCCTGTCTCGCGAGGGAGTGAGCGAGTGAGTGAATGGGGGCGAGGGAAACCCAAGGCGGAGTCGGACTTGGGCGAGAAAGGGGCGCGACGGGGGAGGGAGGGGGCGCCCCGGGCGGAGACAACCTGCGGTATTTTGGGGGAAGCTCTGCCTTCCACTGCTGTGCAGGCGCGCAAAGTGGCCCAGAGAGAAGTTTTAGCCAAGGTTTTCCCTAGAATGATCCACTTCAGTCATGTGTGGCGGAGCGGTTTCAGCCTTGGCCGCATCTACACGGCCATATAGTCCAGTCTCTGACTCCACATGATCTGCTTTGAACTGGATTGTATGGCAGTGTAGCTCCAGCCTGTTCCACTGGTATTTTGCCATGGTTGCTGTGAGTGAGTGGGAGAGTTTCGATCCCCGTCCGAAACCCAGGGGTGGCCGCGAGCAAGCCAAAGAAGGCAAGGCACGGGTCTTGCCCAGGAAAGCCGAGGCGCCCCGAGAAGAGGGTCACCCTGAGTTGCCTTCAATCAGCCGGGGGCGACGTGCGGCGGCGGCGCGTCCTTCCTCGTGGGAGTTCCCCCGCTCCCCCGCCACCCGCGGAGTTCCAAAGGGCAGATTCCACGCCACGAGAACAATCGCGGCGCCGGGCCGAAGGGGGGAGGGAGGCAGGGAAGAGGAGGAAGAGGCCGTTGCCCCAGGGAAGCGCCTCCCCCCCTCCCTCTCTCTTGCTCTTTTCCCCCGTTTCAAAGGCCGCCGGGCAGCGCTCGGGCTGTTTTGACGTGACCACGGGAGGCAGCCCTCAAACGAGCCCTCGGGGGAAGGTAACACGGGCACCCACCTCGGCCTCCCTCTCTGGCCTTGCCTTCCTCGCCCAGCGCCTCCCCTCGCCTGCCCTCCCCAGGAAGTGGGGCCCTTCCACACAGCTGAATGAAATCCCACATTTTGTGCTTTCGACTGGGATATATGGCAGTGTGGACTCAGATAACCCAGTTCGAAGCAGATATTGTGGGATTTTCTGCCTTGATTTTCTGGGTTATAGGGCTGCGTGGAAGGGACCTAGGAATCTCTAAGGCAGAGCTTTCCAAACTGTGTGTTGCAACACATTCCTGTGCCAGCTGCAGTGTGTAGGTGCGTCACACAAACGTTATGGGAGGCCTCTATGTGAACTAAGTAATAAATCAGGTGTATGTATATACAGTAGAGTCTCACTTATCCAACGTTCTGGATTATCCAACGCATTTTTGTAGTCAATGTTTTCAATACATCCTGATATTTTGGTGCTAAATTCGTAAATACAGTAATTACTACATAGCATTATTGCGTATTGAACGACTTTTTCTGTCAAATTTGTTGTATAATATGATGTTTTGGTGCTTAATTTGTAAAATCATAACCTAATTTGATGTTTAATAGGCTTTTCCTTAATCCCTCCTTATTATCCAACATATTCACTTATCCAACATTCTGCCGGCCCGTTTATGTTGGATAAGTGAGACTCTACTGTACCATTAATGAGAGGTTTTCATGAGATATGTAGTATCCCTGTAAATATTATTATTATAGTTTATGTTTGTATCTGTATCTCTCATAATGAGTTGGTATAATATCAGGTACTGTGTCACAAAATGATGCATGTCTAAAAAGTGTGTCATCAATATTAAATATTTGGAAAGCTCTGCTCTAGATCCTCAAGTGCAATTCTGCCTTCAGTCTCCAGCAGGCATTGACCGTAGAACCACACTGGAGGACCTAGAGATTCCAACAGCCTCAGAACTGGAGCATGGATCCACTTGAAGTCCAGTTTCTGCCTCCTGAAGAATTCTGGGGTTTGTAGTTTAGTGAGGCCCGGGACCTGCCTGGCTGAGCAGTTTAAAGGCCCCTCCCTAAAGCCCCATCATTCTGCAGGAGGCAGAAACTGGACTTAAAGTGGATCCATGCTCTAGTATGATGAGGTCCCAGAGAAGTGTTCTCTCAAGTAATAAAATAGCAGTTTATTTATTTGTAGTTTTCACACCCACTGAGATCCTATGCTGCTAAGCACAGTGACTATGGAGAGCAAATTGTGCATCCTTAACAACATCAGGATTGGTTTTTTTATCCCACTCCCCACAAAAAATCTGTACACACCCTTAAGAAAAGTGTCACAAAATAACAAGATAAACATTTAAGTGAGGTGTGCAACTGTTCTTCGTCAGTGCCAGCCGTGCATGGCAGAGGACATAAAATTGAACACCTGACATAAAATTGTAATTGAAGGTGGAAATTGTTATGAATGAAATCACTATTATAACATTTGTTCTTCCATATAAGTATATTTACAGTCAGCCCCCCATTTCCATGGATCCTGTACTCATGAATTCAATCATCCACTGCATGAAAATATTTAAAAACAAAGCAAAGTAAATGAGTATGCTTATACAATGTTGTATCAGTTGATACAAAAGAATCCAAAAGCAATAGTTCATGCTAACAATGTTTTTGCTTTCAAAACAACAGAACCAAGTCCCAAAACTATTATTCAACCTGAACATTATAGATTTGGGTTCGAATGCATCCCAGTTCTGAACATTTTTTCTGCCTCTTTTTCTAGGTGAAATCCTTTTATTGTTTACACCCGAAGACACATAGGGAAACATGTCTTACTTCATTAAAAGAGTTCCAAATTATAGATCTGCCAGTCATCTTCACAATGTCAGAAGATTATTAATTAAAAAACAAGTGCTAAGTGGTTCTAAAGCCTTTGGTGGACAGAAAATGAGAATACAGGCGTTTTCTCAGGTCAGTTTTGAAAACACAGACTCTTTCAGTTATGTGATAGTTGGAGCCGGGTCTGCAGGGTGCGTCTTGGCCAACCGGTTGACCGAAGATCCTCACAGCACTGTTAAACTGCTGGAAGCAGGGCCAAAAGATACTATTTTAAATAGCAAACTATTACTGTGGAAGATTCATATGCCTGCTGCCTTGACCTACAATCTGTGTGATGAGAATTATAACTGGTATTACCATACCACACCACAAAAGCACTTGGATAACCGCATCATGTACTGGCCCAGAGGAAGAGTGTGGGGCGGATCTTCCTCTCTCAATGCCATGGTTTACATCAGAGGCCATGCGGAAGATTATAACAGGTGGAGTAAGGCAGGGGCTGTTGGTTGGGACTATGAGTTCTGTTTGCCGTACTTTAAAAAAGCACAGACACATGAATTGGGTGCTGACCTTTATCGAGGTGGGAATGGCCCACTCCATGTTTCGAGGGGCAAAACCCAAAACCCCCTTCATCACGCATTCTTGGATGCGGCCCAACAAGCTGGGTACCCTTTCACAGAGGATATGAATGGTTTTCAGCAAGAAGGTTTTGGCTGGATGGACTTGACAATACACAAAGGTTAGTCTTAAAAACATTCTGTTTGGAACCTTGTGTGCCAACAACAATTATTCTGTATTGACTCATCACAAACTGTTTTGAAATTGTGTTCTTGGAAAGTCCTGTGATTCCTCAAATTGATTTGCTGGTTCCCTGGAACTGGAAATGCTATTTTAGCCGAGATAATTCCAGATTGTGGCCAGTTTCATGTTGTGCTCTTGTGGAATAACCTTTGATAGCACCGGTGACCGAGAGAAGATTGTGGCCAGCTTCTTGTTGTGCTCTCGTGGAATAACCTTTGATAACACAGGTGATTTCTGGTTGGATTTATGCTTCATTTGAATTCACATGTAATTCTTAAATGGGTTTTTTTTAGATTCAATGTATTATACAGATAAGCCACTATTTTGCGATTTCAAATAATTAGTCCTTCCCAGCCACTATCCAATTTATCCATCAGCGATGGCAGCATGTGGTCCATGTATGTTGATTTAAAAGTAAATTGGAGACGGTGAAACTGGCAGTGGTTTCAGCAAGGTAGTGATGTAAATCCTGATGTAGCAACCTTACAGTGCTTTTACATAGACAGTTTAAGTCAGTGTGTGGGATTGCATCAGCCTGCGAGCATATACACAATGTACACACTGATGAGATTTAACTTGAGGAAATCCACTTAATGTGTAATGTGGGTGAACCCTGGGTAAGGAAATACAGGAAAAGCCCTTATCCTACAGCAGGATTTGGGTTTTCCCTTGTCTTTGAGCAGTGCAGACACCAACCCCCAATTTCTATGTGAAATAGCCTGGGGCGCAGGGTGGCTGTCCCTCTACAGTAGAGTCTCACTTATCCAACATAAACGGGCCGGCAGAATGTTGGATAAGCGATTATGTTGGATAATAAGGAGGCATTAAGGAAAAGCCTATTAAACATCAAATTAGGTTATGATTTTACAAATGAAGCACCAAAACATCATGTTAGACAACAAATTTGGCAGAAAAAGTAGTTCAATACGCAGTAATGCTATGTAGTAATTACTGTATTTATGAATTTAGCACCAAAATATCACGATATATTGAAAACATTGACTACAAAAATGTGTTGGATAATCCAGAACGTTGGATAAGCGAGTGTTGGATAAGTGAGACTCTACTGTATTTTCCTCCCAAAACAAAGAAAATATAGGTATACTTCAGTTCCTGCATCTCTGCTTACTTCTCCCAACCTCCCTTGTAAGTCACATGACAAGAGGCCAGGAAGAATGGCTAAAGAAACTCAAATTAGCTTGTATTTTCTCTGCTTTGGGGGGGGGGGGGGGGATTGGGGAAGGGCAGATGGTAATCAAGCCCATGCTCAGCTGTACCAAACTGGCTTGACTGTGGGGCTGACAGCCCCCCCCCCCCCCCAAATTAGGCCACAATGTGTCTTGGAACAGCATTTTTTACACCTGCTCCAAGCTACATTATGTTCCTATGTAGACTCTCCATTAGTTAAAAGGTCATAAAGTGCATATACTGAGTGTTGGGAATAAATACCATGTCTTTGTTCCTTAAGATGTTTCAGTACCAAACAATGCACCTCTATTTCCTGGGAATTGATCAGCCCTCACAAGAGTGATGATTGTATATACAGTACTTGTGTATAAATTGAATTTTTTTACATAAACCAACCCCCAAAACCTTAATATATCCATGGGTCAATGTAAGCTACAGTATTAACCTGGATAGAAAAATGGTGGTGGTAGGTGCTTAGTGTTTCTATGGTGAAAACATTAGAGAGGGTCAGTGCTTTCTGAGTCTCCCAGAACAGACAAAGGATCCTTCCAGACAGGCCCAAATGCTGGACTGTCTTGATTTTACCTGACATGTCCAAATGATGCCTTGGGTAGAACCGAATCAATCCGGTGAAAACTGAGATTTGCCCTGGGTTAATAAAACACCTGGAAACTTCTGGATCTTAAGCTAAGGTCTGGATCTTTACAGGTGAGGGCCCTGTGAGATTGCTTTTGCCAATCCCCACAGCAATCCTGGTTCTTTGGGTTCTAAGAGCTCAAAGGAGTGGGATAGCAGCCCTTCCCTCCCTGCACCCCCATTTGCTCCCCAAAATGTACCTGAGGAGCCTGCTGGCAGTGCGTCAGCAAGTGTGTGTGTTGGGGGGGGGGAGGGAAACACTGTAGGGCTGCTCTGTGACAGTTGCCACCACTACGAAGCATGGTGGCTGTCACTGCCAATCCTCCGGCCCACTGTGGGTGTTCTATTTTTTGAGAACCAGAGGAGAGGAGTGCATAACTGCCAGGGCCAGAGAAGAAGCTGGAAGAAGAACATGAACACCAATCAAAGAGAAAATGGCAGCTGCGGGTGAGACTGGGAACAGCCTGAGCAAAGGGTGGAACAGTAATCATCCACTTGCTTAATTGCTTGTAATCCACTTTCAGAAGCCTGGTAGGTGCTACGTGGGGGTGACACCATGTGTTCCATGTGGGTTGGAGGATTCTGGAAGTTGCAGTAGTCGCAGTCATTTGGTGTTTCCTCTGTGATTCTGTCACCCAAGTAATCCACATCCCACGAGTGACACCTCTGGTGAAAGGCCTGGATGGGAATGCTTCAGCAGAAGAATGGTGGTGGCTGTGGCCTGGGGTAGTACCATTTTCCTTTCGCAAAATACCCCTCAGCTTATCCATGGGTCATACAAAATCCATAATTTTGACCTTAAAACCAACTTATACATGAGATTGATGCATGATATCATAATCATTCTTGATTAATGTTGAAACAGTATTGTATTCATAACCCAAAGGACGTATAAGAGCACCTCCTGATCTCATCCCTATCCCTTCCAATTCATCCCTGGTGGCTTGCATACTAAACCTATGGACCCACCGCCAAGATACTACACTTGGAAGACAATCATGCTTGGACATGAGTGATCGCAGATGATGATGACAATCTGCACTGGTGGATGTCTGCTAGTGCAGTAGGATAGTCTCTTTCTTACTGCCTGCAGCCCTCCATAAAACTTGTTCCACAGGGTTTCTCAAGACATTGGAGCAGGTTTTGTGGATTCCTGTGTCATTATGGCAGCAGTGGGGAGGATGGGAACTGAGGAGATAAACAGCTTCCTTTTGCTTGGAAGGAGACAGTTCTATCAGTAAAATTGCTGCACTGGATCCTTTTGCATGTGGGGAGATGTATGGATACATATGCACACAAACCTTTCTGTGGATGGATTGGTAACTCACCAGTTGGTTATCTGGAATCAAGAGAATAAAGAATATGCGGTTGGTCCTCAATTTTCATGGGGTTAGGGGCATAGGATCCCTGTGCAAATAGAAAAAGCACAACTTTAAATCTAAATCATGAACACTTTTTTAATTGAAGAGGATACTTGTTTAGGTATTTTATTTCCTCCAATGTGATTCTGTGGCCATATTGTTTGATTGCACATCAGACAGCAAATACAGTCATTTGTGAATAATCAAATCCATGGATGCTTCTTTGCAAATGTAAAGGGACAATTGTATAGCAATACTAAAACAAGCAAATTGCTTATATTTCAGACAATAAATGTTGCACATTAATTTGGTAACTTTTAATATGACAATGTATTTTATAGGTCAGAGATGGAACACGGCTAGTGCCTACCTTCGCCCTGCGTTATCACGTCCAAACTTGTCTGCAGAAGACAGTACATTTGTAACAAAAATTTTGTTTGAAGGCACCAAAGCCATTGGCATTGAATATATTAAAAATGGAGAAAAGAAAAAGGTAAGATTATTTTTAATTATTTTCTTTTTTAAAAAAATAGGTAAGCACCTTGTTGTTACTGCATTCAGGGTATAAACAAGTCTACTGTAGTGTTACAAATTGACTGTTGAGACAAATTGAATGATGGGTAAATTTCACCTCCATTAATTCAGAACCAATGCCAAAATAATGTGATCAAGGAACAGTGCAAGCCTCACTTCACTTTCCTGCAGATATCCTTCAGCTAGCTATGTTCTTCATGCACACTGAGCTTTTTCTCTGGGAAATTTTATTGGACAAGAATGAAGAATGAAGTGGGGGATTACAAATATTACAATATTGGATAAGGAATCAGTGTATACAAGAATTCAGTTAACATGTGAAATAAATAATAAAAATGAATGTTCTTGGTCTAGGTTGTCTTGTCAGTGGGGAATGTTGTTCACAGAGTAAAGTAACTATAGAAACAGATTTTTACTATCAGACATATGCTATGGGATGGATTTTAAACCCAGGAAGCAATTGAGAGATGATGATGGTGGTGGTGGGGGTGGGAGTGATATTTATTTATTGCACACCTCTCCTTGTGACTTTGAGGTGGGGTACAACATTTAGTGTTCTAGAGCTTCTAGGGAAAAAAAGCAGGATGGAAAGAGGCATGAAGAAAAGGTTGAGAAAGTGAAGAGAAAAGAAGAAACTGCAAGCTGCATGCTAAAAACTGAAAGAATGGCCAATTAACTAGTCCTCATCTACAGTGTGCATCTACACCAGTGATTCCCAAAGTGGGCGCTACCACCCCTGGTGGGCGGTGGAGTGATCCAGGGGGGCGGTGACGGCACCTATTAGGACACGGGGGCGGGGTCAGAGGAGGGGCGGGGCCTCCTGAGTGATCCAGGGGGGCACCTGAGGCGCCTGTTAGGACACACAGGGGGCGGAGCTAGAGGAGTGGGTGTGGCTTCTTCCCAAGAGCCCGAGACAGGGCTGAGAATCTTCTTTATACCTCTCCTGAGGCAGTTGTTGGGACACAGTGGGCGGAGCTAGGGAAGGAGGCGGGGCCTCCTTCCAAGAGCCTGATACAGGGCTGAGCCTCTGAGGCCTTTTAGGACTAAAGGGCAGGGCTGGGTGGGGGCGGGGCCTCTTCCAAAGAGCGCGAGACAGGGCTGAGCCTCTGTATACCTCCCCTGAGGCGCTTGTTAGAACACGGCGGGTAGAGAGGTTCAGCCCCATCAGGCACTCGGGAAGAGGCCCCGCCACCTCCTCTAGCCCCACTCCCTGTGTCCTGGCAGGCACCACAGGACAGGGATAGAAGCTCAGCCCTGTCTCAGAGCTCATAACTCCGCCCATCCCAGTCCTAGCCGCCCATTTGTGGCCCCGCCCACCTCCCCCTCCCTCTCCCAGCCCTGCATCTTGGACTAGGGGAGAGGCTCAGCCCCGCCCTCTTGAGCAGGAGCCATGCCCACCCCTCTAAGCCATGCTCCCCCTTCCAGGGGGTGCTGAGTCATATTTTTTCTGGAAAGGGGGCGGTAGGGCAAATAAGTTTGGGAACCACTGATCTACCCAGTAGAATTAATGCAGTTTGATGCCCCTTAAACTACCATGACAACACCGTGTAATCATGAAGTTTTGTATGCCAGCACAACATGGCAGAAAACTACAACTCCCATATCTCATAGCATTGAACCATAACAAACTATATACATTCTAGAGTGTAGATGAACCCTCAGTGCTTCATGCTGGGCAACTTCTAAACCACACTTTCCTAGTCATGATAAGGCTTGTTAGGTTCAAAATTCTCAGTGAAAGAATATTAGCCACTTCCCAATATTCATTGCAAGACAAAGCACATCTTGCACTCCCAAAACTACACATCAGCAAATAAAATACACATGATACCATGTATACATTTTTAAAGTGCAGGCAATTATTAAATTATTCCATTGAAAAATGCACACAGACATGCTTTAAAAAGTAAAGGTAAAGGTTTCCTCTGATATTAAGTCTAGTCGTGTCCGACTCCGGGGGTTGGTGCTCATCTCCATTTCTAAGCCAAAGAGCCGGCGTTATCCATAGACACCTCCAAGGTCACGTGGCTGACATGACTACATGGAGTGCCGTTACCATCCCACCAGAGTGGTACCTATTGATCTACTCACATTTGCATGTTTTTGAACTGCTAGGTTGGCAGAACCTGGAGTTGATAGCGGGAGCTTACTCTGCTTCCTGGATTTGAACCACCGACTTTTCGGTCAACAAATTCAGCAGCTCAGCAGTTTAACCCACTGCGCCATTGGGGGCTCCTAAACATACTTTAGTACTATATATTTTAAATGAATACAAAATGTGTAATGTAATTTAAAAAAAAACTTCTCAGAAGAAGGCAAAACAGATCATAAACCAAAGATGGAATTCCACTCAATTCAAGTGGAATTTGATTGGATACAATGAAATTGAAATGGATTTTTCATGTCTGTAGTCTTGTCTAGATTAGGGACATGTTCTCTTCTTTCAGGAGATGTCAGACATTCGTCTTCTTTGATTTTATTTGGGGGCCTTCTAGGTTCAGAGTTGAGGGAGGCTGATGAGATAAGAATTGTTAAAGTAAGGAAATAAAAATGTGTGTCTACAAAGTAGTCCTCGTTGAGCAAGAAGAAGAAATTTCCCTCTTAATTGTTTTAAAATTCATAGGTAGCTCAAACTGTAAATGGCTTTTGGTATTTTAGAAGGAGCTTTCTCTCTCACAAGAAAAAGATCATTAACATAGTACCTATATTGTGTGTATTATTGCAGACAACAAAAATCTAGTCTATACAATGTTGCATGAGCAGATATTTGCACTCTTCGCCTTCCATACTTGCAGTTGTGACTATTCATGGATTTGATAAAAAATGTTATCTCTAGGAATGTGTAGGTTCCCCAGTGTTACTATGGCCAACTTCCTCAACTTGTCTCCTTCCAGCAAAAGTCATGCTGGAAGAACTGTGGATTTCTAGAGAAAACCTCTCTAGGGATCTCAGGATCTTCCAATATGATTACATGGTCAGCTTCCAGCAAATGTTGACTGTCATGCTGGAAGACCTAGACATTCCTGGAAATGTACAAAAGTAGAAGTTTCTTTATTTGGAGTTTTTTTTACCTTCAAGGGCATGGTGTGCCTTGCTTGTGGAGGCCGACTGTAGGTTACTTGTATAAATGATTTATTTACTATAATGGGGAATTGTTGCATTCAGGCATTCTCAAATCACGGTTTGAAGGATTAAAAGGAAGCCCTGTGCTCATAGTCTGCCATCCTCCAGTCACACAGCCCGGGAAGAGAGCTCAGCACTGGGGTATCTCATTTCTGAGAGATGAAAAAAAAACCCATTAGCTAACAACAGAATGAATGTTAGGCCCCTTCCACACAGCTGTATAAAATCCACATTGAACTTGATTATATGGCAGTGTGGACTCATATAATCCATTTCAAAGCAGATAATGTGGATTATCTGCCTTGATATTCTGGCGTACATGGTTATGTGGAAGGGCCCTAAGATAGCAAAAGGCGGAACCAACATTTCCTTTTGTTTGATCTGTAGTTTATCTGTTCTTTTCATTCTTGGTGCATGGCAAACATTGACTTAAATGCAGTTTATGGTGCTAATAGTACTATATTGGTTGTTTACTTAGGTAATTCAGTCCATTTGATTATCTTTAAGCATTTTTTTTTGCCTTTTCCTTTTTAAAGCTGGTTTTACATTTCTTTTACAACTTTCTCCAGAACAACCAAATAAAGCTTAGCTTTATTTGATCTTCAGTTTCACTTTGAGCTTGGGAAGATGTATTCCAGTGTTTTCATTGGCTTCGGGGAATGGTGCCCTCGGAAAACTCTCATTGTCTAGAAATTTTTCATGCAAACCCATGATGAATTGTTCGTCCTACACAATAAAGATGGCTGTATAATATCCATATAGTATGTAAATTGATAGATGAAGATTGACACAAATGGGAGCTGACCTAAAATTTAGGTACTCCTTTTTCTTCTTTAGCATATGAGTTCTTAAAGGATATTATTCAGGTAACATAGATAAAAATTGATATTTTTATTTAGAACAGTGCTTCTGGATTTCTAAAACAAATCTGAAGGAAACATTTCAGGATAAGTAAGACAGGAATTCAGGTGTGTGTGTATATATAAATTTGTGGTAATAACTGTAATAAAGAACTTTATATACCACAGTTGAATTGTACCAGAGATGTCACATATGTTATTTCAGGACGTTGGTAGTGAGCAACAGCGGTAGCAGCAATTGTCTTTTCCATGTTACAAATGTGTGATCATGGACCTTTGAACAAATATCTGCTGACCATTCTCACTTAGGCTGCATCTACACCGTAGAATTTATTCAATTTGATGCCCCTTTAGCTACCACAGTTGAATGCCATGCAATCATGGGTGTTGCAGTTTTACAAGATCTTTAGCCTTCTCTGTCAAAGAGTGCTGGTGCCTCACCAAACTGAATCCCAGGATTCCATCATATTGTGCTATGGCAGTTAAAATGGCACCAAACTGCATTAATTAAACAAGTGGATGCAGCCTCAGTCAATATGCCATAACAAGGCTTAAACATCTTAAAATGACACTGCTGTTTCACTTGTTGCATTACTTCTAGAGAGCAAAGTGTCTGTGCCTTCATCAAAACCATGAGTTCAAGGTTTCTTGGACAATGACTTTAGAAATGAAGGACCTGTTATGCATGAATAATCACTGGTTGCTTAGCAAGTGTCATGTGCTTTTATAGGGGTCATCTCACAGTTAAGGGTAATGAGTAACAGCACAAACTGTGTGATTTAGAAGCAGTCCAGCACTTAGCTTACTAAACAGTTGACACAGATAAAAATAGGAAATCAAATTAATCCTGGTCTCAAAGGAATGCACATGTAGTGTCCACGCATACAAGGCCATATTCAAGTAGAAATTGTATGATTAATGTTAAGCAGTCATCTCATATTAGCCACCTAGAATTTAAAAATTGTGGATCTAATTCAAGTAAAGGGAATGCTAGGTATCCACTGGAGATTGATCCCATTAGTTTCCCACCCTCCCCCTGGCCTCTGTGGATACAAAAATCCATAGAAGCTGAAGTTTATACAGTGGAACCTCAACTTAACAGCACTCTAACTTAAGAGCATTTTGAGCTCTTAAGTTAAGCGCCGTCACTCGGCCTGGGTTTTGCTTTGACATACAAGCAGTGTTTTGATTTAAGAGGAAGTGCCAGAGGGAGCACTAACACCAGAGTTTGGTCTCATGGAGAAAGAGAGGGGGAGTGAGCAAGAGAGGGAGGGAGGCTGGAATGAGTACAATATGAAGGAAATGATGTGTTTGCCTCTTCATTTTGTGTTTGATCTTTTTTTATTGTTCCACATGAACATGCATTTATACATTATTTATTATTTATAAAGCATGTACATTTTCTTATTTAAAAAATCACATAACAAAAACGGGGGGGGGGGGCTTCAGAGGCAGAACGGATTAACAGCATTTCAGTGGGACATTTTGCTTTGAGATAAGAGCTATTTTTAGTTAAGAGCTCAGTCACAGAACAAATTAAACTCTTAACTCAAGGTATCATTGTACCTGCCTTAAAGTAAACAGCGAAACTAAACACCCAAAACCCACGAAACTTGGCCACAAAAGACATGGTCATCCCCACTGTGTTAGACATCAAAAAAAAAATCAAACTGGAAGTCACTCAAAACCCCCCAAAAACGAAAACTGCACTGTGTGCATACGCGGAGTAGCCCCCACCCTTGGAAGACATACGTGCATGAAAGGCAGCTGCTCATGATCATCCCAACCGCCGGGGCCGGCAGATTGCATAACACGAGGGAGGAGGACAATAGGCCTAAACAACCACATCCAGCAAGTGAATGAGGCAGAGGAAAAAAGGGTGAAGCAAAGCTTTCCCCTTTTCAAGCTTTTAAAAACTTATTTTCTTGGATATCAGTCAGGGACTTTGCGAAAACGACATAGTGCAAACACAGGCAGGAGAAGGAAGGGAGAGTGAACAACAACTCCCACAATTCTTAACTGGCTATTTGGGACTATGGCAGTGGTAGTCCAAATGGGGGCCCATTTCATCAGAAAACTGCTTGATTGTGCTTAAAGAAATGGCCTCGCAGCCCTTCCGTGGGTGTCTGGTAAGCAAAAAGAGGCATTTATGACGTAATGGCGGTGTGGCTTTTCCCCAACTGACTCTCCTGTCCTCCCTCCCTCCTCCCCCCAGTGTTTACGCTAAGGCTTTTTTGCAAAGTCCCTGACTGTATTATAAGAAAATAAGTTTTTAAAAGCTGGAAAAAGGAAAGCAATGCAGGCAGCAGAAGGGACGGAGGGTGAAACAGCCGGGAGGGAAAAAGCCATGCCGCCATTACTCCAGAAACACCTCAGTTTGTTTGCCAGATGCCAAAAGAAGGGCTGTGAGGCCGTTTCTTTAAGCACAATCAAACAGTTCTCTGACAAAATGGGCCCCCATTTGGACATCAACTTCCACAATCCCAAACCGGCTATTTGGGAATATGGGAGTTGCAGTCCAAACACCAGGACAGTACAACAAGACTGCTCAAGCCCCTACCATCTTAAAAACAACAAGGTCAATAAATACTAAACAGGCAAACTACTTCCAACATTCTTAAAAGAGGGAAATTCAAAACCAGACACACACAGGGCCAGCTAACACCTTCAAACACAAAAAACACCCACCCAGGAACCAGCCAGCCTATCATGCTAAAAGCCCATTAAATACTAATCAAGGGGGTGTGAGACAAGGGTGCATATTAGCCTCCTTTCTCTTTAATTTCTATATAAATGGCATTGTGAAAACATTATCCTCTGACAATCTACATGGCCCTAAAGTTCTGACCAGAACGATCAAATCTTACTTTACGCTGATGATATGGTGATCATGGCAATGTCTCCAGTGGGACTGAGAAGATCTCTGGCAAAATTCAATTTGTATTGTGAGCTAAATTCCCTCATTATGAACAAGGATAAATCCAAAATTATGGTCTTTGGAAAAAACAGGAAGCTGTACACTTGGACCCTAAATGGTGTACACTTGGAACAAACTAATAGCTACAAATATCTAAGCATTATATTTTCATCATCTGGTGTTTGGTCTAACCATATTACTCATAGTATACAAAGAGCAACAAAAGCAGCAGGTTCCATTTACCAGCTGTACCATCATAGATACCCAGGCACAATCAGACCTGCCCTGGAAATCTTTAAGAAAAAAATAATGCCAATACTCATATTTGGGGCCGAAATTTGGGGGCACCCCAATTTGGCCAAGATCGAAGCCTTACAAGTTAAGCAGCTTCGCATTCTCCTGGGACTTTCCAGAACAACGCTGATGGCTGCAGTAAGGGCAGAGCTAGGAATGCTCCCAGTAAAAGCTCAAATTTTAATGAGACAATTCAATTACTGGTTAAAGGTAAATCGGATGAATTCCAGTAGACTTCCTCGCCTATGCTTAGAGAATCAAGACCAGCGTGCCCACAAGTCATCATGGGTAGTGGCCTTAAACAATGAGATGGCTAAAATTGGCCTTCCTTTACAATTTTTGAATGATCTAGGACCTAGGGCAAAACAAGTGCTCATGCAACGCACTCATGATATCTATGCTCAATTGGACCTAGCAAGTATAGGTAGGTCTTCTGCCACAAAGTTTTTAGCCTCCCACAAAATGAATATTCATTCAGAACACTATTTGACTATTCCAGTTCCGTTACCCTTAAGAAGAATATATACCAGGGCCAGGTTTGAACAACTCGGTATTATGATGCAAACTGGTTGCTACTGTAACATCCCAAGAAATGAGAGATTTTGTGTCTAGGGAGAACAAATAGTGGAAGATATTGAACATTTTTGATTGACTGCCCAGCATATGGTGAACTTCGACACAGATATTTACATCCATTACTATCTAACAGAAATGATCTTCTGACAGTCCTCTTGCAAGGACAAGAAAGATCCACCATAATCAGAGTAAGCCTTTTTATCCTGAAAGCTATCAAGAAAAGAGCACATTTCCTGAAAGAAGAATCAGGAAAATAAGATTTTAACAGCAAACAGAAGGTCAGCTGCTGTCCTCCCATCCTTTTTCCTTGTTTTTATTTATGTTGCACTTTGAAATGGTCATATGACTGGTCAAACAAATAAATTATTATTATTACTAATCAAGGTGACACATTGCAGCATGCATGTCTGGTTCCTACCAAGGGAAATCCTATGAAAAACAACAACACCTCACTGCAAATATTGCAACAATCTACAACCAGAACAGTGAAAACAAACCAACATTATGAACACAGGGAAAACAGGGCCAGCTAACATCATCCAACAAACGATGGCAAATGAAATAAAAAAGGACCCAGTATTAAAAACCAAAATAATAATTAAAAAAACCCGGACATTAAATAAACAACACTTTGAACACAGGGAAATTCCACAGAGGAAACAATAAGGAAAAAATAACAAAACAATAACATGTATGCCATCAGGACAACAACTAAAAGGGAAGCCATCTGAAAACAAGGGATTCAAGAAAGGAAACAATCAGGGCCAGCTAACACCTCCAAAGAAAGGATTCCCCCAGGGAGGAAGCAGCCAGGCTTTCAGGCTGCAAGGCCTTTACATACTACTCAAGAAGACTAATAACAGCATGCATACCTGCCACACTGAGACAATTCAGTGTATTCCAGTTCACCAAACTAGGATACCTTTACAAAGAAAATGGCCAGGCTTTGTGGCTGCAGGGCTATTCATTGCTATTTCACCTGGCGAACAAATGAATCCAAAAAGCCACAGCAACACATGGCTGGGCACAGCTAGTTAGATAAAATAACTTATTTATTTATTTATTTATTTACAGTATTTATATTCCGCCCTTCTCACCCCGAAGGGGACTCAGGGCGGATCACATTACACATAGGGCAAACATTCAATGCCCATAAACACATCAAACAGAGACTGAGAGACACACGCAGAGGCAAGTTAACGTTCTTCTGAGGGGATGTTCGATTCTGGCCACAGGGGGGAGCAGCTGCTTCATCATCCACACTGACGGCACTCCCTCATTCCAGGTTGTAAATTAGTTAATCTTGCCTCCCCACTTTAGTGGTACCTTATCTCCTACTTGATAGATGCAACTATCTTTCGGGTTGCTAGGTCAGCAACGAGCAGGGGCTATTTTTTATTTTTAATTGACGGGTGCTCACCCCGCCACGGGCTGGCCTCGAACTCATGACCTCATGGTCAGAGTGATTTAAGGCAGCTGCTCAACAGCTGCGCCACAGCCCGGCCCCAACTTAGTAAAATGGTATCCCAAAATCAAAGTTTGTTTTGGGGATTTTTAAAAACCATTTTTCAAATCATGGATGCTCGAACCCATGTTTGCAGAATCTGTGATATTGAAATTGCTACAGATATGGCAAAGTTGTTTTCTGGAAAGGCTTTTTATGGTATTGATTCCATTGTAAAACTACCACTATTTATATTTATTTTTCTTTTCTTTCAGGTTTTTGCTAGCAAGGAGGTCATTTTAAGTGGGGGTGCCATAAATTCTCCACAGCTACTTATGCTCTCTGGAATTGGAAATGCAGATGATCTCAAAAAATTAGGAATCCCTGTTGTATGTCACCTTCCAGGTTTGTACAAAATAAAATATAATTGAACTGAATACTGTTCACTTGGCTCTTTTGTTAGTAGTATTTGCTTTGAGATACATTCATTTATAATAATGAAGTTGGTGGTTTCTCATTTCTACTAGGAGTGGGACAGAACCTTCAAGATCATTTAGAAATATATGTGCAACAGAAGTGCACTCAGCCGATAACACTGTATAGGGCCCAAAAGCCTCTTCAAATGATCAAGATTGGCATTGAATGGTTCTTGAAAAGTACAGGTATGATTCAAAATTATTGTCCCATTTTGCTCTTATTTTAATAATGATATCAATTTGCTTTTGAAATAAAAATTGATTGCCTATGCACTTGAACTAATGCACTGTGAATGGAAATGACTACTGATTAATTATGGGTTTGATCCAAGTTTAGACATCCTTACATAGTTATTTTAAGAATTGCTGAGATAAAGCACATTAAAATGAGTGCTATGGAGTGCTGAAAACATGCTAAGTACTGTTGAAAAGTCTGTATTCTTCCTTACATTTTGGAGAAAGTGTTGTAAGAAGGTTTAGGCTGAATCTACACTGCCCTATAGCCCAGGATCTGATCCCAGATTATCTCTTTATCCCAGATTATCTGGCAGTGTAGACTCATATAATCCAGTTCAAAGCAGATAATCTGGGATCAGATCCTGGGATATTGAGAAGTGTAGATCCGGCCTTTGAGGGGATGCTAATTTCAGTCAAAGGACCAACTCAGTTTTGGAGATGTCACTGAAGGCCATATTCTTGTGGCTGGCAGGGCCAAAGACAAAAAGGCTAAGACCATATTTTAGTATAGAACTTTTACTGACAGCAATTCAAGCCTTGAGAGAGACTTTGAATCTGTTTCTAATAAGAAATTGTGATACAAAGCTGAAAACTACCAAATAACGAAGAAGGAGGTGTAAGTTTCTGAAATATCCCTGACAGCTTTACTTGGATCTTGCTGGGGGCAGATTCATCCTAAGGTCTCTATGCTTATTACTTCTTTGCTGATATTCAGATCTCTTCCTAACTTTTGTTTTCATCACAGTGTGACCAGAATATATTTCAGGCCTTCTGTCTTGGTTTGAATTAATAAGGTATCTCATTGAAGGCCCATACACAGCTTGCAAAATGTGTGATCTCCCACGCTTTTACCTGAGGCATCCAAAAGTGAACTCTTGGCACAAAGCAGAAAAACTGCTTTGTGTCGAATTACTTTGACACGTGGAAAGACGCGGGTCTTTCCAGCTGTAGGCCCTGTATGTATTGTGTCTGGGGATTGCATCACATGACTTCTGGGCCCAAACTACACAGCTGTCCCGGGATTTCTGGGCTCCTGCCCGACCCCCTCCCCCAAACCCCTTAAAACACACTAAAAAGGAAAAATTACTTACTTGGCTGCCATTACCCTGCTGCGGACCTCTACATGCCAGGAGAGGGCTGTCCTCTGGATAATGGCAACTGGGTAAGTAATTTTTACTTTTTAGGGTTTTTATGGGAGGGGGTTGTTGGTGTCTGGGTGCCCTGCTGGGTGCCCTGCAGGAAAACATGGATGTTCGCAGGTGGTTTGTAGACTATAACCCAAACCCAATCGAGTTTCTTAAACCCAATTGGGCATGGGTTAAAGGGCTGTATGGAAAGGGCTTGAGTTTCTTAAACTATATAACTGAATTCTCACATCTGTGGTGTTTAATAAGGGTCTCCTTACTCTTCCATAGAAAATTGAATCCAGAACTTGTTACCATCAGCATTATACCTGCTTCCTTCTACATTTTTTCTCAATAACACCTCTTGTAACCAGTTTACTTTGTCCAAGAGTTTCTACTGATATTCAGACCCAACTGCAGATTTCTGCTGTCTTTCGTATATCTGCTAACATCTTTACATTGCAGAGGAAGTAGAAAGCAATGGGAATTCTCTAGAGTAGCAAGACTCCCTTCATCAACATGGTTAGGGTAAAACGATGGCGGCCAGTCAAGTTCTGCTAAGCTGGAGCAGACACCTCCCAGAGGACCCAAGCGTGCGGGGCGGGTTGTACGAGAGAAGGCAATTCTTTAGGTAACCTGGAAATAAGAAGGGAGTACTATTTGCTTTTTGTGTTCTCATTTTAAAGGCAAATAAGAGGGAGGTTTGGCTGCCTCATCTCTGTTGTCTTTTAACTGGCAGGCCTTCTTGTTTAAACAGACCTTCAGCTGCCCAGGGCAAAATAATGTGTACTGTTTTGGTAGGTAATCTGTATTTTAAGTATATTAACTGTTTTACGCTGGGATTTTGTATGGCCATTACATTTGCGTGTGCATGGGTGACATGCCTCCAGCCGACAGTACCAAGAAAGATGCAAACACCGGGCTGGGATAACAAATGGCTACGACTTGTTTATTGATTACAGGAACAAGGGTTGGCTAACATGCATGGGTCCTGGACCATGGATGGGGCAGCCCGTTGCTGACCGATACAGCTATCCATGCCAGGGTATGGAAGGAACCAAACCAGGCCATCAAGACCGCCACTCCCCTGGGAACACCAGAAGCCCCCCCTGCTACCAAGGGGGGGAGGGTAAAGCAAGCCAGATCCAGGGCTCATGCCACATGCCAACCTGGAGTTGTGACAAAGAACAGCAAACTGGAACACAAACATAACTTAATGCTGGGAGCAGAGGCAGTCCACCGGTGAGGCCATTTAAGCAGCCTTTGGTGGTGCAATCATTCCGGGGGTGCAGTGAGGCCCCCGGGAAGATGGCGACACCCCCTGCTTCCTCCTTCTGGCCTTGCAGGCCTTCTTCGGGCCTTGCGGGCCTACTTTGGGCCTTGCGGGCCTTGGGCTGCCTGGACCATGGGAAGGGCTGGCGTGGTCTCCAGAAAGCCTGCCCAGCCCACCGTAAGGGCTGACGCTGGCTCCGAGTGCCCGACGCAGGCTCCAGAGTGCCCGACGCAGGCTCCGGAAGGCCCAGCGCAGGCTCCGGAAGCCTGTGTTGCCCCTTCCAGTGGGCCGGGCAGGCCTTCGGGAAGCCGTCTGTTGGAAGCAAGCAAGTGGGGTTTATTTGTCTGAGGAATAATGTCCAGAGTGGGAGAAAGAGTTCTTGTCTGTTGGGAGGCAGGTGTGGATGTTGTAATTAATCACCTTGATTAGCATTTAATGGCCCTATAGCTTCAAGGCCTGGCTTCCTCTTTTTTTGGGAGGTGTTAGCTGTCCCTAATTGCTTCCGGTCTGGATTTCCCCTGAGTGTTGTTCTTTATTTAGTCTTTTCCTTAATCCCTCCTTATTATCCAAAATTTTCGCTTATCCAACGCTTTTATTTTTCAGTGATTGGTTTTGTGTGGGGGGCGGGGGGGCACCAAAATTTATGTTCGCCTATACTTGAAAATTACCTTGGACCTGCTCTGGCTGGGTGTGTGGGAGAAACAACTGATGCAGGCCCAGTGCCTGTGATGGCTGAGGGTAGCCTTAAGAAGGCTGCCCAGACCACACTGTCCTGGCCCTGGCCAATCAGGAGGTGAGGCCTAGCCCACTTCTGATTGGCCAGCTGGCCAAGCGGCGGGAACCTTTCCCGCCACGCAGGGGGCTTCTGGGAAGAAGAAGCCCCCTGCAGGCGACATGCTGGGCCGGGGACACCCAGCGCCGCAATGGAGCTTGCCTGGTAAGTCGGGCAAGGCACATTCCAGAGTATTGTAGTAGATCTTGGCCAGACCCCCCCCCCCCCCCACACTCTAATTCCATTTACCAGTAGGAGCTGATAGGACTGATGGGGATTTATTCCCCTGTCGACTGAAAAGCAGCTGCATGACATTCCCACCCCTTCCTGTGAGTGATCTCCAACATAAAAGCAGAAAATGGACCCTGTTGCTGGAGATCACTTGCATGAGAAGCTGGGAACATCAGGCAACTTCGTCTCAATTGACACAGCAAGATCCAACAGCTGCTTAGCAGTAAGTGAGGTTTGAAGAATTTTCACAATCCCTATGTATCTCCTAAACTAGGTGCTATGTGGTGATTGTAAATGTGTAGCAATTATGAATGCATAACTGTAGGTTACATATTTGTTATCACCCAACAAAGATTCCAGCCTGAATTTTTAATGTTTTTAAAGCACAGTTTACCTGAATGTATAATTGAGTGCTTTTTAATTTTTGAACTACAAATTGTTTTAAATGTTCTAGTTCAATAGTTCTCAACCTAGGCCCCCAGATGTTTTTGGCCTTCAAGTCCCAGAAACCCCAGCCAGTTTACCAGCTGTTAGGATTTCTGGGAGTTGAAGGCCAAAAACATCTGGGGACCCACAGGAAATATCTTTCTAGTTTAATGGTTAATGTAAACTACTTTGAGTTCCAATTGGGAAAAAGGAGGATATAAATTAAAAACATAAATAAGTGAGATGATTTAGTGAGAAATGAGACCTTCTGTGAAGCCAAGCAAACTCTGTTCTATGGGCCTGGTGTAGAACATTGATTCAACAGAAGCTTAGGCACAGCTGTCTTTTGCTGATAGCTGTCAATATATATTGCTTGATGTGATGTAGGATGTTGAAATTGAAAACTTTTGTATATTTTTAAAATCTTGATGCATGATTTTTTAACCTGGTCCATGATGTCCCCATTTTCAGGTAAGGGAGCCACTTCTCACTTGGAAACTGGTGGATTTATTAGAAGTCGGCCAGGAGTTTCTCACCCAGATATTCAGTTCCACTTCCTCCCTTCTCAGGTCATTGACCATGGACGTGTTGATTCCCAGATGGAGGCTTACCAGGTGAATAGTACCTAGATACAAATCACCATGAAGAAATTCCTAGACAGCTGAAATACTTTCCCTGTAGCCATTTTTTGAAGTAGAAGGCCAGATTGTGTCCATGTACTTATTTTAAGCCACTGGATCTCCTCCTTTCCCTCAGCTAGAAGGTTAAACCAAATGTGATTGTGTTTTCTCTTTCATTATATATAGTATAGAATAAAATCCATGCTAGAGATTTTCTGCAACAGCCAACTTGCTTTAAAATAAAGGGGATTTTAATTTATTTATGAATATCTTTGTAACTGTACCTTGTTTTCTTGGATTGTTAATTGACATTAATCTCAAGTCTCTAGACTGGGTGGAAGAAGAGGTAACTTTAGCATAATACAAGTTAGAAATTTTTTTGTGAAGCTTTTAATGGTAGAAGAAGGATAAAGGGTGAAAAAAGAATGCTTTGCCCCTATGCTCATTGCTGTTTTCAGAACCATGGTTTATGAAACTTGGCAACATAGTCTAAACAATATCATAATGTGTCTAGAAAATGTATAAGGAAACTCTGATTCAGAACAGTATCTTGATGGAAGATTTATGACCTTTTCCATGGGTTGTTCCAGGTCCATATTGGTCCCATGCGAAGTACCAGTGTGGGATGGCTAAAGCTGAAAAGTGCTGACCCCAGAGAGCATCCTATCCTTGAACCAAACTATTTGTCTACAGGTAAAGATAGTGTTGGCTATGTACTGGACTTTGTCTTTTCAGTTTGTGGACCTAACACATCTATCAGTAACTAAACACTTATATCCACATGGATAGGTAGGAGCACTTTATTTTTGTGCCTGTGCAGTCAGCTTGCTGCTTTTGTGGATTTAACTTTTGTGGATTTAATTATTAATATGTTTGATTAATATATTCTCTCTATGAATGTTTAGGTCCTCCAACTTGTTCCTATGGCGCAGGAAATAAATATTCCTGTAGAGAACACTTCTTTGGAAATCTCTATACTGTACAAAAGTATTGTTAAGTGTTAAATATGCTCAGAACCACCGCCTTTCTCTTCCCCTCTCCTTTTCTTTTTCAGAAATTGATATCTGGGAATTTCGGCAGTGTGTGAGGTTGGCTAGAGAGATCTTTGCTCAGAAAGCCTTTGATAAATTCCGTGGGCCTGAAATTCAGCCAGGAGACCATGTTCAGTCTGATGAAGAAATGGATGCTTTCATACGAAAAAAGGCAGACAGTGCCTATCATCCTTCCTGCACTTGTAAAATGGGACAGAGTTCTGATACGACTGCTGTAGTGGATCCCCAGACCAAAGTTATAGGAACAGAAAACCTCAGAGTGGTTGATGCTTCAATAATGCCTAGTATTGTCAGTGGCAATTTAAATGCCCCAACTATAATGTTATCAGAGAAAGCTGCTGATATAATCAAGGGTGTGCCCTCCCTGCAAGAGAAGAATGTGCCTGTCTATAAACCCCAAACTCTGGAAACCCAGCGCTAACTACCACCTGTTTTGTGTCCAGGATGCAGACGTTTCTCACAGTATACAAATCGTGTCCTTATCTTTGCTTTGAGAATAAATATAAAAAGCTCTTCCTAATTTCATAGCCACTAATAAGTTTTATTTGGCATACACTTTTGTGGCCTGCAGTCCACCTCTTCAGAGACCTTATTAGTGTTTGTTCTTCTGTAGAGTCCTGTAGCTTTGTTATCTTTTTGTCTTTTTTATGTTACCTGCTTTTATAATAATAAATCCAAAGCCACTTCCAGTTGCAGTCGACTAAAGTGGAGAGATGTCTTATAGAAGTTGATTACACTGCCTTGTAATAATAACTTACCTCAGAAACTACTGACAGATATTACTATAACTAATGACAAATATTTATCATTATGCTTACTGTTTATTTTTTGTTATTGTTTGAAGCATGTATATCTTGCCTTGCAACCCAAACAGCTGCCTATGTTGCCTGCTAATAGTTAATTTGACAGTTGCTTACAATATTAGTAAGACACGTCACACAAAGGAAAAGAGACAGACATGGGTGTCTTGTGGTGGAGTTGATTTGTCATCATGAATTGAGATATGAAGACTTGGGATGACTGGAAAATTGGGGGGGGGGGGTCTCCCTGCCCCTTCTTTTTTGCAGAAAGGGAAGATGTTTGGAAACGTGAACAAATTGTGCCTTTCCAGGCTTTTGCATCTCTAATCTTGAATTATCTTTCAAATAGCTATGAAAACGATTATCCAAGTTAGGCTGGAATTTAACTTTCTTGCTTATTCTGGGTTATAGGTGAAATGGATGTTAGCATGTTTCCTCAGATCTAGCTAAGTAAGTCAAGAATTGGTGCATTACCAACAGTTTGTTGTTGTGTTCCTTCAAGTTATTTCTAATCTATGGCAATCCTATTATGGAGTTTTCTTTGCAAGCATTATTTAAATGGGGTTTGCTATTGTCTTCCTGTGACTGAGAGACTTGTTCAGAGTCTGCCAGTGGGTTTCCATAGCTTGAGTGGACATTCAAACCCTAGTCTTAGTCCACTGCTCAAACCACTACACCATGCTGGCTTTATGCATCCAAGAAAAAAAAAATGTCATTTTGACAACCTACATTGAAAGCCATGGAAGGAGATTTGTCTTCAAACCTGCTGTTTTAATCCCAATGAATTTTGCTTGAGATCCAAATGCTTCCTTGTTGTTAAAATAACAACACTGATCATATGAACAATGTGGAGTACTTTAGACAAGTGTTCTCAGATAATGTTTAGTTCTAAAAAATAAAAGAGAGAAGAGGAACCATGAGATAATCAAAGGCTGTTTCCTGGAATCAAATTAAGTGTAAACAGTCTCTCAGTTGCACTCATCAGCCTGTTGTTATTTCATGCTTGACTAAGATCTCTAGCAGAGGGGGAAAGCATGTCACTTTGTTATTTTTATTGTTTTATTTTCCACTTCTAGAGAACCTTGTAGATCAATAAAAAACTGTCATTTTCTATAGGATTACAATCTGAAAGATGTAGCAAAGAGAAAAAGAGATGAGTAGTAAAATAATTTTGACCAAGATACTGTGGAGTGGTATGTAACTATGCCAGTGGTAGTGGAGGAGGAAGCATGGCTAGAGGTAAAGTGGCAGAAGACAATGTAATGATGCAGCAGAAGCCATCTCTGTCCAAATGTTAAGCTGCTTTCTTAAGTAACTTGAGAGTTCCCTGGAAGTTGGCAGGGCAGCTTAATTTTATGATAAATGTGGCAACCGTGTTCACCAGTGCACTAATCCTTATGCTAGTATAAACAGCTGGATCTAAACCACTAATGCTGAAAAATTACCAAGTTTTTATGTTAACCAGCTGAGATAGAAGATGCTGAAAATCTTTCAAAAGAATCAGGTGCTACAGTATTTTTGGAATCCACATCTATGGATTCAACCATCTGGAAATCAATTTTTTATATAAAAAATCTCAGTCCTGCCACAGCAAAGCAGCTGGAAGATACAGAGTGTGTCAGGAAAGTAATGTTGCTGAGCACCCGTCTGTGCCATCATATCACCAGCAGCCAGCAAATGGGGTTGGTCAGCTAACATAATGCTGGATTTGCAGGCTCTGCCAGGCCCGTCTCTTGTTCTTAGGTGGCAATTTTGGCAGGTGATTGGTGTCTCTTAGCAAAGCTGAGCACAAATTGTCAGAGAACAGAATGTGTGAATTGTCTGTTCGAAAGCATTTGTGTTTGGATTAAGTGTTTTGACTGCTGTTTGATGAGTCTTGATCTGTGGGGATTTTATGGAAAAAATGATGTGTTCTGCCACATAATGAGAGGGGATACTTGACAAAATTCCTGCAGTTTACATTAGAATAAATATTCCACTCAAAAAGACAGCACGTGGTAAAAAAAAAAAAACAGCAATGAATTAACAGCCTTCCTTATACCATTTTACCAATCATCTACTTCAAAACCACACATTTAACCCGCAGTCATTCATTTATTTCAAAGCAAATAAAGTACATGGATTAATTAATCTTTCTGGGAGACTGAGTTGGAAGGAGTTTTAAACATATGAATAATTTTTGCTAGAGAGTTTTAAACAATGTGATATGTTTAGTTTTATGTACCAGTACTTGTTTTATAATTGCAAAAGACTGAAAACAATCTATTATTATACCTTGAATTGACTGATTACTGTAGGTAACACCTGAAGGAAGGATGTGGGATTATATTTTGAATCAGTGCAACTTGCAAGTGGAGGCGGGGGGGAAGGAACCAGGTGGTGACGCTTACTCCTGGGGATGGGTAAGTGGTGATGTAGGTGATGCTGGGTGCGGAGTGATGGTTTCCCTCTGCTGCCTGCTGGATTTGCCACACTGCATGGTGAATCCCCTTGCTATCACCTGCCATGTAGACTTTAATGTGATGGGGTTCTCAGTCTCTATGCAAAGTATAGAATGCACAATCACAATACACAACATTTAACTACAATGCAAAAAAAGAAGCATGATCACAGTAAAAGCATAAGATGCAAGCTACAATGCCCAATAAGCAATATGCAATGCACAATTTGCAACTCTGCTTTTTCTATAATCAGCAGTATACATATATTGTGTATTGGTGACTTTTTGACCCTATACAATGTATATGTCTCTAACAGGACAACAACCCATCATTTATTTCAGAGAAATTGAAATATATTTTTGGGAACACTGCTGACTCAGAAACTGGCTGGAGGGACAACTGCAGCCACTCTAAGCAGGTCTGGTTACCTGGTGTTGCTGCAAAGCAGTAAAATTATGAAGCATTTGGGAGAGGAACAGCTGGTTGGAATAAGAACGCTACTGAGAGCAATTGTGTCTGCAGTGAATGCTGTCTCATAAGGAATCAGGTAAATAATCTCTGTTACAGTATAGCATTGTTCTGTCATTAAACAGAGGCCAGCATGACTCACTTAAATGTGGAAATGTGTATCATGCAACATGATACATAGCATTTTTAATATTCAGAGATGTTGAGCTTTAACAGAGGGAAGAGGTTGTTTTAGTGTGCAGTGGTACATTCAAAGTGTTCAAATCATCAATGTATATATCATTATCTTTGCGGCTGTTGGGTTGCAGACCCGTTCGAAATCACCTTGGGTCTATTGTCCCATTCTGATGTGATCTGTGTGGGGATGGTACATAGCCCTGCTGTTTGATGAGTGTATGTCAGCTCTAATGGAAAATTGAAGTCATTTATGTAGCTAGGTGAGATTCTTGTTATTATATCACAGCTGCAACACAACATCCACTCAACATAGCATAACTATCTGCATGCCAGCACTATACAAGCCTCATGTGCAATAGCACAATTGGACAACATAGGTAAAAGACTGGGTATTGTTTCACACTTTGCAACCACAATGCACTATTGTAAGGTGAAACAACAATGTAAAACATTGCTGTTAAGTGCAACTCCACATCTGCCCACTGTCAGCAGAACAGACATAGAACAATATATGGGGGTGCATGCCAGTCAAAGACATCTACACTGTAGAATGAATGCAGTTTGACATCACTAACTGTTACGGCTCAAAGCTATGGAATCATGGGAGCTGTAGTTTTAGCTTTCCCTGCAAAATGATGCTGGTAGCTGACCAGCTCCCATGATTCCATAGAACTGAGTTATGGTGTCAAACTACATTCATTCTGCAGTGTATGGTATTAAGTGCCCTGCAGTATAAATAACTGTATGGCACAGTAGTTGCTCCTCATGTTGTCGGAGAATGTTTTAATCTGTGCATGATATTGCCTTTGTGGTTTATTTTTATTTCCCTTATTACTTTTATATAGTTATCATGATAAATACTCCTCTTATCCAATACCTGACTTTAAATGAGTGTGCAGCCTGGGCCCTGCCACATGCACAATGGAGGACCTTCTTACAGCAACACCAGAGGCACTCCAAATGGCCAGCTACTGGTCAAAGGACATTTAGTATAATGCCAAGTTTTTAAAACGTTGTTTATGTTTGCAATTACATTACAACTTGTACCCTCGGTTTGCATCTGACACAAAAATAAATAATGGGTTTGGAAGTTTAAATCCTCTTAAAATATCAAAATACAGTTCTCAGTCATCAAAGATGATCCCCACATGTTTGCAACATGCCAACAAATGCACAACCAGTAAAAAACCTTTTTCTTGATTGTTAAGCTTGATGTATAATGTGGTGTGCTATGGAAGGGTGGGGTACACTTGTGTGTTAGGAAATATAACCATATTGATTTGAAAATATGCTGTAACCAACCAGAAACAAGGAAGTCTCCAATTGTCATAGCAACAAAACACTTGAGGACAAAATAAGCAAAGCCACTTGGGACAGTTGTGACTTTTGAGACTGTTGTGTTCTTGGAAGTCTCTTGAGAGCTGCAAGAAACTAGAAGTGTCTGGGTTTTTAATAGCACAAGAACATCAAATTTTGGGTAGCATCAACATCTCTCAAGGACCTTGAACTGACAAGCATTTAGATGGATCGTTTTAGACTAAGTGTCTGCACTTTTGTCTTTTGTGTGTTTCGCAGTATTGTGCAAAAAGAATGGAGAGCATTAATAATGTTCTGCTCTGGTATAACACATCCTCTTCATTCTGGTATATGACAAGTTTAGGATGAATGATTTTATGGATCTGGAGGGCTGTTTCCCATCAATTCCTTTTATATTTGTATATAATAGAGCTGGGTCTAAAAATAACCTCAGAAATCATTTAACCCAGGAAATTTCTACTTCAGTATTAGGTGACTATCCAACCTCTATTTAATAAATGCTAAGAAGGGGAACTTTATCACTTTTCAGGGAGATTAGTTCACTTCTTGAAAATTCATACCATTACGTCTTTCTTATGTCATCTTTCTTTTACTTCAAACCCATCGCTTTGGATCCTGACATCTAGAGCAGAGCTTTCCAAACATTTCATGTAAGTGACACACCTTTTTAGAGATCGTTTCACAACATAGAAATCCAGTTCTACTAGCAAACCAGAGTTTAAACCAATCATAAGAGATATGGAAATATTATAATAATGAAATGTATGAGGACACATCATTGAAATATTTATATTTTAAAAATATATATGATTTATTGCTTATTTCTCATAGACTCAGAGGTTTCCCATTATGTTCATGCAACACACCTACACATTGTAGCAGACACACTAAATTGTCATGACACCTAGTTTGGAAAGCTCTGATCTAGAACAACAGAGAACAAATCTGCTCTGCTATCTATGTGACAGCTCTTTAAATATTCATAGATCTGTCTTATCATTTCTTCACATTTTGTCAGCTACAATATACACACAAAATGGAAAAAAAACAAACTACGTCTCATAACCCAGACAATATCCTTCTGAAGTAGCAAATTATATCAACCTTTTTGGATACTTGATCACACTGCTAACTTGTGTTTAGTTTGTGATCTACTAAAATCACTGGATATTTTTTTGCACAAATAGTTGCTATAGAAAGCATCACCCATCTTATGTTTGTACATCTGCTTTTTTTAAACCCAAATGTAAAGGTTTGCAGTCATCTCTATTTACATTCATATTATTAGTTTTGGCTGTGTACTCCATCCTGTTGGATAATTTGAATCCTGATTCTACCTTGCAAGAGATGTTCATTGACCCTCCCAGCTCAGTATAATCTACCAATGTGATGAGCATTTCCTCCATTCCTTTGATGAAGTCATTTAGAAAGATCTAGAAGAGACCTGTGAACAAGGATTTGTCTATTACAAAAATACTGTGGCACATGATTGGTCTCTCCAGGTTGGCAAGGATCCATGGATGAATAACTGTTACAGTAGAATCTCACTTGTCCAACACTCACTTATCCAATGTTCTGGATTATCCAATGCATTTTTGTAGTCAATGTTTTCAAAATATTGTGATATTTTGGTGCTAAATTCGTAAATACAGTAATTACTACATAGCATTTCTACGTATTGAACTACTTTTTCTGTCAAATTTGTTGTATAACATGATGTTTTGGTGCTTAATTTGTAAAATCATAACCTAATTTGATGTTTAATAGGCTTTTCCTTAATCCCTCCTTATTATCCAACGTATTCACTTATCCAACGTTCTGCCAGCCCGTTTATGTTGGATAAGTGAGTCTTTACTATATTTGGACAGTTACTAATAAAGATCCATCGATCTGCAAATTCACAAGTTTTTACAGGGATATTGTGCCAAGTCTGTGTTCTCACTTTCAAAGGAAATCAAACCAGGAAATATTGGGTGGGTACTATTTGAAAGTGAAAGTAAATACATATCTTTATAATTTATCATGTATTTTATAGCAGATCATTCCACTTCAAATTAATTGCACAATTCCCAATTATTTCAGTGGGAGTTTTTTTTTTACCAGAGAATGTCCCCATGGATCGTGTCCATAACTGTCTAGTAAATGTTCCAAATTGTGATTTCCTCTTCAATTGTGTTTTACTAGGAAGAAATTGCATCTAGGATTCCGTTTGCAAATACAAGTAAAAAAGAGTCCCAAGTATAATAAAATCATTACACATTTTTATTCTGAAGAACATTTTGCATTTCTTTTCATACAAAATGATGTAGGTCAAGAAACAATCTACAAACCTTTAAATTCTTTCCAGGCATTTTAAAGAAGTGATTCAAGAAGAGGTCTGTAAGGTATCCATAGCAAATTGCCACTGTGCACAAAATGGTTACAGGAGCAGAGTTCATGTATGTCACACTTTAAGAAATGTGAGTTTGATTGCTACCTATTTTGTTAATGTAGATAAAACCTGATCAGGTTACTTGGCCACAAGCCAGTTGATTCAGTCTTAAGAAAACAGACACTAGACAGTACAGGTTTCCAAAATTGTATTAGCCTCAGTATCACTGCATCACAAACAATATCCAAGCCCTCCTTTAATTGCATAAAAATAATTCTGGAAACAGTACACATGGAACCACAAAAGGGGGAGAAGAAATCATATACACCCAATATTGGGAATATTTGGGATTTGTAAATAGTAATTTCATCACATACTCTGCTTCAAGTCTAACTTTTATATGCCCCTGCCAAAGCAACACTTTCAGCACAGCCCTGTGCATCTTTATTGCATTGTATTCCATGGGGCCTACTCCTGGGAAACAATGCATATGACTGGGATCTTAACCTACAAATAGCCATGTATTTAGCTGCATGGTTAAAAGATATCTTGTTAAAATTGGCCACGTTTGGTTCTTTATATTTACCTGTTATTGCAGGAGTTTTAGCATAAATAAACAGACAGCTTGTTGTCATTCAAACGAGATACAGACAATTCCACATCCCTTAATTTCCATATATCATACTATAAAATAGTAATCTTCAATGTCTTACGTTGTATAGCAAGACTCTTATTGACTCAAAATATTTTTTTAAAAATCTCTGTAGCATCAATTTTTGTTAAAATCTTTACCTCAAAAGCATTTTACAATGAAGAAATAAGAGGTGGCTCTATTTAAATATTTAATCCTATAGCTCTATACAGTCCAAGTAAAAATACTTCTATCTAGAATCCTGTGGAGAATAACAATAATTAGGCTCCATAAATATTGCTGCAGTTCAATTACGGTACAATAATAATTACAAAATATAGAACATCTCTTTACAAATACAAATGATTGTAGATTACAATTTATTTACAATAATCTCTGCTATATAATTTTATTTTAAAACAAACTATCATATTTAACTTTACTTTAACCTGGTTGCAAGTGCATTGGTAAAAATGCAATTTATTCCAGTATATTTTGCCCTTAATGTGACAGTCATAAAACAGACTATCTTTAATGATATTTTGCTATGTAAACTGGTGTTACATATGAGAGAAACGCTTTTCAGCATCAGTCCAATAAAATAATCTCTTGAAGGTAAAATTTGACAAACTGGATTAGACAAATGATAATAATAAAAAATAAGAGGCAAATTTGAAAAACAAGATTGGTGTGGATATGTGAAACGCAGTAGACATTTGATATGCTATGTAAGCAGAGGTAATGACACTTTTGATTGTCATCACCACATCCTTCTCCTGAAGACATTTGTTTTCAGTACCAAACCTTCCACTGAGAAACTTTTTCACTCTACAGGGCAGCAGCACAAAATGGAAAGGCAGCTATCTTTCAAATTTTCCTTCATCATTTGAAAACAGGCTGGTTAGAATCTCCATGGATCTAAAGATCAATCTTTCTTCACCGACGAGCGCAAGATTCGGTAGCCAAAGGCCTTGTTCTTCTATAGCAATGGCCTTCTCCTGCCACTCGGATCCTCATTCATCCTACTGGAGACTCTTATTAAAAAATAAAAGTATGGCTTCCTTGCATTGTGACATCATCACCCGTGCAAAGCTTACTTCCAACTAGTGCCTAGCATCTTGGAAATATGAGGCACTTTTGTTTATTCAAAATCAAAGATATTTTTTCTTACTAAATACTATAAGGTTGTAATGCATATCATTTCATCGGCTAAATCTTCTTCATATTTATTAGTCTCTGGCTCTTCATCACTATAGCCAGGACCAAAGTCTTGAAGTTCATAATCTTGTCTATTTAAAATAGGGAACATGTCACCATTGGCGCCATTGCTAATGTTCCCATTGAGAAGGTTACTTGCAGCACTTTCCATCTCATCAATAGTCATGTCACAAGCATCTGCAATTTCATGTTTTGTGGCAGAAACAAACTTTGGGTCCTTTGCGTACCGTCCTAGTCCTTCAGATATAAGTACCTGGAACAGATATAGAATAAACGTTAAGGAGAAATTAGGCATTTAGAAAGCAAAAGTAAATAGCTGAATTTTCCGTATCTTCATTTCACTTTATATAGTGTAAAATCTTGAGTAGGGTTTGGAAACTTCTTAAAATAATTAGTACAATTATGGTTTCAAGGACATCAATGTAATCTTAACTGAATATTTACCATTTCAAAAGCTAATACTTTGTTATCGAAAAGAAGCTACCGTATTTCATTGCATAATAGCCATCATTTCATAATAGTTACACTCCCCTTTATGGGTCCTGATTTTGGTATTTTAAGATTCTTCTTAAAATTTTAAGAGTGTGAAAATAGTCATACCCTTGGATTTGTTGCAATGTAAACAGTCTAGCTTTCCCTTCCACGTGCCCTGCTCTAAACAGCTTTACCTACACTCTCTTGCTAAAGGGCTCTACTCTCTTACTTGGACCCTTTCAGTAAGGGCACATCACTCACCCATCCATCTGCACATATTTTCCTTGCATAACAGGCACACACACCCATAAAAAGTGTGACTATTATGTGATGAAATATGATAGTTACTTTAGTTGCCTTAACAACATCAGAATGCTACAATTTGCTGCTGTAAGGTACAAAACACAAGCATCCTCTAACTGTAGGAAGAGTAGGAAAATGTGACATGGACCATCCCAAGAACATCTCAGCAACAGGGTCTGGAGCAATAATTTCTATGATCTTTCTTCCTAACCTTGTGTGTGGGTATTTTTTGATCAAGTTAGCAGGTGATTTAATGCATTCAGAAGGGTCTCTTTATGAGATGCTGGGGATGTGGTCAGCAGGAGTCAAACCTAGTACTAATGATACTGGATTTTGTCACACTGTCAAGTGCCAGGGGAATTATGCAGTGATAACCAACTGTGTGGCATGCCATAGTTGTTAATCCTGGCAAATGGGCTCAGTATTTTTTCTTAAATCCACAAATAGGTTGGCTGATGCCTGGCTATAGAACCATAATGGCATCTATCTTATGGGCAACTATAATCAATACATTTTTAGCCTTATATTCTTCAATTACATGTCTATATTGTTGTTGTCATCATCATTATTGTTTGGTAAGCAGAGGAACTGGCCATTGGATCTGTAACAGAATCTCTCACAATTTCACATTGTGTTCATAGAATCAGGGACAGAAATTACAGGACTGGGAAAACAAACACCAGATCGACCAGAAACTCAGCAATGATTGAATAAAGAAAATGTTTATGTTGCCTGAAAGATGTGCTCTGCTCAAAGTAACCCTGATTGTGTGCTTGGGTTCACACAAGAAAAGGAAAGCAAAGGGTATTGATTCTCATTCTAGCTACTTCACTTCTAGCAATTAAGGTAAAATGAACTATGTATAATATTAAGCAATGCCTCATTTTTGAAAATGATTTAATTCCCATCACAAAGTATAAAACAAAAACAGAATTCTTACCGCTTCTACTAAACTGTCCGCACTTCTCTGTTTGTCACTATGCTTATGCCTAAAGTCACTCGGTACAGTCAAATTAGCTGGTGTAAATGTCCGATAGGCAATATCAGGATCGTCCGTGTACCAGGAGCTTCTGTGCAAAGAAGGTAGGCTGCCATTCATATATTCTGTAGAGTCAGGCTGGTCTACTTGGATAAGAGGAGTATAATAAGGAGTACGGTCACGGTTGGGTGGGGTGGCTGGTGGAGTGGCCCACGAACGTGTTGAACGACTAGGAGAATGTCGATGAGCTTTCGTGGCATCCAGACCTGCAACAGCCATGACCTGAGAAAAAGATGAAAAGGTGATAAGTTCACATGTTTATGGAGGCGGTAGCTTGAAGCATAACTGTAACTACTAACCAAAATTACTTGCTGTCTCATGCCATCAGTCAGAGGGACTTTGATGGTTCTTTTCCTGCATGGCAGGGTGGTTGAACTAGATGGGCCATGTGGTATCTTCCAACTCTATGATTCAATGATTCTGATTCTATGATTCTAAGTAAGATGTCATAAAAGTTTTTTTTAAAAATCCATAGGAGTAAAGAAGAGAAGTATGTTGTTTAACCGGCTATAAACAATTAAGTGTTCATTTTGTTCATACATGGAGTTTTGATTACCTATTTCTCTTTTCTGCTTCTTTTCAAAAAATATGTGAAAACATGGCTTAAAATGTTTTCTATTTGGAAGTTGCCTGGGGGCTGGTGAGCTTGTGGCTTGTGTCTGACGTGAAGAGGTCAACCTGTAGCTCTCCACAGTGAGTCTGCAATCATGTCCAGCCTCTATTCCCTGCAATTTAGAGTGTGGTGACTCAGAAAGTCTGCTCCCTTGTTCAAAGAGCCCTAAATGTATTGTGTTCTGCTGAGATGAAGAGGAGAATCTCCCCAGCCCAGGAGAGGAGTTGATGGGTTTTCTTGTGTAGAGAGAGAACTAAACTTCCCTGCTCTGTCAGTTTGAGATTGCATTTGCCCCATTGGGTTGTCCTCTTATTTTTGTGTTGCAGCCACCACTATTCATTGGCAAGTGAGCTCCCTCAACTCCTGGCTGTCATCTTTTGGATGTTCTGAGATCATAAGCTGGTTAAGTAGACATCTTAGTCTAACCTCAGCAGAGGAGACCATGCTTACAGGGAACTCTATGGCTGGAGAGAAGCAATGGCAGGAAAATGGTGATGGCAGCAATGTACGAACAGACAATGGATCAGGTCAGAAATGGATCAAATCCAGCTATCCAGACCAACATAAATAATGCAGTAGCAGTTGGTAAAGTATGTTCAGGCTTTACTAACTGGGGCCTCAGCTTCATCAAAGTTGGAGGCACAAATAAGTTCAGCTTCTAAAGGGGATATATTCAATCTCCCCTCTAATCTTTGGTGGTGACTCTGAAAGGGACAGTTGTTGCAGTGGGGGTTGCTGTTGAGTGCACATTCTTACTGCTGCCATGGAAAGAGGATAAGAGTGCTCACCTGTCTTTCACTATTCAGATATAATTAGGGACTGAGGGACTCTAATTGATGATGCAATCTTTAGATTTTGTTTTACTTTCCTCATCCTCAGCCCAACCAAAGAAAAGCAAGCAGAGACAAACAAGGAGGTATATACGGGAGGAATAAAAAATAGAGGTAATAAAGTGAGAGCAATTTTAAATAGAGTGGTGGAGAAGAAAAAAAGTCAAGGATCCAAGGGAAAACAGAGGAATGGAGTTAGACAACCTTTCCTGGGCAAGGCAAGATGAAAGAATTGGGGAGGAGTCAGGGATCCAACAGGAATACTTTCTTCAAACCCCTTACTTCACCTCAGCAGGAGTCAACAAATTCATGGATTGCTCCTCCTTTTCTGGTTTGGAATAATTTATGTGTGTTTTGGCTATAGCATTTCAGGAGGTAGTCTAGGCAGAATGTTTACTTGGCATGCTAATTTTCTGTTTACATCTGTCCATGCATCTCGGAATGAAGTCATTTCATTCAGAGAAAAGTGCAATCTTGTTGCTTGTGTATTTAGAAGCAAATCCCTTGAGATCAGTTAGGTTTATTTCCAGATGAGTGGGCAAAAGGTTCCACACCTAAATCCACATTTTGTTCCTAAACCAGTTTCTTTAGATAATTAGAAATAACAATAATAATTAACGCAGTGCTTAACAATGAATTAACTTTTGTGCCTGCAAACCACAATGAATTAAATTTATGAATTTACCGCCAATTAATTACACAAATGTTGTAAACGCTGATCTTTGCATGTTCTCAAGCAGTGATATACAATTTTGCATCTGAAACCAAGTGTCATTTTCCCTTAACTCACCTGCTGTTGCATTAAGTGCAGGGGTAAAGCAGTGCGGTGAGGAAATGTAGGGGACAGTGGTATTTCATCTTGACTGCTCTGTCTGCGGAGGCATTCAAAATTAAAGGAAGAACGGCGATTTGCTAAAAAATAAAAGAATTAGATGTTACTATTTCCTTGTGACAGTTTCTAGAGACTGCTAGTATGTTGCAAGAGAAATGAGAAAACTCATTGTTCATATTTACAAACTGCCAAGAAATATTTTGTTGCTATTCTATCTGTTCAACCTCTCATTTTTCCTTTCTCGATGTTTCAAATTATCATACTGCCATTACATTTTCTTAACCTAACATACCACTGTTATTAGGATGTACTGTATTGATATTATGTTTTAAACACACATAGCAAAAAGTTGGCCCTCCCCCATTATATATATAAAAATGTAATGTTCATTTTACTATGGAGTAAACAACAAAACCACCAAATCCAATCACACCAAATTTGGCCACAAAAGACATAGTCATCCAAAATATGTCTTTCAATAAAAAAACCCAAGAGAAATAGTCAAAATTACAGAAGATGAGGAAGAGCTTTTCTCCCCTTAACTGCCAGTTAGAAATGTAGGCTCTGCTGCCTTTAGCCACACACCCCCCCCGGCTGCCTTTAGGCCCCACCCCTTTTGTATCCTAGCAACTCCCTCAGCCAAAATGGCACCCAGGGCACAGGCAGTTAGGCCTCTTCGAAACAGCCTATAAAATACAGATTATCTGATTTGAACTGGATTATATGGCAGTGTAGACTCAAGGCCCTTCCACACAGCTATATTACCCAGAATGCCAAGGCAGGATAATCCACAGTATCGCCTTTGAACTGGATTATCTAGAGTTAACACTGCCATATAATCCAGTTCAGTGTGGATTTTATACAGCTGTGTAGGAGGGGCCTCATATAATCCAGTTCTAAGCAGATAATATAAGATTATAAATATAATATGTAATAATTACTGTGGTATAATAATACAGAACAATATAATATCTAAAACCAGGACAGTAAATAAAGAGCAACACTCTGAAAGCAGGGAAATTGGGAATTCCAGAAAGGAAACAATCAGGGGCAGCTAACATCTCCCAACAAAGGATTCCCCCAAGCAGGAAGCAGACAGGCTTTGAAGCTGCAAGGCCATTAAATGTTAATCAAGGTGCCTAATTTCAGCATTCATACCTGCCACACCGAGACTATTAATTGCTATTCAAACTGGCCAACCAAGGATTCCGCAAAATAGAAAGCGGCCAGGCTTGCAAGCAGCAAGGCTATTCAGTGCTTTTCAATCTGGCCCACTGTGATGCCTCATGGGCCTTGTAGTCCTGTTCCTAGTGCCATCGTGGCAGATGAAGATGAAAACATGGGGTTTTCGCCGGTTCAACAAGAGCCGGAATCCTTTCACCTGCCGGATGTTGATGTTTGTCCTCAAGACTTCAGTAAACCAGACCTTGGGCATTCCTCCCCTCCGTTTCCCAGGAAGGAATCTTATTCTAGAGACAGAGGAGTCAGAGAAGCAAATCGGAGAAGTTTACGGATCGCTGCCAAACAACAGGCTGATTAGGCCTGCTTCCCTTGGGAAATTCTAAGGAGTCTTGCATCTGGACAGAGTTGGGTTTCGCTTCTTGTTCTCTAGGGAAAGAGTTTTGTTGACGGGAAAACGAGACCCAATATAGGTGTTTGGCGTGGGAGATTCTTTGCGGAGTCAATTGATCAGCTTCAGGAGAGAGATCGTGTGTGGACTTCGTAACCCCAGTTCCTTGCTTCCCGGATCAAGCATTCAAGCCTTGCCTAGCCTTGCTGTTTAACCACGGACCCTGTTCCACGCTTCACGTTTTGCCTTGTTTCTAGTCACGGACCTAGTCAAGAACCAAGTTTATTTCCAGCCTTGTTGTCAAGCTTCATTGGACTTCTAAGACTCTGACATTTCCCCACACTATTGCTTGGCAAAAGTGTGTGTTTCGGTCAAGTGGATTAAAACTTTGAACTCTAATATCATTTATTGGACAATACATTTTTGGACTATATTTGACCTCATTTGAAAGGTCTGCTTCTGAACTATACTCTTCACTTGTTTTTATTGCTTTTATATATTTCCTTAATAAAGATATTAGATAGAGATTGGCCTCCGTGTAAGGTTATTGGTGCCCAGCAGCCAGGGGTCTGACAGTTTGACTCCGCCACCCACAGCACCAAATAACCTAAGGCCAATATGTCAACACCAGGAGCCGGAGCGGCCGCCCCAGCTCAACCACTCAGTTACACCATTTCTCAAGATGAATTTAATTGGATTCGGGACACACTCCGAGAGCAGGAGGGAGAGATACGGGGCTTGAAGGAACGAGGAGCCCGTCTCCCTGCTCTAGCGCTACCAACCAAGTTTTCTGGAGAAGCCTCCAAGGTCCATGTCTTCCGTCGCCAGTGCCAGGCGTACTTAGAAGCCCATCAAGCCGAGTTTGCCCAAGAAGATGTCAAGGTGGCGTGGATTTTCAGTCTCCTAGATGGGCCTGCGGCTACTTGGGCGACGGCATTGTACGACGCAGGTTCCACGCACCTAAACACCGCGCAGCAATTCTTGAACCACCTTCGAAAAACCTGGGGGATCAAGGACGACGAAGAGGCGGCTGGCCATAAACTCCGACGCCTCTTCCAAGGGGACAGACCGTTGTCCCGGTACATAGCTGAGTTCCGGGTGCTGGCTCAAAACACCGGCTGGAATGATATAGCCCTCAGAGGACAGTTTCGCGAAGGCCTCAACATCGAGATGCAGGAAGAAATCTCCTTCTTCGTTACCGAGGTTCCCCATTTCCCCGTGATTTTCGGTATCCCGTGGCTGACACTCCACGACCCAAACATCTCCTGGTCCAACAGAGAACTGCAGTTCGCCTCAAGGTATTGCCAAAATCATTGCCTAGTAGCCAAGGTTTGCCATGCCACAGACGCAGAACCCATCATCACCTTGCCCAAGAAATATTCAGACTAATAATATTCGGGATGTTTTCAATGAAAAGGAAGCCGAGAAACTACCCCCACATAGACCCTATGACTGTGCCATTGACCTGGTGGTCTAGATCGGTTCTTGATCATATACTTGGACGACTTTTTGGTGTTTTCGAAATCACAAACAGAACACGATCAGCACGTCAGAATGGTGCTACAATGATTGCGGGATCATGGACTATATGCCAAGTTAGAAAAATGCGCCTTTGATTTGCAAGAGGTAGACTTCCTGGGATACCGCGTCTCGCCACTAGGACTCTCCATGGACCCGGCAAAGGTTTCGGCCGTATTGGAATGGCGGGCGCCAACTAACAAAAAGGAAGTACAACGCTTCTTGGGGTTTGCAAACTACTACCGCAAATTCATTCTAGAATTCGCTCGCTGGTCTGACCCAATCACCAGCTGCATCCGAGGGAAACAGCCTTTCCGCTGGACAGAACAAGCTGAGAAAGGGTTCCACCAGCTAAAGCAATTATTCACGACCCAGCCAATTCTACAGCACCCTGATCCTAAAACCCCTTTTGTTGTGCAGGCTGACGCCTCCGATGTGGCAATTGGGGCTGTGCTCATGCAACCAGTGGGAGAACATCTCCATCCTTGTGCCTATTACTCACGACAACTAACAGCCCCAGAGAGAAATTATACCATTTGGGAAAAAGAACTCTTAGCCATAAAGGCAGCCTTTGAAAATTGGAGGCATTGGTTAGAAGGGGCCAAATTTCCCATTGAAGTCCATACTGACCATCGAAATTTGGAGCATCTAAGGACCGCACGGAAGCTAAACCAAAGGCAGCAGCGCTGGGCTTTGTTCTTTGAACGTTTTGACTTCCGGATCCATTATGTGACTCCGGCTCAGACCAAGCAAGCAGATGCCCTATTATAGATATTAGATAGATATTAGATAGAGATTGGCCTCCGTGTAAGGTTATTGGTGCCCAGCAGCCAGGGGTCTGACACCCACCAAGATTTCCATAAGTAAAAAATCCCCAGGCTTTGAAGCCACGAGGGTATGCCGTCCCATTCAACCTGGCCTAGCAAGGATGCCCTATGTAGAAAGCAGATCTGATAATGCACAAATATCTATAATAATACAGAAAAATAATGTATGTGTATACACTCTTGTAACTCTTGGCTCGTTATAGAACTCCACTTAAAACAGAGCCAGTGCTACTAATAAGAATCGTGCTAAGCACAATAAAATTAAAACAGACACAACACCCGAGGAAGTGATAACGATATAAGGGGAACAACCCGGGAGACTTTGTTGTGTTCCAGTTCTTGGCGTTGCAAAGCAAACGAAGAATTCCTTTGAATATAGAAACTGTTATCTTGGACACTGAATATTTTTACTACAATTGACGTTGGCCCAAGATTCTACACAACTCCAGGAATAATATGGACTTGGTTGTCTCTTTTTGTCTGTTATTTACTTTTGATATAGTATACTTTGTGAGAGTATGACATGGATATTGTACCTTTGTTTATGAAATCCTGAAAGCAATTTTTTATATGCAATATAGTTTGAAGAGAATTACTTTAATATAGAGTTGTAGAAACCTGAATTGTATTACATTTATTGGGATTGTTACAAGAGTGTATACACATACGTTATTTTTCTGTGTCTATGTAGAAAGCAGCTAGGCTTTTAAGCTGCAAGACTATTCAGTGCAATTCAGGCTGGCCAAACAATGGTTCCCCTACAAAGGAAGTAGCCAGGCTTCAAAGCAGCTCTTTGATTGAGGGTGCTACTCCAGCTCGCCAAACAGGGATTCCAATAGTTATAACACAGCCAGGTATTGAAGCTGCAAGGCTATTCAGTGCAATTCGACCAGACCAACAAAGGATTAACCTTGGTAGAAGGCAGCCAGGCTTTGAAACAGTGATACCACTTTGTACCATTGAAGCTAACCAACCAAAGATTCCCCCAGATAGCAAGCAGCCAGGCTTTGAAGCAGCGAAGCTATTTGTTGCAATTCTTGCAGCCCAAAAAACCATTCCCCTAGAACGCAAGTACCCAGCCTTCCCAGCAGAAAGCCTATTCCATCGCATTCCAGCTCACCAAACAAGGATTCCCATAAGAAGAAAATGGCCAGGCTTTGAGGCTGCAAGGCTATTCACTGCTATTCCACCTGGCTAACAAATGATTCCCATAAACCACAGCAACGCGTAACCGGGCAAAGCTAGTTTGTATATAAAACAGAGTAGACTACTGTTTGGCATTATTATAGCTCATAGTTGTCATGTTAAAGAGTTCAGTCATCTTGTTAAAGGTTAATGTTTAACTCCGTTCATTACTTTGTCTGTGAAAATGGTTTTATGTGGCATTTCTAGCTCAGAAATTCCAAAGAAATAATTCACGGTGGATTTTCTGATTCTGATGAGGAACTGAAACACAACAACACCTGGTTGGAGATTGCAAGCACCCATGATAAAAAGGCAAATCATACAGTGAGAAGGTATTGCCTATTTGAGATAGAATCTACAACTTTATCATTAGCACTTTTACCAGTGACATACCTTTATCACATAACAGAAGCAAAAATGGGGTACAAATGGCAAACATCATAGAAATATAGAGTTGGAAGAGACCTCACGGGCCATCCAGCTCAACCTGCTGCCAAGAAGCAGGGAAATCTCATTCAAAGCACCCCTGACAGATGGCCATCCAGCCTCTGCTTAAAAGCCTCCAAAGGAGGAGCCTCCATCACACTCCGGGGCAGAGAGTTCCACTGCTGAACAGCTCTCACAGTGAGGAAGTTCTTCCTACTGTTCTGGTGGAATCTCCTTTCCTATAGTTTGAAGCCAATGTTCCGCAACCTAGTCTGCAGAGCAGCAGAAAACAAGCTTGCTCCCTCCTCCCTATGATTTCTCCTCACATATTTGTACATGGCTATCGTGTCTTCTCTCATCCTTCTCTTTTGCAGGCTAAACATGCCCAGGTCTTTAAGCCGCTCCTCATAGGGCTTGCTCTCCAGAACCTGGATCATTTTAGTTGCCCTCCTCTGGATACATCCCAGTTTGTCAACATTTTCCTTAAATTGCGGTATCCAGAATTTGACACAGTATTCCAGGTGTGTTTTAACCAAAGCAGAACAGAGGGATAGCTCCTGTCTTCTGGAGTATTCGCTATCCCTCCCAATGTAGAGTAAAACAATCAGTTGTGACTGACCACTATGTAAACTCAGTTAATCCTCTGCCATCCCCTTTGTTAGCTGTGTTTAAAATATCTCAGTTTCTCTCTTCTCCTCGTACTCCTCTCAATTCTGGCTTATTTTAGTTTCAGTTTCAGTTCAAATTGGGGTGCTTTCAAACTAGGGCCAAACCCATGACGAAGTGGGTTTAAGAAACTCACTTCATTGTGGGTTAAAATCCCCATGCCCAAATAAAAGCCCAGGGTTTCCCAAGGGTGGGGGTGAGTGGGTATCCCCATGCCAGCACGGTAACTACTGTGGTGGAATGGAGCTACTCTCAACCCTCCCAAGCCTTAAAATAAAAAAATTCTTACTGGGTCACCATGGCCCTGCTCCAGCAGCCCTTGTAGCATGTAAAAATATTGTGCCAGGAGAAGGGGGGGGGGGAGAGTTCTCATATAAATAATGTGCCAGGAGGACTGCCGGAGTAGAGTCATGGTGACCTGGTAAGGATTTTTTTTAATGTCAAGGCTTTGGGAGGTTGGGGTGGGAAGGGGGGTGCCATCTGGGGGTGAATCCACACAGGCCCCAAACCCCATTAAACCTAGGCCTTTCAGGAAGACCTGGGTTTCATGGGGTAGCTAATTCTCTTTTAACAGAGATGTTGTTTGGACATCTCAAGCAAAAGAAATATGCAAAAATTTGTCTAACTTGTGGGATATTTCTCATTCATAACCTTTGCTCTCTTGACCACACTCTGATGTGGTCACATATGTCCAGTTTTCATCTGTAAAATATTGGATGTAATGCCACTCATAACACATGGCTTCTTTTATATCAGTAAAGACTTTTCCACAATGGGGATATTCCAGAGAATATTACAATGAAGCTCACCCTATACTTGCATTGTTGGGCATTAGCATTGTACAGGTTAATGCATGTAACATCAATGTGTACAAAATTTTACTTGTGCTTCAGAGCAGTCTGTCTGATTTAAAGAAAGATCCTAAAATACACTAATTTAAATTAGCCTAATTACTGATGCTAATGACAAAAAACAACAAAACTCAGTACTACCTAAAGCAGTGGTTCTCAACTTGTGAGTCCCCAGGTGTTTTGATCTACAACTCCCAGAAATCCCAGCCAGTTTACCAGCTGTTAGGATATCTGGGAGTGGAAGGCCAAAACATCTGGAGACCCACAGGTTGAGAAACATCGACCTAAAGCTAGGTTGGGGTTTTTTTTGTGACATTTTGAAAAAAATGTTTATGAAATGTTTTATTGCTTGCAAGTGCAATATTTGAAAGAGTTGCTGATTATATCCAAAATGCAAGCAAATGAAGCTCATCTAGCTTTCTCAGATAAGTTATGTAGTTTAATTGCTTTCTTTTCCGAGTAGTCACATCAAACAACTCTCCAGCCTACCTTAACCGAAACATAATATTATCTTCTGTCTTCTGTTCTTGAAAACAATCCAGGGTGTTATTGCATTTAAATGAAAGTTCTCAAATTACTAATTCTTAATACATGTTTTCTGAGAAACTGAAACATTTTCCAGTATGGGTGAGGGAGCTTGCCTAAAAGCTACAATTGTGTTAGCGAATGGTGTGCCTGTCGTGAAAGTGATAGGAAGCTGCCAGAAAATGAGTCACTGCAATCACAGTACTATTTATTGAATTTTATATCAATATTGTATTCCATTCCTGTTTACACAATCGGAAGAATTCTTGTCGGACAGAGGCAATACAAATCCTCTTATATTCTTTGCAGTGCTTAGTACCTAACTCTTAAAACACAGAAACTGAGATCATATCAGTTCCAAGAAAAAGGATGCACAACCTGTTTATGTGTATGAAAAATTATAGTTATTAATAGCTCTTGGATGTAATTTTAAATCAAATATAAATATATCTTATCCAGTCATTAAGCAGAAAGGCAGTTGTGTTAATCTGTCAAAACAAAACCAAAAAGATCACCGTGCCACCTTGAAGACTAAAAATATTATTATATAACAAAACAAAGCTCTTTGCTATCGTTTCTCCATTCTTCTAACAGGAGTTGAAGTGTTTACTTCTAATCTAGTAGGCTTTACAGCGGTGATTACGTGCATTGCTACATGTAGCTTTAGAAGGCTTGCACGTGGCTTTGTGGCCAATGTTGCCAGGTTTTCAAAACAGCAATAAGGTAGTCAAAAAGCAGTTAATAACCTTCCTTATAAGAACCTTCCTTATAAGAAGTGATATTTGGCAACCCTATCTATGACCAATAATTTTTTGATTTATATCAACAATAATAATAAAAGAGATCACAAGAGGAAAATTCACGTCAAAGCAATCCAGGAACCCTGGCTTGTAATGTAAGAGCAACAGACTAGTGTATGCTGCAGAACTGTTCCTGTTCACAATTGGAATGGCAAAACAAATCATATCATGCAAACAGCAACACAAACTGTAATCCTAGATTCTTTCATTTGTTTTGGGAAAAACAAATCAGAGAAGTGTGATGTTCTGTGTTTGCATGACGTAATTTGTTTAGATGCTCTGATGACGAACAGGAGCAAGTATGCTGCAAATGCCAGAACATTGCTCTTACACTACAGGTCCAAGTTCCTGCAAAGCCCAAGCATGTCGTGATGTGCTTATTACCTCACTGTTGGTTATGGCTTGGACCTTAGGCATTCAAATAAGTGGGAAGGAAATTTGTAAAGTCTCTCTTCCAGTTTGCCAGCTCTTGTAATTGTTGTTAGCTCAATCACACATGTCAGAGCCAGCTTTAGGAGTTCTTATAACCAGGTATAGCTCCTTCTGGCTATTTCATTTCCTATCTCTAAATGGATTTTCTGACAAAATACACCAAAGCTTTCTTCTTCTTCTTTACATCATTAGAGAATCTGAAGTTTTTTTAAATCGTGTCAGAAGTGACTTGAGAACATACTGCAAGTCACTTCTGGTGTGGGAGAATTGGCTGTCTACACAGATGTTGTCCATGGGACATCTGGATGTTACCACCCTGTTGAGAGGCTTCTCTCATGTCCCCGCAAGCTAGAGCTGACAGACAGGAGCTCACTCTGGCTTGTGGATTTGAATGGCAACCTTCAGGTCAGCAACCCAACCTTCAGGTCAGCAGTTCAGCCAGCACAAGGGTTTAACCCATTGCACCGCTGGGGCTCCTAGAATCTGAAGTAATTACCTCACTTTCTACCATAACCTCATGCTGCCACGATTGTGACTCACCTAACCATGGTCTGTTGTGATGTGGGAACCCAGACCAGCAGCAGTTAATTTTAACCATTTGTGTGAATAAGTCAATATCTGAGGATGGTTGATAAAACTTGGTTTATTTGGACATGCCATTGTCAGCATTAATCACAGTTAATGGCATTGGCTTGTTGATTTGTTCGTTTCATTTAGGAAGCTTAAAAAGTCAAACAAGGAAAAGAAAAACTCAAATTGCTACAAATATACAAAAAATTAAATACAATTCAATTGTTACTAAGCCCAGTTAGTTGAAGAGAGCTGCAAATTCTCCACTCTCCTCTCTGTGGCTGCTCTGAAGGAAGTATGGGGAAGGTTAGGGCAAAAAGGAAAAGTTCATGATATCATGTGCTTGGCAGTTACCTGAAGAAATTGCAGTGTAAAGTTCTTCCTTATTAAACAACATTCTAGTGTTTCTGAATGACTTGTCTCCCCAAGTGTGATGGCATAGGAATCATTGGATGCATCCAATGAGAAACGAAATATATACACATGTAATGCTACCAGTCTTTCTTGTCTACTCACGTGTAGGAGTTGGAGGTAGCAGCCGTCTCCTTGGAGATCTTTTTGAATCATAACACATTTGTGACTCATCTTCCTCATAAAAACCATGGGGGTGATGATAACCTTTTGGTCGTTCATAATCTAAGTCATTACAGTGATATTTGCTGTGATAGTCACGTCTGTGCCTGAGGTGAAGAAGCAGATTGTTAATGACAACCACACTAGCAATTAGCCTTTTGCCGAGTGGCTCCTAAACAATAATGCAGAAGTGTACCTTGCTGATTCATTCTATAATGGATAGGCTAACCCACTATTTAAAGACAGTATTAACATGTGGGGTTTTCAGCAATCACAAAATGCGTAATACATATTTGTTTATAGGAAAAGACGCATTAATCTGGGCAGATATTCTATATCTGAATATGAGGAAAAACTTCCTGACCGTTAAGGACCCTTGCACACAGCCAATATAACCCAGAATATCAAGGCAGATAATCCACAATATCTGTTTTGAACTGATTATCTGACTCCACACTGCCATATAATCCAGTTCAATGTCGATTTTATACAGCTGTGTGGCCTAAGAGCTGTTCAGCAGTGGAACTCACTGCCTGAGAGTGGAGTGAGGCTCCCTCTTTGGAGGCTTTTTGGTAGAGGCTGGATGGTCATCTGTCAGGGGTTCTTTGACTGTGCTTTGACTGCATGGCAGGGGGATGGCCCATATGATCTCTTTCAACTCTGTGATTCTATGATCAATACAGTGAACTAAGTATACTTAACTAACCTCTCCTGGCCCAATCTCCCAAACCTGTCAGTCATTTGTTTCTCCAGTTGCTGACAGAATAGATCTCCTTCTGCCCAAGTAGCTGCTGCCCAGTAAAGGAGATTATGAGGGTCTTATGGTTGTGGCAATAGTGTTACAATCATAAATAAGTAGTGTTCATGAATACGGAACAGTTACAGACAAGGAAATGCAGGTACCTATTCAATATTCATGTTCACGACTTAAAAACAAACCATCAAACTGAACTTACATTATGCCTATTATCATTCTCTGTTGCACAAATATGAGATGTGTTTTGTTAGCATGCATGCTTTCTTCTCTTTCCTCTACCTGAATTCCCTTTTTAGAGCATATGATTCCCTTAATAATGAATGTAGAGAGCACTTACAGTGCAGACCTATAGCAGTCTGACATCACTTTAACTGCCATGGCTCAATCCTATGGAATCTTGGGATTTTTAGTTTATTGTGGCACCAGAGCCCTATGACAGAAACAACTATATCACAAAATTACATATCCCAGAATACGATAACATTGAACCATGGAAGTTACTGCAGTTTTAAACTGCTATAATTCTGCAGTGTAGATACAGTCATACAAAATAATCCTATACTCATCTAAAAGTAAACCCCATGGAACCTAGTGGAGCATACTCCTAAACTGGCACAGTTACAATGCTAGGCATACAGGATTTAATTTCATAGTGGAGACCAGTAATCTCACCTGCTTCCTGACAACATACTATCTTCTTCATAATACTCTTCACCACTATAATACTCCTGATCGTCCAAATAACAATCATCATTATAATAATCTCGAACTTCATGATCTTCTCGACATATCGTGGGTAGATGCCGATCACCTGATTCTGACCTATATTTAAAACAAAAATGTGGGAATGCAATTTTATTCAGTTTATATTTAACTCAACCTCTCGAAAGAAAAAACTCTCACATAAATCTTCAGTAGCTACATGATGGTATTTCAATATTGTTCATGAACCCCCTCGATGGATTGTCACCTTGCCGTGGTGAGGGGGCTTGCGTGTTCCGATGAACCTGTGGGCACTGGAGTGATGCACTCCCAGGAGTGGCCGCAGGGGAGGTTCCAGACCAAGCACAATCCGAAGACCCAAAGACCTCAACGGCGGAGCAGGCAGAGGATAACATGGTACATGTTACAACGGCTGTGAAGGCGGAAGAAGGCTGCAACAGACTGAGAAGCCACTGTCATTGTGTTAACCACACCACTGCTGGAACCTCACTCTGTGAAGACTGTGTGTTGACCGGCCGTGCACCGACCTCCACACATTAAAAAAAATCATGCACAGGCGTCTTCCAACAAAAATAAAAACAAACCTACAAAAGTCCCATGGCGATCAGCGAGTGGCGACGGGGGCAGGACTGTGAAATCTGGAAGCCCCTAGTCACAGACTGGCACATGGGCGGTGGATATGGACTCAGTCGTTCTACCTCAAGGACCGAGGCAGTTGAGTAGTCCGGCAGCTGTATCCATGACTGAGCAGCCCTTTTTAGGATCCGCTGTGCTCACCCCACACGGGGAAGGGGCTAGAAAAGGTGCCCTAAACATAGTCTGCCTCTCCTACCCTGACTGGACTGCCGTGTCCAGAGGGGTCACCACTCTGCGGCCAAAAAAGAAAAATGAACTTTGGAACATGGAACGTACGGACATTGTTAGATAACACTGACAGCGAACGCCCCGAACGCAGGACTGCTCTCATTGCAAGGGAGCTGGGACGCTTCAAGATCGACATAGCAGCCCTTCAGGAGACCCGGAGAGCAGGAGAGGGGCAGCTGAAGGAAGAAAAGGGAGGCTACACCTTCTTCTGGAAGGGACTGCCTGAAGAGGAGCGAAGAATACACGGAGTTGGCTTTGCTATCAGAAACGACCTGGTGAAGCACCTGACTGAAGCACCCACTGGCATCAACGAACGACTTTCAACCCTCCGAATTAACCTTGCCAAAAACCAACAGGCAACCATCATATGCGCCTATGCACCAACTCTAGATGCTGACGAAGACATCAAGGAAAAATTTTACTGTCAGCTGGATACCATCCTATCGGAGATACCTAAGGAGGACAAAATCATCCTCCTGGGGGACTTTAATGCAAGAGTTGGAAGGGACTCTGACCTGTGGCCAGGGATCATAGGAAAAGACGGGGTCGGAAACAGCAACTCAAATGGCATCTTGCTTCTCACCAAATGCGGAGAGCACAACCTTGTCATCACCAACACGCTCTTCCGCCAGAAAAACAAGCTCAAGACATCATGGAAGCATCCTCGGTCAAAGCATTGGCACCTCCTGGACTATGTTATTACACGTGCCAGAGACCGCCGCGATGTGCTTCTCACAAGAGCCATGACAGGTACTGATGACTGCTGGACAGACCACAGGCTAATCCGATCCACGATGGCTATCAAGATCGTCCCCAAACGCAGACTCCAAGGAAGAAAAACAAGGCAAAAAATGAACACCCAAGCCCTTCAGGAGCCCTCCAAACGAGCCCTTCTCCAAACAACACTCAAAGATCATCTACCCACAGAACACCCCGAAAATGTTGAGGAACATTGGAACAAACTGAAGACCTCCATCATCACAGCCTGCGAAGAAAGCATTGGATACCTAACTAAGAAACATCAAGACTGGTTTGATGATAACGACAAAGAGATCCAACAGCTGATTGATAACAAAAGGAAAGCCTTCCAAACATGGCAGAGAGACACCAACTGTGCTGCCAAGAAAAAGATCTATGCCAGTGCAAAAGCTGAGGTCCAAAGAAGGACCAGAGAACTCAAGAACATCTGGTGGACAAAGAAGGCTGAAGAAATCCAACACCTTGCAGATACCCATGACGCTCAGGGATTTTTCAAAGCCACAAAGATCATTTATGGACCAAGAAACCATGGCATACAGCCCCTACGCTCATCAGATGGAACCAAAATTCTGAAGGACAAAACATCAATTGCACTACGTTGGAAAGAGCACTACCAGAACCTGCTGAATCGCAGCTCCAATGTGGCCGAAGAGACCCTCTCACAAATCCCGCAACAACAAACCAGGGATGAGCTTGCAGCACTGCCTAGTTTGGAAGAAGTCAGCAATGCCATCAGCCAACAAAAAAACAACAAAGCTAGCGGACCTGATGGGATTCCCGCTGAAATCTTCAAAGAGGGTGGACCTGAGCTGATACAACAACTCCACCAGCTCATTGAAAAGGTGTGGATGACCGAGAAAATCCCAGCTGACTTCAAGGATGCCACCATCATCACCCTTTTCAAGAAAGGGGACAGAACAGACTGTGGGAACTATCGTGGTATCTCCCTTCTAACCTCCGCCGGGAAAATCCTCGCAAGAATCCTTGCAAACCGCCTTCTCCCTGTCTCAGAAGACACCCTCCCAGAATCCCAGAATGGCTTCCGCCCCTCCAGAGGAACAGTGGACATGATCTTCACTGCTCGACAGCTCCAAGAAAAATGCAGGGAACAAAACCAACCTCTGTACATGGCATTCATTGACCTTGCAAAGGCATTCGACACAGTGAATCGCAGCGCTCTCTGGACCATCCTCCAAAAAATCGGGTGCCCTGACAAATTTCTGAACATCCTGCGGCTCCTCCATGATGACATGATGGCAACAGTCTTGGACAGCAACGGCTCCCAAAGTGACCCATTTAAGGTGGAATCAGGTGTCAAGCAGGGATGTGTTATTGCCCCCACCTTATTTTCCATCTTCATCGCTATGATACTTCACCTTGTTGATGGGAAGCTTCCCACCGGAGTGGAAATCATCTATCGGACAGATGGCAAGCTATTTCACCTCAGCAGACTGAGAGCCAAAACCAAGGTCACCACAAAATCTGTTATAGAACTCCAATATGCTGATGACAACGTAGTCTGTGCGCATTCAGAAGAAGACCTACAAGCCACTCTAAACACCTTCGCAGAAGCATACGAGAAGCTCAGCCTCTCACTGAACATCGAGAAAACCAAAGTGCTCTTCCAACAGGCACCAGCTAATCCCTCTGCAAAGCCAGGAATACAGCTTAACAGTGTAACATTAGAAAATGTTGACCATTTCCGCTACCTTGGTAGCCACCTCTCCACAAAAGTCAACATCGACACTGAAATACAACACCGCCTGAGCTCTGCGAGTGCAGCATTTTTCCGTATGAAGCAGAGAGTGTTTGATGACCGGGACATCCGTAGAGAGACCAAGGTGCTTGTTTATAAAGCCATTGTCCTCCCAACCCTGCTCTACGCCTGCGAAACGTGGACTGTGTACAGACGTCACACCAAACTCCTGGAGCGTTTCCATCAGCGTTGCCTCAGGAAAATCCTGCAAATCTCTTGGGAAGACAGGCGGACAAATGTCAGCATGCTTGAGGAAGCAAAGACCACCAGCATTGAAGCGATGCTCTTACGCCATCAACTCCGCTGGACTGGCCACGTTGTCCGAATGCCCGATCACCGTCTCCTAAAGCAGCTCCTCTACTCTGAACTCAAGAATGGGAAACGGAATGTTGGTGGGCAGGAAAAGAGATTTAAAGATGGGCTCAAAGCCAACCTTAAAAACTGTGGCATAGACACTGAGAACTGGGAAGCCCTGGCCCTTGAGCGCTCTAATTGGAGGTCAGCTGTGACCAGCAGTGCTGCGGAGTTCGAAGAGGCACGAACGGAGGGCTTAAGGGAGAAACGTGCCAAGAGGAAGGAGCGTCAAGCTAACCCCGACTGGGACCGCCTTCCACCTGGAAACCGATGTCCTCACTGCGGGAGAATATGCGGGTCAAGAATCGGTCTCTTCAGTCACCTAAGAACACACGCCCAAGATACCAAGGTTGGAAGACTATCGTCCTCGAACGACGAGGGATCGCCTAAGTAAGTATGAACTACAATGAACATATTATCATGAATCTGCATCTATGCCTATATTACTATAGTTCTATATGGAAAATATCATATTCATTTTCTTCAAATTGAAAGAGAGTGGGACAAATGCTGAATAATAAGGAAGTTTAACAAGATATGCTGTGGAAAACACATACAAAGGCAACAACTCACAACAGCACATCACAGTTGCAAACCCAACTGCTGAAGCAATCCCATGGTCATCAATAAAATTTTGAGAAAGTACTTGAAGGTCTGGCTTTTTGTAATTTTAGACGAGGGTCCAACTGAATTGTGACCAGAAACATGATGCGTGCTTATAAGGATACAACATTAATTATGAGGAAAGCTAGATGATTTTTTTTTCTGTAGTCTAAATATTGACTAGAGTTTTTGTGGCATGCATCGTAAAGCTACTATATAATAACAAAACTTCATTTATATTCCTCCCTATCTCTCCAGGGGGGTTCAGGGTGGATTCTAACATACAAAAAGGCAAACATTCAACGCCTTAATAAAAACAAACATGCAGTGACAAAATAATCCAGAATAACCCCACATGTAAATGTAAAATTAGAACCTAACATCAATAAATTAAGTAAAATGTAAGCAAACAAAATTTGCCTACTGCACTTTCATAATGGCTTCGAGTTACATTCAGTGGTCAATGTCTATGTGTCCTAGGCCACTGTTTTTTAAACTGTGGGTCCCCACCCCAAATGGGGTTTGCTTAGCTTAATGTTGGGGGCACAAAAATTGGTAACAGTAAAAGGTTCCTGAATGCCACCCAGTTACACAAATCTGTTAGCAACAACAGGCAATGTTTACAATGGACTCTGCAAAAAATGCTGTACTTCATAAAAAGTAAAATCAGTCTGTTTAGCCCCACAAATGCTGATTTATTATGTTTTTATACCTAGTTTATATACTTATATACCTGGGGTTATGTAAAAATTTCTCAAGTGGAAAGGAGTTGTGAGTCTAAAAGTTTAGACCCAGAAGAAAATTTCCACTGCCCTGGCCTTTAAAACCAGCAGTATCTGCTGAATTTGATCCCCTCTCCAACTGCCATTCTTTTTTTTTCCTTGTGTGACATGTTTTATTTAGATTGTAAGCTTCGGCGCAAGTTATTGTCAAATTAGCAATTTGTAAGATGTTCTGATAGCCTTTATGGCTGAAGAGTGGGATACTCTAAATAAATACTCTAAATAATTAATTAAATAAATGATTCCATGTCATATTTTATTTTCACCAGACATTATAAAATGCATGAGGGAGATGTGGGTTAATGGTATCCCAAATATTCCTGTAAGCCTTAATATTATGGGCAATTACTAAGGCCACCACAGTATTTAACTGCTTTCTGACATCATTTTAAAAACACACGATTTGCCACTGCATGACCTTGTATGTATTTCATATTCTATGTACTTACTTACCTAATATAAGCTTCATAATAGCGAGATCTATTGAAGAAAGAAAAAGGGATAAATCAGTGAAGGTGAATGAAATAGTGTAATTACTGTGTTGTCGAAGGCTTTCATGATCAGAATGGCCATGTTCCAGAAGCATTCTCTTCTGACGCTTCAGCCACATCTATGACAGGCACCCTCAGAGGTTGTGAGGTATATTGGAAAACCAATTTATATTTATATTGGAAACCAATTTCCTCTGAGGATGCCTGCCATAGATGTGGGTGAAACGTCAGGAGAGAATGCTTCTGGAACATGGCCATATAGCCCGAAAAAATCACAGCAACCCAGTATAATTACTATTAATGAACAAATGATAAATCAAGTTTTATATTATATTTGTACAGCAAATTAATAATTTATTAAAAAGAAATATTTTAAACTGGAGGTGGGAATCAAACAACCTTTCAGATATTAAGACTACAATTCACCATTTGTGTTCCTCGCCATTAACAATATGAAGCAGAAACACATTATTTCTTAGGTGAACTGCAGTACATCACAACAGACTGTTCATATGCATAATCTTTTCCATGTATCTGATCAGAATGTCACAGTTCTTCACTATGAAGTTTTTGTGGGGATTTATTGAATCAGATAGCCAAATGTATTAAAATAGCTGAATGAAATGCTATACAGAGACCATGGTCAAAATATCCTATTATAGTAAAACCCTTATGCAACATACCATAGGTTAAATGGTTTCACACTTTCATCGCTCATGTACCAAGGCTTCTAGGACCTCAGTACACAAGTAGGTAAAGGACAAAGGCAACAGATGTGTCCATCTGCAAGCAGTGTGTTACTATGCTCACAGAACCTTCAGTTTTGATGGAGTTCAATTAGCTTTGAAATACAAGTTCTGAAATACAAGTTCTAACTGGATCAAGCCAACTGGATCATCTGTCAGGGTGCTTTTCCTGCATGGCAGAGGGTTGAACTAGATGGCCCATATGTTTTCTTCCAACTCCATGATTCTATGATTCTAAGCACTCTAGGTGAGAGATGCTATACTATCTTTAAACTAAATAACATATCAAGGCAAGTATTACAACCAAGGATAAGTGACCAAAAGAACCAAAATGAATTGAAAGATTAATCAAAGAATGGACAATATTAGCTTTCCAATGCAGAACAGAAACACAAGTTATTAATTGTAGTTTCAAACTCTTTAATATTAGCAGTATGTACAACAGTATGATTTGGAGATAACAGTGATTTTAGAGACAAATTGGGATTTACCTCCTATTGGCTGATCTTCTACGCTTTTCATGACGATCACTTCTGGAGTGTGAACGTCGCCCAGTTTCAGATATATGCTCACGACTTCCAGACCTTGTGTGTTTTCCATTAGCCACTTTTGACATGTTGGCATTATTGAGGTTAACATTTGTTGAGTTTGGAACTTGCTTCCCTACTGAGTTGTGATTATGATGGCTATGACGGTTGTGATGGCTATGATGGTTATGGTATAAAGAGTTTGCTGTTGGAGGATGCACATTTTTCTCTGTAGTGTCACCCGAGGATGGAATAGAAGGCCTTTGGACATGCAGGGGACGATGGGTAGTATTGATCTGCTGAAATGAATCTCTTGTCTCGCTGCTAACATGGTTTACATGGTTTCCAAAGAGTGTACCATTTCTCTGAAATAAAATAATAATAGTTAATCAATATAATATTTTGCTAGGAAATTAATCTTGCATCAGACTTGTGCATACTCTATGTGGCGCATCCAGGGTCCCAAAGTCAGGCTGTTGTAAAGTCATAATGCTCTTTTTATAAACAAGGACTTGGCGTGATATGGAATGTGCCCATGATCATGGCAGTTATATCATAATGTCCAATTCAAAATTTGCTAGCAGTGCCAGGAAGCAATTGTTTTCTTACCCTTTTATCAAGCATTATGCCATAGATACCCAGATTACAGTGCCTGCAGGTGATAGCCAAGCAAAATAAATTCACCTGAAAATGTATCTATGGCAAATAAAAATCATACTACAAGCAGCAGAAAATTTTTATCTACTTGCTATGACTGACTTAAAGCCATGCCACAATCATGATGGTATTGCAAACAATATAGAGGCCTGTGATTTTACTCCTGTACAGGCAGAAGTCCATGTTGGGCCCTACTGCATTTGCCAGCTATGTGGCCCTAGTTGACCATCCATGCAGCTCGACCTCTATGGATGGATGGAAGTTCATACAGTGAAGTGCTCTGAGTTTCTTATTTAAAAAGGTGAATACCATGCAACTCTATGATTCTTTTACACCTAACCCAGATGCTGCAGTCTAGCCAGGACTAAGATGGAGATAGGACCAGTATCTCTTGAAGCTCAATCTAGAGAAGACAGAAGCAATGACAATTGGCAGAAGGAAATGTCTGATGAAGAGTCTGCCTTCAAAATCTTACATCCCCATTATTAGTGTCCATGCTGGTTCAAAGTGTGTGTGTGTGTATATATATATATCTTCAAGTCACCTGTTAATCTATGATGATCACATGAATTCCATAGGGGGTTCTGAAGCAAGGAATATCCAAAGCTGATTTTGCCAATTTCTTCTTCAGAAAGGTATTCTGGAGCACCTGTAATTCACTGGTGGCCACACATCCAAGTACTAACTAGAATCAAATACGATTGGTTGCCTTTAGGGTGTTTAGGATTAAATTAGTAGTGTGACTAAAAGCTTCAATGTTACAGTTTCAGAGAAGGGGTTTATTTTGTTCAGCTTTATTCTATTGTCAGATTGCATTTTTATCCCCAAATTGTAAGGCAGTTGTCTCACAGGTTAAGCACAAAGATGACAGTAATATGTTGTTTGGCTCTAGTATGGTGTTCAAAAATCTACTGCTTCTGTATATGGAGTCTACAGTGATTGAATTTAGCTGACTTCCACTAAACTTATGTTGGTAACTAAATAATCATAATACCAACAGTTCACCAGGATTGCACAATCTAGGAATAGAGATTTAACTGCTCCTTACCCAGCCACAATAGTGTGCTGTTGTTACTTTTATATAAGTATAACAGTGAGTTGTCCAGGGCAATAGACATGATCGCCCCCGAACGTCCCCTCTCGCTACGTGGAGTTGCCCCAGCCCCCTGGTTTACTGGGGAGCTGGCGGAGATGAAACGTGCGAGGAGGAGACTAGAGTGCCACTGGCGGACAACTCGTGATGCATCTGACCGAGCACGGTCTAGAGCCTATTAGGGCCTATTCCGCGGCGTTGTGAGCAGCCAGGAAGGCTTTCTCGACTGCCCGCATCGCGTCTGCAACAACTAGATCCTCAGAGCTGTTTCGGGTTGTTGGGGAGCTCCTCCACCCTCCTCAGGCTGGGGGGGCACCTGACATCCCGGCAACTCGGTGTAGCGAGTTTGCTCACCATTTTGCAGACAAAGTCGCTCAGATTCGTTCCGACTTAGATGCTGGCCTTGTTGCATTGCCAGGTGAGGTAACCGAGGCTTCTGTCTGTTCGATCTTGTGGGATTCGTTTCAGCTTGTGCAGCCTGATGATGTGGACAAGATTCTTGGAGCGGTGAGGGCGACCACCTGTGCCCTTTACCCTTGCCCATCTTGGCTTTTAAAACAGGCCAGTGGTGGGTTGGTTGATTGGTTTGTGAGAATAATTAATGCCTCTTTGGAGCAGGGTAGATTTCCATCTAATCTAAAACAAGCGGTGGTGAGACCTATCTTAAAGAAGGCCTCCCTAGATTCGACCAACTTGCATAACTACAGACCAATCTCCAACCTTCCATTTTTGGGCAAGGTCTTGGAGCGGGTGGTTGCCTCTCAGCTCCAGGGATTCTTGGATGATACGGATTCTCTGGACCAATCGCAGTCTGGCTTCAGGCCTGGTTTCAGTACCGAGCGGCTTTGGTCGCCTTGGTGGATGACCTCCGCAGGGAGCTGGACAGGGGGAGTGTGACCCTGCTGGTTCTCTTGGATATCTCAGCGGTTTTCGATACCATCGACCATGGTATCCTTCTGGGACGTCTCTCCAGGATGGGCCTTGGGGGTACTGTTCTGCAGTGGCTTCAGTCCTTCCTAGAGGGGCGTTCCCAGATGGTGAAGCTGGGGGACACCTGCTTGGACCCCTGGCCATTGTCCTGTGGGGTCCCGCAAGGTTCTATTCTGTCCCCCATGCTTTTCAATATCTACATGAAACCGCTGGGCGAGGTCATCTGGGGTTTTGGAGTTCGGTGCCATCTCTACGCGGATGACACCCAACTCTACTACTCTTTTCCACCAAAATCCAAGGAAGCCCCTCGGATACTGGATCAGTGTCTGGCCGCTGTGTTGGCCTGGATGAGGGCAAACAAGCTGAGACTTAATCCTAATAAGACAGAGGTCCTCCAGGTCAGTCGAAAGTCCGATCGGGGTATTGGGTGGCAACCTGTGCTTGACGGGGTTGCACTCCCCCTGAAGGCGCAGGTCCGCAGCTTGGGGGTCCTCCTGGATTCGGGGCTGACCCTTGAGGCTCAGGTGTCGGCCGTGGCCGGGAGGGCCTTTGCACAACTAAAACTTGTGCGCCAGCTGCGACCATACCTCAAGAAGTCTGATCTGACTACGGTGGTCCACGCCTTAGTTACCTCTAGACTGGACTATTGCAATGCTCTCTACGTGGGGCTGCCTTTGAAGACAGCCCGGAAATTGCAATTAGTTCAGCGCTCGGCAGCCAGGCTTCTAACAGAAGCAAACTACAGGGTGCGTTCTACGCCTCTGTTTAAGGAGCTCCACTGGCTGCCGTTTATTTTCCGGGCCCAATTCAAGGTGCAGGTTATCACCTACAAAGCCCTAAACGGTTTGGGACCCACCTACCTTAGAGACCGCATCTCCCCCTATGAACCTGCACGATCTCTTCGCTCTTCGGGGGAGGCCCTCCTCTCGCTCCCACCACCTTCGCAGTTGCGGCTGGTGGGGACGAGAGAGAGGGCCTTCTCCGCTGTGGCCCCCCGCCTCTGGAACTCACTCCCGAGGGAGATTAGACAGGCCCCCACCCTCCTTGCCTTTCAAAAAGGCCTTAAAACCTGGCTTTTCCAGAGGGCCTTCGATGACTAATTTTTGGGGGTTGACTTGTCTGTCCATTTAATTTAATTAGAGAGTGTTCTACCATGATTATTGATACCTTGCTGAGTACTTCTGCCACGAAGCTACAGAAGCCCTCTATTTCGGCCTAGAACTGTTTTATCTCCTTGTTTTTAACATGTGTTGTATGTATTGATTGTATGGCTGCTTTTCATGTTTGATTTTACAATGTGTAATTTGTCACTGTTTTTATTATTGTTGTGAGCCGCCCCGAGTCCCCTCGGGGAGATGGGGCGGGATATAAGAATAAATGTATTATTATTATTATTATTATTATTATTATTATTATTATTATTATTATATAAAAATGGTAATCAGAGGATTTCTCCTACCTGAACAAATACCACTATATCTGAGTATTTTCAATTAACATCATGTCTAGCTGTGCTCTAAAGTCTTCATGAAATGAACTAGAAGTGGAATGATATTGCAGAAGAGTTTCTTCTTGGGAGGTTTTGAAGTGGAGCGGTTTTCTATTTTGGAAAAGGATATCCTCTGGTCACTGCTTGTAAGAAATGCTGTCACCAGCAGGATAGCCTTTCTGCCCTTCTGATGTAACTAGCACAACATTTCTTAAGATGACCTTAGCAAATGCCACAACAGAGACTTTTTGATCTTAGATTTGCATCATTCTTTTCTGCCCACAGACAGAAAACAAGGTCAGAAAAAGAAGGAAGAATATCCAAAACAGTGGAGATGTGTACATGGAGGGTCTAATTTCTTGCAGTCCAGCTCAGTTATATCATGTGCCCATGTACTCTGCCACAGCCACAGCACAGGTTCTCCTCCTCACCAACACACAGGTGGGAGATAGGGTGAACATAAAGAAACATGGACTTGCCTAAATATGTGGCCCTCAAATTGGATGGCTTTTTGCAAAGAGGGAGAGGCACTTGGAGATAAATACTACTCAGGGAACACAAGGAGAAAAGCAGGGGCACAAAAGGGATCTCTCATCTTAAGGTATCTTTACAGTGATGAGAATTTTCAGGTGCATTTCTTAAGAGAAAGCAAGGAATTCTGGAATGAACCAAAATGCAAGGAATGGCCAGGGAAGAAGGGACTGGGGACACATTTTCCACACGTTTGGTAGAGACAAATAAAATGTTAATGTAAGATTAATGTAATGTGAATGTTTAAATGTAATTTTGTGCAATGCTTGTGAATGTAATCTGATCGCATCAGCAGAAAGTGTATTGACACTGAAAGGGTTAATCAGTCAAGCCTCTAATGAACTGTGAAGATGTGACCCTGAGTGTGCCTGGAACACGTAGGGAGGGTTCCTCTTACTTCAGTGTCTTTTGTCTTGTTTCTGTCTGTTAGTTTGGATGTCAATGCTAGTGTGTGCTGTATATTTGCTCTACTCAGTAAAGCTATATTTTTGCTTTTACTGAAGTCTCAAAGTGTCCATTCTTCTGTGCTCCAAAGCTTCAAAGCTTCTGTCGCACTCTGACATAAAAGAGAAAAACATCTAAGAGATCTCATTTCTGTAGCAATGACAGCTGCTCAAGAAGGAGAGAGATGTTTAAATGCAGAACATTATCTGATAGTTCAGTTGCCTGTGGCAAACAAAGGCACCAGATTTATCAGCATTGCACCTAGTCACATCAGCAGGAGGATGAGCAAACTGATCCATTGGAAAGTGAAAAATCCACAGAGTAAACCCCTCCCCCCTCTTATTCTCCCAAGTACTCAGGAGTCCAGAGACTGAAGGAGGAAAGAAGAGCAAGGACAGTCTGGGGTCTGAGCAGAAGAGTAACTCAGTCCAAACTGGTGGGGAAAGGCATCCCACCCCTGCTCAGACCACAGAGAAGACTATCATACAGAAGAGGTGACACAAAGACAGATAAAAAAGGAAGCATCAGTTTCCTTTGTGCAGAGTTTGGCACTGGCTCAGAGGTACAGGAAGCATAGGAGAGTGAGAAAGATTCCTGGTGTCAACATAAAGGTTCTACGTGGTTTTCTTCTAAATGCTTTCAGAGACTTTTGGACAGGAGTGTTGAAAATAAATCAAACATTATCTGTAAATGGGATCCATATCTATGCTTCAAAATTTTATGTACTGAATTGTAAGAATATGACTATAGAATAATTAAAGATCCCATTGATAAATTCACCAGTGGCAGCCTCAGACTTTGATAGTCTCCTCATAGAATAACACAGCAAATGAACCAAGGTAATATTACACTGAAGCCTGGGCTTGGACTTCAGCACTCTGAACTTCCATACCTCTTTTAATTGAGAAGGGGGGAAAAACTGACTAAAACTTAGACAAGTTTCTCAAGTAAGCAAAGATTAATTCTGCTACAATGCCTTCTTGAATGCCTTGTAGTAAATATATGTCTCCTGCACAGCTTGCTCTGCTATATCACTAAAATAGGAATACTACCCTCACTCCAGAACCTCCACAGACTGTATGTTCTACTAAATGTATTGTCAGCCTATTATTTACTAGTGATTTGTGATACCATAACATTTTCTGGAGAACAGCCTAGAGTGGAGAAATGCCCCCCCCCCCCACCCAAAATTGCATCATTTTCTGCCAAATACTAATTGGTTGTCAGAAAGTATTATTTCCCAAAAGTAGAAGACTGACCCACAATATAATGTCTAAGAACAGACAATTTTGGCTAAGCCTGAAATTTGAATTTTTGGATTCATATCTAAAGTATTGTCAATCGTATATAACTGATATATAAATCAAAAGCACTGAAACTCTTGGGGAAATTTTGCATATAGTGAGCAATAAGGTTTACTTTATGAATATTATAAAGCCAACAAATATGTTATACAATTGTTTACTTTATATACTTCCTCTTCCTCATGGTGATTTTGCTCTGGTTCATCTTCTTGCAAATCACATGATATCGCTCGCCGAATTTCAGGTCCAATGTCATGAAGTGTCCTTAGTCCAGCCTAAATGAGTAAAACATAATCACAATGTATTAAAGACAGCTAGCCTTCCTCTTTTATGTTCAGCACAGAGCTTGGGAGAATGATGTTAGGAGGACGTTCTATATTCTCACAGTAACACTATGATTGCATATACTGATGTCAGAAGACTGATTCCATAGTCCAGATTATATGTAATTTAAGTGACTGGGTGCTATTGCTTTTAATATTCCTCCTCCCGAGGCCAGAGCCAAAAAGGTTGTACCACAAGATCAACATGGAGTATAATATTCTAGACTTCATTCAGGTCAATTTTAACCTAGTTCAATGGCCTAGATTCAACTATTAGTCCTAACTAGAGTATGCCCACCAAGCAATGGAAAGTTGTCAGGTAAGAATTGAGGTAAAATCCATTACTTCATTGGGTCAGCTCTAATGGAAGAATAGAAATTAGATTTAGATCAACTGATTTCTGTTGTTGAAAAATAGCATTATGAAGGCTAAGTCTGGTATCCTATCCACAGGAGGAGGATGTTTCTATGCCTTCTCAAATATCACACATTAGAGAATGTCAAAATTCATAGATGGAAATATCCACATTATGCAAAATGAGCAATTCACACAAGTGTCAAACTGATTTACTTGAGTGTTTAAATTTCACAGAATCTGCAGCTTTCTGTCCCTTGTTTAATAATGGGTTTTAGTATAGAACTTTCTGTCATGAGTTCAAGAAGAGTAGAAAGCAATCATGAATATTAAATATTAGCATAAGTTCTGGTGACTGCACAGTTAAAGGGGATCAAACACACCACACAGGAATCAGACCACATTCAATATCAGTAAGTGAGCATATACACCCTTAACTAAAATTTCATTCTCCTCCACCTCTACCTCTACCTTTTCTTCCCCTTCCTCCTCAGCTTCAGCTTTCTTCTGATATTCATATTATGGTACCTTTCTAACCAGATCTTTAAAGGGTTGCTGTTGTTACATGCCTTCAAGGCTACTCTGACTTGTGGAAGCGCTATCTTAGTTCAGAGGGTTTTGTTTAGCTCTGAGACTGAAAGAGTGTGATTTACCCAAGGTTACCTAGGAAGGTTTGATGGCTAAGTGGAGATTGGTGCCTTGGTATATCAGAGTACCAGTCTAATATCACTACACTATGCTAATTATCATGACTTTTGAATAGGGATACATAAAAAGAAATATAGTACCATCCAACATTTAAAATATGCAATCCCATTAACAAAATGTGCAATTAAATTAGCAAAATTGATTAAAGCAAAAAGAGGAAAAATAGAAGGTTCTTTTTCTTTAGCCCATAGAATTAAATTGCAAGAGAAGAGAAGTTTTTCAAACTGACCTATTGCTACTCCACTTTCCTCCTAACACAGCCATTTCTTCGTTTAGGAAATATGCATATTGGCAGTCTCCCAGTTCTATGCATATATATATGTTAGCTGTTTTGCATGCAATGCTAAATGTGATGTACTTCAAACACCCGTGGTTAAATCCCTCAACAGAAGTGCAAACACTGTGAACTTATCTTTACAAAAATCAATAGTAAGAGTTTGTAGAATAAAGTCTTCACTGGTTACCATCCACCATTCTCTAATTTCTCCTTTTCAAATAAGGTTCTAAAACAAGTGGTGGCAACACAACTCCAGGATTTCTTGAATGAGACAGATTACTTATGGCCTCATCACATTCACCAGCTTCAATGTCTTAGGACACTTTCAAGCCTGTTTTGGGGATGGAGCACCACGCCGACCGTCACACAACATTGTGTGACTTTCAGCGAAGGCCCCGCCCTCAACTGGGGTGGAAGCATCCTTGGACACTTCCCTTACAACACACCCACCCCCCAGAAGGGTGACACTTCCCACATGTGATGGGAGAAAAGAGATTTGCCCCACTGACACTGTCTTTCCTCCATGAAGCCAGATAAAGTGTGATGCTTCACATGACCTTTGCGATAAGGTCGCTAGGCCCATTCCAATCTGGATTCAGACCTAATTATGGGACAGCCTTGATCACCATGGTAGAAGACCTACACCGGGAGTGGGAAAGGGGGGGATGAGTCTCTCATGGTCTTCTTGGAACTTTCTGTGGCATTTGATACCATCAAACTTAATATCCTTCTAAATCATCTGACTTGAGGGCACTGCATTCCAGTGGCTCTGGTCTTTCTTGGCTGACTATTCCCAGAGAGTGATGTTGGGGGACTGTTGTTCAGTCCTTTGCTCATTGGCCTGTGGGGTTCTACAGGGATCAATACTATCCCCTATGATTTTCAACATCTGAAATGAAGCTGATAGAAGAGCTTTGGAGTTGAGTGTCATCAGTATGCTGATGATATTCAGCTCTATCTCTCCTTTAGAACTGATGGCAACAAGTTGAGGTTATATTAAATCATTGTCCGAGTGCAGTATAGGATTTGATGCGAGGGAACATATTGAAGCTTCATCCAGACAAGATGGAAGTACTGTTCTGGATGGGATTGTAGGTTGGGGCTACTCCTGGGAAGCCAGGTTGCTGCAATGGCCAAAACTGCCTTTGCCCAGTTTTGGTTGGTGTGCCAGCTATACCCTCCTTGGGGAAGGCAGGTCTGGTCACAGAGGTTCATGCCTCTTGATTACACAAGTGTAATGTATTCTACATGGGGCTGCCCTTGAAAAGTACCTAGAAGCTGCCACTAGTGCAAAATGCAGCAACTAGACTGGTGTCAAGTGTCCATTTTAGAGAATATCAGGCAGTGGCCATCTGCTTTTTGTGTCTGTGTTCCTCCCCAGCCCCATCTGCTAATGCCAGAGATTCCTTGTTTTGATTTTGTTCTTGCTTATTCTGAAAACAGAGGAAATAATACTCCTGAAAACCTCCAAACAGTTGTTTTCAAAGCGCAATGCATTGCTTCATTAAAGGATTTTGATTTTAGAGTTGCAAAACAAACAAAATAGATGACTCTCTAGTCACTTCCAATTTTGTGAGTTAGGACCCCCCCCCCCCCCATTTTAAGACCAATTCTTCAGTGATGGTGCAGCACATTGTGGATCCTAGGAATGTGTGTGTAAACATGACCTGAACAGCCCCTGAAGCTGCCCACTGAGATGGTTAATCGTTGTGTATTTAAGGTGTTTCTCCCCTTCTCCAAAGAGTCACAAGTTACGTTTGCTGGTCTCCATCCCTACCCCACAGTTCTGATGTTTGTTACTCCTGTTGAATCTTTGCTTATCATCAAAATGACTTTTATTGTGGTTAATTGCTATCAAGTTGACTTTGACTGAGAGACCTACCTCCCAGCCACTCTGTTATCAATAACCTTCCTCATCTCTTGGAAGCTCTGGGCTGCAATGTTATTGATAGACTAAAATTGTCTTTATCTTTTCCTGCTACTACCCACCCCACTATGCATTATTCCTTTTTTAATATTCATTTCAAATAGGTTAGAGCCTACTGGAAACCTAAATATATTCTTTAGACACCTAATTCTGGATGCCCTCATTTGGTGAAGTGAAATGGGAATGACCAAAACAAGTGTCTTCAAGGTTGTAGCATGAAGAACCTCATCTCTGCAGTACTGCGTCATCATAATATCAACCAGAAAGACTCTTCTGAATGTTCTTGGGCCTGTTAAACTCTGCCCTTTCAGTCAGTTTGGTATAATGTCCAGTGACACATTGTGACATTTTAACTTGCATTTTGACAACAAAATCATTACCATTCATCATGCTTTGGATTCTACGTTTTGTGCAGTTCAGTCTGTAAAGTTGCCAACAGCATCAGATGTTAGGATTGTGATTATTATTTTCTTAATGTTCCCAGGCCTTTGCAAAATCCTTATTTTCAGTATTTTGAAAGACTGCTTAGGTGCTGTATATTTGTTAGTTACCTTTTATCATTCTCTCTTCTGAAAATGTTTATGTTGGGAATTCTTATGATATTTGTCTTTGATAATTTAATGTTATCTGTCTACAGGGAAATGTTATTGTGTAAACAGATCCCTAAATTCAGGAACAACAAGAACTTCAAACCTTCCAAAACAGTAATCCTATGCTGCTTTACCTAGTACATAGCAGAAAATCTACTGGACATAAAGGAGTCAAACTACTTGTACAACAGACAATAGTTAGAACACTTTGGCAAGTTCTGAGGCTCCTCTAAAGAGATATCCTGATTTCATTCCTAAGACAGAAGTATGATTGGTGATGGGTGACTATGACCACCTACTGCCATGGTTTTCTCTGCTGTCATCATCAGAGAAGGGCCCTTCCATCAGGCTCAAAATCTGTGATGGGTTACTGATTAATCCAGAGTAAACTGGGATTTCCCCTTTTACTCCAGATTTAAAAAAACCCACTTCAACAGACCTTACTGCAAGGTTTCCAGGTGTTGGGCCTGTGGGGATGGACTCTTGGAACTGCCTTGTGTGATCCCAAGGGCCAATCCTCATTGCTATCCTGGTTCTTCAGGCTCTAAGATACATAATGTCCTACTAGAGACCAACTCTATAGTAAACGAATTGTGTCTTTAATGACTGGCTTTGAAGTCCTCAGAGGCATTGCACTATGGCTGCCAGATTTGAATCTTACCCGGGGATAGCGCAGATGAGCTCCCTCTATCAGCTCTAGCTCCTTATGGGAACATGAGAGAAGCCTCCCACAAGGATGGTAAAAACATCAAAACATCTGGGCGTCCCCTGGGCAACGTCCTTGCAGACGGCCAATTCTCTCACTCCAGAAGCGACTTGCAGTTTCTCAAGTCGCTCCTGACACACAAAAACAAAACAAAAAAACCCAAAAAACCCATGGGAATGGTGTCTTAAAAATCATCATTGCAAAGGCACAGGTGCTTTTCCAAACTACTCTTTCTATAATGTCTTGGAACCAGATACTTTGACCAATGAGTCATTCTGACTTACTACAATTAGTCTTGGTCAGATCTTAGTGAACAGGCTGTCCAGATCAATTAGTTAATCCACATTCTGAAACTGGATTATAGGGCAGTGTAGATTCAGCCTAAGATACATTAACAAAGTAAGGCAATGTTGTCACAAAGTGTACCAGAGTCTGTCACTTGCCAAAAAGCCATGAAGATTACAGATATTATAATTAAATAAAGCACATCTATATAAATTGTGTATGATGTCTGCAAGATAAAATGTATGATTATTTTTAGGGGATTCATTTTGCTTAAGTAAGAGATCAAGATTGAAGTTAGTTTATTCTGTTTGGCAATTTTAAAATTCTTATTTTATATTCAAAATTCTAGCATGATAAAAAGGAAATTAATCATAATCAGAAAAAAATATTTATTATTATTCTTTTGAATGTCTTTTCTAAAAACCTGTTTAAAGCTCAGGTGCCAGAAAAGAAAACCCAGAAAAACTCCTCATGAGTGCAATGGGATTGAATCATTCAAACCCAGAATGGTTTCTGAAGACGTCATCTGAACTGGAGTGACCATAATTACTTAATCTGATCAGTGATGTCTTTTTCAGTAGGCTGTTCCACAACACACAGGACTATAACATCAAATTGACATGATAATTCAATGCAGCTGCTTTGGAGAGGCATAACGGCACCTAATTTTCCCTCCAAGGTAGCATTAGTCACAGTGCATACTATACCACAGTGAGTGCTATACAATATCTGAAAACATACATAGTCATAACAGTTTTCCCTTTGAAGAAAAAAGCCATGAAATGGTTATATACATCTGTTCTTTTCAAACTCAGTGATCACTTAATATTGAGGGATTCTTCAATATTCCCAATATATTTATTGAGTTTTAGGATAGGTTTAATTAGTATCAATGTATTTCTTTCCCCTCTAGTTTGCAGATAAATATTTTGCTATAAGAGAGTAATACCCATGAATGGTATTTGTAATACAAGCTGTTATACAAATGCTTTCTGCATCTCTCATAGTCAAACATAAATTGTAGCATTTTCTCCTATATGTATGTTAGTGATTTCTATTACGTTACACACTGATTTACTTTTAAGTGAAGTTGCTTGCATATTCTACAGGAATTCTGCTCTATAAATAAAATAACTTATTTTATTGAAGTAGCACATTATGTATTTGCTTATGCACATTTATCACAAAAGTACACTTTAAAATTATAACTAGATTCATCTGTCCCTCTAAATGTTAATATTTATTTACCTTGGTAATACCTAGTTTTAAGGAAAATAATGCAGTTCAATTAATTTTCTATTGGACTACTCATTATGAATTCATCTAGAAAAAAAACTATAAGATCAGAGAAGCAGCCCAAAATGTTAAAAGCTTGCAAATATTGTAAGAGTAAATGTTACTGTTTTTTAAAAAAATAAAGATCTGAACATTTCTATTTACTTCCTGGCATCATTTATCTGTACTATAACAGATAAGGGAAATACATGCTTATTTAGCTAATTTTACTGTGTCAGTAACTAACAAAATAAAATAAAATGCCAAATAGGCCCAAAGAATACTGGTAAATTTGAAACATGCAGCAACAATCACAACATAAAAAATAAAGGGCACCTACACTGTAGCAGTGAATGTAAGAAACATAGGAGGCAAGTCTGGAATCCTTTGAACCATTTATCTTCATTTCCGCCCCCTTGAAGCTTGCTCTCTTCACTCTCCCTACAGAAAAGGTTCTGTTCTCTGTTGTTGAATCCAGGCTCTGTTCAGCCCTGAAGTGATCTCAGACTGAATATGGCAGGCCAATGAAGTTGAAACAGAATGACGTACCAGCCTCGCTTGGATCTGATGTCTACTGAAACCCTCTTCTAAATTTATATCCCCACATTTGTTAATGGTTATGATAGATAATTGCTTGTTACAGACATTTTTCCCAAAAACACAGTGCAGCTTTGTTAAAAGCAATTGCATTTTAGAGTTTAAAAAGAAACAGCAGTATCCCTTTTCCCTTCTCTCTCTCTCCCCAATCTGTTACATACTTCAATCATACAGGGATAGATAATCCATATGTATTTTCCACAGGGGAAATGTAATGAACAAACAACTTGTATCTATGCTAAGCATTAGACATTAATAATTAAAGTCATTCATGCTTGGTTAAACACTTGTTTGCAAATGTTTTTATGAACAGCATCAATTTAAATTTCCATTACTTATAAACTGTCAACAGTAATAAATGATTATGATGTTGTTGTGATTTACCAAGTGTGACTGGGTAGAAAAATGGTCAACGATATATAAGTACTAAGAATCTGGGCCCTTTCACACAATGCAAATAGAGCACCACAGATTCACTGTAACTGCCATGGCATGATTTGCAGTCTAGAGAAGCATCCAACCCCTTTGGTTGAGAGTTCAAAATGCCTCTCCCTAACCTACAAACTCCAGGATGCTATAGGATGGAACCTTGGCAGTTAAAGTACAATCACAGCAATATATTTATGCAGTGTGGAAGGAGCTCAATGGACCTCATCCCATGAGAGGGGGAAAACATCATCTTACTGTGGTGTTTCATTTCGTTACATTTAAAATCAATTTATATCATTTCTCAGATCCCATCACACGTTGTTCTTCTTGCCTTTTCTCCCAAAATCATCTGTTTGCAGATTTATTACATGAGCAGTTCCTGCCCACTCCATTTAAAAAGACTTGGGGAAAAACTTTTGAGATACTTGACTTTCCCCTCCATTCCCATTACTCTAGAGGAGACTCGAGGCAGTTGTCAAAACAGACACCACTTTTGGGATACTTGACTTTCCTCTCCAATCCCGATACTCTAGAAGAGACTTGAGGCACTGCTCTTAAGACGGACACCACTTTTGCAGTGCTTGACTTTCCCTGCCAATCCTATTACTCTAGAGGAGACCCAGGGCACCGTTCTTAAGATAGACACAACTTTTGGGACACTTGACTTTCTCCTCCAATCCTGTTACTCTCAAAATTAAGCAGGCATCTAATCTCATTACTGTCAATCGCAGAAGTCCAAAACAAAAGTGAGCAGTAGTGCAATTTCGAAAGCCAAGATTACTATGAAGGAGAAATGAGATGAAAAACAAAGAAATTATATCTTGAAATTTCAGTGTTTCTAATTATTAAATTAATTAAAACAATTACCATGTCAGGTAGGATTTTGGGAAGCAGGATTTTGGGAGAGAAATATCAATACTTGGTAGGAGACTGCCCATAGGAACACCCATTACTCCACATTACTGAAGCGATACAACATGGGCAAACTTGACAGATCCCATCCCCTAAGTTTTCCCCTACTTTCTCCCATTTTCACTTGAATTATGACCTCAGAATATTATTTCCATTTCCTGTTCCCAGGGCTGTAGCTAGAAAAAAAATCGGTGTGTGTGTGTTGAAACCTTTTTTTTTTTTAGCGAATCTTGACTCTAAATAATTTTTATAGTATGGTTCATTCTTTATTTTATGTAGACTCAATCAAATCAATTTTCTATTTTAGTTACAAAGTTTCAAGTCTTAAAATAACTGAAAATTACTGCTAATTGGTAATTTATAGTTACAAAATAATATCACAATGTCTGTTGAAAACACTTCAAAACTGTGTCAATACACTTTGACAGTGAACACTCAAGAGTGCAAGTCCAGTCAGTCTTTCTTGCCCCATTGTGCTTCTTATGTATGTTTTCAAATGTTTAAAAGTTGAAAACGATCCATACACAAACATACTTTAAATTGGCATATCTAAAAATCAAAATCAATGACCCATACATATTATCAATTTTTAGAAACTACATAAACACTTTTAATCCAGTATCTAATTATTACTTGATCATTTAGGAGAAAATAAAGTATAAACTTTTAAAGCAAACAAAAATGATCACAGTTATATGCCTGGAAACATCTTAAAGTGTATTTAAACTTAAGTTTTTCTTATGGAGTATTTTGGGATTACAATCCCCCAAATGGATGAGGCTTGGCATAAAAGCACAGCCCTAAAAGACACTGCCAGGATATTCACCATATTGAATATAAGTAATATAATGAGGATTTATATTTAATCTGAGTGTATCTTAACCTATGGCTGAGAGAGTGTGACTGCTGAACTTCTGTGCCTTTCAGGGGTCAAGACCAGTGGTTGCCAAACTTATTTGGCCTACCGCCCCCTTTCCAGAAAAAAAATATTACTCAGCGCCCCCTGAAAATTATTTTTTTAAAAAACTTAATAGCAATTAAACAGAAAGATATATGTATTAATGCATATGGCAAATGCACCTGTGGCCATCACTACCGCCAGGGGGCGGTAGTGCCCACTTTGGGAATCAATGGTCTAGACCAGGGGTCCTCAAACTTTTTAATCCGAGGGCCGGTCCACAATCCTTCAGACTGTTGAGGGGCCGGATTATCATTTGAAAAAAAAAATACAAACAGATTCTGATGCACACTGCACATGTCTTATTTGTAGTGCAAAAACAACAACAACAAGAACAATGAAAGAACAATACAATATTTAAAAATAAAAACAATTTTAACCCAACATACATTTATCAGGATTTCAATGGGAAGTGTGCTCCTGCTTCTGGCCAATGAGATAGTCAAGTTAGTTAGGATTGTTGTTGTTATTGTTGTTGTTGTTGTGTGCCTTCAAGTCATTTCAGACTTTGGGCGAGCCAAAGTCTAAAATGTATTTATTTATTATTTATTTATTTACTGCATTTATTTACTACATTTGTATCACACCCTTCTCACCCCAAAGGGGACTCAGAGTGGCTTACAAATTATATGTGCATACAATATATTATATTATTAGCATAGCACAATATTAGCAATATATATTACTATACTGAACTATACCACTGTACTGTAATATTATTAGTAATATTATATGTAATATAGAATATATAATATCATTATATGGTATTATTATTAGTGTTATATTGTATTACATTATAATATTATTATCAATATTATATGTATATACAATATATTATATTATAAAACTGAGGGCGGGGGCCAGGTAAATGACCTCGGAGGGCCGCATCCGGCCCCCGGGCCTTAGTTTGGGGACCCCTGGTCTAGACTATGAGCCTGAACAAGTAGGACCTGCCAAGTCCTCTCAAACACTGTAGAAAATGGCACCCCCTGTGGTAGCAAAGCAAACAGCCTCTTCAGGAAGGGCCCAACATGTGGCCTAGCATGAGGTGAAAGTACAGGCCTGAAGGCCACAGCCAGGATTCCCAATCCAAACCAGGCAGTTGGCCACATAATGAAGATTTATACTTCCACTAGTGTGCTTGTACCTTGCTCTGAGGCCAAGAGAGTATGACTGCACAGCTTCCAGAATAGACCAGATCTGATACCTTCAAGTTTGTTAGGCCATGTTCCTGGCCAGGAGGAACCTGGAGGGCCCCTCAGATACAGGGCAAGACACATAATCCAGAATGGTCCCAGCCTGAGGAAACAGCAGCCCGAAGGCATGAAGCCCGGCATGAGGTCTGAATAAAATGCAGACCTCCAAATGACATCTTCCTTATATATTAGCAAAGACTATAATGCTGAACATGACGCCTGAAACAGGATGGATGCCTCCCAATATAATGGCAAGATTTAAAGCCTAACATGAGGCCAAAGCTTAACTCCTGACATGAGGCATGCAATAAAATGCAGATCTCAGTATGTGATGACACAGTTGAGTGGAATTGCCTGTTCCTTCCTGGGGCTGAGAGAGTGTAACTCTCTCCAGACAACAATTTGTTAGGCATTATTTTAAAGGAATAAATTAATTCTACCTTCCTCTGTGGCCTAGCAATCTTGACTTGAGGCTTGAGGAAAGAGTGTGACTCACCCAGGCAACAACCTATCAAGGGTTTATTCTAAAAGGGGGAGGCCAACCTCCTCTGCTACAGAATGTGCCTTCCTTGAGGCAGCCCAGGAGGGGAACTCTCATTACTGCAACCACCCAAACCTCCAGCCCAGTCCTTATGCTCTGCTGGAAAATCCTTGCCAATAAATGCCAAGTGCAGAAACTGTCCAAATTGTAGGCTGTTTCCCTGGAGCAAAGGCATAGTGATGAGAACCTTACTAACCTCTGGAAAAGGGGAGGGAGCAAAGAGGGAAACCTGTCTCCTACCTCATGCTGAAGCAAAGAGCACGGGGGGGGGGGGGGGAGCAGCCTTAAATAGCCCACAGCTCTGCCCCTGCCAACTGTCCCCAACAAGTCTGGTTTCCTTCATTAGGGCCTTTAAATCTCTCTCTCTCCCCCACCCCCTATACCTTAGGCTTTGTCTGCCAGTTATGGATGGGCCAACTTGTTTGCTTCCACTATATTGGCTATTGCTCCAAGTAATGACAGTGTGAATCAATTGTCAAAATTTGCCTGAGATAGTGCTTACAGTTTTGGAGGGACTTAATGTTTGCTTCTCATAGACTTAGCATGAGGATTTGCTTAACCAGTTAAAATTCATGAATAAACTAGTTTTTTTTAACCTGAAAATTTTCAGGGGGGGGGGAATTTGAACCCCTAACCCCCCCCCCCCCTCCGGCTACAGTCCTACCTGTCCCCCCTTTCTTAAAACTTCTAAAACAGTTCCAAAATGAAGCATCAGGGATCAGCAGGCAAAGGTCTGTCTATACTATTTGATTGGATCCATGATGCTTCATCAGGGAACTGTTTGAGGCGGGGGGGGGGGGGGGCTGCTTGCATGTGATAATGTTCTATAATTGGGTTTAACCCCCACATGCTAACCAAAAAGGACTTCAGCTCACATTCTTTTTGATTGTGATCGTTAAGCCCTGTCTCTTCCTTAATAATTGAATTATCTAGCCTTACCAAAAGGCACATCTGCATTAACACTTGAGTCAGTTTTAAACTGGCATTGAAGAAACTGATTTTACTGTGCAGATGATTACATAGGGAATCCTGGAATCAGCTTGAGACCTGGAAGGTGATTAGTCAAACTACAGAACAGTGATGTGCATTAAGAGCTCTCTTTCCAGGTGTTTGTTGTCTAGCGATTACAGTTTGAAGGAAAGGTAGAGCCTGATTGATAATGCTAACCTTTTTAGTGACACCTCCAAAATCTCTTATCCTAAGTACACTATGGGAATATGAAAAGCCTCCTTGAGATCTATAGTTTTAGCTGTGGTTTTAACTTTGAATGTGTTTTATGGATTTTAACTATGGTTTTTAATACTGTCTGTATTTAATTCTGTTGTAATGTTTGCATATTTGTATTTTTAAAATTGTATGCTAATGCTTTTATGTGAAGCTGCTTGAGTCTCCTTGGGAGAAATAAAACGGGGTATAAATAAATATAATGATGATGATGATATGAAGATAATTCAATCTCCCACTTTCAAATTCTCTTTGATGGCCTGCAGTGTTTCCATTTTAAATCTCAGATATTTTACAAAACGTTTAAGACAGGATGATAGCTTCCATTGTCTCTGATTATCATCATAAAAGAACGGAGTAAATCCAGTGAATTGCTAAGTCTTTGGAACCAGGGCCGTAGCCAGAAAAAATTTTCGGGGGGGGGGGGTTTGAAAATTTGGGGGGAGGATTGAACCCCTAGCACCCCCCCCCCCACTACAAACCTGTCAATATCTGCTTGAGATAGTGCCTGGAGGGACTCTTAATGTTTTGCGTCTCATAGACTTAGCAAGGGGATTTGGTTAACCAGTTAAAATTCATGAGTAAACCAGGTTTTTTTATATAACCTGAAAAATTTCGGGGGGGGGGGGGGGGTTGAACCCCCCCCCCCCCTCACTACAGGCCTGTTTGGAACCACCTCTCTTGCTTCTATCTCCTCTAAATGCTCTATTTCTTTCAATGCAATTTGCCGTTTCTGTTTTTGACTTTGGTGAGGAAACATACCGGCTTCTCGTTTTGTAACCCCTTGTTACTGTTACACTATTTTATAATCCTGTGTTACTGTTTGAACAATCCATTGATCTGATGTCACCTGTATTTACAAATCCTTAAAAAACAGGAGTCTTCCCCTCTAGTGGTGATGCTTGTCAATATTTTGGTCTTCCTCTTTTCTGGATAGAGCTTCCACCTTTACATCTAGCGAACCATCCTTGCCTTCCATATCATGCTCTTATTGTAGATCACTGCTGTAGCTGTATTTTTATAATCTGCCTGCCTGACAATCTCTCTTTAGGCTTGAAAGGAATACTGCTTACCAGGATATTGCTTTCTATTCATCTATTTCTGCAGTGTTGGCATCATCTACTTCTTGTATGCACTCTACCAAAATGTTTTCTAGGGCTTTGTCACCAAATAATAATTCACTCTTGAAAGGCACATAGGCTAATTTGTTCCTGGACTTCTGATCCATCACCTAGTGCACTGGTTCTCAACCTGTGGGTCCCCAGGTGTTTTGGCCTACAATTCCCAGAAATCCCAGCCAATTTACCAGCTGTTAGGATTTCTGAGAGTTGAAGGCCAAAAACATCAGGGGACCCCAGGTTGAAAACCACTAATCAAGTGGCAGAAAAACCATGATATCCCGGCTACCACTACTGCATTAATACTACATGCCATGAAAGCCACTGAGTCATACCCAGCAGAAGCCTTTAGAATACATCTACTGTGTATTTTGAAAACTTCATTATGCTATCAGAAGCCCAATGTATGAGGTTCTATCTCCCCACTTTCCTCTATCTCCTGAATGCATAACATAGCTGTTCTCGTGAACATGGATTTACCATATTTCACTGAATCAAAGGTACCATCAAATGTTAGGCACAGTCTAAGCTTCAATTTTTTAGATAAGAAAAAAATAGAATTTCCTCTGCGTGCACAATGCCTTGTTTTTGTTTGTCTGCATGAGTCTTTTTTACTAGTTCAATGGTAACCCATTGAGGAGCCCATTGAGGAGGCAGGGAAAACAAGAAACAGTACTTAGCTCACTCAGATTGGTAAATAGATGCCTGGCTAAGGTTGAGGACAAAATAGTGGGGGCCTGGCAGAGCTATTGGGGCTGGGGACCCTTCCTCCCCTCTTGGATATAAGAAAAAATAAAACAAAAACAAAACCCCCAAAACAGGCAGCTCTAAGGCATCACTGATTGTAGGCTACACCCTGCTTTTGGAGCCCTAAAATGGAAAAATTGCACCTTAGAATTGGTGACATATGAGAGTTACTGAAGCCTTTATGATTAAGCCTTTCTCAAAACTGCCTCTTCTCTCCTTCCTTTTACATAGTGTCTGCTTCCTTATGTGACAATCACCTCAAAAACAAGGACTGCTGTTGATTCATCTACTAATGGGACCTTAAGAAACTTCATTTCTTTCCCCCCAAAAAAGTATAGTCTATGAGAATAACCTAAAAATATCTAGTATTCTGGGACGTTTTCCATTTAATGTGTATTAACTCTTAAATTAATACACTCTGGTAAAGATGTACCAATCTCTTTATTAACATTTTTAAAGACACCTTACTTCCTCTCTTGTCTTTATATCTCCATCTGGACTATCTAATCCCAAAGTTTAAATCATTCTTTTAAACAGACTCTTGAATGCCTCATATTGATTTGAGTTCAAGTCAAATATCATCATTAATGATAATAATAATAATAATAATAATAATAATAATAATAATAATAATAATAATTTTATTCTTATATCCCGCTCCATCTCCCCGGAGGGACTCGGGGCGGCTTACATGGGGCCATGCCCAGACACGACAGCACAAATCAGATAAAACATTAAACTGAGCAGTAAAACTTCAACATGATTAAAAACAGTCATAAAAGTCAATATAGACAATAATATTAAAATCCCGATTTGGGTCAAATGATCCAGGCCAAGGTGCAAAGCAATATCAAGTTATCAGGGAGGGATAATTATACAGCAGGTGTAATACTTAAAGTGCTGAATGAATCCTAAAAACAATCCAGAGGGTCTACTACTTAATAGGTAAATAACATGATCCCACAAGGATCAGTCAACGAAGGCCTTCTGGAATAGCTAAGTTTTCAGGCTCTTCCTGAAAGAAAGTAGGGTAGGGGCCTGCCTAATCTCCCTGGGGAGCGAGTTCCACAGCCGGGGGGCCACGGCGGAGAAGGCCCTCTCCCTCGTCCCCACCAACCGCAACTGCGAAGTTGGTGGAAGCGAGAGGAGGGCCTCCCCCGACGAGCGAAGAGGTCGTGCGGGTTCATAGGGGGAAATGCGGTCTCGAAGGTAGGTGGGTCCCAAACCGTTTAGGGCTTTGTAGGTGATAACCTGCACCTTGAATTGGGCTCGGAAAATAAATGGCAGCCAGTGGAGCTCTTTAAACAGCGGCGTTGAGCGCGCCCTGTAATCTGCCCCAGTTAGAAACCTGGCTGCCGATCGTTGTACTAGTTGTAGTTTCCGAGCCGTCTTCAAAGGCAGCCCCACGTAGAGCGCATTGCAGTAATCCAGTCTAGAGGTAACTAAGGCATGGACCACCATGGTCAGATCTGACTTCTCGAGGTATGGTCGCAGCTGGCGCACAAGTTTTAGTTGTGCAAAGGCCCTCCCAGCCACGGCCGACACCTGGGCCTCAAGTGTCAGCGCAGAGTCCAGGAGGACCCCCAAGCTGCGGACCTGCGCCTTCAGGGGGAGTGCGACCCCATCAAGCACAGGTTGCCACCCAATACCCCGATCAGACGTACGACTGACCTGGAGGACCTCTGTCTTGTCAGGATTGAGCTTCAGCTTGTTCGCCCTCATCCAGGCCAATACAGCGGCAAGACACTGGTCCAGTATCCGAGGGGCTTCCTTGGAATTAGGTGGAAAGGAGTAGTAGAGTTGGGTGTCATCCGCGTAGAGATGGCACCGCACTCCAAAACTCCGGATGACCTCACCCAGCGGTTTCATGTAGATATTAAAAAGCATGGGGGACAAAATGGAACCTTGCGGGACCCCACAGGTCAATGGCCAGGGGTCCGAGCAGGTGTCCCCCAGCTTCACCATCTGGGAACGACCCTCCAGGAAGGACTGGAGCCACTGCAAAACAGCACCCCCAAGGCCCATCCCAGAGAGACGTCCCAGAAGGATACCATGGTCGATGGTATCGAAAGCCGCTGAGATGTCCAAGAGAACCAGCAGGGTCACACTCCCCCTGTCCATCTCTCTGCGGAGGTCATCCACCAAGGCGACCAAAGCCGTCTCGGTACTGTAGCCAGGTCTGAAACCAGATTGCGATTGGTCCAGAAAATCCGTATCTTCCAAGAATCCCTGGAGCTGGGAAGCAACCACCCGCTCCAAGACCTTGCCCAAGAATGGAAGGTTAGAGATTGGTCTGTAGTTACTGAGGTTAGCCGGATCCAAGGAGGCTTTCTTCAAAACAGGCCTCACCACAGCTTGTTTTAGGCCAGATGGAAATATGCCCTGCTCCAAAGAGGCATTGATTATTCTCACAAACCAATCAACTAGCCCTCCACTGGCTTGTTTTAAGAGCCAAGATGGGCAAGGGTCAAGGGCACAGGTGGTTGCCCTCACCGCTCCAAGAATCTTGTCCACATCATCAGGCTGCACAAGCTGAAACGAATCCCACAAGATCGAACAGACAGATGCCTCGGTTACCTCATCTTGCTCTGTATCATCCTCTTGCCAACTATCTCCTATTTCAATTTCTGACCGTTGGATGCACATTTCCTTCCTATTGCATGCCTTTGATATCTCCTCACTACAATCAACCCTAGAATTTGCATTCCTTTTCTTCTTTGTTGTCATTTCCTGTTGATCTCCTTTATCATCCCTTCCCATCTGCAGTTGCATTTCAGTTTTATTATTAGAATCTTCTTTGTGTTGAATTTAATTTCCACAGCAAGAAATTCAACATATCCACCCAATTTACTTTATAAGAATGCATTGAGTTTATCTTTGATTGACAACTTATTGGGTTCAAATTTATTTAATTTAAGGTAAAGGTAAAAGTGTCCCCTGACGTTAAGTCTAGTACTGTCCGACTCTGGGGGTTGGTGCTCATCTCCATTTCTTAGCCAAAGAGTCGGCATTGTCCATAGACACCTCCAAGGTCATGTGGCCAGCATGACTGAATGGAGCGTTATTTCTGTCAGAATTCATTGTATTAAAATTTGATTGACATCTCCTTGGGTTAAAATGTATCTCAGTGAAATGTCTCCTTTATTAGACCAAATTTATCTAGATGATATTAAAAACTGTAACTTATTAATATTACGTCTTTAATATTTAAACATGTCATTAGTTTCTGTATTTTGTGCACAGACGTTAATATCCACTTTTTTAAGTCATTCTAGAAACACCTGATTAACATTAGCCGTAGTGCCAAGATTCTTTAGTGTTCTCCTTTATAACCTAGTGCCATAACATGCCTCTGCTTTCTGTTCACATTTCTTGGCTTCATCACATTCTGAAACATTGTATTGAGAAATTCCATAAACTTAGGCAATATGTTTATAAGGATTATTAATCATACCACTCTCATAGAATCATAGAGTTGGAAGAGACCTCATGGGCCATCCTGTTCAACTCCCTGCCAAAAAGCAGGAAAATCGCATTCAAAGCATCCCTGAGGCTGCTCTATTCCTAGCGTGTCTTCACAGTATACATCTATTAATACTAATGCTGGAGGAAATAATAATAATAATAATAATTTTATTCTTATATCCCGCCCCATCTCCCCGGAGGGACTCAGGGCGGCTTACATGGGGCCATGCCCAGACACGACAGCACAAATCAGATAAAACATTAAACCGAGCAGTAAAACTTCAACATGATTAAAAACAGTCATAAAAGTCAATATACACAATAATATTAAAATCTTCATGGTTGCAACCAAAAAGAATGTGAGTCCTGCCTCATCTGGTTGACTAGCTAGTGTTAAATTCAATTATAGTAGATAACTGTGCCATCCCAGGAATGTGACATGAACCTGGAAAGCATCCCAGACTTTCAAAACACCAGGACAACACCCTTTTTTAGTTTGCCTCTTGCTTCTCCAGTGACAATTTGTGTTAATATTTGGAACATGCACTTCATCTTGAAGACATTCTTTGCTGCACTGGGGAACTGTATTGTCATCATCCCTGGTGTCTACTTTAAAAGCATTCAGGACCATCATCAAGCATTTAAGCTTCTTGTGAGATTTTTCTATTCTGACACACAGCCATTATTCCCATAAGTAGCTTTGATGTCTCTAGTGAGTTAAATAGAACAAAATCCAAAACCCACAAAAGAATGACACTTTTATTGACCACAACATGAAAAATCCATTATGCAAACTTTCAACACTTCATTGGCTCTTTCAACAGACAAAAGATGCTGAAAATCATACATAACAAAAGTGAAGATAGAGCCATAGGTCTACATTTTGTATCAGATATTGTTTATGCTGTAGTTCAGCTGGTCTGAAAGGTTCTCAATGCAGAAGCGATTCTCACTCTTGGCCATGTGGGGACTGAGACAAATGACAATTAAATTTAAACTCCATTAGCAGCAGGAAAGTAACTTCTCTAAGGATCCAGGTCTGTCACTCTGATACTCACTTTTCTTCATTTGTATGGTTTGTAATATCTTTTGCCTGATGAAGAAGTTAGTAGAGCTCATAATGTTTGCATGTTGCATTTTGTGCATTTTGGTTGGTTGATAAAGATTTTTGATATTGTTCTATTTTGCTGCCTGGCCAACACAGCTACCTCTGAATATGTCTGCCAATGACATAACAATTTTAAAGTTCTGCAAGTTAATTTCTTCCAGTTCACTTTTTACAGCTTTCATCAAAATCTAGACACTGCCTTTTAAAATATATGTATTATCTTTTCAATTAACAGATTTTATATGGATTATTTTAGGGTTTTTAAGTTTTGTTTTGAATGAATGGCTGTGGGCAAGGAGACAATTTCACATAGTACATTACAGCCAATACTTTCTATCTCAGAGTTATGTGGTATATGTGCATTTCTTCAGCGTCTCTATGTTTTCCATTGTATGACTGTAGCTAAAACAAAGTTCTCAGTTCCACTGTCACCCACTCCCTTCTACTTTTTTGGCTTTGCTTGCCATTTTGCATTATGAAGTGTTCTGTTTTTTCTCTCTATTTTTGTTAAATTGCTTGAAGTTGAGCTATGCCTTGTTTTTGTTATTATGATGTTGTTGCATTGTTCAAATGACTCATTAATCTCCGAATTTGATCTGTCTGCTGCTGTAGGCAGCAGCTGATCTATGGTGTTGATAAAAGCAGCCACTTACCATGGGCAAGCAATACATTGAAACATATTTTACAGCCAACATCATAATATCAAACATAGACTCATATAACCCTACTTGAAGGCACTGCCAACACTGTTAGATTGCTCAGAAAACACCCACAAAATATTCAGTGAAGACAATGTCACTGCTGAACATGTTCATGAAAACTACTATGGCAGGATGTAACAGAAATTGCAAATAGCAAAATATACACACAGGTTTGGGAATTATACAGAATTATACCCTGCCTGCATTCATTGCTTCACTGCAATATTATTTTACCAGTTTTATGTTGCTTCTGATCTTAACAGTATTGCTTTCCTTTGCATTTAAACTGCTTTTAATTTTTTGTAAAAAAATAAATAAAAGAAAGGTATCCACTTAAGTGTGGCATATATCATATTAATAAGTTAAAAGTACACACGTATCTTGAAAGGAGTGGTTTAGTTTCTCCAAGAAACCATGAAAGGGGTGTATGGTAACATCCCTGATCTTGGCAGAATGCATTATGATGTATGTGTATACTTAGGTTAACTGATGTACAATGGATACTGCTAGAATTAAACAGCAATAAGAAAAAAATGGGAGTATTTTGAAAGGAGAGCTGCATTATATAAAAGTAGGTTTTAACACTCAGATAATAAATATATAGTTGATTTTAGACTATTTACATGGTTAGAGGAAATCCAAATTATGATTTACTGATTTGATATTAACCACCATTCTTTTAAATCTGATCACTAGAAGATGAATAACTGAGGATAGAAGTGGCTGGGAATATTGAATCCCTGAAATCTGATTACAGAACGTTAAGACTGCCAAGACAAATAAGAGGGAAGCATTGAAAGGTACAAATAAGTTATGACAGCTGGAATTTTAGAAGTTGAATGAGAAAGCCAGGCAGCAAAAGAGCCCAGAAAGAATAATCCTCCAGATGCTATTAGGCAGTATCAGTAGTAAGACCACAGCTGAAATCAGTGAAGAAGGCAAAGGTAAGGTTTGCACTGGAAGGATATAGAGGAAGGCTCTATAGAGAAAATTGACAAGTGATAGAAGAACTGGATCCAGAGAGTTGGATGAGGGACCTGATTTAGAAGAGGTCAGTTATGGCACCTCAGACATATTCAAGGTCAAACAAATGTAGATTGCCATAACTTAGATAAAGTCCAGCAAACCTTTAATTATATGCCATTTAAGTGACAATTAAAAATAATCAATTATTAGAGTTTTAGAATATTAAAATATACATAACAGAAAATGAACTTAATACAATCGGTATACTGGTAAATTTCAAAAATAAAAATAGATACCAATGAAATTACATTACTTGAGGCAGCAGTAGATTAAATGTTTTTGAATGTTTACATAAAACTGTAATTTAAGCTAATAACAAGATTTTAAAAAGATAAGCTGACCTGAATATAGGCCAGCCAGGACCCTCACTAGAGTATAAGCTGAGGGGGCGTTTTTAGCCCTAAAAAGGACTGAAAAACTCAGCTTATACTCAAGTATATACAGCAGTTCTTTGGAGTATAAAAATACCTTGTAGGATTCAGATTCCACTTAAGCATTTTGTTTTGTTCTATTCAGTAGTGACAGGAAAGGATATTGTGATTAAGGATTTTAAAAGAACTGGGGGAAGGGGGCTAGACAAATTGATGACCTAGGCCACCTTTCTATACCCTCAATAAACACATATAGGAACCCCAAAAACAGGACACAAGGGAAACAAAACCTTTCTATTTCTGTTCTGATGCAAATGATATTGCTAGCTATCATGGTTAGATATGTAGTACACCCTCCCTATTCAACTTGTACGCAGAACACATCATGCAACATGCGGGGCTTGAGGAATCCAAGGCCGGAGTTAAAATTGCTAGAAGAAACATTAACAACCTTAGGTATGCAGATGATATCACTCTGATGGCCAAAAGCGAGGAGGAGCTGAGGAGCCTTATCACCAAGGTGAAAGAAGAAAGTGCAAAAGCTGGGTTGCAGTTAAACGTCCAGAAAACCAAGATTATGGCAACTACACCTATTGATAACTGGCAAATAGAGGGAGAAAACGTGGAGGCAGTGACAGACTTTCTATTTCTAGGCATGAAGATCACTGCAGATGCAGACTGCAGCCAGGAAATCAGAAGACATTTACTTCTTGGGAGGAGAGCAATGGCCAACCTTGACAAAATAGTGAAGAGCAGAGGCATCACACTGGCAACGAATGTCCGCATAGTCAAAGCAATGGTATTCCCCATAGTAACCTATGGATGCAAGAGCTGGACCATAAGGAAGGTTGAGCGAAGGAAGATAGACGCTTTTGAACTCTGATGCTGGAGGAAAATCCTGACAGTGCCTTGGACCGTAAGAAGATCCAACCAGTCCATCCTCCAGGAAATAATGCCCGGCTGCTCACTGGAGGGAAGGATATTAGAGGCAAAGCTGAAGTATTTTGGCCACATCGTGAGGAGACAGGAAAGCTTTGAGAAGATCACGATGCTGGGGAAAATGGAAGGAAAAAGGATGAGAGGCCGACCAAGGGCAAGATGGACGGACGGTATTCTTGAAGTGACTGGGTTGACCTTGAAGGAACTGGGGGCGGTGACAGCTGACAGGGAGCTCTGGCGTGGACTGGTCCATGAGGTCACGAAGAGTCGGAAACAACTAAACGACTGAGCAGCAGCAGCAGCCCTAACTAATCTTGCACAGTTGCTGTGGAAGCACTGAAATGGCATTACTATTACATTACTATTACTAAAAGCACCGATTTATTTATTTATTTGACTTATATCTTGCCTTTCTTTCAAATGGGACCCAAAGCAGCTATAGCTGATATTAGCCATAACAAGCCTGCTTTGCAGACAAAGGGAAAGTAGAAGGCACTAACTTAGTAAGATCACACAGAGGCATATTCCTTATTGTAGGTGTGGGCAAACACGCATGGTGGGGCGGGCCTGGGTGGGGGGTAAATTGACATTTTGTAAGTTGCCCTGAGTGCTTCTGTGACTGAAGAGCAGGGCAACATTTTTCTAAATAATAATAATAATAAATAGTAGAATTTAGCCACAAATGTAAAAGATTTGAACTATCATTAATTCTAAGAAACTACTGCTCTATTATAGCTGGGATCCTTTTTTCAACCAGTCCACCCCACCCTTGCATGTCAGTCCTTCATTAGAATTTGTCAAATATTTCCAGCTATTTTTATTCATCTGAAGTAGATTTTCATCCCGGTTTAGATTAGATAGCTTGATAGGATTTAATTCAGTTCAAATTGTGTCCAGTACTGGGATGGAGAACATTTAACTCTACAGATTACAACTCATAGTCATTCACAACTGGCCATGGTCAGAAAAGTTGGTTTGAGTTTAAGGGGAACCAACTATATTGGTAAAGGATTCTCTACAGCTTCTCAGTATTTGTTCTATAAGCAGGAGTTTCCTGTAAATTAAGATTTCAATTTGTAAGAGTCTCTATGAAGCCAGTAATAGGTTTTGGCACATGCACATACATATTCAAATATCACTTGCAGAAAGGAAATTTAGCTGCTATTATTTTTTCTTGGCTGCTACTTTCTCTTCTACAAATAATTATAGCTAAACTTCTGTCAAAGGAATTAATTCTATCAGAGCTAATTTAGCCCTGTGGGCTGTTTAAAACATTTGGAACCAGATGTTACATTGGAATTATTTGACTACTATTGGCCATATAAATCCTCCTCCACACACCACAGCAGTTACAATTACTATGGAGGCTGCTTAAGCATATTTAATCACAGTAGCAAAAGAAAAACACAGTATAACTCACAGGAGCAGTTTTCATTAGTATTCTATATACTGTAGTATAATAAAATCTGAGAATTTTGTCTCTATAAGCCTGGCATCACAGTCTGGCAATCAACCACAGAAATGGGAGTGGGGTGGGATAGGCAACGCTGAGATGAAGGAACATAGCTCAAGGCATTTATATCAAAGTAACTGTGTATCATCCACAAGGGCTTGTAGAATCAAAAAGAATTAAAATGTACCAAAGCATGACTTGGCCAGATACAGAAGAGGAAGGATTTAAACTTGTTTTTGTCCCCTTGAAGTCATAGTTAAACTCTCTTGTGCTGAACTTTTAAAAATTAAACAAAACTAAATTATTGTAATTTATTTTAAATATGATACAATAAACTGTACAGGCTTACACCAATAGTAAAACAAACTGTGCTTCTGGCAGCAATGACAAAAATGGTTATGCAAAAAGGCTGGCAGCTATGTCAGAGGTGGCTGGTGCATCCAAGTTTTAAAGTTTGTCCTAGATGCCGACTTGGATCCACATGGCAGCCTGATAGGGACTCCTTGAGCTGCCTCAGTGGTGGCAGGGAGTCCCAACTGCCTAGCCATGCCATTGGGCAGGCACCCTAAACCACACCCTCTCTCCCCATGCTGCGGCTGTAGCCAGCTGCAACACCCCCTCCTAGCCAGTCTTGCTGGCAGATCTCAGCACATCCCACTAAGGTGGCTGGGAGGGGAGGGGGGGGGGAGAGAGAGAGAGCTTTAATTCAACTCAATTTAATTTAGTCATGTGCTTTAATATTCTATTTCCCAAAGTTGTTTCACTAAAAGAAACAAATAGCTGGTCCTATCTTTGCTGGATTTCCACAGGCAGGTGAAAGACCTTCCTGTACCAGCAAGCATTAGGGGGAGGATGAGTAGCACACTGCTGGGAAGGTTGTGGGGGAAGTTGGGGAGGATATTTAATCTGAAATGTATTTTTAATTGTACAAGTATTTTATTTTATCTTAACTGTGTTTTCAACTATATTCATGACACAATATTGAATCGTTTTTAATTTTTGTCTTTGCCATTTTAAACTTTATTGGGTTGTGGCATATAATTGTGAGCTACCTTGGCCCCCTTGGGGAGAAAGGCAAGGTAGAAATAAAATAATTAATTAATTAAATATGACAGAGTGCTAATGTAATTTATCACAGAAGAGCAATCTTGAAAGAAAGCAAACATAGGATATCTTCACATGCGGCACTGGAATGATTGTGTATTGCCGCAGACTGTGGCGATCCCGGCAGTGCCTGTGCAGGGGGACCCATCACCCTGCACTGTCCCAGCTTCCCCTCTACCTCATCACATGGGGGAAGCCTTCTTGAGCTGGCTCAACCCATCTTCCCTAATAGAAAGACAGAGAGCCTCCCATCAATGGCAATTTTGCGGTGGTGGCAGGATGTTTGTGGCAGGAGTACTGTACTTTGATTGGCTTTTCCTGCATGGCTGCGGGTTGGACTAGATGGCCCAGGTAGTCTCTTCCAACTCTATGATTCTATATGCACCATCAACTTTAATATCTGTATAATTAACTCAATATACCGTTTGCCACTTCGCCAAGGCTTTCCAAATCATGTCATATATCAGATGTGTACGTAGAATCCCTTCTTGAAGCCACAATTAGTTGGAAAATGCTTGTTAATCAAGCAGCAACTGATATTGTGAAATATAATCCATTCAGCGCTCTGACTCCCTTGCTGTGGACAATGTCATCATCTGTCTTGAGTGCCACACTCATTTGTTTTTGACTTAGGATCTGACTCTACTGCTTCCCACCTTGATATCAAAGGACTTCTGACTTAGACTTCTGGAACACTTAATCTTGGCACTGACATCTTTTTTTTTTTTTTGTACTTCATGTTTCTGATTTTGAACTGGGCTCCTGGATATTATGCTGTTTTTCAAGATTTCTTGTATCAAGCATCTCTGACAGTGGATGGTTGGCGTTGGTTAGCTTACTCATTTCTAGTGGGATTTTTTGGATTTATATCCTAATCAGCACCCTACCATTCAAGCAAATTGTCACACCAAGGGCCCTCCATGGAAAAGGATTGTTTCAGCCAACCAATCCTCTTCCTTCCATCCGTCCCTCCCATTCAAGGCAAGTGGTGTGTCAAGGGTCTGAGATGAACAGAATGACCCATGCAATGGCTTTGTAATAACCCATTTCTGGACTAAAAAACAGGGTGCAATTATGTAGTGACATACGGTACTTCCAATTTCTGGAAGGCCATCATGTTGTATGACAATTCCCCCTGGCAAATGGCATGTCTGCTTAAATAGTTCACCACAACTTTCAACGAACTGTTTAAGTAAACTGCAGTCAACAACAGCAAAATCCTCTCCATCATAGTAACATGCTTGACTCTTGGATTAGAATAGAATAACTTTATTGTCATTGTACAATGAAATTAAATGCTTTCCCCAGCACACTCCAACCACCACCACACAGCTCCCAATGCTACATTAATGCAAAACCATGAAGTTCAATATAGTTACAGCTCTAGGACAAAAGATCTCAGTGTTTGTTCTTGTCTTTGTCACCCTTTACCATCTGCCAGATAGTAATAATTTTAAAAAAGAATATGCTAGGTGAGATGGAGCCTTAGGAATGCTCTGAGCTTTCTTAAGGCTGCAGGACTTATAAGTTTGTCCAAAGAGGGGAGAGGACAATCAATGATTCTCTGAAATGTAGTGGTGACTCTTTGGAGCACCTTCCTATCTGCCACTGTGCAGTTACCAAACCATGTGCGGATACAGCAGGTTAGGACACTCTCTATAGCACAGCAGCAGAAAGTCATCAGCAGTTTTTCATTCAGTTGTTGGTTCCTTAGAAGTCTCAGGTAGTACGATCTCTGCTGGGCTCTCTTAACCAGCACCACTGTACGAGTGGCCGAGATCGAATCATCCTTAACAGTGACACCTAGGAACTTAAAACTGTCCACCCGCTACACTAGGTTTCATTTATTTCTGGTCTATTCTTTCTATAGTCCACTATGAGCTCCTTGGTCATACTGATGTCAATAACTAGATTATTGTCCCTGCACCACGAGAGCAGCTGATCCACCTCATCCTGATAGGCAGACTCATACCATTCAGAGATAAGCCCCATCACTTTTGTATCATCCGCAAATTTGGTAATGATATTGCTATGATGGATGAGAGTGCAATCATGTGTGTACAAAGTACAAAGCAGACTCCACACACAACCCTGTGGCATCCCAGTGTTGAGAGTGAGAGCTGAAGAGGTATTACTACCTAATCTAACCCTCTGGGAACATCCAGACAAGAAGTCCATAACACAGCAACAGATTTATTATGACAATCCAAGATCCATAGTTTAGAGACTAGTCTATGTGGGAGGATTATGTTAAATACGGAACTAAAGTCTGCAAAAAGCATCCTCACATAGTTCCCCCATCATTCCAGGGGGGTCAGAGCAGTGTGGAGCATGATGACTATGGCATTCTCTGTCGATCTGTTAGCTCTATATGCAAACTGATGTTTGTCCAATATATGTGGAAGGCAAGAAATGATATGCCTGCAGACCAGTTTTTCAAGGTACTTCAGGATAACAGAAGTGAATGCCACTGGTCTGTAGTCCTGAAAATTATCAGTGGGGAATTTTTTTGGTAACGGAATAATGATGGAGGCCTTAAAATAAGATGGAATAATAGACTGCAATAAAGACCGATTAAAAAAGTAGTTACAGAGAGAAAGGGGAAGTTATGGGAAAAAGGAATAAGAAAAGGTTATCATTTCTCTTGTATTTATGAGCTTGTTTTTGAGAAGACCACACCAAGAAGTAGATAGAAGGCAAGATACCCCACAATCTTTCCTTTTTTGTTGTTTGTTGTTTGTTTTTGTTTTTTCCCTTTTGCATGTTTTTGGCCCTTTCCTCTTTCCTTTTATATATTGGATAAAACAATTTTGTGTTATTAAAATTATTTTTTAAAAAAAGAAAAAGAAAAAATACATTAAAACACTGGCCAACTGGTCAGTACAGTGTTTAAGCACTCAATCAGAAATGCTATCTGGTCCAGCAGCCATCCTAGGATTTGCAGCCCTCAAAACACACCTTACCTCATGTTAAAAATATAGATTGTACTACACCCTTGTTGCAAATGTATGACTTCTCTATGATGTTCTCCATATATATTTGTAGGTGCCTTATTTTGACTTTGGAGGAAAATCCCAGAGGCATTAGCACACCATTTTCAGCCTCCAAATAATCTTTGCTAAATAAATGCCAGATCCATACAAGTATATTCTTTTTGAATAGAATGGCCCTAGAAGTTATGCTCCCTAACCTAAAATACTTGCATTCACAACTACTTTTGGATAGGCTACAAATTATGTACCCTTTGTGAAATTCTTATCCTTTAGCCGCCACTTCACAATCCAGGTTAAGGTGTGTGATAATGACACCTTGCCATGTTTTTCTCATAATTGCCAACTGATGGATCACCAGGTTTCCTACAACTTCTAAGTATAAAGCTTCATCCACTGTATCAGCTGCACTGATACATGCAAATATGCCTTCATTAAATAGATCAAAGCCCTTCAACTCTTGTCAACAACATTATGTCCTTGGATATCATCTTCTTTAGATTTTACATCTCTGTTTCTTTTCATTCTTTACTCTTGCAACAGAAAAAGAAAATCATTCTGAATATCTATTCATGCACACAAATAAGTCAATTTGGTTGGCACTAACTGACTTTTCTCATAGTGTACTTTAAAAACAACATGCCTTCATCTGCAGGGTTCTGTCTCTCAGTCTCTCAATCAATTCCCTGCCACCAGCCTACATCAAGATGTCATCCAAATATGGGCACAGAGTACAGACCAAATGGAAGGGCTCTGAACTGATCACGAGAATCCATGAAATGGAAATGAAGATACTTCCTGCAAACTGGGGTCATTAGTATGTGTAACTAGGCCTCCCTTAAACTGATCAAAACCATCCATTTGTTGATTTATACATTTTCACTGATGGTCTGCAATGTTTCTATCTTAGATTAGTGTTCAGGTATTTCAAATCCAACAATGGATGGTATACCTGTTGCTCTTCAGCACAATGAACAGAAATAATTAAATGCCCATGAACCTTTGTTTCATGGCACCAGTTCTATGGTCCCAATTTGCAAGAGATAACCTATTTCCTTTTGAGTAATTTTCAAATTCTTGTTTGGTTTTATCTTTTGGGAGAAGATAATTCATACCCCCAAGAACCAACCTGGAAATACTTAATGATCTATGGTTATCTCCCTTCAAATCAAAACAGCAATCTTACATCTACCAGAAATTCCTTCATGTCAATATTGTTGTCTGCCACTTCTATCACAGCGACTTGTTCCTTGTCTTGCTGATGAAATTCTTTTCTTCTAATCTGATCTCTATCTTTGTTCCACTGTAATCTTCTTCTGTTATTGCTACTTTATTAAAATACCTTCTCACCCTGTTACAAATGTTATCTATTTTTTTCTATGCATTGTAGATATTACCTGTTTTTTAAATCCCCCTTTCCCCTCAAGTATTTTTCTAAAGCCTCCTCTCCAAAAAGAAGTTCTCCTTTGCATGGGATATATGCCAAAGTGGTCCTTGTGGTCACTGGTGTAGCCACAGAGATCTATGGCCTACAGTAGTAGCATTTATATTCCTTGCTGAAAATGCCACCAAAATATGGTTTGTACCTGTGATACACTGCTGTGCATTCTGAATTTTATGCAATGCTATATTCATACTATTGTTTTCTTGTGCATTCGAAATATCCTGTACCTAAAGAACAGCTGCCCGAGCAAACATCATAGAGCCTTGAATGACCAAGAAAGCGGATTCATGTGACATATTCAATGCTCCATCTTCTCATCTACCTTCTTGAGAACTATATCTCTCTTTTTAGGAACAATACTTCATAAACAAGGGCAGCAATTGGTCCATCCACCAAAAGCACTTAAAGAAATTACATATCCTGAGTAAGTACTATTTCCAAGGGGGCTGGGGAGAAATCTAACAAGCTATTTGCAACCAGTGGTGTTTCCCATTCCACTACCTCCCTGAAAATATTTGGCAGTAGGTTGCTTAGTACTTTTGCAATCTTCCTATCAGTATTCCCATTCTCATTATGACCAGACTGGTTCCAGAAGCTTGCATTCTCATTACCATGTTACTAGTAAGCTTGGGCTTTTTACTCTTTTTTACATTATTTTCTCCAAATGATTGGAACTTTTTTTTACTTTCTTTGTCCGTCAAGGAGGCGAGATGCTTCTGCAACCCATCACATTCTAACTTGATAAAATAAATAAAATGCTGTCTTTTGTTTACCTCAGAGCCATTCTGGACAGTGGGTTTGTTACTCTTTCATTCTTTTTGAACCCACAACACATTGGCAGCAGTCAGTGAGCTCAATTCTGTCACTGTTACAGAAGTGGCTTAATTTATCTTTTTTTCATGAAGTGATACTGCAACCACATTATTCATTTTCTTATCTGCCGCCTTCCCCTTTTTAGTGTCAGTCTCCATTTTAGTGCAAAAATAGTAGTGCAGGGAGTCCCCAAGTTATACACACACAAGCTTTGGATAACAAGGGAAGGGTTAACACTCCTGTGAAGTTTGTTTTGCTGTCTACGCCCCTGTTCAGAAGATTTCACTTCACTTTCTGTCCCTGCGATCGTTGGATTTTGAAAAATTTGGCATATTGGCAAGAAAGCTTCAATTGAGACATCTTTTCCCTGTGATAACTCTTCCAAAGGTGAACTTTCCTAGGGATAGATTTCTCTCGCTTTCTGTGATCTCAGCCTTGTTCTTAACTATGAGTTGTTTATAAGTTGGATGTTTGTAACTCAGGTGACTGTCTGTAGTTACTTTATTTGTCTATGACACAATATCTATTAAAACACTCTCATACTATAGTGTATCTGGCACAGTAAATCATATACTGCTGACACACTTATTCACATAAGATAAAGGAATCACAAACAAGTCAGAAATGAAAGAACAAAAACCGAAATTGCTGGATAGAATGCCAATCCAATAGTAATGATGGCAGTTAGAACAATTGCTTCACCTTGCAATGCTCTGCTGATGTCTTTAAGACTTTGTTGCAGATCGTTTAGGCTGCTACTCTGAAGGTGGCAACTTTGAGTGCAATATCAGTAGATTTAGATTGTTCTGCCAACAGGACACAAATAATATGAGGCACCTTCCAACTTTTCCTTGCTCTCAAGCATTCTCCCAAAAATGTGTCTTGGGGTGTCACTACAAAATGCAACAAACACAGTGTACTGAATAATGAACTAGGCCTTCCTCCTCATCAGAGCCACAAATACATAGCCACTGTGTAGAGGGGATCCCGTCATACCTTTCCTCGAGATGAGCTGAAGGCATACTTTGAAAACAGAAGGCAGTTAAGACTTTTCTAAAGATTACAAAGGTTATGTCTTGGAGTACTGCTGAAAATATCATTGTCCTTTAAGATGGCTGTACTCAGAGAGGAACACGTGTTTATTAGGAAGCAGAGTTTCATAAGAATCAACCTCAAAGATTCTATCTCTAACAAAATATTTGTCTTATGGATTAAAGGCTGAATACCTTCAAAATAAGACTGTGGCAATAAGCATATTGCTCCATGAAACATAGTTTTGCTAAATTAGATAATGAAACACAGGCCTCATCTAAGCTGCTATATAATCCAGTTTTTGAATGCAGATTAACTGCACTGAACTGGATTATATGACAATTTAGACACACATAATCTAGTTCAAAGAAGTTAATCTTCATTTGGAACCTGGATTATATGGAGTGTAGATGAGGCCGTAGTTTCCCTCCATAGGTAAATCCTCCTTTTATCATAAAGTATAGACACCTAATAGATTCTTGCCATAATAGAAGAAAATTCAACTTTCAGTCTTGGCAATGAGAGGAAAATTTACTTCAAAGCTTTTTTTGGATGGTCTCAACTGTTGTAACATGACCCACATGTGGCAATTGAGGTAATGCTTTGTCTATAATTTTTTTAGGGTGGTCTATCCAGGAACCTCCATTGATCCTCCCAGACATCAGAATTGCTTTTATTGCCTTCCAAGCAAAAAATAATTTTGCTTCTAAACACCTGTATTATTTAAAACTGTGACTATCTAAATGTCATTTGTGATGGTGCATTATTTTTAAAAAGATAATTAATTACATTTCTTCTGTAATAATTAATAACCAGATAATCTTGACAGGAAATTCCACTTAGTTTCCTCAGAAATCTCCTCAATCCAATCTGGGAGATAAAAAAATATAATGAGCCTATAACAGCGTTTGGATCTCTCTGTTTCTAGCAAGTGGAAAACAATCTGGAGAATTTATCTCAGAGATTAGATTATTCACATAAAATTAAAGAGAAAAGGGAGCAAAAAGTAACCTTGCCTGATATCTCTTCTGTCGTTGACTTTGTCAGAGGGAATATCGGCTAGATCAAACCACAGTTCAGAGTGGTATGTTAGTATGTGACCATTTCCCTCAAAGGTGGTCTCTAACTGAGAGACCCGAACAAGAGATATATGTTTCAAGTCACTATTTGATAAGCAAGTCATGCAAGCAAAGCAGTATTCATGTAAGCAAGATTGTTTCAGGGGTCTGTCCCTCAAACAAAAATGGGACATACCCAGCTTGTTCCTCTCTCTGCATGATCTGTTCATGCTTATCAATGTATCTGCAGAACCCATATGTTAAACAAACAGATAATAGATAACAGTGCCTTTTGTTTGATATGCATGTATGTCTCTCATTGACCAATAGCAAATGTTGATGTAAAAATCCGCAAAGGCCACATACAGATTTCAAAACTGTTTGCATCAGGCTTTTATGAATCAGATTGCTGAGCACAAAACACTGGTTCCTAACATGCCAAAATCTAGCCTGACTTTTTTCTCTGCCCAGATTTGGAGTTCATTCAGTAGGAACCTACCATACACTTTTCACACATTGTCTAGGAGGCTTAGTGGTCTATAGAAGGATTGGAAAACTTCAGCCTTCCAGGTGTTTTGGGCATCAACTCCCAGAAATCCCAGCTGGCTTATCGGCTATCAGGAATTGTGGGAGCTGAAATCCAAAAGACTTGGAGGGCTGAACTTTGCTCATGCCTGGTCTATAGTTTACAAAGTCAGAATTTTCACCTTTTTATGCAAATGAATAAAAATACTGTCTGCCATGCTTATTCCAACATAGACTTCTTTACATTCACTTTGCATTCATATGCCAACTATTTCAGAAATAGTGGTATGCTTCTGGTGCATGTACACACACACTGACACACAGACGACGATCCCCACTCAGTCATAACATGTTCCTGCATAATCATCAAAGCATACTATGCACATAGGGCTTGAATTAATGGTGTTTTCCACATCTGTTGTTTATTTTTTATTTTACACTTTGGAACTGTCTGTGGAGATGGGTATTCTAAAATGTGGTGCAGATACATAGTTAGAAATACAATTACTGTATTCAGCTTTTTATTTCTCTCCCTGGGATGGAGAATGCGTGTACAAATCATGGCTACTGTCTCTGACTCTCTGACATGTTTAGATATGCAGAGAGAAAAAGTGCTCATCCAGAGAAGATGCTACTGTGAAATCATACAAAAGTGACATGCTACTTGAATTCTCAGGAAGCTTGATTCTCAGAGTTGTGTTGCGGGGCTTTGCAGACTGGAATTTTATACTGACAGGTCTTTATAAAACATATCCTGTAATTTCTACAGGAAAATCTTCACAGAGATTTTGCAATCATTTGCACTTTCATTTACAAGAAAGGCATTTTACACTTACCTTGTAATATACAGAAATATATGGTTACTTCTTTTAATGATGGAAGGCCACAAAATGTCTCAATAAATTACAGTCCTCGTGGCAATGCTTATTTCACCCACAGCCATTTACCTGTTGTTATCAATAAACTTGCAACATGGTTAGTGGAAGGGTAGAAAACAAAGTCACCTGTAGTGCAATTGTGGTGTTCTTTGCAGGATATTTCCCCACCAGTCCTTGTTCTTTCCGTTTCTTGAATTTCCTAAAGTAGTCCTGTATCAGGAAGGTGGCATAGAACTTCCCCACGGTTACCTCATCATCTAAATGAACAGACCAGACAGATCTCTCCCAAGTCAGCACATTTCAATAATAGCCAGTAATACTCTCATTCCAGTTCAGGAAAATGAAATATTGTGTGCTATGGGCTTGTTATTATGCAGCCTAAAATCTAGCATAAAACAATATTTAGCAGACAAACTAGATTAAATTTTAGAAGTAGTTGGGCAAATTACTGCCTAAAAAAGGAAATAAATTATTTTACTGACATTCAAGAAGATAAGGATATAATATGGATTGGCAGTATCTAAGGGCCCTTCCACACTACCCCTATATCCCAGGATCCAATCCCAGATTATCTGTTTATCCCAGGTTATCTGGCAGTGGGGACTCATATATTTCAGTTTAAAGCAGATAATCTGGGATCAGATCCTGGGATAAAGGGCAGTGTGGAAGGGCCCTAAGTAGGAATGAATTGATCATTTTGATCACTTTGAACCAGAGTGCCACAACAACAGCATTAATGAGAGGGCTGTGTGGATTTTGGATCTTGTCCTTTTAAGCTCAAATATATAAAATTACATTATTTTTACATGATTTACTAAACTGGGATATAATTTTCTTAATCACATTGAATACTCAACAGAGTGTTAATATAAGTATGACATGAGGTTTTGATGGCAAACAGTGTAGTGTTAATACTCAGTTTAGTTAAAGGTCTTGCTTGATGGGTTGCATGATTTAGCAATACAATGGGACTCTCTTTTGCTAATAACTAGTTTCAAGGAACTCTTTAAAATATAACGAGCTGTAGGTATACTTTAAATAGCTTGGCTGGGAGCCCAGTCTGTTCCATGTCATCTTTTAAATAACATTATTGAACTTGCTCTCACCATGTGACGGATGCCTTCTCAAAAGGCACTTATGTTTATAAACCTCCATCAGTTACCAATGAAAGCTTAGGGGTTCAGCAAAAGCCTGTCTGTTTAGTTTGGATATTACCAACATAAAATTCAGCTATATCTCGGGGCAGGCATTTTTCAGATACAGTATGAGTAATCTGTCTTGGAAATGTTTCCCTTAGCTCAGTGGTTCTCAACCTAGGCCCCCCAGACGTTTTTGGCCTACAACCAGGGCCGGCCGGAGATAATTTTTAATGGGAAGCGGGGGTGCTGAAAAGCGCCCCCGCCACCGGCCCCGCCTCCCGTGCCCTGGCCCCGCCTCCCACGCTGCGTGGGAGGCGGGGCCATGGCGATTAGTGAGGGGGCGGGGCCACAGTTGGCCCCGCCCCCGCCCAGCGTGCCCTGGCCCCGCCTCCCACGCTGCGTGGGAGGCGGGGCCAGGGCACGCTGGGCGGGGGGGCGGGGCCAGAGTTGGCCCCGCCTCCCACGCTACTCCCACTCGCCCGTCTGGCCTTCCTAGCAGGCCAGAAAGCAGCGGAGGTCCCTCCAGGCCGCGATTGCGGCCTGGAGGGACCTCCGCTGCTTTCTGGCCTGGTAGGAAAGGCCAGACGGGCGAGCGGGAGTAGCGGAGGCGGAGCCAGCTCTGACGCCGCTCCCCCCCGCCCAGCGTGCCTTGGCCCCGCCTCCCACGCTGCGTGGGAGGCAGGGCCAAGGCACGCTGGGCGGGGGGGGAGCGGCGTCAGAGCTGGCTCCGCCTCCCACGCTACTCCCGCTCGCCCGTCTGGCCTTCCTAGAAGGCCAGAAAGCAGCGGAGGTCCCTCCAGGCCGCGATTGCGGCCTGGAGGGACCTCCGCTGCTTTCTGGCCTGGTAGGAAAGGCCAGACGGGCGAGCGGGAGTAGCGGAGGCGGAGCCAGCTCTGACGCCGCTCCCCCCCCGCCCAGCGTGCCTTGGCCCCGCCTCCCGAGGCAGGGCCAAGGCACGCTGGGCGGGGGGGAGCGGCGTCAGAGCTGGCTCCGCCTCCGCTACTCCCGCTCGCCCGTCTGGCCTTTCCTACCAGGCCAGAAAGCAGCGGAGGTCCCTCCAGGCCGCAATCGCGGCCTGGAGGGACCTCCGCTGCTTTCTGGCCTTCTAGGAAGGCCAGACGGGCGAGCGGGAGTAGCGTGGGAGGCGGAGCCAGCTCTGACGCCGCTCCCCCCCCGCCCAGCGTGCCTTGGCCCTGCCTCCCACGCAGCGTGGGAGGCGGGGCCAAGGCACGCTGGGCGGGGGGGGGGGAGCGGCGTCAGAGCTGGCCCCGCCTCCCACGCTACTCCCGCTCGCCCGTCTGGCCTTTTCAAGCAGGCCAGACGGGCCAGGGCGCACTGGGCGGGAGGCGGGGCACCGTCAGGGCGGTGCCCCGCCTCCCGCCCAGCCTGACGGCGCCCCCCCGGGCCTGCGCCCGAGGCGGCGGCGTCAGCTGCCGCATGAGTGGGGCCGGCCCTGCCTACAACTGCCAGAAATTCCAGCCAGTTTACCAGCTGTTAGGATTTCTGGGAGCTGAAGGCCAAAAACATCGGGGGACCTCAGATTGAGAACCATTGCCTTATCTAACTCTATTTTTAAGAAAGTTTGTTGAGAAATCCTTGAACACACAGGACCTTCTGAAATCATAATGCGTCCCTAGATAGGTAGATCAATCCAGTAAACTTACATTCACATAATAGATTTTAAAAACATCATAGTTTGGAATATCCACACAAGCCTTTCTTGAATATGAAGACATTTGTTGACTGGTATGGGCGTAATAAACAAATAAAAAGTACTTTTCTGTGCATGAAGTCTGACATTTATGAGTCTGGAGAGGACATGCACTAATTTCTTTTTAGATAAGGGTACATTTTTTTTGTTAAGATCATTGTTGCAATATGTTCATTGCCAAACTCCTGCTCAAAAGATTCTTCCCATCCTTTTTATTATTTCCAATGAAATATATGACCAGCAATAGTAAGGAAATAATATCTATGGTTTCTACTGTAGTGATGGACATAACAGCACACCTTACGTTAGCCCCTCATACTGTACAAGGATTTGTACAGCAATGGCATGTGTATAAGTGGACAGACATACAAATCACATCTGCAAAGGAGTTAACATGGTTTGTGCCTTCCTGGTTGTAGTCAAATTTCTGGGTGTGTCAAAAGGACATACAAGATAGTTCAGAGACAAACATGGACAACAAAATCTGTCTGAACCATTTTGAACTTCTTACATTAGGCACGACAGACACAGCTGGATACATGAAGTAAAGCAGCTAAGCAGAAGGGATTACATAAAAAGTGAAATCAATATGAAAAGGAGATTCAAGGGAATTGATTTCTGCAAAATAGATTCTGAAAGACAAAAGATATCGGATGAGCTACTGTGTTCTGAAGGGTTAAGGATGGGAATTGAGAGGAAACCTTGTAGTAAAAAAAGAACATGGACCTGTCATTGGCCTGGCTGTTCTCTTTTTGTCATATATTAGCAGCAATAATCAATGTTAAATTGCAGTTTAAAAAAAACATTTTTAAATTGTAATCTGATATCTTTTCCCTATTATTAGTAAATGAAGGAAATACATTTTACAGATAGTGATAATCTAGTATATTAGTAGTGATTTTCTTTTAGTAATTAAGTGTACTTATAGTGGGAAACAAAAAAATTGGCTTTTTCTGAGCCATGGCATTCAATTTGTTGAGAACTTGTTTGAGAAGTCTGATACCTTATTCAATGCGCAAAAGAATCTGGCCAATATTGTCATATATCATTAGTAGTTTGGCCTTTATAGGTATAGAAGTATATGTATATCATGTTTTTAAATTCTAAATTTGGACTCTTTGGCTCTATAAAAAATTAAATAAGCCAGTCTATATTGTTTTCTTGAGTTATGATATTGTTTAAATTGAAGCTTTCATGTATTCTTTCATTTATTAAAGTGTTACAATTGAACAAGAATCAGCTGGCATGCTTTTCAGCATTGCCAACCTTTCAAAATTTAGACAATAATAGTTATTGTTTATTTCTTTTTCAATGTAATCTGTGCCTTGCAGTTGTGACATGTTTTCTACATTATATGTTACATTATGTTAATACAATTTGGCAGTGTTCTGTTTACTGCCTTTTAACAGCATTTGCTTTTACTTTGGTCTAAACAGTTTCACTACATCTCACTGTCAAAATAAAAAGGAGATTAGCACAATTGAACATCAATATTCACTTAGTAAGCCGCAAAAAAATAAACCTGAACTTGCAATTGAATTCTGAAGAGGCAGTGTATTATGATTACGATTCAATGTATACTCAGCAAAGCATTTCCATGTGCTTAATTTGGGCTAGGCACAGCTTGCTATTCTGAAGCATGCGTCTGTATTTCAAGAAAAAGAAGGGGAATCAAGTTGGCCAGAGGCAACGCTAATTCCATGCCACCACCCTAAAACAGAATTGCTTCAGAATATTCTGAAAAGACTGATAGTTGAAAGGAATAGAGGCTGCAGAAAAAGCTCAAGCACATAGTTACAACAATAACAAAAGCAATTCATTTGGGCCATGCAAGCACTTAGGCAGAAGGCTAGAAAACAGCAGAGTAGAACACAGAGATGTTGTTTTAAATGTGCAGTATCCTTTTTCTCTTGACCACTTGTCTGGGCTTTCTTAGAAATTGTTTGGCTTCATCCCATCTCCAGTCAGAGCAGCTTAGCTGCAGTCGGTGACTATAAACGAATATTGCCCCTTCATTAACCAAGGCAATACTACATTTGGGGCTAGGCTGAAGAGTAGGGCAGCCAACATGCGTCCTCTCCCTTAAAGACCAGGAATATCACCTTTAGAGAATCAATCAATCATCAACACCAGGAATGAGATCTCTCTCTGAGTTATCTTGAAAGCTGTTTTAACACTATAAAAGTACAGTAAACTATAAAAGATATTGGATAATGAATTGGAATAGACTAATCTTTGAGATGGGACTGAGATATATTAGATGACATAAAACAGATTCTGCACTTTTAAAACATGAAAAGCAAGTCAGAACGTCACTTACAATTAACAGGTTATCATTGTTTTATACTAAAGAGAAATGTGTGTGTGTGTATTGACACATACATTTGCACATAAGTATTACAAAACACTAGCTGTATCATATCTTGCACAAATCATAACTTGCCTAGTTAAAATTCAAAGACATAGTATAAAAATGGATCTTGTAGCACCTTAGAGACTAACTGAGAGAAAGCATAAGCTTTCATACACTAAACCTACTTCCTCAGATGAATGAAATAAATCTCAGACTGTATGTGTTAATAGCCATAGAAATGCAAAACATATGTGTATGGTGATGAAGTGACAAGAGTTAGTTTTAGTGAATCAATTTAAAAAAGAGTAAAACACAAGCTTTGTTTAGTTTAGCAAAGCATTACTGTAACATCTGGAAACTAAAATGTCTACACATATACTGATAATTTAGAAGCATGATGCTTTGAATTTCTTCATAATTGACATGAGCATTCTGTTTTGAGCGTCATAGTATTTTTGAAGCATTACCAATTTTCAAGTATTAAAATATAGAAAACATGTAATATTATTTCACTAACCACCAGCAGGGGGAACAACTTGATCCAGGAGCTTCATGCTAGTTTTCTTCCAGATTTTCTTTATAACTGCCCGGAGTTCTTCATTAGCTTGTTCAAGATTTCCTAGGGAGAGAAGAAAAAGAGATTTGGAAGGGGGGGGGGGGAGAGAAAAAAGTGAGAAACGGGGCAAAATTGATATGATTATATTTTATTTTGGATACCTATAGAAGACAATTCTATTTCATGTTGTTACACTGACTAGGGATGAGTCAAAATAGGCAAGTGTGGTTCCACAAACGTTCATAAAAAACATGCTTTCAGATGAAGGGAAGGAAGCTACACCTTTGCTCTGATTTTATTTTGTGATGTCAGTCTATGAACCAGGGTTGGTGAATTCCAGGCCTCCAGAAATGAAACAGCAGCTTTCATTAGCCTGAGTCAGTAAAGCCAATAACATGAGAAAGCTGAACTAAAGTCCAACAACATCTATAGGGCTATATGTTGTCCACTCCTGGTGCTAATAATTCTGTTAAGAGGTTCACATCATTAGAATTTTTACTCTAATTGAAAGCATTATTTCATTATCTTACTTTGTGATATATTTAAAAAGCTAAATTAATGAGGTCGTGAGATTAACTGCCAGCTGAAATTGCTTTAGAACCCCAACTCCCTTTTATAGATCAGTAAATACATGCTACATATCAATCAAAGCAGTAATTGTAAGGGGAGTAAATATTGTGCAAGGAGGATAAGCAGCAGTGGGTTGCTCTATAATCCTACTCTATACTCAAAATGATTTTTGTCTCTTTTACTTCATACAAAATGCCTTCGGTTATCACACCTGAAAGACCAGAATCTCCCAGCCAGAGTTGCCAATCGCCAAATTTAGCAAGCAAGGCCCAGTTTGGGAAGTTGGGGCAATTCAGTGTAGTCCCAAAGTAATTTTTTCAACCATTTTCTCTAACTGCAAGTGTTGAAGCAACCATTAAAAAGTGAACCAATATGATGAAAGATGGTCCTCTCATTTGCAGGCCCCATATAATTCAGAAATTCATTAAGATCCAATACAGAAAGAATATTAAAATTAAATTTATTTTAAATAAAAATGAATATATTTGAAAAAATAATATCCAAATACACATATTACTTAATTGCGAATAAAATTAACTTTTAAAATCCAACAATTAATAGAAACTTCGTTGTCTTGGATTTCAGGAGGTCTTCAGATGGCATATCCCTTGCTGGTAGAAAAAGTGAGATATACATTAAATAGAAATAGAAATAATAGTTAAATATATGAATTCCATTGATGCAATTGGATGGGGACTGGTCCAAAATATTTTGACACATATGAATCATATTTCTTAACAGCTTGTCCAAATACTCAAACACATGTATTAGCTGATTTGAACATCTGAGAGACAAGACTCTTTGTTCTTCTTTAAATATGTAAATCTTACTTATTGTATACTCTTCATGGGGTTTTGACTCCTAAAGACCAAATATGTCTGGATACAACAGAAAATATAGTTGACATGTGCCAGTTCTCCAACATGTGTTTGAGAGACATATTCACAGGATACCCTCAAGTTGTCATAATCTCTAGAGTTCCATGCAAATCATGCTGTAATTCCAGTTATAAGTGAGAAGATGACTGACTTCAGACACAGCTTTAGGGGTACTTTGCTTCTTAATTATTGAAAAAGTAATGCTTTAAGTTCAAGAATCCCAGAGAGCTGACTCCTGGAAAGGAAGCTGATATTTGCATGAAAAAGAAAAAGTGCAAATCTAGTTCTCTAACAAGATGGATGGTGCAAGACTGCAGTCAGCAGTGCCGGGTTGCTTGGGGCTAACTCTGTCTCTTCTCCATCGGAAAAGAGGCAAGAAGACAACTCTGTATACCAAATTTGACAGTACAAAAGATTTTGCCTTATAATGTTTGACAGTAAAGGAAAAGATTTTCCCAGAAGCCTGGGATTTCAGCCAAGTAACTCAGTTGGGAATATTTAAAAAGAACTGTGTGTGCAACCTTTTACACTTGGAAAGTCTACAGGGATGGCCATGAGGTGCATCAACTCTATAGTACTGAGTAATAATTTCTGACAAGCAAAAAGAGATAGTGCTTGGAAAATCTGCATCTTATTTTCTTACCTTCTGTTTTGATCTTCAGGGCTGTTCTTACTAAAGCAAATAAAGTAGCATTAAACATAACTGTTCCATCACTGTTTAGGGGCATGTTCATGGCTACCAACCGCTGCAGATGTTTAAGAAAAAAGCAGATACAAAGAAATCTTAGTTTATATTTGTCAGACACTGGGGAAAATACATTTATCATAAGATAAAATGCATAATGGAGGAAATCACAATCAACTGGTCATACCAGGCAAATGATTTATTAGTACTCTAACCACGAGAGGCCTATCCTGTACTGTAGAGTAGAGATTTTCTACTTTATACAAGTTCAAAATCTGTTGTAGACAATATATGATTGTCACAGAAACCTTGAAGCTGGTGGGGGTTCCTACATTCTAATACTCTCTCTTTATCTCCCTCCCTCAATGTGGGGGAAATATTGGGGAGAGCAGAGGCATGTTTCACACGTTTAAGTCTGATTGCTTTAAACTTATTCAGTATGTGGTTCTTGCTAGATTGAACCCCCTGACAACAATTGGGCCTCCAATATGGAAGTGGTAGAATTATTATTTTTTAAAAATAACTCTTTGTGCACTTCCAGATTGCATATTGCATCTGTGACAATATTCCTCAACTACAGGACAGGAGCTGAATGTGGTTATTTTCTTCATTGGGGGTGCCTGACCAACAAAAATTGCCTCCCTAGCACTGGTGGATTGCAGAACCCTGCCGATGTGTTTGATTGCCACCCCTTGCTGCTAGGTGACACAAGTCAGTGGAGTGAAGGGGACTAAGAAGAAAGCAATGAGCCCTACCATGTTCTAGTCACTGCAAAAGCAGCTTTCTTAAGAAGCCCCAGTTAAAGAATAACAAGCCTGATTTAAGGAAATTATCCAATAGATAGATGGATTAACTTCACCACCAATACTTCTACAAGCAACAAACTAATTGAAACATTTTAAAATTTGATTAGGGATTGTGAGCAGCACTTTCAAAACAATTGCTTAAATTGAATATATAGTCCCTCCTCCTTTTATGTACTCTGAACTTTGTATCTGGCACATTTCATTTCCTGAATGGAGTTCTATTCAGAATGCTCCCAACAGCAGGAAGGAGAAGGAAATCTTTGCCAGTTAACCCTTAATTTTACAATCCCCAATGCAGCCATCATCTCCCGCATAACACCACCAATAGATTTTCAGGGAGGATATAGGACATCAGTGCAAAGTCAGAAATTAGTGGAAATTTATTCCTTCATTGGAAATATCCTTCTGGGTTGGAAGCTTTCTGATGGTGGAATTTTCCTCAATGGAAAGTAAACATTGCATCCAAACTAAAACAAAGTTTGTTACTACATCTCAATTGGCACATGATGAGTTGCCTTTGTTCTCCAAAAACAAACCATAGAATACAAGCCATGGTTCCCTCCCCCTCCTGACAGGCGCCAAAGTAAATAAGTGGACTACAGTATACAGGAGAGAGAACATGCAGACCAGGGACAGGAGATTGTGTGGCCTTACAAATGTTGCCAGATTGTAACTCTCAGCATCCTACCACTGACATTTGACTAGTGGGTTTTACAGTGTCCTGAAGTTCACTTGTTTACCCTCTAAAGCAGACCAACCCATTTGGGGTTTTGTTTCACACTACAACTGAAATCCAATATAACAAGATAAATATTCTACAGGAATATTATTTTACTCCACCTAAACTTTCATGAGTTTTAGAATGTTTTACATCCATAACCTAGTCTAGTTTATTGGTATAAACAGGGCTTTTTAATTTCCTCTTCAGAGTTAGAAGTTAAAATTGGACTTCTCTGAATTCCTTGTTACTCCCAGATTGTTCTAAATCACTAGGCTGGGACAGGAAGAAAAGGTGGGCATTGAGTGTCCCTATGAGGAAAATGTGGTTATAATAGAGATTAATCAAATAACTTGAATGCACAGCAATTTTATTACTAGCAAATGACATCAGAACATTTGTCTCACTGGATTTCCTTTGAATTTACACAATTAATTTATTTTCCGTATTGGATTATGGCTGTTTAATCAGCCAAATTTTTGTTGTTACTTCTTCCGTTAGTGGTATTTTCCCCTTTATTATGTATGCCAGCTTGTTAGACTTCCACCATTAAAGTTAATCTGTAACAAATTTCAAACACATAAAAATATACACAAAGTCAGAAAGCCCTACCTTGCAGGCAACTCTGTGAGGGCACAATTTACCGAAACCAAGAGGAGGCTGAATGCGTCGTAACAAAGTAACAACATCAAGGTGCTTTATTCTTCCCCTACAAAAGATGCAATGTTCATTAAGTTGCCTGCTGTTTTTAATTGGTTCCTTAGATAGGCACATACTTATCACAATGAAAACTATAACTTACTTGGCTTCAGGATCATATTCTGACCATATTCTTTTAAATTCATCTAAATGATGTGGACCAAGAATAGACCAATCACGTGTCAAATAATCAAAGTTGTCCATGATGACAGCCACAAAGAGGTTGATGATCTTGAAAACAATTATTATATTAAATAGTATATTAATATGTGATATGAAAAATACAAATGATTAGAGGTACGATTGAATAATAAGTCAGAAGATTTTTGTGCTATACTGAGCCCTATATGATTTTCTCAATTTATTACATATAAAATCACAATTGTAACCTGGATTGCATTTTGTAAATTTCTTTGGTGGAATAGCTTACTATAAGGAAAAGCATTTATTGGCATTAAAATACATGTGATTTTGACAACAGGATACAAGGTTATTTTCTTTAATGTAACATGCATTTTATACACTCTTTTGGCTATTAGATTGTTCAGTCACAATGCTTAGCAGTTAATTTAGGTTCATTTTTGGACTCACCAAAAAAGCACACAACATATAGAAACTGATAAAATAAATAATAGCAAAGTTGCTTCCGCACGTGTATTCTTCTCCTGGGCCAAAATCAGACTCTGGGTCACATCGTTTCCCAGGCATACAAGCCAACATGATCTCTTGCCAAGCCTCTCCCGTTGCACACCTTCAATGGGAGTCAAAGCAAAGAGGAATGAGAATGAGGCTTTTATTTCAATTACTGTATTCTGACAGAGTACCTCAACTCACTATTTCAGTACATTGCATTGAGACATATTTTCAGCATCTCTGATCCTTATGTGGGCCTAAGCATGCCGCTATGGGCAACATTTTGAGGGACACAAACCTTCTTGTGGTGGTATAGTACTTTTAGAGTAGTGTTGTTATTTTCATGTTTAAGGCTAGGCTGGTGGCCCCATGGACTGGAGGTTTCTGGAGGTTTTCAGGGCTGCAAAAGTATTTTGGGCCACAAAATTAATAGGGGGGGAGTATCCACTGAGGGCTTATACTTATTTTTGTACTTATTTATCCGTCTATACTTTCTATAGGCTACAGATAGAACAATAAGTTTAACTCCAATTTAGGACAGGTCCACACATTCAGTTGAAGGTTCATTCCATTTAAATTCTGCATCCATTTATGAATTGATCAAAAAAATAATTGAAAAAAATGCTTGAAAATGTGCATGTTTTTTGCATGTAGTTTTCCTTAACAAATGCATTTCTGTATTTTTGAAGAAAATTGGAAAGTTTAAATGATATTTTCACTATTACAGGAGGCAGACAAATTGGAAAACTAACTTACTATGGGGGATGACAAGTTAAAAGAGGAACTGGCAAACTGATAGGAAAATATGGACACCACACAGGTAAAGGCTCACTATCATCAAGGCAAAGACCCCTGCCACATCCTGAATAGAAAAGGGTTTTACTTAAACCACTAATATCAGCAGGTGTAAGGAAATAAATTCTGCATTAGATTTAGGTCACGGTGCTAATCTGAAAGCATTTATACAGACAGTCCCCAAGTTCTGTTGGTCAGCTAAGTTGAATTTGCATGTAAGTCAGAAGTAGATTTTAAAGTGTAACTCCAGCCACACACATACCTTCTCACCCCCCCCCCCACACACGTATGTGTGTATATATATATATATATATATATATATATATATATATATATATAGATAGATAGATAGATAAATAGATAGAGAGAGAGAGAGAGAGAGAGAGTGTTTAGGGAAGGGCGAACACCTTTGTGGTGTTTGTTTTGCTGTCTGTGCCCCTGTTCAGAAGATTCCACTTCACTTTCTATCCTTGCAATAATCGGATTTTGAAAATGATGACTTATTGTGGAAGCAGGGATTGGCGAGAAAGCTTCAGTTGAGACACCTTTTCCCCATGATAGCTCTTTCAGGAGTGAATTTCTCTTATGAGGGGTAGATTTCTTTCACTCCCTGTTGTCTCACCCCTGTTCTAAACTATGAGTTGTTTGTAAGCCAGATGTTTGTAACTCGGGGACTGCCTGTAGTCATGTCCAAGTGAGTTAGTTCCTGATCCTTTCTCTTCATTTTGTGAGCCTTAGTGACTCAACTGGAGCTCCAGCAGGAAAGTGTCACCCCAAGTGCACTTAGCAGAAATCCATGTTTCTGACCTTTGAAAGGAAGAAATTAACTTCACACAAGAAGGAACAATGCCATTGTCACATTATGCTATATTTAAACACTTCCAGAGAACCTTTGTACTCAGAAAGCATCAACAACAACAAAAAGCAAATAAATTCTACCGGAAGAGAAGAAGCACCGCTTGTGGGAAAGTCTGAAAGTTGTTGTTCCTGTTAATTTGACTACCATCCTTCAGAGCTACTTTGCCAAATACCTGTAAAAGGGAGAAATGGTTACATAGCATTGCTTTTGTCCCCTCGAGGAGATAGGGCAGAATACAAATAAAGTTTTTATTATTATTATTATTATTATTATTATTATTATTATTACTATTATTATTATTATTATTATTATTATTATTATTATTTGCTTGTTTTTCCAAAGAATTTTAATGAGAACAGAAGAAAGGTCATGCTGGGTAAGATGAATCATCAGCTGTTTCAATGTCTACTGTTCAGTGATGGCTTCCCATAGTTATAGCTTAGAACTGATCATTCTAATTTTTACTAACGTTATTGTATCTTGAAGCTTACTGCTCCTTCATTTTTCCAGGAGCCCATGCCAAGCATGCTTTTGCCACTGGCATTCTTGCTCCAGAAAACATCTAATTATTGGAGGATGGTGTTTTCCTCCAATACTGTACCCTGGTTAAGACACCACTGGCTTCATAAGCCTCTGGCATGGGGATCTTGGGCAAAAAGTTATCACTAGTTCCTCAGTCCTTGAGTCTGTGTCCATGTCTACTGACAGACTCCTAAGTCATGACAAGTTTACCACTAAAAGTCTCTTAAGATTTTTAAACTTAAAAGGAAAGCCAGGCACTTTGTCTGTCAACAAGGTCTTCAAATACTGTTTTCAAATACAGAGTGGGGATTTGGGCAGCATGTGAGTAATCAATCAATTATGTATCTTCTATCCCACCCCAATGTCATGATTTAAAAAGTCAATACATCTTACACAATGGTAAAGCTATGAATAGCATGTTTAGACAGAAATGTACAATTCATTATGAAATGATCAATGGAAATCCCTTTCTTTTATAAAGGAATTACCTGCATTCCAATAACTGCATAGATGAAAAATAACATTGCTATCAAAAGAGCAACATATGGCAGAGCCTGAAATAGAAAACATACATTATTTAAATAATGGTGAGTTTTACATAAATACATTTAGCGAGTCATTTTAAAATTATTTCCATATATCTACTGGACAATGGCTTGAGTATTAAAAGCGTTATGCACATTCAAATGCTATGAAAATGAAGTCATTTCCTATTCAGTCAAGCCCTGATCATTCCTTTTATTGCTTATTGCCCAAAGGCTTGGTCAAAGGCCCATAGGCAAGTTTTTACTTTTTTTCTGAAGGTCAGAAGGGAGGGCGCTGATCTAGTTTTATTGGGGAGGGAGTTCCATAGCCAAGGGGCCACCACTGAGAAGGCTGTGTCTCTTGTCCCCACCAGTCATGCCTCCGAAGGAGGCGGGACCAAGAACGGGGTCTCCCAGGAAGATCTTAACTTCTGAAGTGGTTCATAGAGAGAGATACGTTCGGACAGGTAAGCAGGGCCAGAACCGTTAAGGGCTTTATATGCTAAAGCCAGGACTTTGATTTGAGCTCGGAAGCAGATTGGCAACCAGTGGAATTGGCTTAACAGGGGAGTTGTGTGTTCCCTGTACCCTGCTCCAGTGAGCAATCTGGCTGTTGCCTGTTGGACCAATTGAAGCTTCTGAACAGTCTTCAAAGGCAACCGCACATAAAGCATGTTGCAGTAGTCTATATGGGATGTAACCAGAGCGTGGACTACTGTGGTCAAGTCTGACTTCCCAAGGTACGGGAGCAATTGGTGCACATGCTTTAATTGTGCAAAAGCTCCCCTGGCCACCGCCAAAACCTGGGGTTCCAGGCTTAGGGCAAGTGTAACCCAGTCCAACAACAACAACAACAACAATTATAATAGAGTCTCAGGTGGAAACTCTCTCCAGTGTTGTTATATATAAGGTCTCCACTTCATACAATGGAAACTGGTTGTTCTGAATCTGAATCCTTATAGTAATCTCAAAATCACAGAATTACTGCATGGATTATTAAATGATGGGTCAACATGTGTGTAAATCATATAAATTTAATGACTCACTGTAGTTGGGACTACCAACAGAATCCAGACCCGTGTTATGAATCATGGGGTTAAACCTTTTCTATCTTGAATGGGTTGACAAGGGTGGGTTTCAAATCCATGCATGCAGAATGCATGGAGTTTACTAATTCATTCTTTTCCTTGCTCAGCAAACTGATACTAGCTGGACTTAAATTATATATCATATTTGCTAATAATCAAAGAAACTAGTCTATTGCACCACAGAGTGCTCTAGCAACAAATGCTTAACTTCTTAGCTTGCAATAAAATGTTTTACCATTAGGCTGGTGATACTCAAAAGATGACAAACTTCTTGCATCCTTTACAAGCTGAGCAAATGAGATGATTCAATGTAAGGTATTCTGACTGAAATTTATTCTTCTGAACAACTATTAGAGTTGTAGGGCCTCAACCCTCTTTTGTATCTAACCACTCTGTCTACCACTGAGTATGCAGTTCGGTTATGTTCAAATTGCCATCTTTAAAAAAAGAACATTATCACTGTTTTGCATTTCAAAAAAAAAAAAAAAGAATGTCTGATCTAGTTTTGTATCTTGAACAGAAGAGCAAATGGGAAAGCTTTAACCACTTCCTGTTCCTAAATAAGTTGAAAGCCTGTGGGGACTTTGTGTAAAAACTGCTAAAGATCACATCAGTGAAGTGTGGGTCCTTGAGGGCCCTTTTTTATGTCATTAGTAGCAGATTGCAATCACACGTTGTGTTTCCAGTTTACCACTACCCAGTATCATGTGATGCTAGATAACGCAAGCTGCAACAGGACACAATGCATCAGATTAAAGTTTCCTTGCACAGGATTTCTCAGTCAGCCCTAAGTGGAGACAAGCTGAGGACAAACTGAGCATTTGTATTCTGTGCACAGCATGTAGCTATGTATCCTATTTTTAAATTAATTACCAAGATATGAAGAGGGAGGAATCTTTAGGAGGAATGCAGGCAAGGGAGGCTTATCTCTTCCTGCACCAGTGCCATCAGAACCAAAAATCCTCCGCTCCCTTCCATGACTAGAATACCCATATTTGGTGAGACTACATTTGTCCCATAAAACCTTTTTCCTAGACAACTTAACTACACACAGGTATGTGCTATGGATTTGTTTGTGTCATGTTCATGTACAAAAAACAAACAATTTTTGCCTCTTTACCTAAGAGACATCAGGATTTCATATTTTGGGGATCAGTTTTTACTAATTTCTCCCAACTTCTAAAAGTCTTAACCTCAGGACATCTACTGGGGTTGCCTTTGAAGACTGTTTGGAAGCTTCAAATGGTCCAATGGGCGGCAGCCAGATTGCTCACCGGAGCAGCGTACAGGGAGCATACAACCCCCCTATTGTGCCAGCTCCATGGGCTGCCAGTCTGCTACCAAGCACAATTCAAAGTGTTGGATTTAGCCTATAAAGCCCTAAACGGTTCTGGCCCAGCATACCTGTCCAAACCTATCTTCCTCTATGAACCATCTTGGAGTTTAAGATAATCTGGGGAGGCCCTGCTCTCGGTCCCGCTTTCTTCACAGGCGCGACTGGCGGGGATGAGAGACAGGGCCTTCTCGATGGTGGCCCCTTAGTTGTGGAACTCCCTCCCCAGGAAAATTAGATCAGTGCCCTCCCTCCTGACTTTCCTCAAAAAAGTGAAAACGTGGCTTAGTGACCAAGCCTTTGGAGAACTGGTGCAATAAATAGATATGAAATTGCAATTGACTATTGGAACGGCCCAGACTACGTTTGTGGATCACGTGATCAATTGTGATGGTATTGTTTTTAAATGTTTTTATTGTTGTTAATTATTTTTATAATTCCATTTCAAATGTTTATTTTATTGTACTCTGTTTTATAAGTATTGAATAGTTGCTGATGTGAGGTTGAGAAAGGTGGGGTAGAAGTGTCATAAAGAAATAAATACAGTCCTGTACAGTCATAAATAAAATAACTAGTCTTTTCATGGGAAAAGAAGAAGAAAAGCTTTCCATTCTGAGGGTGAGCAGTCTCATGGAAGGCGGTCCTTTCTTATCAGGGTTCAACAGGGTAGGAATTACTACACTAAAATCACCTCTATCTTGTGACATTACTACACATGACTGGACAGGGTCCTAAGGAGTAAGGTAACCCCACAGTATAATGATCCCAAGTTTTTCAGGCAAATCTGTCTTCTGGAAGAGGATGATAAAATAGAAGACAACACAAAGATGATATATATATATACTAGCTGTGCCCGGCCACGCATTGCTGTGGTGTTGTCTGGTGGTGTTGGTGAGAAATTGTTGAGGTAGTGGTGGTATTGAATGTCTGTTGTATGGTTGTCTTTATGTTTAGTATGCATTTGGTTGTTTGTGTACTGTGAAAGTGGTGAGGGTAGAGGGGGTCTATGTCCCTGTGTAGTATTGTATAGTATTTATACGTTGTCCATGTATTGTGAATGCTTGGATTGTGTCCTGCTGCATAGTAGAAAGGGTTGGGCTGGATGGCCCTTAGGGGTCTCTCCAAACTCTTGGATTCTATGCTTCTATTATTATTATTATCATCATCATCATCATCATTATTACGTAGAGGCTGGATGGCCATCTTTCAGGAGTGCTTGGATTGTGTCCTCCTGCATGGTAGAAGGAAGTTGATTTGGATGATCCTTAGGGGTCACTTCAAACCTTAGGATTGTATAATGTTGTTGTTATTATTATTAGTATTAGTATTAGTATTGAGAGGCTGGGTGGCCATCTGTTGGGAGTGCTTGGATTGTGTCCTGCATGGCAGAATTGGGTTGGACTGGATGGCCTTTAGGGGTGTCTCCTAACTGTCTGATGCTATGATTCGATGTATATTATTATTGTGCAGATATTGGATGGCCATCTGTCAGGAGTGGTTGGATTGTGTCCTCCTGCATGATATAAGGAAGTTGAACTGGATGATCCTTAGGGGTATGTGCTAACCTTAGGATTGTATGATATTCCTATTCTTATTATTATTGAGAGGCTGGCTGGCCATCTGTTGGGAGTGCTTGGATTGTATCATCCAATGGCAGAGTTGGGTTGGACTGGATGGCCTTTAGGGATCTCTCCTAACTGTCTGATTCTATTATTCGATTTGTATTATTATTGTGCAGATCTTGGATAGCCATCTGTCAGGAGTGCTTGGTTTGTGTCATCCTGCATAGTAGAAGGAAGTTAAACTGGATGATCCTTAGGGGTCTCTCCTAACCTTAGGATTGTATGATATTCTTATTCTTATTATTCTTATTGAGAGGCTGGTTGGCCATCTGTTGGGAGTGCTTGGATTGTATCATCCAATGGCAGAATTGGGCTGGACTGGATTACCACAGTAATTATTTCATATTACAGTAGAATCTCACTTATCCAACATTCACTTATCTAGTGTTCTGGATTATCCAATGCAGTCTACCTTTTAGTAGTCAATGTTTTTGTAGTCAATGTTTTAAATTCATTGTGATATTTTGGTGCTAAATTTGTAAATACTGTACAGTAATTACAACATAGCATTACAGCGTATTGAACTACTTTTTCTGTCAAATTTGTTGTATAACATGATGTTTGGTGCTTAATTTGTATAATCATTACCTAATTTGATGTTTAATCGGCTTTTCCTGAATCCCTTCTTGTTATCCAACATATTCACTTATCCAACGTTCTGCCAGCCTGTTTATGTTGGATAAGTGAGACTACTGTATATTTATAATCTTATATTATCTGTTTAGAACTGGATTATATGAGGCCCCTTCTACACAGCTGTATAAAATGCACACTGAAGTGAATTATCTGGCAGTGTGGACTCAAGATAATCCAGTTCAAAGCAGATAATATAAGATTATAAATGGGCAATATAGCTGTGAGGAAGGGCTTTGAGTCTACACTGCCATATAATCCAGTGCAAATTAGATAATCTGTTTCTTATAGGCAGTGTGGAAGAAGCCTGAGGCCTAACTGTGCCTGTCCCCTGAGTCGGTTGCTAGGAGACCAAGTGGGCAGAGTTTAGCCTTGTAACTGGCAGTAATTGGATAAAAACCAATTATTGCTCTCCCTCTAATTAGGACTTTATTTTTCTTTTTTTGTTGTTGTATGAACGTAGAGGCATGGATGAGGGGTTGTGTTGCCAAGTTTAATGTTTCTGGGATGTGTAGTTTTGTTGTTTTGTCCTAGGCCGAAATTTTTGTATCCTTTTATATATAGAGATATATATGTATATATACATATATGATAACTTTTCTATAATTATAGCTGACTTGGACATTTGTACCAGGTTGTATTTTGATCATGAAGACAAGGTAACATTTTAGCTTTTCTGCTTACTTGAAATGATTTAATAAACGTCCAGAGCAAAGTTCTGATCCCTTCACCCCTGCTGAGCAGCTTCACCAATCGCATCACTCGGAAAAGACGGAAAAAGGTGATGGAAATCCTCGCACTGTCTTCGCTGTTCTAAAAGGGGGTTATGGAGAAAGGAGGCCAAGTGAAATGCAGAACATGGAACGTTTTAGCAAAAGTAAAGCAACAACAAGAGCAAAGATGAAGTAGGTAAGATTTGAAGATGTATTTCTAGGGCCTTTAAGGTTTATAAGCATGATATGACAGGAAAAAGTACATGCCAACACACAGAACCTGTAGAAATGCTTCACACATCACATGCATTTCCAAGTTTTCCAATTTGTTAATAGGGTCATGTTGGGTTTGCCTGTAGTAAATAGGCACATTGATGACAAATTCAAACCACTGCAGACACCTTTCTAAGTATGACAATTATGAAAAATACAGAAAAAACAGTGGAAAAAAGAGACATGGTAAAAAAAAACTCAAGTAAAGGTACATTTACTGGGGTCCGTTTACTAATCTTACCCCAGACTCATCAGTTGTGACAGTTTCAGTTGGCTTTGGCTTAAAAAAATTAAGAACATTGTAGATTAAAATCAAATCAAAGACCTTGTAAAAATAATCAACATGATGATAAGGGAAAAGAAGGATAGCTTTAATTTAAAAAAATTAATAACATTATATATTAAAACTAAATCAAATTAAATCAAGGATCTATAAAATAATGCAACTAAAATTATTTAAAGTAGAATATAAATTAAAGTTTGAGAATGTGTTGCTCTTTGGAAGGGAGCTTTAGAATGTTCTTCCATTACAACAAGCATTGCTTTACAAATGTCCAAACCTCCCAAATGCCCCTCTGAAATTCTAGTTAACATATACCCCTTTAACACCGCAAGCTATATTTCCAGCAGAACTGTTCCAAATACTGCATGCTACCATAACAAATTAGACAATTCTTACAAGTAAATGATGTCAAGGTAGAACAATGGACAATCATTATGTTTCTTTCTAGACTTCTGATTTTCAGTTTGTGAGCTGTGATTCATCACTATTACATATAACTCAGTATGTTGGGTAATTTTAGTAAAAAAAAATTGACTCAGAGAACGTGGGTCAACTTATGCATTGGTAAACATTGCACCTTATTTCTTATCAAAAAGGTAACTATTCCCTCATCTGAATAAAGTAGCAAAAGATGAGAGCTTAGTCCATCCAAGATGAATCTAAAAGATGCACCAACTCCCTCTACTTTCTCTGCCATTTCTGGCCTTTTTGAATAACTAGGTGGAAAAAGGTGGTGGTTCTTTGACACTTCTTCTCAAAGGGCCAAGAGAGTAAAGGGGGTCAGTGCTTCTTTTAGGTTATCCTGGTATGTAATATGCTCTGGCTTTTCACTACTTTACTCAGAGAAGGGGGTGGTTCCTTTTGCAAAATCAATTAATACTTAATTTTCTTTTTTTTTCTTTTTAAAAAAATCCCCTTTTCTGAGAAAAGTGCTGAAAGACCTTTTGGAAGGCCTGGGGGTGGGATTTGACATCCAAGAATCATATCAAAATCCATAATTTTAGCCCCCAAGCCTGTTCTTGACATGGTAATGCCTAACTAATACAAGTACAATCATATTTTTGAAGAAGAGAAGAAATGAGAAGAAAGGGAAAAGACTCTCAGATGAGGACAAATACAGATAAATATGTGTAAATATATTGTAAAGCGAAAAATCATAAACGACATAATAGAAAAATGAGGAGTAGGTCCCAGCTTGAGGTTAAAGGTGTGTTGCTTAGAATCTACTGTGTATTTGATTTCTGATCTAAGAATGTCAACAAAGGGCCCTTCCACACAGGCCTCAAACCCCAAGTTTTCCCTGGGAGGGCATGGATCCAAACCATGGGTTTCCCCGGGAGGGAATGGGAGGGCATGGAGCTTGACATGAAAGGGCATGGAGCCAGCCCCCAGCCCCAATCTTACCTGAAGGGCCTAGCTGCATGCTCAGGCCCTTCCATCAAAAGTTCATGGTGCATCAAAATGACACATTGGGAGGAGGGATTTTCCTCCCCCCACCTCCTGACACATCGATTTGATGCACTAGGAGCTTTCGAAGGAGCAGCCTGAGCATGCAGCCAGGCCCCTTGGGGAAATTTTGGGGGAAATGGGGGGCTGGGAGGGGAGGGTGCAGGAGCCATTCCTGCTCCTTCAGGCTCCAGGAGCTCAAAGAACTGGGTTCGCTGTGGGGATTGACCCCCAGGATCGCAGAAGCGGTTCTGGGAGTCAATCCCCACAGGGCTCACATCTGGAAACATTCAGACCTTACATTAAGGACTGGATTTTTCCAGGTGTCTAATTAATGCAGAGTAAAATGGGAAATCGCAGTTTACTCTGGATTAATTCGGTAAACCTGAAACAGGTCCCATGTTTTGGGCCTGACTGGAGGGAACCCTAAGAATGTAGTTAAGGGTCTGTATAAAGTGATTCTTGAGTATAGAACAGAAATTGATTAAATGTTAAAGTTACTCATTGGCTGAAGAACAGACGAGCAGGACCTAAAATGCCTACTTGGCAGATTGCATTTGAGAAATAATAGTTTTGAAGACACCAGCTGTATAGATATGACAGCAAATTGCTGTTCCTACTGACATGAATTCAGGTTTGCAAGCCTCAGGCTTGCATGCTTCCCTTTTTCCAGACAAGGAGGAGGAGACAAACTCAAATCAAACTGTTGTTTCATCTATGGCTTCCTGCCACAAAACATTTTCAAACTATGGGTTGAAAAGTCAAGTTGTTCCAATAAACCATAGTTAAGATTAACTATAGTTTAGGGTTAGAAATGGTAAAAAAAATCTTAACTTATCCCTATGGCTACATTGGAAGAGAGAGTGGAAGTAGTCCATGATTAATGCCTATAATAAACCACTGTTTCTTATGACCAGTGGGTCATTCCTACATGATAATAAGTGATTAAGAAGAATGTCTGCCAATCCCAGCCTAGTTCTCAACATGGAGAAGCTAAAGGTAGGAATGATAAAACATGGTCTTGGAATATTAAAATGAACTTAAAAGGCCTGTTTGATGTTGTGAAAAAGCAAAGGCAGAAGAATCTCAGAAACAACTTGATTTAAATGATGAAAAAGTGAAAGCTTTCATATGTCTGATACATACAGCCTAATTTATCACATTCAGAACTGAAGCAATGTAAAAGAAATACGGGACAAGTTAAAGGATTCCCCAAGCAGAAGTACCCAGACTTCACTAGTAATGTGGCTTGTAAATACAAAATTAAAGAGTCTTCAATTTTTGAAAGAATATTTTAATACATTCATGTATATGCTAGCTGATCTTCACATTCCCAAAGAATCTGTCCCAGAATTTTTGAAGCTGTTTATTGCTTCCAAAACATTACTCTCCAATTGAAAGTGATATGAGACATACATCTTGAAATAACAATTGCTATAATATTGGAAAACCAAGAGAGACAGAGCCTTATGAAGACCCACCCCAAAATAAGATCTCAATCTGCAGATTTAATTGAGGAAAATGTCCACATAAATGACTCTACAACTTCCAGAAAAATAAGGAAATTTTGTATTTCAAAGGCTAGAAGCAAGCTAAATACCATATTTCAAGCAAGCAGCTAACAATAAGACAGACTTTAGCTCAAAAGTGAGTTCTAATCCAAAAGATGATGTTGGTGTTGTTGTCAAAAAAACAACTATTTCAGATATCTGAGCATCATACTTTCAATGCAATTGCTGTTCATAGTGGGAAAACTAATCATTATTTTAACCAGAAGTAGTTTTTAACAGAGTTTGATACAAACGTAAGCTTCCCTGTTTACCTTGCAAATGTCAAAGAGATTAAGGGAGAAGGAAATGGCATAGTTGTTCTGCAAATGAGACTTATTACCAACAGCATAGGGATTTCGCAAGTCCTTGATGCCTTCTATGTGCCAGATCAAAAAGCCTCATACTTTAGTGTTCACAAAACTGTCAGAGGTAATCAAATCCTGTCCAGAATGAAGAATTGTTTTGTCTAAGGCTTTCATGGCGAGAATCACTGGGTTGCTGTGAGCTTTCCGGGCTCTATGGCCATGTTTTAGAAGCATTCTCTTCTGATGTTTCACCCACACCTATGGCAGGCATCCCCAGAGATTGTGAGGTCTGTTGGAAACTAGGCAATTGGGGTTTATATATTTGTGAAATGTTCAGGGTGGGAGAAAGAACTCTTGTCTGTTAGAGGCAAGTGTGAATGCTGCAATTAATCACCTTGATTAGCATTGAAAGCCTTGCAGCTTCAAAGCGTGGTGGATTCCTGCCTGGGGGAATCCTTTGTTGGGAGGCATTAACTGGCCATGATTGTTTCATGTCTGGAATTTCCCTGATTCTGAGTGCTATTCTTTATTTACTATCCTGATTTTAGAAATCCAGAAGCATGTGGACAATTTCAGTGGAAAGGAGAAAAACATGAAAATGAACAAAATCTGGCTACCAGTATTAAAATCAGGACAGTAAATAAAAAACAACACTCTGAAAACAGAGGAATTCCAGACATGAATCAATAGGGGCCAGCTAATACCTCCCAACAAAGGATTCCCCTAGGCAGGAATCAGCCAGACCTTGAAGCTGCAAGACTTTTCAATGCTAATCAAGGTGATCAATTGCAGAAACCTGAGCATGAAGAGCTCTTCCATTTTCCAGATTTTTTACATTCTACGAACACTCCCAGCACTTCCAGATCAATTGAGCCTCAAAAAGCTGCCAATACAGTATACCTCCCAAGTGACTAGGAACCAGACAGCGAGTCTGAAGTGGAGTCAGATATACATGTCCAGTTGACAATGTCCTGGACTCGAATAGAGATGTGTCATCTGACATATTTTCTTATCTAGCCACAGGACTTCTCCAGCCCTCTATTGGCAAGAAAGCAAGAGATTACCAGTCAGAACTGAGAAGTGGGTGCAAACTGCTACTGAAGAGATACAGTATAATCTTTATATCAGAATGAAACTTTCTCAGAATTACCCAAAGGCTGCTGATTTTATGAATCTTTGCAAAAAAAAAAGGTTGCAGAAAGAGAGATTCAAAGTTATAAAGTAAGATTTGAAACAGAGAACTATTGTAAATTATGTGGTAAAGACTACAATGAGATGTTTGTTCCAATAGGCACAAAAAGAATTATTAGAATTCTCTTAATTGTTCCTGCAACAAAGCAAATACATGTTCCCCACCTAGATGTTAAAACACTTTCCTCTTTGCTAACTGGGATAATCAAGGTAACATCTTTCAGATTCCAGAGACTGCAAGAAAGCCTGCAAGTTGTCAAATTGGGTATAAGTAAATGAGATGGGGAACTGTTGGAAAATGCTTCTGAACCAAGCACTCTCTTTAATGCCCTTCACCCATTTGTTATTAGAGCAGTGCAGCTTTTAAATTACAAGCATAATACCCTATACAATTGTCACTAAAACTTTCACCATTTACTAGGCTTGTGCATTTCAGGTGAATCTCTATCCATTTCTGCTTGCTGGATACTGTAAACCCCCCCCCCCCCCCCCAATCCATTTTCCAGCATCTCCCGAAAACAGGAGTGCTGCCAAATGGGTATTTTTGTTCCTTATCTGAAAAAAGTTTCTTTTCGGCCCATTGGCAGCAATGGGGAATTTATGAGACTCCCCGTTCCCCTTGGAGCCTTTCCTTTCTTCCCTTCAAGGGAGCCGGGGTGTCAGCAACAGGGTTAAGAAAGCATCCTGTCCAGCCCATTATGCTGGGGACTTCCCACAGGCTTCCTTTCCATATCCTTCATTAAGACCTAGATTTTTTAAAGCATCAGAGTTACCACTCTCTGGATCCTTTCTCTTCTGTTTGTAGAGGAGGAGATGGGGTTTAATGCTTCTTAAAGCTGTTCTACTCTAGAGGAGAGGCAGGCAGATGCCTTTCTCTCCCAGGGCCAGCACCAGCAGCACACCACACAGCTTTCCAGCTTAGGCATTTTAAGGAAGGAAAGAGCGATGACCTGGAGCTCAGTGGAGCTCTACTCCCTGGACTACCTTAAAAATCCCCTCTTTTGCCTGCAATCTCCTTTCTGCTTGAGGTGTTTTGCTTCCTTAAAACTGCTTCTACTTTCTACTCTAGAGAAGAGGTAGGCTTCTGTTTCTGTTTGCTTGGATTACTATTACTAATTATTATTATTATCTCTTAGAAGTATTTTCTGAAGGAGAGGAAGGGAAGGTGAAAAAGAAGAGTGAAAGCCCTCAAACATGTATGCACTCCACCCACTATCCCTCAGGTCCCCAACTCCCAGTTAGTCCCACTAAATAAAAAGAATCAGGAAATAAAGGAAACTCAAAAAGATTCAACTCTGATGTCGAATAGAGGAAGAGGAGCCAAGTTCAGGTCCCACTTGCTTTAGTTGCAGGCAGAGTTTTGTACCAGGGGGCCCTTACCTCCCAGAGGTACCAAAGGAAACAAAATCCATGCACAAGTCTACCATTTATGCAGTCATCCATTGTGGGAATGTGTCTAAGCAATCACACCATGTGACCAAAAGACCTTCCATGGGTGTTTAAAAGCACATAAAAATTATCCAACGTTCTGGATTATCCAACTCATTTTTGTAGTCAATGTTTTCAATATATCGTGATATTTTGGTGCTAAATTCATAAATACAGTAATTACTACATAGCATTACTGCATATTGAACTACTTTTTCTGCCAAATTTGTTGTCTAACATGATGTTTTGGTGCTTCATTTTATAAATCATAACCTAATTTGATGTTTAATAGGCTTTTCCTTAATGCCTCCTTATTATCCAACATATTCGCTTATCCAACATTCTGACGGCCCGTTTATGTTGGATAAGTGAGACTCTACTGTATACCTCTCTTCTCTCTCTCTTTTCCTCCTCCCTAAAGATTGCAAATGCAGGTCCTGCGGAGCTGCCCCTCCTTTTGAAACTTTTCTGTAGCTATCCAGGACTTAGGCATTGCATATGTGTGTGCATGCTTGAACATAGTCTTAAATGTAATTAGTATTTTTAAGCTATGAAACTTGCATATTGTCTGCTTACTTTGTTAAGGCTAATCTAATTTAAAAAGCCTGGGTCTTAACTGAACCAGAGAAGGGCTAAAAACCTCAAAATACTTTCCACAATCTCATCTCCAGCATCACATTTCAAATGAGTTGATTTCCCCTGCATCAACTTTCTTCACTGATCCACTTTCACAATATAGCAGTGCATACTATTTTCTCATGATGATAAAAAAAGGCACAGCCAATGAGTACAGTTCCCACATGCAAAAGATCCACATGAGCTCAGTAGGGCACCCACCTCCAGCCTACATGTGCATATAATCTCATGTGCAAATGTGCTCCCGCCACTCTGTGAAACCACTTGTATCAAGCAGAGATAATGCATTGAGTACATGGGAGTACAATACAAACTTCTTATATCCCCTAACAGACTATTAATATATCTTTGTATGCTGTGGTTACAGGAAGGAGTCGAACTTTCACAGCCAAGTGCTGCATGTGTGATGGACTGGTTCAAGCTGTAATGTTTAGTAGAATTCTAGGGTCTCTTTTAAGCTGAAAGATAAAGGAAGATAGGTACCTTTGCCTGGCTTCATGAAGATTTATAATAATCTATCCTCTTTCTCAATCTTCTTGGTCTTAAAGTTACAAGAGCCTTTTCCAGTACCCAATCCAGTAATCCTATAGAAGATTCATTTTATATAGAACTGTTTATATATACAGATCTAAGAGAACCAGTGTAGTGTACTAGGCAATATGACAAAGTTTGAGAAGACCAGGGTTCAATTCCCTAATTTAACCATAAAGCTAATAGGAAACCCTTGGACTGGCTATCACCTCTTAGTCTATCTTCTTCTGCAGCAGTTCAAGACTAAAAACAAGAGAGAGAACTGTAATCAATGCCCTGTGCTCCTTTGAGAGAAAGCAGGATATAAATAACAGCCTTTTCTCCAAGTTGGAAGGAAAATGGAAAATCACTCAATGTCCTGTTAATAATTTCTCTCTCTTAAAATGATAAGGTGGGGGAGCAGTTAGCCTGAGAATAGCTATCCCACAAATAGAGAGGGGCTACTCTCCATCCATTACATGAGAACCTAAAAATGCAGCTAGATTGTAAAAAAAAAAAAAAAAAAAAAAAAAACCTCCAGTATTTGTAGCTGCACTGCCAATGTAATGGGGGGAATGGTGGAAGACCACAAATGTAAAAGTATGAGGAAATGTATTAAATTATTTATGGATGGTTATTTGAATGCATTGTGGAAGAGTAGAAACACGAGTCAAGGAAATGATTGTGAAATGTTGGCAGATCACCACTGTGGTATATATGTAGTAATGTAGTAATAGAGATGACTACCTTTTTCAAGAATACATTTGTCAAGAGGGCCTTCTACTGTCTCCTGATGAAGTTGCAGTAATGACAGAGGGCTGTTATTTTTATGCCTTGCTTATGGGGCATCCGGGCTACTACCAGGAAACAGAATCCTCAACCTTTGGCCACTAGTCTAATCCAGTGGTTCTCAACCTGTGGGTCCCCAGGTGTTTTGGCCTACAACTCCCAGAAATCCCAGCCAATTTACCAGCTGTTAGGATTTCTGGGAGTTGAAGGCCAAAACATCTGGGGACCCACAGGTTGAGAACCGCTGATCTAATCCAACAAAGATCTTCATCTGTTCTTTATGAGCGGGTCTTTGCTTCTATACCAGATTAGGAATGCTGGAGAGCATTTGTGCTACATAACAAATGCTAAAGACAAAGAATTAAATCTTGTAATCAGATTGGTGAAATGATTAAGGATAGAGAAAGATAATGTGTAATCATTTATACACAATGCATAGAACGGACAGGTTAAAAGATGAGAGAGAGAATGTATGTGGGTGATTAGGTGCAGTTGTGAAGATTATTTTTTTTAAAAAAAAACCCTCACAATTGTCAGCTGACTGTAAGCAATGCCTGACTCTTCTAAAGTCTTCATGGATCTCAGAGGTTTCAAACATGTAGGTTTATTCATTCTTTTCCTTTGTTATTTTTTAAAAAGGAAACTGCATCAGTTAAACTGGCTGATCCATATCAATTTGTTATTTTATAACACAGACTGTCAAGCAAAAGATCTACAAAATTAGCATCTTATTAGAAGAGCTTGTCAGATAAAGCTGCAGTCTTGGTCTATAACTGTGCCTTTTTTCGTCCTTATAAACCTTTGCATATCAGCTACACAGTGGTTAGTCCCTCCTCCAGCAAACCAAAAGATAACACCTTGAAGTAGCTAACAGTACCATCCTATACTTGTGAGAAATCAGTCTGAAGCTTTGAAAACTATGCTTGAAAAGTAATGTGCTATGAAACTGTTCAAGACTCTAATTCCCACTAATTCATGAGCTTTATTTCATATTTGGATGGGTTTGAAAATAATGTAGTGAATATTTTCTTTTTTTCTATCTTTTATTGGGAGGGGCATTTTAAAACAACTGCAGGACTTACATAAGGAGAATTAAAACCTGAAAAATTCTGTTCCACATACTTCTAGCATGCCCAAATATTTCCTTGGAGTTAATTGATATACTTAAAAGGTAGATAATATACACATTCCATGCTTATTTTGAATGAGGAAAAATTACTGAAGGCAATTTTACAGATATGTCATCCATTTAATCATTCCCTCCCCACCTGTGCATGATTTTTTTGGTATAATATTCTATGATGACAATGATGCTGTTGATAATAATGACAATGATCTTGATTATTCTTATATGAACAATAAATTACTTTCATTAATGGGGATCTTTCAACATTTTATATTGTTACAAGTTAATATTGAACATCCTTGTGATGAAAAAATAGTTACAGGTAATAGTAACACCCAGGGCCGTAGCCAGAAAAAAATTTCGGGAGGGGTTTTGAAAATTTGGGGGGGGGGGGGTTGAACCCCTAGCACACACACCTCCCCGCTACAAACCTGTCAATATCTGCTTGAGATAGTGCCTGGAGGGACTCTTAATGTTTTGCGTCTCATAGACTTAGCATAGGGATTTGGTTAACCAGTTAAAATTCATGAGTAAACCAGATTTTTTTTTATAACCTGAAAAATTTCAGGGGGGGGGGGTTGAACCCCTAAAACCACCCCTCGCTACAGGCCTGGTAACCCCTTACTTTCAGGTCTGGAATCAGCCTTACTAGATTCTATGGTGTCTCATGCAAAGTAAGTATGCACTGGATTGCAGCTTCATATAAAACCATTGGTCCTTTTGGGTTAAAGGGGAGCAATGTTGGCAGGTTCATCAATGATCTATTCACTGAGAGCTTGAACAAAGGTCTTTCACATGTAATCCTTCTTCTTTATCTCTTGCCACCTACTTTGCATTTGTCAGTATTTTATACAGTTGGTTCTCAGTACCAAACCCACTCATTTGCTTACAGTAGTGCAGACTTTTTGTGTTTATTTTATTTTTTATTATTTATGCATTTGAAGATAATTCCTTTAAGGAAATCAAGCACTCAAATGTCTTAAACATTTACGCAAGCAGTGTGGAAGGTGATTAGAAAAACAAAATATTACTGGTTTTTCTATGTAAAGGATGAATCACCCTCTTCCTCTTCCTCTTATTTGTTTCTCCCCTCTTTAAACTTGGCTGTATTAGAGTCAAACCTACTACATACAACTAAAGGTGGCTTTTTGTTTTACTAAGTTTGTGTAGGTAAGAGAAATTTAAACAAAAAAAATCATCTCTTTTTTATCTCCACATGTTTATTTATAAATGAATTATGCATCCTAATTAAGCTTATAAAAATATTAAAGAGGCCAGTTTACCTGTCCGAACATATCTCCCCTTATGAACCACCTTGTAGATTAAGATAATCTGAGGAGGCCCTGCTCTCAGTCCTGCCTGCTTCACAAGTGCAGATGGCGGGGACGAGAGACAAGGCATTCTCGGTGGTGGCCCCTCGGCTGTGGAACTCCCTCCCCAGCGATGTAAGGTCAGGCCCCTCCCCTTTGGCCTTCAGAAGGAAACTGAAGACCTGGTTCTGGGATCAAACTTTTGGATAACTGTGCAGTGCAGTAATGGATGTCTAATATGTATAATGACCTCAGAATGGCTTTAGACCACGATTTTTTGGATGGCGTGATTTTTAACTGTTGTAATGTTTAAATTTTTATGTTTTAAATTTTAAATATTTAATATTTTAAGCTTTAATTTTATATGTGTTTTGGGGCATTGAATTGTGCCATGTGTAAGCTGCCTTGAGTCCCCTTTGGGGTGAGAAAGGCAGGGTATAAATGGGGCAAATAAATAAATAAATAAACATCAGGAAAGATTTCAAACAAGAAAAGATGCTACGTTTGAATCATTATTTTATGTCAAAGTGACACTAATGTGGATAGGGACAGTTTGTTTTTCTACACTCACAAGATGCACCTACCAATGAGATAAGAGAGTCAAAAAGTTGGAGTGCATGTCTTTGTGTGTGTGTGTGGGGGGGGGGACTTCTTACAAGTTGCTTATGCCACTCCATGTTTCATACAGAAATTCAGAGCTAGACTATCCCCACTTTATGTCCACATCTCCCTGACCTGCTGTCTTAATTTTTCAGTCACAATCTATTCATCTATGATATAGGATCATTAGATCTAACGTACTGTTGGTTCTTGAGAACATGTTCAAGGACTGAAAAAGGCAAGGATTGTACTGTTGTGGTTAGTTACTTCATTTGCCAGCAAACATTCAGCAGAGAAATGCAAACTAAATTATTTGATGGAATGAGTAGGCTATATGGATTGAGTGTATGCTAGTTAGACTTCTGACCCGTTCCAAAACTTCCAATCAGAGACAGGTATATGAAACAGAGGAAAATAGGGAGATACTATGGTTACCAAAAAAGCAAGAGTAGATTCTGGAAACCGGGCTAAGAATTCTAGGAATGATTTTCTAGAAAGAATTTTGCATCAAGAAATTTGTATCAATTTACTTGAGGACCTATATTATTGTAGACATGCTGTCTGCTAAACAAAAAATGCTTTAGTCCACTAGCCATGGAATATAAGGTACTGTAGCAAGTATGTGTCAGGACTTGAGGAACTGCAGGGAGCAGTACAGCCTGATGCATCACCAGTCCTGCCAGGTGAAGGAACAGAAATGCATAGGTAAGGTCAGTTATTTGTTGAATTCAAGAAAAACTCTTGAGTCATGTTTTCTTGCTGGTCTGAGCAAGCAGGCAGCTTGCTGGCTATAGACAGCCTTCATCTTGTCCGGCACTTGATGAAACAAGGTCTGACAGCAAGTGAACCTGCCAAGGCTTTGTGAAATGTTAGCAGTCCATCAAATAGGCAAAGTAAATGGATTTTAAAAAAACCAGCCAGCACTCTCTCGTCTATAAGAGCAAAGTTTTAAAGCTAAAAAACAACAACAAATCAAGCAGTGAAAACACAAAGTGAACATGCTTTTGAAGCACCCTGTAAAAGCCATCCAAACTGCTTCTCAACTAGGTATGCTGAACATTTTTGTTAATTCTTCTAAAGCCAAGGTTTATGCAGCATGTGCATTGCAGGAATATCTGAATAATTTAATTCAACTGGAGTGAACTGATAATTGCAATAAAAACACATAGAGATATTGAGCCATTAGGCTACTGAAGTGGCATGAGAAATGCCTACATAGTGATCATTATATCATTTTATATTAATCTGTTTTTAGAATATGATGCTTGCAAATAGCCCATAATCACTGTAATACATAGTTCAGAAGAAACCATTTAGATGACTAGAGTCAGGCCTTTTGTGCATGGTTGTAACATGTCTTTTAGACAAATGTGAGCAAAAACACAAAGATATGTTATGGCCTTTAACAGACCTTTTGATCTGTAAATTCTTATACCGTACATATTCACTTGCCTTTAAAATTTTCTAAAAATAAAGGACATGAAAGCTTGTTAACAGAACAGAAATGCATGATATCCAGCATTGTTGCACAATCACTTAAATAAAATAAGCAGTTGAAAGGAAAAAAGAGAAATAAATGCTCCTCTAAATTATTATGAATGTTCTCAATATTTTTCTGCCTGTACAATTTCATCCAGTAGCTAAAGTACAAGATTCAGAGGTGGGGAGGCAAGTCTTACATTTGTGACAAATTTCATGGGCAATTGCTATCACTCCTTGCCTAAATTGCTGTCTCTAAGCTTAATCCTATCTCACAGTGTTATTGCAAGATTGAAATACCTCCCTGTGCCTCTGGACAACAATTATATTCACACCAAATGGTGTGAATATACTGTGGATTTTCCCAAATCATTTGGGGGGAGGGGGAGGGGCATTTGAATATTTCTCAAAGCTGCTCCTTGTTACTCTTCCCCAAAGCTTCTTGGGTCAGCTAGGGGTCCTCTAGAGCAGTGGTTACCAAATTGTGTTCTTCAGAACCCTAGAGTTCCACAAAATCATCATAGGGATTCTGTAAACAAATCTTTTTTTAAAAAAAATCTTTAAAAAATGCCCATGCCAGAGTATGGAGATCTTACTGAAATTCAGTGTACCTCTGCACAAAGTTCTACTCATTTCTAAAAATGCACATGTCTATAGAGGGAAAGAATTCGAGAGGACCAATTATTTGTTAATCTTTAAAAGTGCAACACAGCTCTTTGTTCTTTTGCAATGGTAGAATGCAATTCCAAACCCACTCAAAATACACATTGATCTGTTTTTCTGATTCCACTATCCAGGGTCATAGCCAGTAAAAAATCACCAGGGGGAGGGGGGGTGAAACTTTTTTTAGCAAATCATGAAGAGTAGTTCCATAATGCAAAATAATTTAGAAATCAGGCTCCATCGATAAACTTCAATGGACAATCAAGACAGATAAACTTTAGTGGACACTCATGGGGATTTGGTTAATCAGTTAAAATTCATGAGTAAACCTGAAAAATTTCAAGGGGGGCTGAATCCCTAACCCCTAGCACTTGGAATTCCTTGAAAGATTGTAGATTTATAATTCAAGCAAATGATACTTTATGTCCAGAAGGTGGGAGTATGTATTTGCTCAATCTGTCTTCTACTAAGTCAGCATTGGCTCCTCCTCAAGCCAATGCAATGCCTGGACTGTTTATTGCTCCAGTTAGCCTACATAAATCAATTGCCATGTTTAAAACATTCCAAACAATCCTATGGGAGGAGCCCTCTATTGCATAACCACCACCTCCCAACCACATTCCTGGGACTGAAAAAATTAAAGTCTAATCCAAAATGATTTTCTTCCTTACTTCCAATAATGGTACTCTGCTAGCATTATAAACAGCCAGACATCGTATTTTCTTCATTTTTCAAAGGTTGTTCATGTTTAAAAAAAGTTAGTTCAGAAGATGCTGTTAGTAACAAATCACTGGAAGCTAAGTGTACAAATTACCAGAAATATTAAGCTATCAATTCTGTTTAACAATAAGCAATTCTTGCAGGCTATTGCCAAATAAAACATTTTCTCCACAGCGTTGAATCCAAAGTGTTTAAAAATCCATTAGATATCCACTATCCAAAATTAGCTGTTGTCACTTTTGGCAATAGCTTAACTGGATGAGGAAGTCTCTATATGCCTAGAGAATGAAAAACAATGTGCATGCAAAATAAACAACTGCACCCCTCCCCTTTGCAGGTCTGAGTTTTGTACTTGGAGTAACCTTTCTTCTAAATGTGAAATGTGCAAATGAAAAGAGGGGAATAGGCAAAAATAATAAAGAATAGTTTAGGCATGTCTGTCATCTCTAGATTTTTTTTAATTTTCTGCTAGAGACATTAATTTAACCTATCCAAGAATTTCTAGGGCAAACAAAGATGTATGTGAATTCTTCTGATCAAGGGATCTCTCACATAAGAAATTGGATCTTCATGGGTAAATAATGAATATGAAAATGCAACATGTTCATGACAATATAACTTTTGTTCTTTGAACTTCACACTTCAGAAACCAAAAGAAAGCATTTGTAAGGTAACAAACAAGGCTATTACACATGGTGCCTCCAAATTATTAAGCCAAAGAATCCGTTTTCAAATCTACTTCTTTAGTGATTCACAGAGAAAGATATGCTTAGGTCTACATTCATCACACAGATGCTGACTAGTATCTATTTTATATGTGACATATTTGCTGGCATCGCTGCCAGAAAAGGAAATGAGGAGAGGAACAACCATCTTTAGATCCATTAAATAACATACTTCTGGAAGTGGTTTGCTCAGCTAATAGCATGAGAACATTCTGATATTAGTTTGATGTGAAATGTGCTAACATGTAAAACTTTGACAATTTCCAGAGTACTACATTCAAGAAAGGTGAAGACTGTGGGTCAGTTAATTAATGTTGATCAGTTAATTAAATAAAAGCAAAGTTGAAAGCTGAATAAATAAAATCTATTCTTAATTTTATGTTAACATCTCAAACTAAGAACCCCATGCTCTCTTTTTAAAATCTGGAGAGCTTTTCTTCTGGGGAGAAGAGGAAGCAAAAGGGAATTGGGATACAGACTTCAACAAATGGCAGCCTTAAGAGATGAGTGTCAACAGCCAAAGACATTAACAAGGGTAGCTATGTTGGCCATAGAGCAAAATCCCCATACTGTGAAACCTTTATTGGACCAAACAAAAATGATAGACAAGTTGTCTAGAGTTCATGGAAATGGGAAGAAAAAATCCAAAGGGTTGGGTAAGCATAAAATTATGGAAAAAAGGACAAATCTTTGAAAAGTGCTCAGAAACTTCACTTTGCTCAAAAGGCTCCAGTCAGGTTGTCAACCAGGGCTGGCTACAAGGATCACATGAACTCTCTTTGTTACAACAGCAACATTGGCTGCTCATTCATTTCCAGGTGCAATTCAAAGTTCTGGGTTTGATCTATGAAGCCCTTTCTGGGGTTCAGGTTATTTTTAGGATCATATTTCCTTGTAAAAGACCCATAGAACTCAAAAACCCTCTGGAGAAACCTTCTCTCTGTCCCACCACCTTCAGCCTCAGTTGGTAACAGGCTCAAAGGAAAGGCTGCTCCCAGCCTCTGGTACTCACTTCCCAGAGAGGTCAGGATGGCCCCCATTTTTATTCTCTTTCCAGCAGCAGGTCAAAACATTTTTGTACCACCAGGTCTTCAATACTGATGAAGGTTGAACTTTTAATGTTGCACAATGCTAATATTTGCCTTTTAAAAGGTTTGTATCAAGTAATTTTAATGCATTTCAACATTTTAATGTTTACTGTTTAAATATATAACGTGTTTCATTATTTTTATCTTCTGCTTCTATTTAAATGAAGTTTCATTCATTCATTCACTTACTCACTTCAGAATACTGTGTGAAGTTGCAAACCTGGTATTGGTCCATTTTGTATGGAATAAAACAATTTTTAAGAATGGTAGGCACCTTCATTAGAAATTTTATTTCAGTTAGATCATAAGCAAAATCATAAACATCAACAGGCAATACAATGTGTAATGGGATCTCTGTAATTTCACTATCTGAATTGTGGTTCAAATGTATTTCATTGACATGTATGAAGGCTTCTAAGTATTTCTTCAGTAATTTCTGTTAATATATATACTTTTAATTTTTATGGTTATTATATGTATTGTATATATTGAGAAAGTATGTATGCTACCTTTATGGATACTACACATTCTGATTTGGTATTTAATCCTTGGGTTTTATTTCCTTGGGTTTCCTATGATAAAGTCAACCTTCTTATCCCCCACAGATGCCATGTTAAAGCAAACTAGGTTGACACAACCTATAAACCATCTAAAAATCTCAATCAGCATATCAGATCACAAGACTCTTGTCTTGGACATGCAACAAAATTGAGTACATTCATTCATTCACAAGGCCAGACGTTAAGGTTTGGCCTAAACAGGCCTAACCTGGATTTGGTTTCCAAATTTATTTATTTTTTAAAAACTTTACAAGATGGTCTAATGTGAATTAATTTTGTCTGTTCTAGCTTTTGTATATTAATTCTCAGATATTACTACATGAAAAACAGCACCACAGCTTTAATAGAGTATAAAAATAAAGAAAGACAGAAAAAGATAGACAGGATTATGATTCGTCAACTCTATTCTACTCTTCTTTCTATTCTAATACTAGACGGACAGTGAATACTTGGTTGTGGGGTGAACAGTGGTTACTTACATTAACTTCTGTTATAGCAATATCAACGACGCTACCAACAACAATTAAGGCATCAAAAGTGTTCCATGCATCAGTGAAATAGTGCTGTTAGGACAAGCATTCAGTAGCACGAGAAAACAGAAACAGAAAAGAAAGAGAAGAAAAAGGACAGTGTTATAACACAGAAACACAATCTAAGCTTCTGCAATGCACCAGTACTTTCCTCCTCAAGTTTGAGAAGGCAGAAGGCAAAAAGCTACTATTTCTTCCCCAGAACAAGATAACTGTGATTAGCCTGGCCTGCAATCTAAGTTTAGAAACATATCCAAATTCTGTGACTTGTCCAGATAACAGAAATATGTCAGGAGACAGAAAAAAGAGAAGGTGGCACTGGAGGAATTTGGCTGGGGTATACTCACATCAGCCTCACTGAGAACGATGTCTACTATGCTGCCAAGAACGACGAGGGAGTCAAACGTGTTCCAGGCATCACTAAAATAACCCTGAACAGAGCAGGCAGGGTGCAAATGTTTGTGATTACAAATGAAATGTCAAAATATTTGCATACTTCTGTTTAATTTCCTTTCATAAACAGAAATTATTTCACACAAAATTCAGTGGTATAATGAAAAAACAACAATATTGTCTACTGAAGGAAAGGCAGAAATGTGACATAATTTGACTATAACATGCCAGGAGGACTCTGACATGAATAAAGACATAAGCCCACTGGTGGTGTGAGAACATACTGGCACTCCTCCAATAGGGACATGCTAGAAATTATTCTATATACTCATGCATAAGTAAGAAATGTTATTCAAAAAATCAACCAGCAAAACCTGGATCAGCTTGACTATGGGTCAATATGAATACTGTACTATAACTTTTTTTTTAAAAAAAGAGGAGCCATCCCCTTCTCTTAGTCAAGTTGATAAAGGTAAAAGCGTAGTCCATCCCAGGAGAACCTAAAAGGAGCACTACTCTCTTCACAGTCGTGGCATCTCTGGCCTTTTTGAGTACTTGGGTTGGGAAATGATAATGGAGATGGCCTGGAGCAACTGGCTCACTGGGGCAGCATTGATATTTTCTCCTCTCCATGGAATGACCCATGACATCCACGGGTCACATTAAAATCCATAATTTGGGACCCAAAATGTGTCATTGGCTTATACATGAGTATATACAATACATTCTAAGCAGATATCTTAATATCCCAATTCAGCACTCTTCATTCGTATGCCCTTCCAATGTGTTCGACCAATAGAAAAAAGCCTTAATCTACTGGAACACAAATTTAAGCTTATGTCCAGGATATACTTCAGCATTGTAGACTGATGCATTCTTTCATTATTATTCACACAAAAATGTTTGTTTACAAGTTTATGGCCTAGAATTAAACTCCATTAATATCTTAATCATTCTAAGAACATAGAGGGATACATATGTTTTTATGAACTGACAAATTGGGAGCGTGTTGAACAACAAAAATGAGTACAACAGTGCAAAGCTTCAAATGCTTAGTTTTGGGGGGCTATAATTCCATGATCTACCATTCAGTACAGTGAAAGTGGCCATGCTGACCAGAGGATTTGGAGAGATGTAGTTCCAAAATGTATTCAGATACAGACATTTTAAATCCTGTATAATTAATATTTATCAAAAATATTGAATATTAAATTAAGTTATACTTTGGATATGAGATATTTCAAATGAAAAAAAAGGCCAGAAGAGAGACACAGCAACATATACAGTGAAAGGGTGGGATAAAGCTAATGGGCATCATCCAGGCCCTATGGGAGTTTTCAGTATGTATTTATTGAGTTCTGTTCCTAAAATAGATTTATACATGCACAAAGAAGGAAAAATTAAAGCACTGCTATTTTCTTTGGGTATGTGTGTGTATTTCAAAAATCTGAATAAACTATCATAAATGGTACTTCTACACAGGTTTTTATGAGTCTTGAAGAACACATGTGCTTAATGTTCTGCCATTTCAAATGGTATGTCTACTACTGTTATTTTGATCACAATGTCCCCATACTTGTTTGTAGATCTTCCAGGACATTTCCTATCCACCTAGACTGTCACTGAAAGAAGAAGGACTTAAAAGGTTGAGTAAAATTCTGATGTCACTGTGTACAATTCAAATCAAAAAGCCGAAGCTAGAGAATGATAGAACATGACATAGCAGCAATTTTGCATTTATTAAGCTGCATTTTTTAAATTCTTGTAATAATGCTGAAGCTTGCTGGGTATTGTTTTCAAGCCTCACACTAGACACTGCTGTATATGTCCATGAGCCATAGCTGAAACGCTAAGTCATACAGCGCACACACAAAAAGAAAATTAGAAAGCAGTCTTTCAAAAACAGTAGTAACTAACCAAAGGACATAGATACATTAAGACATTTCAGAGAAAAGGAACACAAATAGGATCTGAGAACGTGGGTTACAGCCAGACCCCATTAAAAATACTGCAACCATTCTCAACTTCTGTTATTGTGAAAAAGGCTGAAAAACAAGCTTAGCCACTAGCTGTATTAATTTGTTTCCCCATAGACCATCATGTTACTGTTCACCCAATTTTGTAAACAATATAGCTTAATACCAACACCTTTTGTGAGCAGATTATCACTTTAGAAGAGATTCTAATAAATACTGTTTCTTAATTTTCTTTTCTTTTTCTTATACAGTATTCATTTTATGCAAGTAAAAGAATTTTGCAGCAATATATACCATGGTGAATTGTATTTTAATTGGCTATTCAATGCATTTTCTCCCATAGCAAGATGGGTTTCTAAACTGGGTAGAACGATAGGTTGATGTGATGTGACTACCTTGAAAGTGAAGTAAAGAATGTACTTTTATGGGCTATATATATGGGATATCTGGATATTTAAATCATATGTCACATATTCATTTCTTAAGGTGTTCCTTTCCTATCAGCACATACAAATATTGTTTTGAGCAATGTGAAAAGCCAAAGCAAGCAAACATGAAGTAGCAGAAACAAAAGATGATTCTGGAAATGGGAAGATGCAATATATGGACAAGTCACAGCAAGTAAACTTTGTATCACACATCTCACAGTCTTCATCACTGCAATAACTCATGATCAATCTACTTACTAGATATCTTTTCTTTTTTGGCACACAAATCTGATACAGAATAGTAAAGGGAAATAATTCTATATTTAATTATGCAATATTTGGACTTCATAATGTTATATGATTGAACTTCTAACCATTACAATATAGTATGATCCTACATCCATGCACTCTTTATCCACAGTTTCACTTATACACATTCCAAAAATTATTTTCTCAGGTTAGCCCATCTAGAACATGGTATCTGGGACCCATCTAGTAGTATAGACTCACTCCTTTTCAAGCCATGACCACCTTGTGTGTACATTACATGAATAAGGCTTGGTTGTATAATTACGTATGTTTTTTAAAGGTCCCTGGGAGTATCTTACCCAATGTTATTGACCATAAAATCTATCATGCAAAGTATTTATCCTAAAATGTAGTGGCACTGTTTAGAAACTTGAGTTTAATTCATCCTGAAATTTCCCAACACCTATTAATCATGGATTTGACGGTCAAACTACACATAATATGATAACTCTGTGACTAGAATTTCTTATCCAGAGCCAGTTCAAGAAATGATGCATCAGGTAAAATACAAGATGGCATCAGACTGGAAGTTTAAATTTTCCCCACCACTGCAACTAGATAGCTTCCTCTACAACTTGAGGGCAGCAGGTTAGCTTTAAGAGGTATAGGTTAAGCTACTTTCCATACGACTTAGCCCTTAATGTTACCTCTCAGTCCTAGTGAATGCTGCCAAGAAAGATGCTTCATTCTAAATCCTGGTAGGGCAGCCCCCACCCTGACATAATTGTATTTCACAAAAGTCAATCACATGGCCACAGTTTGCATCACAGCTGGCTTCTCTTGGCTGCCAAAGGAGAACCATACAGGTTTAAACCTAAACTCTTCATCAGCTAATAGTAGCCTGACAGGGATTAGTTGGGAAGTAGTCTAGAATTAAGCCTCTTCGGTATTATACCTCATCTCCAAATTGCCCTTCCCTTGTGGCAGTTTTCATAAAAGAAAAAGAAAAAATAACAACATTGGGAGTTTTATTTATGGAACACCATTTCCTATGTAGTTTGATTCTAAATGGACTTTTTATATACAGACAATAGTACAATATAAGACTAAAGCATGTCATCATTTTACATAGAAAAGGTGATTGTTCTCTATAGAAAGTTGCTCTCTACTCTACAAATAACGACCATATTATATGGACATGTGTATAAGACAAAGGTTAAAAGTAGATCATATGGATAAGAAACACATATTAAAACATATTAAAACAGTGGCCAACATACAACTATGCTATATATGCTTCAAAGTTTACAATTCAGTTTTTAAAATATTTTAAAAAAATAATTCTAAAAATATTTTAATTATTTTAAAATGCATATTTATTTACATGAATATTATACAGGAGTGTGTCCAACATGCTTATCCAAAAAAGCATGATATAGCTACCTCAGTGGCCACACACGTTTTTGGATCGGTAGCCTTTATCTGCTAACAGAACTAGTCTTGGGTCTATATATTAAATTTTGACACCAAGCTTAATTTCCAAATATGGAGGAAAAATTATTGCCATACCTTATATAAGAATGATACAAAAGGGAGTAATTTCATGATATTCATATAGTCATGATGTTATCTATTAATGAGCTATAACATTTTTACCAAGAAAACCCTCTACTTCATCTTATTTCCTGAAGTAATATGGGATAGGATCAGATTTAACATTTCTCTAAAGATTTTCTGATATTTTATCATGAAAACCTTGTTGATTCTTGTTGGTTATGCACCTATCTCATCAAAAACACAGAGAACTGTCAAAATAACACACCCAAAGGTAATCTTAACTAAACCATGTATAATCTCTTACCTTCGGCTTAAATGCAATAAGTTTCAAAATCATTTCAACAGTAAACACTGCGGTAAAAACCATATTCAGAATATCCATTGCATCATTAAAAATCTTTGACTGTCCATAGTGCTGTAAGAAAAATATTAGGATTATTTTGAGGGTAAAAACGAATGCAGTGATTTTCCAAATCATGAAATAACAGCATTCTCAAGTCTTGAGTACTTGTTTGTCTGGGGGAATTTTGGAATTGGCAGCCCCTCCAAAAAGAATATGACATTTTACTAAACAATGGCTTGCTAATTGGCTATTCTATACCCCTTTTTGTGTAACTGCAATTGATAGTTAAAGTATCATACTTAATGATTAGCTGAGCTGTCCCTTTATTTACATATTTTATTTTGATAAATGTGAACAATAAAAAACACCTAACAAAATAAATTATTTTGTAGTGTATTAATTAAAAAGCGTTCATTGCTAGTCTTACAACTAATGAAAATATATTGACTGTATACAGAACATCTCATCCTGTGAAAGAGATGAGAGCTTTTGCAAGTAGGCATTAACATATTCAATGAGAGTAAACCACTTTTCAGCAACTGGAACCTTGTTATAACTGACTGGTTTTTTCCCCACATTGCCCACACTTTTTCCCCCTCAAACTAGTATACCACATGCATCTCCACCAAGTGTCCATTAAAAAACCCATTTCCCCATTCTTAGCATTTTCCAATCTCACAATAATGAGAAGGAAAGCTAACTTTTTATTCCCAGACCAAATACAGGAAATAATAGGATAAGAGGGTAGGAAATGATTTTATTTTTCATTTTGTAATTTCATTAATGAGACTAATAATTATAAGCCAAAATTGGGCTTCTATGTGGTGCCCTAACCTACATGTAAATAAGATTTATAGCCACAGCTCCTCCAACAGAAATGTATGTACAGGAGTAATAAATCCTTTATAAATTAGTTTTGACATGCTTTCTTTTAATGTAGCAGATTTTGATTAAATGAGGGCAAGTTCCATATTTTTAGCCAGTTAGAGTCAGAGAGCAAGGATTGAAAGGCCGCCTCTTAGAACATCAGCCTTGAAACATAATCAGGATGTGACATCAATCCCTGGGTCCCAAGCTTCTGACCTACATATTTCTCACATCATGGAAAACAGTTTAAAGGTGACTTCTAAGCACAAAAAAATATGGGGTAACTCCATCACGATGAATTATACAATTTTAGCATCCACTGGGCTACACTTAGCTCATAGAGATCAGGTTCAGGAGTAAATGGGGCAGTGTTCCCATTCTTACCTGCATTGCCAAGCAAAGTGTGTTCAGCATGATGAGGACAAACATGATATATTCAAAGACAGTAGAATTGACCATATACCAGAACTTGTACTGGTAAGGATTTTTTGGAATGTATCTACGCAAAGGCCGTGCTTTCAAAGCATATTCCACACATTGACGCTGTAAAAAGCAGAGACGTCCAATGCATCAGTAAAGTCACAGTTCAGGCTGAAAAATAATGAGTTTACACTATAGAAATAATCTACAAACTGGCAGTTATCTGCATGAAACAAATTCAGGGATAGCCTTGTTGGACATGTAGCAAAATACAACAAAATGCACAGAATAGAGATACCTTTATTGAGCCAACTAAAAAAAAAAAAGACAAAATATATCTTACAAACTTTCAAACCCAAATAGTAAAGTGGCCCCTGTCTGCACGGATATCCCATTTAGATCATTTTAATGGACAACAAAAGTAACATATGAGACAATGTGTAGGCCTAAAAAGCCCCTATATTGGGAGAAAGGTAGGATAAAAATAAATTAAACAAATTGGGAAAGAGAAAGAGAGGGAGAGAAAAAGAAGAATGAGATGCAGATGCCTCCCTTTGATGCTGCAAGAAAGGCAAAGAGAATGTAATGAAAAAGATACATAAAAGTGGATGTTAGCCACAGTTTAATTATCAAGACTACAAATAAATATTCAACCAACTGTTTTTCTTGCTTGTAGTTGATCATAGCAAGAAACAACAAAATGTTTTCAGTATGTAGCCACTATCTCAGACTTTTGGGGATATAAATATTTTTAATCACCTACGAGGTATAAAATCAAAATTCCTTTTTAAAAGTAAGGTAGGCAAAAGTAATCCAGAGAGCAAAAAAATGTAGACATAGTTGTGAAAACGTGACTGTTTTTATTGTATACATTCAACTTCCAACACACCTACAGATAAAAGTCCCAATGAGCCACAGAGATTATAAAACTTTAGAAGAATTGCTTTATTTTGGAATGAAGTATGCTCTCTTATAATCTAGTTACTAATAGTTACGTTTCATTATGACTTTGCAACAAGTGCACTCAAAACTCAACTAAAGAGCGACCTCTTCTGAAACAACTGGTATCAGTTTGGAATAATAATATATTGAAATGCTATTTACGTATTACCTGATTCTTGTCCAGTTCACAGTTCTTGTACTCCTGTTCTCCCTGTTCTTGGAATGTAACAATTACAAAACCAACAAATATGTTCATCATGAAGAAAGCGATAATGATGATGTAAATGATGAAGAAAATAGAAATCTCCACTCGGTAATTGTAGATGGGGCCGATATTCTCTCCATTTGAGTCTATAGCTTTATAGAGAAGCCTACAAAGTTCAAAAAAAGTACACAAAGAAGATGCTTTAAAATTCTAGTTCTTTTTTAAATAGGTTGGTACAAACTATGAAGCAAAACTACTGGATACAGATATTTGCGAAAATATCCACCAATTCAAAGTGAACATGCTCAAGTTAAAAAGTATACTTTATTTACATATGCATTTTTAATTTTGAAAATCATAAATAAAATTATTAATATTTCAGGGCAAAAGTATATGGAATTTAAAAGGACAGCTCTGAGAGTTGAGAAAGACAAGTTTATCATGTTTTCACTTCTTAAAATAAAAGGTAAAGGTTTCCCCTGACGTTAAGCCCAGTCATGTCTGACTCTGGGGGTTGGTGCTCATCTCCATTTCTAAGCCGAAGAGCCAGCGTTGTCCGTAGAAACCTCCAAGGTCATGTGGCCGGCATGACTGTATGGAGTGCCGTTACCTTCCCGCCGGAGCGGTACCTATTGATCTACTCACATTTGCATGTTTTCGAACTGCTAGGTTGGCAAGAGCTGGAGTTAACGGGGCGCTCAAGCCGCTCCCGGGATTTGAACCTGGGACCTTTCGGTCTGCAAGTTCAGCAGCTCAGCGCTTTAACGCACTTCGCCACCGGGGTTCCTCTTAAAATAAAAACAAAAGCTTTATTTCAAAGACTCAGAGGCAAATGGAGTAGGTATGGAATGTTAACATATAAAAAGAAATAATGATACAGTTCAAATTTTCATTCAAGGTTTTCTGCAGAAAAAGACAAGGAAGGAGAATCAAGATCAAAAACTCCTTTCTTGAGCCTATTATTATTATTATTATTATTATTATTATTATTATTATTATTCACTGCTTTTCTCCAAAAGAGATTCCAAGTGGTGAACAGTGTTACAAACAGATGCTGACTACCTTACCCCAGAATGAATGCCAACTTCCCTGTTACCTCCACAGTGAGTAATTCTTGCTGAACGTCACTAAGAAAAACCCATGATCAAAAAATACACATCCTGATTCATTTTACTAATTTGTTAACCAACATTCCGGAGTACTGGAAAAAAGATTCTACAGTACACAACATACATGAGTGAAGTGATTTCCCTAAGGATCTGGAGGATAAGATAAAATGGGAGATGGCCAAAAACGAACAGAGAAAAATCTTTTTTTTCAAGCTTTCACTGAAGAGTGGAATTGTCTTGGCTAGAATAGATATCATAATAAAAGGAGAATGCCTAAGAGTTCAACTATAACAAACATTTAGAAAAGTGGTTCAACCTGGGGTCCCCAGATGTTTTTGGCCTACATCTCACAAAAATCCCAGCCAGTTTACCAGCTGTAAGGATTTCTGGGAGCTGAAGGCCAAAAACATCTGGGGACTCCAGGTTGAAAACCACTGATTTAGAATCTGTCTCTTTGCCATTATAAAATGCAATGGTTTTATACCTTGACAGCATTAGATATATGAAGCACCAGTAAACATTTTAACCATATTTCAAATGACAACAGTAAGAAATATGAAAGATTTCAATGTCTACTTCAATATTAGCAACACTCATACGTTCAAAACATCGTATGTCCTCAGATTCCATCTTCCGGAATCAATAAACAGTTGCTCACCACCCCCAAATGCCCAAAGAATCTTACAAATAATATACTTACGCAGGCCAGCCTTCAAAAGTAGAAACAGTAAAGAGGGCCATCATAGCTGTTAGCACATTATCGAAATTGAAATCACTGTTTTGCCATGATCTCTCTCTCACCATTGGACTCTCCACATCTCCATCTTTATAAACAATAAATATTCCCCTAAAGAAACAAAAGCAAACAGCTACAGTTGTCTAATATGTTAAGAATATTGAGAAAAGCACGCCATTTATTTTTAAATGTACACAGCTATGCAAATAAGAGAAACATACTTACTGGCATTCTATGGGGTTTTGCTTTGCTTCATCTGTACACCGATAAAACTTTCCCTATGTGAAAAATAGAACACAGAGGTGTAAGGTATGAGCTGCAATATTAACCACTGATTTCTCTTCGTTTTTCAACAAACCTTCTTCTTCTTACCTTAAAGAGCTGGACACCAATACACGCAAACATGAACTGGAGCAGAGTTGTAACTATCATGATATTACCAATAGTTCGAATTGCAACAAAGACACACTGAACAACATGCTGCGGTGAAAGAAAAGAAAGAAAAGGGTGAGTATAATTCTAGTTAGATGTCTCACCTTCCTGAGCAATCGTATCATTTGCGATTTATTTTTATTTTTAAAGTGTATGAATCAAAGGTTCTCATTTCCACAGCAAATAATGCAAACTTTCTACGCAAACTTTATAAATGATTGGAAAAACTGATCTCTTACACTGAGCTGGATGATACTTCTAGTTTTTTCCAACTCTATAATTCTATTTCCACAAAGTAACAGTGCAATTGGTAAGGTTATATGACACAATATAAGTTGACAGTGCAATCCTATACATTTCTATTCAAAAGTAAATTCCATTATATGGAATGGTAGTTATCCCCAAGTAGCTAGGGCACTATCTACACTGACCATTTAATGCAGTTACAAGCCAATATTGAAAAAAAAATGTTACTCTGCAGGAGACTCAATGGATGGAGACTACACAAACCATAGCGCACTGAGAGCTTTCTTTTGCTCACTTTTGCAGGAGTTCGTTGTCTCACCAAACTTCAAACAGCATTAAATGGTCAGTGCAGATGGGGCCTAGGTCTAGTACTAGAGCCCCAAAGTTTTGCTGCTACTGCTTGGCAACCGCAAGAACTAGCTAAAATGAAAGGGCCCAAACAGATTTCAAAAATTGATGTGCAAAATAAAAGGCCTGAGGAGGAGACAAGTAAGGCCTATAAAAGGGAAGATGTGATGCACTGGCATCATACTATTTGGATCCAGAATTGATTGGTATCATGAGGAAACCTAGAGAGTAGGGAGATTCCTGACATCCAGCATGAAGTAGGACAACTGAGAAGGGAGCCACATTAAGTTTTATGGCAGTGATTTTCAACCTATGGGTCCCCAGGTGTTTTGGCCTACAACTTCCAGAAATCCCAGCCAGTTTACCAGCTGTTAGGATTTCTGGAAGTTGAAAGCCGAAACATCTGGGGACCCACAGGTTGAGAACCACTGCTTTATGGAACGGATGCACCAAGAATATCTAAGAGGAGAGACTATCGTCAAAATGATGCTGAATAACAGTTTTATTGTAGACAACATAAAATTTATTGTTCAATTCTATCAGGAAAAACACTGAAAGTGGGAATTTAACATTTATAACTATTATTATGGTTTTTTTTTGCAGAGAATGTATACAACTGGCAAAGAAAATTCAGACAGAAACCTTAAGTCCTTTTGCTCTGTTGATTGCCCTTAAAGGCCTTAAGACCCTTAAAACTCTCAGAATCTTCACAACTGAAATAGCACTTGATCTAGACGAAAAATAGAAGAAAAAAACATTAGCTTGTTATGACTCAATTTTACTCATCTACTATGGTGAAAGTAAGTAGTACATACATGCACAACAACCTAAAAAGATTTCATTTACTTTTTGAAGTGAAAGAGCATTAATATATATATATATATATATATATATGTATATATATATATATATATGTATGTATGTATATGGTAGTTTTTTCAAAGAGTGATTTAATTTTTTTTAAACAGGAAATCAAAATAAAATGTAGTGCCTGGTAAGTTGCCTCTTTGTTTTGTTAACAAAAAGTCACATCATGTCACTATGTCACACTGTCTTTAATAAAATTCAAATAAACAGCAATCCCTTCCCCACTTTTAAAATAATAATAATAATTTGAAAATCACATCCACTAATATAGTCATATTTTTTCAGATCTAATTTGTTCTAATTTTGCCTAGCAGAGGAGTTCAAACAAAATAGCTAAAATGCTACAAGTAAAACAGTAAGTAAATAATAAAGTGTTATCCCATAAGATTACATAAACACAGTTAAAATGAGGAGACATATGGCTGGTACCAATCTGTCTATCCCAGATAGGGCTGAGCATTTAAAAAATGGTTTCTGGGTAATCAGTTTTTGTTACATGAAAATTTAGGTTTCACATACCCTGGAGCAGGGGTCCCCAAACTACAGCCCGGGGGCCACATACAGCCCATCAAAGCCATTTATCCAGCCCCCGCAGCGGTCGCTCCCTCCTCCTCTGTCGAGGAAGACACGTGCGGTGAGGAGGAGGAAAAGGTGGGCACCTTTCCCACTGGAGGAAGGTGCGAACGGGGTGAGGGAGGAGGGAAAGGTGCGTGCCTTTCCCACCTCCTCTCTCTCCCAGTGCACGCCTTCCAAAGCTTTGCTTGTTTATAATGGTATTTTAATTATTATTTAATTAATAATTAATTACTAAGGGTGCTTTGCTAGTGCTTTTGGTGGTGCACAAAGGCAGAAGGGGGTTGGACTAAATGGCCCAAGGAGTCTCTTCCAACCCTCTCTATTATTATTATTATTATTATTATTATTATTATTATTATTATTATTATTATTATTATTAACATTGAGGCTGGGTGGCTATCGGTCAGGGGTGCTTTGCTTGTGCTTTTGGTCCAAAAAGGCAGAAGAGGGTTGGACTAAATGGCCCAAGGGGTCTCTTCCAACCCTGTTGATTATTATTATTATTATTATTATTATTATTATTATTATTATTGTTGTTGTTATTATTATTAACAACATTGAAGCTATATTTGTTCCCATTTTGTTTTTTTTATTTCAAAATAAGATATGTGCAGTGTGCATAGGAATTTGTTCATAGTGTTTTTTAAAAACTATAGCCCGGTCGTCCAACAGTTTGAGGGACTATAAACTGGCCCCCTGTTTAAAAAGTTTGGGGGCCCCTGCCCTGGAGGATCACTCTGTAAGGAAGAGAAAGGCCCTGATCTCCCTCCTCTAATGCTGGAACTATAAAAATCATGGGCAGCAATTCATTCATGTCCAATAAGCCTCTAAGTAATTTTCGGTGGAGCAATGGCAACTCATTGGCACCATGTCAGTGAGCCAATGAAGACTGACTTTAAGAGAGTTGTCCATGATACTGAATCCTGTCTTCAAAACAGCATATTGGCTGGTTCTTCAATGCCAACCCAAACCTGACGTAAGATTCACCAGACAAATTGATTTTCAGTAAGATCTTCATACTTTGGCATGGCATTTAATTTTTTAAAAAAGTTTTGATGATTTAAAAGATTTCCTGTGAAACCCCTGCAATGCTTTTGGGAACTGCTTTTTTAGATGAATGAAAGTTGTAGGACACATTATACAATCACTTAACAACATCTGAGTGTCTCTGGGAATCTTTCCTTAATATTGTATCTAAAAGATAATACAGGTAAGCCCAAAGCTGAGGCTCATTTCATCCCATCTCAAAAGTGGACTGCCACTCTGGGGAAGGAGCTATAACTTTATTGCCAGACTGGAAGGTAGTAAGACTGGTGGCAGGTCATGATTCATACCATGCTGAATCCAGGTGTCAAATATTGAGAATTGTGAGTAGAGCCATTTATAATAATACACCCTCAATAGGTGCAATCCTGTTCTGAATAAAAATCCAACAGAACTCAGGATGGAGCTAGAGAAATACATCATGAGGTCTCAAGTAAATAAGAACAGACTTAATTCTTGGAGGACAGGGAAAGGATAACATTTAACCTTCATGTCCTTTGGTACCTGATTTTACTTACTCTTGCATAAGTGCTTGCTTGCTATGTATAACCATAGGGAAAAATAAATCACTACATTTAAAGACACGGAAGAAGCAAAAATCTGTCCTGAACCTATAATACTTAGTGGTTCATTGTTTTGTGATTGTACCAGGGGTATTGGATGATACAGGACCTTTCATAGTATTGTTTTTAGTTACTGAAAAGCTAACATTGAACAAAACGTATATTTTCTTTTTTCCATTCCTTAGGTGTAGAAGAAGAGAAAACAATTTGTCTATTATCATTTGTTAAATGTGTTACGGCCACTTTCTGTCTGATATTTGTGGCATAGAGAGATATGTACTGCTTGTGTGCACAACTCAGATGAATGCGGTACAACCAATCAGGAGAGAAGGAGGGAGGGAGGAGAGACAGGGAGGGAGAACAAAATATGCAGTACTTACTGAATGCCAAATGACACAAGAGAAACACCCACTACCAACAAGTCCAGCAAGTTAAAATAATTCCGGCAGAAAGATCCTTTATGAAGAAATGCTCCAAAAACGGTCAGCTAAAAAACAGAGTGGTCACGGTTTATTTGTTGTTTCTCTTCTGTTTCACTCATCTATAGGCTGTTTACAAGATGTTTACAATCAACAAATCTTGCTTGTGCAAGCAATCAGGATACAAATAAAAATAATACTATTAAAATAAAAATAATTTAACTGTGCATCTCTAATTGAAATGAGTACCTTCAGGTATTCAATAAATAAAATACAGAAAGGCAGTTAAATTCTCAAAAGCCACTATCATTCAACACAATTATGGTTCAAAATCAGATGTTTCTTCACATGCACAATGCCAAAAGGCTAGATCTGGCTTTTACCATGTATTCTAGATTAGGGCACATCCATTTGAAATGGCTGTTGCTTAATATAGCACTTACTAAAAAAAATTGGTATTATAGTGCTTTTTTTTTTTTTTGCACTCTATCATCCATTATTTCAAAACTCCTAACAGCACTTTAAATATTCTCATTAACAGCAGAAGAGAGATCAAGAAAAGAAACATTAAAATGTTTTGGAGAAGCAGATTAATTTTTCGTTTCATTTCAATTGAACCCATTATCTTTCTTCATTTACACCTTTACATTTTTAGAAGATGACTACTAAAATCTGCCTAAAAGTAACAGCTGGCAAAACTAAAAAAACCCCGACCTGTATTAAACTGAGCATATCTTGTAAACAGCCCAAATCAGTGATTTTATGTAGTATTAATCAAAATGCATTTTAAAAAGAACACACAATCAAGTAGGAAATAGATTTTTGTTATGTCTTATCCTCAGTTGGAAATGTAAAGTTTATGTACTGATTTGTATAATACCAGAAGCTTGAACATCATATGGCAAAGCTAGCACAATAAGTGATTCAACACTGATGGGGTTGCATGAAATGTATGTGCCCATGTTTCACCTTCCAAAGGTTCATTGGTGTCACTTCAGCATAAATTGTATCTCAGGAGTATTTATGTGACTGGTATGCCAGGCTCAACTATATTTCAGAATTCGGAGTACCCCTGATGGTTATCTTTTTAAATCAGTACACAGACTATACATTAGAATCCTAGTTCTGAACTCATGCATGGGCAATACATTTAAGCAGGCATGTGTATGCCTCTTTATGTATTTGAATGTATACCCTAGATAAAGTTATCTGAGTATGTCTTTAAAAGGGCATAGTGTCTTGCAAGTTCTTTTGCAAGAAAATAGTGATCTACTATTTTGGTGCTGTGAAGATATAGTTCAGAAAGAGAAATGAGAAATCACATGCTCCTCCTTTAAAAGATTTAAGATCTTTCTTTTTGAAATGCCAGAAAAGGGAGGAGGAAAGCTCATGCTAGTGAAATATTTTTCCTTCTTCTGACAAACCGGAAGTAGAAAAAAAGGATAGTGTGAATTGTTTGACTAATGCGATGATAAAAAGTAGCTTCTACATGCATCCAAAGGTCAAAAAATAAGGAATAAAATCCATTTTTAAAATAGTATCCTTTGGTTTTGTTAAAAAAAGTTAAGCTCTGATTGCTGAGTGAAAAGGCGAAAACACTTCAAGTGCCTTTTCTTGGCAGGTGACAGACAGGAAAAAGTCCTTTTAAGCAAACCTCTTTTATAAACCTGTTACCTTCAACATGATCTCAAATGTAAACATACTAGTGAAGACATAATCTGCATACCCTAGGATCTGGAAGGTAAACAAAAAGTTACAAACATTATTGCTAAAGCTGTCTTTGAGTTAACAAGGATCAATTAACAGTTAATTACCTTTAACAGGATTTCAACAGTAAAGATGGCTGTGAAAGCATAGTCAAAGTAACCAAGTATCTGCAAGGCATAATATGTGCCACAGTAAGAAAGTCATCTACATCCGAAACATCAGAAATTATAACTTTGTTCATATATACATCTATAGGAACAAAAGTGGGAACTTGTGGAATACAAGTTATATGAAGAATAAAAATGTCACTGAAAATTCCTTTACAGCTATGCTAGCTCTCAAATTTGCACTATTTGCTCCTTAATTCAGGGATGGAAATCATGTGACTCTGTAACTGTGGCCGGACTACAACTCCCAGCATTCCATTCCATGGGCTATGCTGGCCAAAGCTTTATGGAACAACCTACAGAAGACTGCATGATTTCCTTCCCTCATTTAAATCTATCATTTTGTTCTTCATTCCATCCCTCCCAAGTATAGATGGCATGTAATCATTTAAAACAGTTGTATCCCCACAACAGTGATCAGAATTTGTTTTAGTATAATATCCCTATGAAAATGGTAAACACTGTGGACAGTTAAGGAACAGGTGCAAGTAGCACTCAGAATTGCATTATTAAAAGAATTTAATTAACAAAAATGCATTATTTAGTCTTGTTCATCTTTTAAATCAGAAGTTCTCAAAATGTGCTCCGCAGAGCCCTAAGGGCTCCACGAAGCAGAGACAGGGGCTCTGTGCTTCTCTCCTCCTCCTCCAAGCATGTGACAGCAGGGAAGGAGGTACTAGTCAGCTGGTTCATTTATTTATTTAAAACATTTATATTTCGCCCTTCTCTCCCAAAGGGGACTCAGGGCAGAGCACAACATATATACGGCAAGCATTCCATGCCGGGACATAAAATAATTATAACTATACACAAACATTATAGTGGGAGCCTAATTGGCAATGGCAGCAGAAGGGGTGTGTGGAGTGGGCCCAGAAGGGCGGGGGTAATGGCATTGGTGGAGTTCTCCACAAAGAGCAGCTTGATGAGGGCAGCAGCGGGATCCCGTAAAGTATGAGCCAGAGCGCCAGGGGCATGGAGGCAGCTCCTGTAGGGAAGGTAGCCTCTAGGCCCTGAGAGAGGTAGCTCAGGGCCAGCTGCAGGGCCCTTCCTGGTGGAAGTAGGTCCTTGCCCACCAAGAACTCGATGGAGAAGCAGTGCTTGGACCCTGCCACTGCCGTCACCATCGTAGGCTGGAACATGCTGAGGCTGGTGACCCCAGGAAGGAAAGAATAGAGGAAGGAACTGGCAAGACCACCTCTGAGTATACTTTCCCTAAGAAAATCCTATAAAATTCATGGAGATGCTATATACTGATAGGTAACGGTAGGCACATACAGACAAATAGAAATAAATGCATGACCCCTGTTTGTTTTTCAGTTTACAGCAGGGGTCCTCAAACGAAGGTCCATGGGCCGAATGTGGCCCTCCTGACCCCTGCCCTAAACTTTAGACTTAGGGTCACCTTAAGTCTGAAAAAACTTGACAATAACAATAACTAATTAACTTGACTATCTCATTAGCCAAAAGCAGGCCTACACTTCCCATTGAAATACTGGTAAGCTTATATTGGTTAAAATTGTTAGTCATTTTAAATATTGTATTGTTATTCCATGACATGTTTGCACTACAAATAAGATATATGCAGTGCCCTCTAGCAGGGAGACACAGTCAGTTCCCAGTGTTCTTTCAGTGCTCATCATTGCATTGCTATGTTTTTAAATAGACTAAGTAATGAGTTTATGCTTTTTTCAAACTACATTCCACCCCCCACCCCCCGCAACAGTCTGAGGCAGCACTCTGCTTAAAATGTTTGAGAACCCCTGATTTATAGTGAAGAAACTGCAAATGTAAAATGCAGATGAATTCCTTAAAAACAAAATTACAGTAGTGGGGAAAACATCTTTCTTAAACACATACTTGTATCACAAATAGAAAAAGTAAAAACTGCTTTCCCACATATATCAACAGGATGACACTTTAAAATGTATTCACTTAAGTGAAACATGTACTGGCATGAATAGTTCCAGGATACAAGTAGTGGGTCAGAAACTACCCTTTTGTAGAATTCAGATATAATAATCACAGCAGAAAATTTCTAATTGTGTCCAGCAGAAACACAAAAGAAAATACAGACTTTTGAAATTATACGTATAGTTGAGTTTTCTCATGACTGAAAAGTTTTATATGTCCAATTGAAATGGAAGAAAACTTTGCGACCTCTTTTGTATTGAGGCACTAATTAATGACTGATATGCCACTGCAAACTACTTCCTTTGTTTGCATTTTCCACCCCAATTTCTTATGTTCTCATTGCCTCCCTGAGACCAACTTAAAATATGTGTCTGTACACATACTGTGATCCAGGTCTTGTTTATTTAAATTAAATAAATCATATGCAGTGTTTTTCACTCAAAACTTTATATAAACCTCTGGATGTTAGTGGCTTCTGTGGCAGTAAAATAGAGAATCGTTCTGTATTTTTGTCTGAACTTTACATGACTTGTCCAACCCCATCTCCAAAATATGTTGAAAACTTTGGATCATGCCTTAAAGTCTGCAATAAATCATCTCAGCTGCTACAAGGCAACTTCAGAGTGGATTCACTATCCCAATGACATGGAAGCCATTAGTCTCCACTGACATAACATGATTTCATACTCATACACTGAGGATGCACAATTCCCTAAGGCTATAATAACTCTTTACTCTGGTAGAAATGTTTCCATATCTGTCTGGCCAGAGAGAAATGCTTTTGCTCTCCCCATAAAGTCCCCTTGCAAGAAGCTGTGAGGAACCATTTCCCTGATGCAGTAAACCAACCAGAAGCCATAGCTTTGCTTAAAGCAAAGATTCTCAGCCAGAAGAGATGGGAAAGACCCCAGGCAAATAGATTGTTTACACATAATGTATGAGAGGAATGCAGGATATTGCCATACAGCAGCTTAGACAATTTGTTCATCTAATCTGCAATTGTCTACTCTGACATGCAATGGCTCTCCAGAAACTGAGACAAAGGTATTTCATGTTATCTGAGCCTTTTAAACTGGAGATGATAGAGGGCATCACAGTTTCAATATCTAACAGGGAGACACAGTCACTTCCCAGTGTTCTTTCAGTGGTCATCATTGCATTCATATGTTTTTAAATGGATTAAGTAATTCTAGTTTATTAGTGCTGATTTATCATTTGGTAATTTACTAGGTTTACTTTTTTGGGAACATCAACCAGATTTTGGCCATAGTATTTTATAGAGGAAGAATTTGCTAAACTTATCTCCTTCCTCCTAAATTACTGGACTTTAATCTCCTCTGATATAGTATATCAATTTCACCCATTTCAAGGTTCCCTGGATTTTAACCAATCAAGCATGAATGGATGGAACCAGATTAGTTTTCTAATCTTGAGCTGCCAGAGTTCTTGCTGCTATCTATAAATGGAAAATTAATTCATTCTTGGATTTAGCACCCACCTCTTTCAAGATAACCTAAAAGACTAAAATTAGAGTCACCAAGTGCCTCTATTTTGGGGATAGTGGCTGGTGTGTCAGGGTCAAAACTCATTTCCTACTGGATCATCTATGTTGCTCCTTGCCTTCTAGGCTGATTAATAGGAGACAAATATGGGATAAAATGGCAAGGCACATAGGTGGAATAAAGCAGCGGGAATCATGCATCCCTACAGATGCTGCTTAACTTCAGCTGTGTTGGTCCTCCCAGAGACTAGATTGGCATCCTCCTTACTATCTTTCAGCAAGCAGATTTTTTAAAAATACTTTTTACATGACTGAAATAGGATGCCAAACTCTGTGTCATCCCCATCTCTAGGAAACAGGACAGTTTCCTAGGAAATCTGCATCTGCCCCTCCTGTAGCTCTAAAAGGTACAGAAGCACTCTAAGCAACAAAAACAGTAAGATAAGGAATAGCAATACATGTGGACTACAACATTACATGGAAAGGAAACACAAACTTTCATCTGAATATTTTTCTGAAAAGAAATTTAGACAGGCAAGGATGTGCTGGTCAAACCTTTAATAACTCTTCACATGGTTTGCATTATAGCAAATAATTGGCAACCTCAATAGTCTTTCTGAAAAAGAAATATTCCTGGTACTTGAAAAGGATAGAGAGGAGAGTTAAGAGAAGGCAAGGCTCAAGAATAATGAGAGGATGGACTAAATATCCTAAAGGCACCAGATCCTACCTGAACTTGGAAGCAGGGTCAGTCCTGTTTATTACCTGGATATGAGACTAGCAATGAATGCCAGGTACTGTAGGCTATACTTCAGAGGAAAGATCTGGAAAAACCACCTCTGAGTATTCCTAACCTGAGAAAATTCTAAAAAATTGTGGGATTATCATTAGTGGACAGGGGACTTAAATGCACATACAAACAGGGAGAGAGAACAAGGAAAATAAGAATTTAGCTGTAAAGAAGGATAGGCAGAGGGAAGGAGGGATTCCAGGGATTGAGCTTAAGAAACTGAAACCAACAGAATAAATTCAGGGGTGAAAAAAAGTGCTTGGTTGAATAGTGGGCTTGAGCCCAGGCACAGCTGTGCCCTTTCCCTAGTCAAAGCATAAAAATAATTTTACAGGACCAGACAGAGGACACCTTTAACCCAGGGGACCTTTCACACTATACAACTATAGCATGATTCCACTCAAATGGCTAAATTCTGCAGCATCCTGGGATCTGTAGACTAAAGCCCCCAGCCAGGCATGTAACTGGGGGGGTGGGGGGGGGCTTGAGGGGCTTCAGCCCCCCCGGAAATTCTCAGGGTGGTCCGTGAGAAGGCCTTACTGGTATTATTTAAATTGTTATGTTTATTCATATCATGATCTGATCACCATGCTCAATATATCCCATATTCATGGGGGTATTGGGATAACGATACAAAAGGTTTGCTAAGGTAGATTCTCTCTCACTCAGACTCAGCCCCCCCCCCACCCCGGAATCAAAATCCTGGCTATGGGCTCGCCCCCAGCTGAAAATTCTAAATACCGCCCCCCCCCCCCAAACTCTAAATCCCAGGATCCCATAACAGTTAAAGCAGAATCATAGTTCTCTAACTATATAGTTCAATCTGTTCCCACAATAGGCCAGAGGCCTATGGGAGCCCCACAAGCAATAAACAAGTGCACTAACACCTTCTCACATACGTGTTTATTTTTAAGCAAACTATTTCTGTACTGGTAGTGCAGAGGAAGACTCTGGGATTCATAAAGGAAAATAACTTTGAATCATAAAATACTTTTGAATTGTCTTTATAACTGAATAAACTTTCCTAGTTTGTTTATACAGTTTAACTTAAATATCTTCATGTATCCTTTGCCAACATTAGCTACTTCCCATTTTGATGGCCACATTTAAAAACAATCCAGCATGCAGATCCTTTTGTGGAGTCTATTTTTCTTACGTTGTTTCGAAAAGAATGACTGCGAATGGGGTCCTCAGCTGCAAGGGAAGCACTGCTAAGCATGATGAAGACAAGAATGAGGTTGGTAAAAATGTGATGGTTGATGAGCCTGTGACATCCCACACGGATCCTGGAGCAACAGAATGAAAAAAGAGAACACCGGCGTTACAATTGACAAGTTAATTGCTTATGACGTATATAAACCTGGCAGCCTAATTTGGAATGTCTTCTTTTTAAAGGACCTATCTGAAAAGCGTACTTATCAAGAAATCAATGCTACTATCTCAGGAAAGTATGCCCACATATATCATACAGTAGGTGGAATGTGTAATATCTTATGGAAAGTGGCCATTGAAAATATTACAGATAATTGCATAGAGCCTTTACTGAAGTCATGCTAATACTTTACTATTTGGGAGACCTACAACCTAAGTATTTCATCACCCTTCTAGGAGTCTGATTAGCAAATAAACAATATATTATCAACAGAAACAACATGTGGTTATCAATTCAGTTTTGTTCTAGCAGAAATCAGCATAAGCTGTGTTACTCTTAAGAAAGCCTCAACATGATATCCTTATTTAATGCAATACTGCTCAAAAGCTGTGAATAAAAGATGTATTTACGGATTTGTGGTGCTGAAAATAAAGAAGGAGCTTCCTTCAGGGATTGGTGTCATTTTCTCTTTCATATTAAGCTCAGATATTCTTCGGGGCCGAGGGCCAGCTGGAACTTCAGGCTCTTCTTCCTCTTCCTCTTCCTCTTCCCCTACTTTAAATCAAACCTTTTATTTATTATTAAATGAAAATAAATAATGAAATTTAATTAAGTAGTATATTTTCACTTCAATCTGCATAAATGAATTATTACCTGGAACATCACATGGTGGATAAGGATCTTTGTCTTCATCTTCTCCTTCTCCATATTCATTAATTGTAACCTATTATAATAACATTGGAAAAACTTCTGAAGTAAAGAAAACTTAATGGAAAATATATCCCACAAACTAAACCAAGTAATTTATTTATTTATTTTTGTTTACAGTATTTCTACCATTCTCTATCCCACCGCAAAGGGACTCAGAGTGGCTTCCAGTTTTGGCAAATATGGATCTTCCTCCCCTACTGTTGAAAATGTTCAGCCATAAATTTTGGTTGAATCAATATATCTAAGGCCTATGCAGCTTGGGTTAGGTCAGGTTGGGATATGAGCATTATTCTGATGTCTTAACATTTATAAACATTGAAATGTGTATCTTAATCTATACTTGTTTGACTATTTTACAAGCTGCCTTGAGCCTCAGTATTGGGTGCTGGTGGGAAAGCAGAATATAAATGCATTCGTCAGTAGCATCACTGTCATAATAATCATAATTGTCATTTCATGAACAATGATGACAATGAACTTTTTTATCATGTCAGGAATGACTTGAGAACATATTGCAAGTTGCCTCTGGTGTGAGAGAATTGGCCATCTACAGAAATGTTGCCCAGGGAACACCCGGATGTGTTACTGGGAGGCTTCTCTCAAGTCTCCACAAGCTCACCCCATCTCACAGATTTGAACTGGCAACCTTCAGGTCAGCAGCCCAACCTTCAGGTCAGCAGTTCACAAGGGTTTAACCCATTGTGCCACTGCGGCTCCCACAATGAACTATGAACTATGAGGATCTCCAATTAAAGTCTAGCACTCAAATATCCAATTAAGATGCAAAAGTGAATTAACTCAGCAGCTAAACATGAAGAGCATGGAGGGAAAGAAGGGACATTGAACACAAAAATTCAAGGAGCTCCCTAATTTGGAAGGGGTTTGATTTTTGAGGGATGACACAAAGAGGCTACAATGATCCCACATATAGGAAGACTTCAGGATAGAAAACACAGTCACAGATGGAGACTAGTGAATCATGAATAGTAGAGGGCAGTAAGCATGTGTTTTCTGTATCCATGATCTGCAGAAATATGAACAGAAGATACCTTAGAATCCTTGGCCTTCTTTAGATCACCATCTGCTTTGTCCCCCTTTTTAATATCCAAGCTTTCTTTTCTACAAAGAAGAGCAAGACAAGAAATGGAGAAAGATGTAAAATATAACAGCTCAGGTGGAACACTGGTTCTATTAAAAGGAAAAACAAAAATCCACGGCAACATAGACTACTAACAGGTGAATGAAATGTCAACATGTCAGACTTTTTTAACCATACATTATTCTAGGTGACCTTGAAGAATGATGGCAGGACGCACATGATCATGAGACAGAGGCAACCACTTCAGATGGCAGACAGTTAGGAGGAAGCAGCCCAAAAGTTGTTCCTTCTAAAACAGGCATGGGCAAACATCGGCCCTCCAGGTGTTTTGGACTTCGACTCCCACAATTTCTAATAGCCTACCAGCTGGAAGGCCGAAGTTTACCCATGTCTGTTCTAAAACCTCTAGGCTTCCTCTTCTCTGAGGATTGTGCCATGTGTGCCTGCCTCTCATTTCCTAAACTGGTCTAATCCCCAACTATGATGGGGATTGTTTCAACTATGAGTTCAACCAGTTTCTATAAGAAACAGATAATATATGGAGCAACAGGGGTATCACTTCATCCTTTGCCTCTCTGCAGGTGTCAGAAGGCAATTTATTCTTTTGAAAAGTATGGATTGTCTAAACTGAAAGCAAAACCAATGTAAAAACCACCAAGTATGAAGGTATATGCCTATTGCTGTGTGGTCTCTGGATGCCAAATGTCCTGCCAGTTTGTTTACAAAGCACATGATTGCAAAATAAATGTGTACACCGTTTTTCACACAGGATGTACATTTTCTCCACTAAATGCCATGCAGGGAAAATATGATGAACAGAACTCTCCTAAAAGCTTTGCCTCTCTTCAGCTGTCACTTATGCCTGAGTTTTCTTCCTTTCTTTTTCCTGTTCCCTTTTCCTTTTAAGCGGTGCCTCGTCAGACTGGAAAGCCTGAGGGCAGTAACTGTCTTATCTTTCGGAAGAGATGTGGAAAGTTATTTGGAAAGTCTTTCCAGTAGGATAGAAATATACATCCATAAATACAGACAGATAAGAAATTGGATAGTAACTGTAACCTACCCCAAAATGGATTTAGATTTGACCAATTTCAAGAACAGAACTGGTGTTTGGATATAAGAATCTGATAAACCTTTCCTGCATCACACATGTACTGTTTTCCTATAGTCGTTTCCATGATTATTTCTTTTCCCTTCAATAGCCGAAGGACCAAGGGATGGAATTCCTGGGATGTTATCAATGGGCAGATTCTAAATTCCTTGTCCACATACCTATTCTTCTCTTAATATTGGACCCAACCCCTTTACATAGAACTGAAGCAAAATTAAAATATACAGTTCCATTGTTGTTGTGTGTGTGGTGACAGTGAGTTGCCCTGGAAAATTCCTCTCCTGATGTTCCATAGCTTTCGTTGCCCATGAACAACTCAGTATTCCATTGTTTCATTGCATTTTCGGTGAACTTTCTAATATTTTCACAAACCCCGATGACATCTAGACATTTGATAATCCAACAATGTGGCAGTGAGTCAAATGCTTTTTTGTAATCAATCCAAGTTGTATAGAGGTTTGTTTTGCGGCTTTTGCAATTCTCCAGTATCATTTTGTCAATCAGAAGCTGATCTTTCGTGCCCCTACTTCTTATTTTATTGCCTTTTTGTTCTACTGGCAAGATGTTATTTTCCTCCAAGTAATCCTGGATTTGATCAGCTATTACGCCTGTCAGCAGTTTGAACATTGTAGGCAGAAATGTTATTGGCCTGTAGTTTCCTGGTATTGTCCTTTTTGCTGGATCTTTCTGTATCAAATATCTCTTCCCAGTTGTTATCCATTTGCTGATGTTTCCAGTTTGCAGAACCTCATTGAATTGTTCGGCAATTTTTGAGTGCAGGCTACTCAGATATTTAAGCCAAAATCGATGCAGTTGATCATTGCCAGGCGATGTCCAGTTCTTGACTTTCTTCACTCTTTCAGTGATCATTTCTGTTGTTATTTCCAAGGTTCTCATTTTGTTCTCAGAAAATTTATTTTCAAAGTCTTTTATCCACTCAGCTTTTTTGTTGTAACCTTTTTCTGTTTCCCACAGATTTTTCCAGAATGCATTTGTAGGTGTTTTTTCTGGTTTTTCATTTTTCACAGCCACCTGATGATTCAGACTCTGGTAGAACCGCCTCTGATCAGATTGGAAGAGTTTATTTTGTTTGTATTGGATGACTCTAGCTTCATATTGCTCAATTTTTCTATCTGTTGCCGTGATTTGTTGTTTCACAATTTCAAGAGCTTCTTCAATTTTCTTGTGTTCAGCCATTATTATTATTATTATTATTATTATTATTATTATTATTATTATTATTATTATTATTATATCCCACCCCATCTCTCTGAATTGACTTGGGGAGGTTTACATGGAGACCAAGCCCAGTAATGCAGCAATAAAATACAACATCATAAGATACATGCAATTACAATGAATTAATACATAAAAACATGTAAAATCATAAAAGCATAAACTCAACAACAACCAATAACCAATAGTCAGGTGCAATGGGTGTGTTCAAGAATTGGAGACAAGGTAATAAATCATACATTTTCATAAACTAAACTTCTAATTGTTGTTGTAGTGTGCCTTACAGTCATATCAGACTTAACGGCAACCCAAAGAGTAATCAATCATTGGATTTTCTTAGCAAGGTTGGTTGAGGGAGTATGCTGTCTTTGGCTTCCGCTGCAACTGAAAGTGTGATGTGCCCAAGGTCACCCATGTCTGGGCAGGGATTTCCATGTCTGGGCAGGGATTTGAGCCCTGTTCTTCAGAATCTTAATCCAACTACACCACACTGGCTCTTACAAACTAACACTGTGGAGTAATTGAACAGCTGCTGGCCAGGCTGAAAGTGTTGCTCCAAACTTGTATATAAACCTTATTGTAATCTAACTGTATCTCCTAATACAGAGGACAGAATGTTGTCCATAAGACAAATTACAAAATACATATTGTGATAATATCTTTATTTAGACCAACCAAAATTCCACCAAATCATGATAGCTTGCACAGCCCTTTTGGCTGTCATAAAAATTGTGTTTGGTATTATCAAAGTATAGGTTTTGTACAACCTCACCAAGCTCCCACACAATTTACTGTGCCCCAGATTTTTTCCAAAGGAATCACAAAAGCAAACCAAAAGGGGATGAAAGTGTTTACATGAAATGTATATTTACTCTGTACCTGGCAGTCTTCTTTCTCTCTTTTTCTTCTGCTTCCTCCTTCTGAGCAGTGTTTAGACTTTCTGCATCTGCTAGGTTATCAACTGCAATGGCCAAGAAGACATTCAGCAAGATATCTAATTCAAAACATTTTAAGGATACTACACAGCTATGTCAACTTAGCTTTTGTTAACAGAGAAATATATGAATTCCATGCCCTTAAATTAACTAGGGTTAATATAATATATAAGGACATATAAACAAAATCCCAGATTTCATTTAGTATAAATAGATATGCACCAATTGCAAATCTATCAATGAAAATTAAATGGTATGTGAATTTCCCCATAATTTGAAAGCTTTGACTTTTTGCCACATGACCATTTTATGAAGCTAACATAGAGATCTAACTGTCTACTTTGGAAACAATGCTTTCCTATGGCTGATGTTTCAGAGGTCCAGTTCTTGTCCTTATGACTCCGATTAACCTCATCCATTCCCAGATAAAACTACCCAGAACCTCTAGTTTTGTGAAGCCCTTTCTAGGCTATGAGAAACAAATTTTGGAAGAGATAAATTTTGTTATAATCATTGTCCATAGAGGCTTCAAGAAGCAGTTATTTTCCTCTTTTTTGCAGAAAAAAATTTGGAGATGAAGACAATTTTGGTTATAGAAACCCATCCGTTTTATGGCTACCATAACCCTTGACAATATAGAATTAGGTGGGTAAGAATGAACTGTTAGTGGGAACAATTTGACAGGGACCTCTTTTAATTAGTAATTAAATCACTAACTTTGTCTTAATCTGTAACACATGAGATAAATAACAACATGTCAGAATTCCACAGAATAAATACTGCTAGCTGGGTTTTTTTCTTGGTCACTTCCTTTCAGTCATACAGGTCTTTCTTTCTTTCTTTCTTTCTTTCTTATTTATTTATTTAATCATACAGACCCACAAAATAAACACAAGTATAAAAGGTGATTCATAATCGATGATATCCTTAATGCCAAATATTTTCCCCATATTTTTCAACAATACAAACTCTACCAAGTTGAGATGATGGGCGTTCATTCCCATTGTTCACTGAGAGCTCGATAAGGTTTAGGGCAGGGATCCCCAAACTTTTAAAGCAGAGGGCCAGTCCACAATCCTTCAGACTGTGGAGGGGCTGAATTATCATTTGGAAAGAAAACCCGAACAAATTCCTATGCACACTGCACATGTCTTATTTGTAGTGTAAAACAACAACAACAATGAAAGAACAATACAATATTTAAAAATGAAAACAATTGTAACCAACATAAACCTATCAGGATTTCAATGGGAAGTGTGGACCTGCTTCTGGCCAATTAATGAGGATTATTGTTGTTGTTGTGTGCCTTCAAGTCATTTCAGACTTTGGGTGACCCTAAGTCTAAAATTATTTATTTATTCATTTACTACATTTATTTATTACATTTATATCCCGCCCTTTTCACCCCAAAGGGGACTCAGAGCAGCTGTATGTACATACAATATATTATATTATTAGCATAGCACAATATTAGCATTATATATTACTATATTGAACTATACCACTATACTGTACAGTAGAGTCTCACTTATCCAACATTCGCTTATCCAACATTCTGGTTTATCCAACGCATTTTTGTAGTCAATGTTTGCAATACATCATGATATTTTGGTGCTAAATTCGTAAATACAGTAATTACTATGTAGCATTACTATGTATTGAACTACTTTTTCTGTCAAATTTGTTGTAGAACATGATGTTTTGGTGCTTAATTTGTAAAATCATAACCTAATTTGATGCTTAATAGGCTTCTCCTTAAGCTCTCCTTATTATCCAACATATTTGCTTATCCAACGTTCTGCTGGCCCATTTATGTTGGATAAGTGAGACTCTAATGTAATATTATATGTAATATATAACATATAATTAATATTGTTATATTGTATTATTATTAGCATTATATTGTATAACATTATAATATTATTATCAATATTACATGTACATACAATTATTATATTATTAAAAATGATATAAAATATTATATTTTAAAACTGAGGTCGAGGGCCAGGTAAATGATCTTGGAGGGCCGCATCCGGCCCCTGGGCCTTAGTTTGGGGACCCCTGGTTTAGGGTATTCCTCTGTGGTTACCTGTGATTGTATTTACTATTGCTAGCACAATGTTATTAGAAGCCATACATAAGCTGATAATAATAACAATAAACATGATCATGATCATTACTACTACAATTACTACTAAAATTATTTTATTTGCTCTCCAAATTAAACCACATGTGATAGATAGTGGATTCCACATAATTGGAGGGGGGAGAACATATACGTTTGCGTTTTAGTCAAAACTTTAAAGGAGTTATCCAAAAAGCTAAGCCCTGTTCCAAAATAGGTCTTGTAACTTGAGTGACTCATTTAGAGTTTGGATTGAAGTCCACCACTGCCACTGATATGGAACTGACAGAAATTTCTAGCCCAGCTCGGAAAGAGGTAAGAAGTAGCAAATGTCTACACTTTTCCTTCTGTGTCGTGGACAACTTAGAAAGCTTGGATGAGGAAATGCCAGTGGAAGGCTCAACAGTTGAGCTGGAGTCCAACAGTGCCCAGCAGCTCTCTCAGCCAAACTTTGAGAAGCACCCATGGAAGGAGCTACTACTTCTCAGCCTGCAGAACAAAAGCAAGTGAGTTCCTCTGAGCAGGCCAAGGAAGAGTCAACTGTTCCAGCTTTTGTGGACCAGTGAAATGAGAGATCTCAGCTGACTGGGTCCTTGAGATTAGCTGAGAAGTGAGCCAGTACCAGGTAACATCTGTGAACTTAGGATTTAAGGAATTCAAGCCTGGCATCTTGTTGCTGGTTGCAATACCAGTGCTAGAAGCTAACCTTGGACTCTTGCTATCTTGTATCTCCTGAACCCTGGACTTACCTTGAACTTTGGCTATGGATTGTGATTCAACCTTGTACTCTGAAACTCTGGTATTTGACTTACAACCTTGGAATGATCATTTACTTCTCTACTGTGTTATCCTGTTAATGCTTGTATGTCTGTTGGACTATCAACTTGACCTTGGTCTGTGGATCAGGCCCGGCCCAACACGGGACGCTAGCCACGCCCCCGCGTTGGGCGCCATGTTCCCAGGGGCGCTATCGAGCCCCTGGGAGGCGTGGCCACACTTGGCCCTGCCTACCGTGCTGTGGGAGGCATGGCCGCGCGACGCGGGAGGCGTGGTCAAGTCTGGCCCCGCCTCCTGCAGCGCCTGCCGTAGGGACAGGGTGGCTGCCGCGGGAGGTGGGGCCGGCCACGCCTCCCGCAGCGCACGCCCGCTGCAGCTTGGCTGGGACAGGGTGCCCGCCGGGGGAGGCGGGGCCAGCCCCGCTTCCCGTGGCGGGCACCCTGTCCCAACCAGACTGTGGTGGGAGTCCAGTCCTTCCAGGCCACGGCTGGACCTTCACCGTGGCCTGGAAGGACCGGATTTCCGCTGCAGCCTGCCTGGGACAGGGTGTGCGGGGTGGGAGGCGTGGCTAGCTCTGGCCTTGCCTCCTGCTGCGCGCACCTTGGCCAAGCTGCCCACGCTGTGGGGGGCGGGGTCAGGGCGCCCGCATGCAGCGTAGGAGGCGGGGCCAGGTCTGGCCACGCCTCCCGTGCTGCCCCACGCCGTGGGGGCGGGGTCAGGGCACACGCGCGTGGTGTGGGAGGCGGGGCCAGATCTGACCACGCCTCCCGCGGCGCAGTGGGGGGGGCGCAAAATTTTTTTTGCGTACCCCTGAAGATTCCCTTGGGCCGGTCCTGCTGTGGATTAGCATTCTGCTAGTAAAGCTTCTGACATTTTGGCACATGTAAGAATCCCTCTTTTTCCTTATACTATCTAAACAGTTAGATCGTCCTCCCATCTTCTGGTACCAAAAAGTGCACTAATATGTGCATTTGATAAAGACAAACTGGTGACTCATAATTCTTTATTTATGTCCCCATTAAGCAAACAATTAGGCAAAGAGGTTCTTCAACCAGGTGGGATGGTACGAGCAAGAGCAAGAGTTATAACCATGTTTAATCAGATGGAATTCTACCTCATATATGTTAATATATACAGGGTTTTTGAAAAAGAACTCCCTAGTTTTAATGTATGTATACTTAAAACTAGGGAGTTCTTTTTCAAACACCCTGTATTTTGGGGGCAAAATTATGAAAGCTTTACAGCCAAAACAACAACACCCATGTACAACAGGGAAACTTACAGAAGCAAAAAAAAAAACTATTTAGAGAGAAAAACAAGCAAAAAAATGCTCAAAGATATTTGAGAACGATTAGTCCAAGAAATTGCTATGTATCTGTTGCACGCAGGGTAGAAAAACAAGAGGTTGAGAATAAAAAAGATAGTATATGTGTTAGTTGCCTGAAACACTGAACAAATTTATTACAGGTCCAAATACTCAAATAAACATTCCATTTCTGCTCTTATATTTTTCAATGTACTAGCCAGTGACATAATCAATACATTGGAAATAACTTGCAAGAAGACTAGGATCTCTTCATATATTATTCTGAGATGTGGAAAGATATGTGAATATGGGGATATCTGATTTAAATGCTTGCTCATGTTCTTAAAATGTGCAGTTATACTTTGCATTTTTTTTTAAATGAAAGGATACAGTTACCACAGATGAAGAGGATAATGAAGTATACACAGACTACCATTCCAGATGATGAAGGACCACCATACGCCATAATGCCATCATACATAACAGCATTCCAGTCTTCACCTGTTAGAATCTAAAAAGCAGATATCTGGTTACTTTATGAACACAGGAAATCAACAACAGATAATGTTTTCATATAGTTCAAAGTACAAAAGTAAATATCCCATGAGAAATGCCAACCAGCATCTCTGATTAATTAAATGTATAGAATTAACAATATTGTTTTAGAAATGTAATGATCAAGTTTAGTAATCTAAAGTTCCTTTAAATTGCACAAATGTTTGAAGGCACTTTTAAAATGACTTTTTCATTTGTTGTTGAAATGAACATTTAGGGTCATTTCTGTCATTATATGTTTTTTCAGTACAATTTTCAAGAGTAAACACTTAGTATATAGTGACATAATTTAAGTTAATGCTACTGTCTTCATATTGGCCTGATGTTAACAGAACTGTGGATTGTGTAAATTAAGTAGTTATGTAGCTGAAATGATATTTTAGCAGTCTTAACCATTATTCTCTAACAGCTCTTAACTGACCAATCAAGTGAAAAGGAAAGTCTTATAATAATTATGAAAAACTGTAAAAACAGGATTTAAAAAAATATAAGAATATTTAGCATCTAATCAGTTAAATTGATTAATTATTTAATCATCGATATCTAATGCCAATACATTTTCACTGAAATATAACAAGCTATGGTTTATTAGTCCATGTGCAAACTTCATGCTCGTGAATTCTTTCCCTTTCCTTGAAGAGGAGATCTGTGTCTACACACTGTAGATTATTGAGTATAAGTGATGAGAGCAACTCAGATACATTAAGAAAGAACTGTTAATGGCATCCTTAGTAAACCATAGCCAAGATTAGCCACAGTCT